>NC_052161.1:19853847-20453847 GCF_902713615.1 Scyliorhinus canicula
AAATCGCTCCACTTTTCTTTCCCTCTCTCTCATCCATAAGACAATCCTTTGAGAAAAATCAGTCATCATACTTCCTGACGTGGCACAATTCCTGTGAACTGCCTGGAACATTTATCCTACATTAAAGATGCTCTCCAAATACAAGTTATTGTTGTTATGTTTCCACCTGCACAGCTTTCAATGCCACTTAACTTTATGCGGTGAGGATGTTTCATTTCCAATATATCCCTCAAAGTTAACAATCTTCTTATGAGCAGATTTCTCTTCTCTATAGTCTTAGCGATTTATAATCCAGTCTAAATTGCTTAAACTTGGTTTTTTTTTAGACTGAAATGAGCTCATGATTCCTATTTTGAGGTGGTGAAATAAAACACAGGACACAATTTTCAATCCAATCCGACAGCCAGCTGGAGTCAGCTTTCACCAGCCGAGCTATCGAATTCCACCAGCGAATTACTGCATGAAGCTTTTTGTGATAACTGAACTAAAGTCATCAAATTGATTGTGGGTTGGAAAGGATACAGTTTCCTGGTCAGTTTTTTTATTCAATGTTGTAGAATGATGGCTTGGTGGCAAGGAGGCAGGAAGTGGAAAGTCAAAAAATGAAAATGAAATGAAATGAAATGAAAATCGCTTATTGTCACGAGTAGGCTTCAATGAAGTTACTGTGAAAAGCCCCTAGTCGCCACATTCCGGCGCCTGTCCGGGGAGGCTGGTACGGGAAATGGGACATAAAATTCCAAAACCAGGACAATAATATCTCTTTCCATGAGTAAGATTGAGAAGTCAGGAAGCTCTGCTCGCCTCGAGTTGGATTTCATCCCAAAGTATGTAACTTTAAAAAACAATCTCAACATTTTAACTGCAGGTTGCAGTGGTGCCTTGGTGCTCGCACTCTTGTCTCTGAATCAGAAAGATGCCAGGCCAAGCCCCACTCGAGAGATCAAAGCAAATTACTGCGGACGCTGGAATTTGAAGGCAAAGCAGAAAATGCTGGACAATATCAGCAGGTCTGATAGCATTTGTGGAGAGAGAGGGTGGCATGTGGCGCAGTGGATGGCACTGGGACTGCAGCGCTAAGGACCCAGGTTCGAATCCCAGCCCTGGGTCACTGTCCGTGTGGAGTTTGCACGCTCTCCCCGTGTCTGCGTGGGTTTCACCCCCACAACCCAAAGATGGGCAGGTTAGGTGGATTGACCATGCTAAATTGCCCCTTAATTGGAAAAAAACCAATAATTGGGTATTCTAAATTTTATAAAATAATTGTGGAGAGAGGACGGAGTTCATTGACAAGGCTGGAGAGAACAGAAAATAGGATGAGATTTGTACTGTTGTAGCGAGGCGGGGGAGGGGGGCGTGGAGCATTGGGGATGGATAGAGGGCCAGTGATAGGTGGAGATTGACAAAGATGTCATGGGCAAAAATACAAAGGGAATGTAAATGGTAATGACAATGACCAAGTAGGCTGCTGAGTGGTAGCACAATGGTTAGCAGTGTTGCTTCACAACTCCAGCATCCCAGGTTCAATTCCTGGCTGGGGTCACTGCCTGTGCGGAGTCTGCACATTCTCCCCCTGTCTGCGTGGGTTTCCTCCGGGTGCTCTGTTTCCTCCCATGGTCCAAAGATGTGCAGGTTAGGTGGATTGGCCATGCTAAATTGCCCTTAGTGTCCAAAAAGGTTAGATGGGGTTACTGGGTTATGGGGATAAGGTGGAGGTGTGGACATCAGTGAGGTGCATGGCCTCCTTCTGCACTGTAAATTCTATGATTCTATGACAGTGGCACATAAAGGGATCAGAAAGTGTTAATGGCAGAACAGGAGTACGCAGTGTATCAAAGGACAAATAGGAACAGGGAACAAATTGCCCCAGTGGGGTGGGGTGGGGGAAGGGGAGACAATTGTGAGGGAGAAACGGATCGATGGAATAAATTGATAGAAATAAGAAGGAGAGAGTTTGCAGCTTGAAGTTGTTGAACTCAATGTTAAGTGTGGAAGGCTGTAAATTGCCTATTCTGAAGATGACGTTCCATCAGTTTGCGTTGGGCCTCACTGGAACATTGCAGCAGATCAAGGACAGACATGTGGACGTGAGAGCAGGACGGTGAGTTAAAATGGCAGCGACAGGAAGGTCTGGGTCCTGCTTGCGGACAGACCGGTGGTGTTCTGCAAAGCGGTCACCCAGTCTGTGTTTAGTCTCTCCAATGTTGAATAGGCAGCTTGGGAGCAGCAAATAGACCAAATTGAAGGAGGTGCACGTGAAGCGCTGCCTCACCTGACAGTGTTTAGGCCCTTGGATGATGAGCAAGGAGGAGGTCAAAGGCCAGGTGTTGCACCTTCTGCGATTCCATGAGAAGGTGCCGTAGACTTGGGCACAACATATAGGATGAAACTCCAGTGCAATATTGAAGTTGTGCTGCATTATCGGAGGTACTGTCTTTTGGTTGAAATTTAAAACTGTGGGCGGGATTCTCTCAGCCCGGGACCGGGCCGGAGAATCTCCGTGACCGGCGTGAATCGCGCCATGCTGCCCCGACGCCGGGACGCAATTCTACACAGAGCGGAGAATCGGCGTCATTGGCACCGCCGCGGTCGGCACGGCGCCGGCCGGGGGCCGCTCTGCGGGGCCTCTCCTGGTGATTCTCGGCCCATGATGGCCGAACGGCTGTGACAAAAAAAACGAGTCCTGCCGGCGCCGTTCACACCTGCTCACTGCCGGCGGGAACTCGGCGTGGAAGGGGGGATGGCCTGTGGGAGGGGGGAGGGGTTCTGACCCGGGGGGCCTCCGATGTGGCCTGGCCCGCAATCAGTGCCCACCGATTGGTGGGCCAGCCTCTCTGGCTGGGGGCTTCCTTTCTTTCGCGCTGGCCCCTGTAGCCCTGCGCCATGTTGCGTCGGGGCTGGCACGGAGAAGGAATTCACCGCACATGCGCACGTTGGCGCCGGTACCACTGCGCAAGCGTGGGTTGGCGCCGGCCCTACTGTGCATGCGTGGGTTGGCGCCGGCCCTACTGTGCATGCGTGGACTCTGCGGCACCCAGTTCACAGCAGGATCAGCAGCTGGAGCAGCGTGGGCCGCTCCAGTGTCATGCTGGCCCCTACAGGCGTTTCCGACGGCGACAACACTTAGCCTCAGGATCAGAGAACCCCGCCCCATATGTCTGCCATCTCAGGCTCATCATAGACATCATAGAATTTACAGTACAGAAGGAGGCCATTCGGCCCATCGAGTCTGCACCAGCCCTTGGAAAGAGCACCCTACCCAAGGTAACCTTGCCCTTAACAGGTGGGGTGAAGAGGTAACAGGTACGTCAGGTTCAGTGGTCACGGTGGGCATACTGCGGGACTTCGAAAGATCAGGGCGGCATTTCAAAATGAGCTGAGGAAATGATGTAAGTGCTGCCTTGGTGGGGGAGAGGCCAAAAAATCAGCAATTGCCGTTAAATAACCGTGTCGTTCTTGGCGCTGCAGGCATCAAGAAGCACCCTGCTACCGCACTGAAAACTGGACTCTGTTTCTGCTCTGTTAAATCAAACCCAAAAATACAAGTATTTTATCCCCTTTAACATTGGGAACATCACAATTTTCTTTTACTGCCCATCAAAAGTTAAAGAGCTGCCCAGTATCATATCCTGTCTCTCAGAAATATTTCAAAGCAGATCTTGTTTTAACACGCCGAAGGAGGCCATTCAGCCCATCGAGTCTGCACTGACCCTCCGAAAGTTCTCCCTACCTAGGTCCACTCCCCCATCCACCCCACCCTAGTCCCATAACCTTACCCCCACATCCCTGGGCACTAAAGAGCAATTTAGCATGGCCCATCCACCTAACCTGCATATCTTTGGACTGTGGAAGTAAACCGGAGCACCCGGAGGAAACCTACGAAGACACGGGGAGATAGTGCAAACTCCACATAGACAGTTACCCGAGGATGGAATCGAACCTGGAATCCCTGATGCTGTGAGGCAGTAGTGCTAACCACTGTGCCACCGTGGATCATTTTTAAATCCAGTGACCATCGTAATGTGGCCAACCTCGTGTACCTATAATCAGTGTTTCTATGTGTGGTGCTTTTAATGGAGGAATGAATGGCGGTCGGGAGATTGGGAGAACACCCTGTTCTTCCTTCAATGAGGATTTACTGCGGCTATTGTAACAGACAAACACTCCTCAATACTTGGACTGTCATCTTAGATTATTGTGTGCAATCCTGGCTCAAACCCTTGATCATTCTGGCCCCGCAACAAGGTATTATGAACTAAACGAGGCTGACACTGCGGAGGAAATGAAGCTGATGCAAATCTTTCTAGTGGCTTGACAATCAGCAATTTGAAAATCTGACACAGTTATGTCCCAACAAGCTCTAAAGGCGCCCAATTAAAACGTACCCTGAGAAAGAACGAAACAAACAAAATCTGTCATCGGGCACAAATACTGAATGGGAATTTGGGTGAATCTATTATATCATCAGTGTCAAACGTGTCAAATGATAATGCAGTGATTAAATAAGGTGGAGCAAGGAGAGGATCTGGGTGTTCCAGTTGAACAAACATGGAAAATGGCACACGGAACAAGAGTTGCTGCCAAAGAATGTTAAATGTTAGGGTACAAGCGAGTGACATGTTGGAACACAAGTCTGCAGCTGTGGATGCACAAAAGATTTAAATCCTTACACCACCCTCTTCCTGATTCTAACTGTACTGCTGAGTGAAAGCAATATAATGGCGACCAGCTACCTCCATACAGCGCGCCATTGGTCTCCAGGAAGCTAATTGCTTTCAAAACCAAATATGTCAATTCCTCAGCAACCAGAAGGAATGAATAGCCATCGGCATTTATAAATACCATGGAGGTGGGCCAGGAAGAATAGATAGTAGGGCAGAAATATTCTGTTACGGTGTTGCTGGAGACTGGGGAGTAAATTGGAAAAGTATCCATTAGCGTGTATGTAAACTAGCAAACCAAGAGGTACTGAGGAAGAATAAAAAAACAGTAGGTAATTAGTTCCGTGACATCTCTGTAAAGCACCAGCAAGATTGCACTTAAGAGCAGTCAGTCGAGATTGATCACTAAAAGTATAGCCAAGAAGGATCACCGACATAACTTGGTATTTATAGAGAAAATGTCCCAAGGCAGTTCCCAGGAATTGTGCCACATCAGGAGATATTTACCTGGCACCTCGTGTACCCATAATCAGTTTTTCTATGTGTGGTGCTGTTGATGAAGGAAGGAATGGCGGTCGGGAGATTGAAGAACACCCTGTTCTCCCTTCAATTAGGATTTACTGCGGCCTTTGTAACAGACAAACACTCCTCAATACTTCAACTCTCATCTTAGATTACTGTGTACAATCCTGGCTCGAACCCTTGATCATTCCGGCCCTGCGAGGCCGGATGAGGGGCCTTTCCATGAGGGGCAACACAGTAGCACAAGTGATTAGCACTGTGGCTTCACAGCGCCAGGGTCCCAGGTTCGATTCCCTGCTGGGTCACTGTCTGTGCGGAGTCTGCACATTCTCCCCGTGACTACACCCGGTTTCCCCCGGGTGCTCCGGTTTCCTCCCACAGTCCAAAGATGTACAGGTTAGGTGGATTGGCCATGATAAATTGCCCTCAGTGACCAAAAAAGGTTAGGAGGGGTTATTGGGTTATGGGGATAGGGTGGAAGTGAGGGCTCAAATGGGTCGGTCCAGACTCGATGGGCCGAATGGCCTCCTTCTGCACTGTATATTCTATGTTCTATATTATAGCAGATTTTGCTCAAAGGAACACAAACATTGTGAAGGATGCATGAAAGGGCTAACGAGGCTGATATGAGCTTCTAACTCAACGTGCCAAGAAGACAGAAAAATAAAGCGAAATGTATTCTTTATGAAGGACGATAGGAAGCTCATCTGAAAATGATAACACCCCAGGGTCAGGCAGAAGACCCACCTTGCCAACGATAATAGTTGCTTCAATCATGAAGCGAGTTGGATATAGAATCGTCCTTTATGCAACCTCTCGGAGAGAACAAGAGAGCCTGATTATAGGGTGAGTAGATGGCATTATACACATTGCTTAAGGAAAGACGACCTCACACGTTGGCTTGTGAAAGTAAGAAAATAGTTCTTCGCTCACATTAATGGATGCAGATTTAATTGAAGCATTGAGAAAAAGACATGAACAGATTGCAAGCTTAAGACTGAGGTTGTATCTGTGCCTTGACAGGAGGAAAATATAAAATGTCTGCACAGGTTCCTCAATGCGCAGTCATTGTATCAATTCTCTTAAGTGTTTTGCTCAACAAGTTTAATTCGGTAAGGTTAAGCGTTTCCAACAGAAAATTATAGACTTTACACAAAATACCTCTTGGTTGAGTAAACATAACATGGGCAGGGTGATAGAGTAGGTTGGGTGATTGAGATAAGCGAGGATGTGAGTAGGGTGACAGATGGGGGCAGCATGGTAGCATAGTGGGTAGCACTGTTGCTTCACAGCTCCAGGGTTCCAGGTTCGATTCCCGGCTTGGGTCACTGTCTGTGCTGAGTCTGCACATTCTCCCCGTGTCTGTGTGGATTTTCTCCGGGTTCTCCAGTTACCTCCGACAAGTCCCCAAATACTTGCTGTTAGGTAATTTGGACATTCTGAATTCTCCCTCTGTATACCCGAACAGGCGCCGGAATGTGATGACTAGAGGGTTTTCACAGTAACTTAATTGCAATGTTAATGTAAACCTAATTGTGACAATAAAGATTATTATAGAACATAGAACGATACAGCGCAGTACAGGCCCTTCGGCCCACGATGTTGCACGGACATGGGAAGTCAAAAACTAAAGGCCATCTAACCTACACTATGCCATTATCATCCATATGCTTATCCAATAAACTTTTAAATGCCCTCAATGTTGGCGAGTTCACTACTGTTTCAGGTAGGGCATTCCACGGCCTCACCACTCTTTGCGTAAAAAAACTACCTCTGACCTCTGTCCTATATCTATTACCCCTCAATTTAAGGCTATGTCCCCTCGTGCTAGCCACCTCCATCCGCGGGAGAAGGCTCTCACTGTCCATCCTATCTAACCCTCTGATCATTTTGTATGCGTCTATTAAGTCACCTCTTAACCTTCTTCTCTCTAACGAAAACAACCTCAAGTCCATCAGCCTTTCCTCCATACCAGGCAACATCCTGGTAAATCTCCTCTGCATCCGTTCCAAAGCTTCGTCCTTCCTATAATGAGGCGACCAGAACTGTACGCAATACTCCAAATGCGGCTGTACCAGAGTTTTGTACAGCTGCAACATGACCTCATGGCTCCGGAACTCAAACCCTCTACCAATAAAGGCCAACACACCATAGGCCTTCTTCACAACCCTATCAACCTGGATGGCAACTTTCAGGGATCTATGTACATGGACACCGAGATCCCTCTGCTCATCCACACTACCAAGAATTTTACCATTAGCCAAATATTCCGCATTCCTGTTATTCTTTCCAAAGTGAATCACCTCACACTTCTCTACATTAAACTCCATTTGCCACCTCTCAGCCCAGCTCTGCAGCTTATCTATGTCCCTCTGTAACCTGCAACATCCTTCCACACTGTCTACAACTCCACCGACTTTAGTGTCGTCTGCAAATTTACTCACCCAACCTTCTGTGCCCTCCTCTAGGTCATTTATAAAAATGACAAACAGCAACGGTCCCAGAACAGATCCTTGTGGTACGCCACTCGTAACTGAACTCCATTCTGAACATTTGCCATCAACCACCACCCTCTGTCTTCTTTCAACTAGCCAATTTCTGATCCACATCTCTAAATCACCCTCAATCCCCAGCCTCCGTATTTTCTGTAATAGCCGACCGTGGGGAACCTTATCAAATGCTTTACTGAAATCCATATACACCACATCAACTGCTCTACCCTCGTCTACCTGTTCAGTCACCTTCTCAAAGAACTCGATAAGGTTTGTGAGGCTTGACCTACCCTTCACAAAACCTTATGATTAAGAAGGATGAGCTGGTAGGTGGGTTGCGCAGTGGGCGCGTTGGGGTATGGTCAGGCTCTGTTGGGAGGAACAGTTAAGTTGGGTTGAGGAGTAGTTGGGGGTGTGGGAATCAAAATGAGGAATTGGGAGTCAGCTCTGTAGTTATCCAGGAGTTAGACTAGGATTTTCTGCTTAGCATTAACTGGTTAACTGCACAGGAGAGTACATCAAAACTACCCAAAATCTCTGACTTCAACTCAGAGTTTCCAAGGCAGCCGGGAAGTAACCCATTAGAAGTTCAAACTTGCCAGGTAATTCCCACAAGGAGGTCAATGTCAGGATATCTGCAGGGTCCAGACACACATCTCGGGTCTTACGTTATGTCTCCGACAATCCAGAAACCAGAAGACCTGGGCCATGGTTTCACTTTGCGCTGATGCTCTAGGTGTCCTGCAAATATCTTCTGAACTCATGAAAAAGGAGCTGAGAGGAGGGTTTTTGTGAGAAACCTGTTGGTCATGACACTGATGTACAGATTTGTAATTATAGGTATGGAATCTTAATCTTGATATGTGAACATTTTCCATAGATAACTTTCTGCTGGCTGCATGGAATTGTTGATGTATGTTTTGGTGGGCTCAACCCAATAAGTAGTCAAATTCGCCTCTTTAATCCTCTCTTCAATGAAAGGATGCTTCTCCTCAAAAGAGACAACAAAGTTAAGAGCTTTCTGCAGAGAGAGAGAAAGCGAGAGCACTTAACTGTCTTTGATGTGGCCCAGGAGCTGTCAAACATAGCTAGATGTTTATAATTATTGCGGTTAGTTTCACAGGTGACTACTTAAAATCCGCTCAAGTGTGAAGGGAGATGAATTAAACAATGCAGACAGCTGGGTGTGTGTGGAAGCTGTCAATCAGAGCCTAATAAAATCAATTTCACATGGGTATGAATGAAATGTTTGCAGGCCAAAGATCGGAAGAGATTTAAACACAGTTGCCTAGTTTTCTCTTTGCAGAAATTTACAGGTGCTGCTTCCTCTGCCTGAGACAGCAGGTATATTGCACAGGTGAGTTTTAAAGCAGTGATATTTCTTCATTGTCTTTGTCGGAACTGTTTTCTAGCTTCCAGGCAGGGGTATCTCTGATGGAGGACTTCCAGGCAGGGGTTTCTCTCAAGGAGGACTTCCAGGCAGGGGTCTCTATTACGGGGTGGGGTCTCTGGTGCAGGTCTCTGTAATGTCAGGTCTCTGGTGAGAGTCTTTCGTCTGGCGGGTCTCTGGTGGGGGGTCTCTGTAATTGTGGGTCTCTGGCGGGGGGTCTGAAATGGAGAGACCTCTGGTGGGGGTCTCTGTGGTTGGGCATTTCTAGTGGGGGTCTCGCTTATGGGGGTCTCTGGTGGGGGGCAGAGGGGGGCCTGGTGGGGGTAGGGTGGGCAGGATTTGCAGTGTTGGAGGGAGAATGGCCCTCCGATGGACTTTGGGGGCATCTCCCTTAACAAGTTACCCCCTTGGCCCCTCGCGAGGTCCACCACGTCAGGGCCATGCTGGGAAGTACTTACATCAATTCCCACCCTCGTGAATCCCGGCGCAGAGAAGTGGAGCTTGGAGAATATGGTGCCCAGCTGTCAATAGGATTTAAATGGGTCAATTTGACCCATTTGCAGCCTCCCACTGACGCGGGGCACGAACCTCGATGCCGCTGCCAGCATGGGAACCGGAGCATCGGAACAGGATCAGCGGCGGGAACCAATCCCGCTTTTTGTCCGACGTTGGATTCTCTGCCACATTGGGAACTCTGCTACCCGCAGAGGGCGGCGGAGAATCAAGCCCCTGGAATCTCTTCCTGTGGTCAGTGAATGGTGCTTCTGCAATAAAGAATGGCTCACTGTGCATTGAGTTGACTTCAATTTCTGCAGTTTAGAGTTTCCGGAGTCCTGGAAACACCTTTGGAAATTTGTTCCCGAATATTGCCCCATTGTCCTCTATTGTTACCTCATCGACTTTTTCTAGAAGATCAGGTCCTAAATACTCTGCCCTGCTAAGTAGAGAAATTTGCCGGTTCTGTAAAATACAAAGAGATTTGTTCATTTCCTTATCTTCATGTCTCAGTGTTTATAGAGATGTGACATTACATTTTGAGGGCCCTGCCTTCTGGACCTTGTAGTTTGAGTTCAAATGGTTGGATTTTTATTTCCTTAAGCCAGACCTAAAGCTAGTTCAATTTGTAACTGTGACCCCTGTCCCAGTGTCCAGGTTAAATTTTTTTCTGTGTCCTTAGACACCCAGCTCGACAGGTCAGAACTTACTAGGATATTTAATTTCCCTGAGGAAGTCATGTGGCTGAAATGCTATATCTCCAATTCCCCAGACTTCAAAATATTTGGAAGGTGCTCCAGCTTTCTTCCCTCAAATTGAACTTTAGATTTTCAGAATTGTTTAAAATATCCAATCTTGCCACGGAGGTAGGGGGTTCTAGAACAAAGAGTCAGAGTTTCAGGATACATGATCGGCCAATTAGGACTGAGATGAGGAAAAACATCTTTACTCAGAGGGTAATGACCCTGTGTAATTTTCTACCACTGAAGGCGATGGAGTCCAAATCCACGATTGTATTTAAGAAGGAAATAGATAGACTTCTAGATTCTGAAGACATCAAGGTGTGTGGGGACCTTCTTTCCGCGACCTTGGAGATTCGGCTTCTCCCCCCACCCAGCCCTAGCGCTCGACGCCGTGCTCGCCCCCTACCCCCAACCCTCAGTGGATCCCCTCCTACCCCCGGGACTTACCTTGAGAACAGTCCTGGAACTTGGTTCGAGGCAGAGCACTGCGTTACCTCTTCTGGCCACTGCAGCGCTGTGCCTGGAGGGGTCGGAGGGCTGTTGGCCAATCTGATTGGCCGACAGCTCTCACGGATGGAAATTCCTTCCAAGGGCAGATGGAAGTCCCGCCCACTGCCAATCAACACTCAATCGAGCGTGATATGGCAGGGGGATTCTGAGAGTTGGTGGGAGCATGTTATGCACTGACTCTCAGGATGGTGAGGGCCGATAGATAACCATGCTGAAAATTTTGAAAATTCTGTCCTACGTTTCTGAAGCATTCAGCTCCCTTGCCTGGTGATGCTATGTTTTGGAGCTGCAAATGGAAAGTTTTGTCATAAGTGGAAGCGTTTATCCCACTCCTTTGATGAACTTTTGCAGGTTTCTTTGTGGACTTTTCAGTGGTTGGTCCTCCTGACTTTGGGCCTACATACTGGATCAATCCTTCCCAAGCGTCACATCTCCCTGATTCTGCTGTCACAGATCCACCTGCCTTGCAAAGCATTCAACCTTCTGTACTGTTAAATTTACTTTAGTCTGCAAGTCCTAAAGCGGGTCATTGATCGTGCCAACTATAAAGTGTTTGCAAATTAACGAATGCCTTCTAGATCTGTAACCACAACTGCTGGCCAGTCCAAGGAAGTTGTTAATAAATGAATCCATAGATTTACACGGCCTTTGGCTCCTTTGGTTGCATTGCACCCGTTGAATAACCAGATTCTTCTTCTGGCTTAAGTAATTATCAAAGGCCCTCAAAACCTCTTTGAGGGACGCCAAGATCTCTGACTCCTTGTCTCATCAGGACATCATGAGTTAGGGCCCCAGTTGTGTATGAGAGGAAAATGAACTGGTATTTTCTGCACTTTTTTCGTAAGCCTGTGTATAAGAAGATAATGAACTGGTATTTTTCTGCACTCTCTTGTAAACCTAAAGCTCACAAAGACACCAGATAAGATGGAATGTTCACATGTCAAGTAATTTATTGAAATATTCGTTAAACTGTAAATAGGAAATAGAGAAGATTAGCAGACAAAATCTAGAGTGATCTAGAAAGGTATTGAACGACATGATCATCATGAAAGACCCTTAACATTGTGTTTATAAATAATTGAACCACTAACTTGGCAGTAAAATGTTTCAAACCATCACCTCCAGGGCTCCCATTTTTGTTCATGCTGCAGACCTTCAATGTATTGGAAGGGTTGTGGAAGGAGTAGTGGCTTTTCAATGGTTGCTGACATCGTGCATGGTTCACTGTCCCCGACAAGGGTATGCTAGATTTTTGTCCTTCTTCACTGTGAATTCAAGCCGTTCCAAGGTCTTCATCCATGGGATATCAATCTGTCGTCTGAGTTTCCTAAACTGTGGCCTCCAGCGTGACCATCACGTTTTGATGCGGCTTTTCTTACTCTATGAGTGACTCGAAGATAGTCCTTATATAATTCTTCTTCAAACTACTTATTGACACTATTTACAAAGAATATTGTATAAAAGGCACATTTTGTCGAGGATCTTCATTTTGCATTCACCAGTACAATTCACAAAGATACCAAATGTAATCAATTTAGATTTCATGAGAAGAGAGTGCTGATTGGTTGGCAAGTGGTTGAATTGTTGCCAGAGAGAGTGTACCAGTTAACCGGTGACTGATAATTAACTGCCAAACGTTGTTTAAATTCAAACCATGTTGACTCTGTTTGGTCAAGGCATTGCCCTGGGGAATGAACTGTTACCCATTTTGTATAGCTGAAACAGGAGCAATGTGTGTACATGTTCTTTCTGCCTGCAAGAAAAAAGGCTCTGTGTGTAAATATATGTAGCTTCTGGCATGAGCATAATTCTTAAAACACCCACGATTACTCAGGAAATGTTGTCCAATCACAGAATCACATCTAGTACTGGGCACTGTGTTTTGAGTTTTGAAAGCATGGGCTGGTTGGGTACGATCTGCACCTTGCCTGTTGCAAACAGCGAAAGGGACGTGCCGTTTGATTTGATCTGACAGTAACTGGAATGTCCAGTCCACATACCTGGCATCATATAGGCACTGAAATTAATATACTACATTACACATTTGTGTGAACGACAGAGAACATCTTTTTGGCTTGGATCTGTAAGTGGTGAACACCACTCTTGTCACTGCTTCCCGTACCAGCCTCCCCGAACAGGCGGCGGAATGTGGCGACTAGGGGCTTTTCACAGTAACTTCATTTGAAGCCGAGTTCGGACAATAAGCGATTTTTATTTTCATTTTCGTTTCATACTGAATAGCAGCAGTGCGAAACGGCTAACTTCGCATGTTGCTTAAAAACTTGTAAGATATGCTGAAAAGCAGGCGCGGAAGCAAACGGAAAGGGAGGAGATTTGGGTGGACCATCTAGTCCAGTGTAGATTAGTTGGGACAAATAGCCTTTTTTTGTGTCACAGATTCTATGTAGTTCTGAAGTGTGTGGTCCACAATTATCTACACAAGTCACTCCATTTTTCTTATCTTCTTCCAGTGGGACTCACAATTTTATAACTTGTGCAAAAAAACGCCTCGACATTTCAAGCGCTCTGACCCTTCATAGGGCGCTGATTTTCTTGCTGCGGAGCCATCTTGTACAGAGCAGTGTGAGTGCTTTAATACATTATTTGCATAATTTCCACTTAGTTAAGCTGATTTGCTGGGTTGTTGGTAAATTACTGCTCATTGCCTTGCATCAAAGACAGCTAGAATAATTAGCTCTACACCATGGAGAAAAACGACATTTATTCTCAATAGCTGTAACTTGCCAGATTTAGCAACTAAGACACCACTAATGCTTACTGACAAGACATTTAGTCAAACTGGATTGGATTTTCTTTAATACTATAGAGTTGTATTTTTCTAAATTCGTATCATTTACAGTGCTCTTTTCCAGGCTAAGATAGTTAAGCTTGGCCTTCCAATTAGTTCATAGAATCATTACAGCACAAAAGGTGGCCATTCAACCCATCATGTTCCTGCCAGCTGCCTGCAGGAGCAATCCACCTAGTCCCACTTTGCCACACTTTCCCCATTGCCCTGCAATGCTTTTCCCCTCAAATAAATTGCTAATTCCTTTTTAAAGCCACAATTGAATCTGCCTCGCCCACCCTTTCAAAGAGCGCATTCCAGGCCATAACCACATGACATAATATAATTTTATTGGCAATCAAGTAGTCGATTAGAAGCACAATGCGTGCAATTTGAATTTTGGGTGAGGGTGCAAAATGGCCAACAGGGAACTGCCCCACCATTTTACGCAGCCCTGAATTTACCTACCGATCAATGTCAATGGATCCAAGTTCAGTCAAGGTCTAAATTGAGCGCCCAATTACACTTCACCAACATTGTGCCCTCACCCAAGATTAAAATGGCATCCAATGAATCTAATACTTGAAAGCTAAGATTAAGGAACATCTCCAGGTTTGCCGTTACTACATAGAATCATAGATTTGTCACAACATAAGGAGGCCATTCAGCCTGTCACGTCCATTCCAGCTCTCTGCAAGAGAAACTTATCTCATCTCACCCCTCCCGCCTTTTCCCCATGGCCCTGCAATTCTTTTCTCTTCAATTAATTATCCAATTCTCTCTTGAAGGCCCCATTTAAATCTGCCCCCACCACACTCTCAGGCAGTATGTTCAAAATCCCAATCACTCGCAGTGGAAAAAGGTTTCTCCTCATGTCAGTCCCCTCCGGTTCATGATCCTTCCGCCAATGGAAACGATTGCCCCTGTCTACTCTGTCCATTCCTCTCACGATGTTGACACCTTTATCAAATTTCCTCTTAATCGACACAGAATCTACAGCACGACAACTGTCCATTTAGCCCAGCTGCACTGGTACCTACGCACAACATGGGCTTTCCCACCTGGTCCCGTGTTCTTCAAATCCCTTCTGCCTCACATGTGCAGCAGGTCTCTTCATAACTGCTTAGATGTCGAGACATCAAACCTAAGGGCTGGACTTTATGGTGTGGGGAGGGTCCCCACACACCACCACCATGCCCCCACCATCTATCCCGCCCACTGAAAAAAAATCAGGGACATGTAGTCCACGCTTGTCCTGCAGAAATCTAATGGCCATTGAACAATTGGCTTGAAGCGAGACCCCAACCTAATGGCTGGCAGCTTCCTGGTCGCAACAATGCCACCAGGAGTTGTGGCCAATGCTGGGACTGCAGTGAACCCAAGAGAGAAGCAAGCTGTAATGGGGGTACACTTGGAGGTTAGATGGAATCTTGGCGTGGCGTGGCCAGGCTGGCAACCCTTGGCAAAGAGGATGGATGGGGATGGCTGGGTGGACATGGATGGGGGTAGGTGGAATGCAGGGGGAGGGGTGAATACATTGGAATGTGCAGAGGGATCCTGAAAAGGAGGCATATTTCTTTTGCCTGGTCACCAAGTCTCACCTGATGATCTTGATACTTGATGCTGGATCTTCTGGCCTGGGTAAAATTGGAGTAGCAATGGGAGGAGGTCCTTAGTGACCATTAATTCACCAGTTAAGGACCTCAACTGGCACAAGGGCAAGAAGGACCACCCTGCGCCTCCACCGATGCTGGTAAAATCGCACCAAGGGCTGGGTATTGGTGAGTAGAGGCAATGGATGCAGTACTGCTGGCCATGTGCCCAATTTCACGGCTCTGGCACTTCTCATTCCACCCATGGAGGAGGGCTTAATATTCCAGCCACAACATGAGGTAAAATTAGAAAAGAATCGCTCTTGAATACATCAACCTGTGAGTCAGTTATGAGAATACGGTAATTAAAGTGACTGAGATATTCAGACATGAGGGACCCACCCTCCCACCAGGCCACAGGCATGTTTGCCAGGGTTCACCTGGCAGTTTGTCTGAATGGCATGGCCCTCACCTGCCACCAGCACAGGTGAGATGATGCCTTTCAGTGATCCTTAATTGGCCACTTAGGAGGCCTCCAATTAACTCTGGGCGGGAAGGCTGCTTTCAACCATTCCTCCCCTACATTTAATCGGCAGATGGGAATGTGACAGGATCTCAGACCTACTCACCTCATTAAACAATCCTCCCTCTGTCTACTGCGTGTTGATGGTGGAGAGAGTGAATGTTTGTGGAAGGGTGCCAATCAAGTGGACTCCTTTGTCCTGGATGATATCGAGTTTCTTGAGTGTTGTTGGAACTCATCCAGGCAGTGGAGAGTATTCCATCACACTGCTGAATTGTGCCTTGTAGATGGTGGACAGGAGTCTGGAGGTGAGTTGTATCTAACCACATGAGTGGCCCAAGTAAAAGACCCACTGCCAACCTCCCGGGGCGGTCAATAAATGTCAACCTCGCCAGAGATGCCCAAGAATGAATTTTTAAAGTGCCATTTTCATTTCTATTGAAAACACCCAGCTTTATTGACATTAGTTTAGATCCTTACATGCATTAAATACAGAAGTTTGAATGAATCCCTGGTTACATTTGTTGGTTTATCACGTGCCCTAGATGGTGAAACACTTACTCAAATCAAATATTAGGATGAAATACTTCATGTTCATGTGCCTTGATGGAGAAACACCAGCTATGTTTTACCATTGCAATTTTAGGTGTCTAAGTTATATTGTGCTTATCCACCCTGAATCTCAGTGACAGGTTTAAAACAAGGAGAAATAATTGAACAGAACTGTCGAGCATTTGAAAGAAAGCCGATTGTCAAATATGAAAACACAAAAGATCTTGCTACAAACGTGAAATGTCAGCACTAGTGTCAGAATGTGTGGTTTCACAGCAGTCTAAGTGAATACTGTTCATTTAACACTTAAGAGAAATACTCAAGATGTCAACTTAAACACCCTGAAGCAAATAAATTCTGCACACCATTTATTTAGTCCATCAATCATACACCTCTATTAACCTCCTGAGAGGGAACGTGTTATGGCTGATTGAATTTCCATTGTGGACCATTTTGAGCATTTTAAACGTTTCTACCTACTTTTTTGAAGTAAGAAATCATTTGGTGTTATACTGAAGATAAGCTGATAGATTTTTACATGAAATTTTCTATTGTGGGATGAGGAAAGAACCATTTAAGGTTTTTCATCTTTTAAAAAGTCGACGAACGGTCAAACTTTTCTTTTGCTAGGAGTGCAGCCCTTTTTAATAAATGTTCAGAGCTTCTTCGAGACCAGTTTCAACCCCAAAGTACCTTTAGTTAACACAAAAGAAAATCCCGCTGCACTCTGCTGTGGGAGCTTTCCTTTGCTCTATTGAATGTACGTCCATGTTTTTCAGTAGGTGGACAAATTACTCTGATACCAACTGACGGCAGCGTGTCCAAATTGTTGTAACCAGGATTTCATTGGATTAAATAAACCTCAATATTCTTGACATTCTTTGTATTACATATCATTTTGCTACAGTCTTGAAAGAGAATGTATGGAAGGAGATGATAATTACTTCCTGTGCTTTAAAGTCATGAGTGACTTGAGTTCTTCTTTTTAATTATTAATTTATCGTGTGGCTTCAGCATTTAAACTAGGCGGACACTCCTGCGTAGTCAAGAGGGATTGCTGAGTCTTTCAGATGGGATGTTAAATCAAAGCCCCATTTGTCCAATGCCCTGGTACCCCTGGTGTCCTGACCAATATTCCTCCCTCAACCCACAGCATCAAAAATACTGTTATCCAGTTTGCAGTTCCTGTGACCTTGTTGAGCACAAGACAGTCCTTTCACACTGAACTTCAAAGGGAATCATTCTGCTTTCAGATATTTCAGAGTTTTGTGATAAAGAACCAGATAGATGCATGTCCACTTTCTTTTTTTTAAAGTATTACGACACCTGCACAAAATGTCTGACAGTCTCATAGGAATTCAAGCAAGATGGAAAAATCGCCAAGCTTCTGACAAGTTAATTTCAGGTTGGAGTAATTGGAGGCATCATTATAGCCCGGATTTATGATCTTTCCACCAACCATATTGCTCCTGGACATTCCGTGAACACATATATTTAAAATGCACATGGGTAAAATGTAGCTGCTATCCATTAAAGTGGAGAAGAAATGATCTCAATAATAATGCTCAGAGCGTAAGGACTTCCTGCTTGATTTAAGACGAGAACTTAATAGTAGCTTTTGGCCAGAAGGAAACATACCTACCTTAAATAACTAACCCCATGACACAAGTTTTATCATCAATATCCTTCACTGATTTTTGCTTAGTGATACATTGTGAATCGCCCTCTATTCAGGATGACTGGCAGCTCGTATGAATAGGTGAAAATACCAGATAAAAGAAGACTGGCTCGCCCTCCTGGTCTTCCCCATGCAATCATGATGCCTTAAGCATATCCATAGGCCACCCAGCACCATGTAATTTCCCAAAGAAACAAAAATCCAGGCCAATTAAGGAAAAGAAGTCTTGTCTCCGACTCCTGTCAGCCATTAAAGCAAACTCAGGAAATCACGACAATCCTGGGTATATATTATAGGGTGCCCTCGTTTTGAATAAGAATCTCCACTTCAGCAGAAAGAGCTCCAGCTTGAAAATATACAACACGTCAGCATTCACCTCATGAGCCAGAATCTTATTCCATAGATCTGTTATTAGCTGAGAAAGTGAGATGCTCCTAAAATCCAACCTACGCTCCTGTAACATTTAACTGTGATCCTTGATCTCCTTTCAGCTGTTCAGTTTGAAAAACGTGTGGCCACATCCTTATCCTCTGGACCTCCATCAAATCACCCCAGCATTTACACATGTCTTAAACGCACAGACCCAATTCTTTAACCCTTCAACCCGTTGATGTATTGTAGGAATACCGCCACCAGATAAGGAGTTCCATTTGACCATGGACCATAAGAAATAGGAACAGGAATGCCGCCATTTAACCCTTCAAGCCTGCTCTGCCATTTAATAAGATCAAGGCTGATCTAACACTCATTAGCCTCATTACAATCTTGGTCCAAACATGGACCAACAGAGCTGAACACAAGAGGTGAGGTGAGAGTGACTGCCCTTGATATTAAGGCATTGCCTGATCGGGTGTGGTATCATGAAGCCCTAGCAAAGCTGACGTAAATAGGAATCAGGGGGAAACGTTTCCACTGGTTAGTGTCATACCTGGCAGAAAGGAAGATGGTTGGGGTTGTTGAAGGTCAATCATCGCAGTTCCAGGACATCACTGCAAGAGACCCTCTGGGTAGTGCCCTAGACCCAACCATCTTCAGCTGCTTCATGAATGACCTTCCCTCCATCATATGGTCAGAAGTGGAGATGTTTGCAGATGATTGCACAATGTTCAGTTCACTACTTCTCAGCGACTGAAAAGGTCCATGTCTAAATGCAACAAGAACCTGGACAATATTAAGCAGGGTCTAATAAGTAGCAAGTAACATTTGCTCAATGAAAGGGTCAGACATTGACCATCTCCAACAAGGGAGAATCTAATCATCAGTCCTTGACATTGAATGGCATTACCATCACTGAATTCCCCAGCTATCAACATCTATTGACCAGAAACTGAACTAGATCAGCCATATAAATACATTGGCTACAAAAGCAGGTCAGACACTGGGAATTCTGTGGTAAGTAATTAACCCTCTGATTCCCCAAAGCCATCTACATGTATGGTGGAATATTTTCCATTTGGATGGATGAGTCAGCTCCAATAACACTCTAAAAGCTACACAGCATACAGGGCAAAGCAGCCCATTTGACTGGCACCCCATTCACCACCTTCAACATTCACTCCCTCCACCACTGACAGGGGCAGCAGTGTGTACCATAGACAAGATGCACTGCAGCAACTTATCCAGGTTCCTTCAACGTCACCCTCTAAATCCACAACCCCTACCACAAAGAAGGACAAGGGCAGCTGATACCTGGGAACACCCTTCCAAACGGCACACCATCCTAACTTGGAAATACATCATTATTCCTTCACTGTCGCTGGGTCAAAATCCTGGAATTGCCTCCCTAACAATACCTACACCCACATGGTACATATGGCAGCTCACCACTTTCTCAAGGGCAGTTAGTGATGGGCAATGAATACTGTTCTAGCCACCGATGCCCGCACTCATGGATGAATAAATTAAAACCTATGTATCAATCTTACTTTCAGCAGCATAAATCACTTTTAGTACACCTGCCAAAGCTTTAAATGTGTAGTCTCCCTGAAAACTGACAAATGTCATTGAGGAGAAGAAGCCCCAGAAGGTGATAGGCAACAGTTAGAATCAAACCTTCCTCCCTTTTTTCTGTATTTGTTGTGCGTGCATCTTACCTTAAAAACTAAAAGCAAAACATGAGCAGGTGTATGACAACCAACGTGAAGATTATAGAGAAATAAATGTACACATCCTGATATTAAAGTATGCAAAATATGTTCTTGCTTTGTTTCTGTTTTGGTTCTGCCCAACACTGTCAATCACTCTCTCGTCAGTTTGCTGGTGACATCCGCAGCATTGTGAGGTTACCTTTAATTGCTACTATTGGCAAAAGTACAGTCATGTGCCAGAAGAGAAAGGTTACTGCTGAAGTGGGAATAACAATCAGAGGAAATCTTCTTGCAACCTTCAATTGTCCATAACATGCAGAGGAAATTTTGTCTCAAGGAGGGAATTTAATCTTAATCATTCTTGACACTAAATAAAGCCTCTCGTCACAGCTTGGCTTTTAAATCTGGTAATGCAAGTGTCGACATTTCATCCTACAGAAAAATGCCTGCTTCAAAATAGCACACAGGAATGTAGTTCGAGTGTGTTAGCAGAGGCGGGTCCGAGGTGAATGGTTTATTGCAAAGTAATAAATATGTACAATACTCTTCAGATCCCTGCCGGCTCTGAGGTATCGGTTCCAAACCTGGCCGACTTTTATATCAAAAGTCTATTACCTTGGCCATGGGCTCCCTGCCTCTCTGCGGGGAAGCCTGTATTCAATAAAGTTCATGGAGAGACTAATTGCTCCAACCCCGTAGGTCTCCTGTGGGTTATAACAAGTACATTGAGCATGACAGTGCCATTTAGAACCTCCAGTTCTTCAACTCCAGTTTTGCTCTCTGTTTGGCCCGATTGTCCTGCTATGCTCTAGGTGTAGCATAAGCGACTTCCTTGTGGTGCACTTGACAAAGGAAGGATCAGACGTGGAGATAACTTCAACACGTTTATTAAACTATATACACTTCTATAACTTGGGTTCGACATTACTATTAATCCTACTATAGCTACTCAGACTGACTAACCAGACTGCTACAATCCACGTGGTGGGAGTGATATCAAATCAACCCTGTGTCTCTACTCACTGACTGTCTCCACTGGAAAGAGAGAGATCGTGTGTCTGGTGTCCTTTATATATGGGTTGGTGTAATGCCCTCCTGTGGTCGTGTCACCTCTGTGTATCGTGAATGCCCATTGGTCACGTCCTATCTAACTGTTCTATTGGTTGAGTGTCTGTGTGTCATGTCTCTGGTGCTCCCTCTAGTGTCTAGCTAGTCTTACATATATTTACATTAACCCCTCGTGTATTTACAGTGATGCATATCACCACACCGATAAGTAATTGTATTGCTAGATGAGGTACTTGGCCACATACACATACCAGATTTGATTGGCATCAATCGCTGTCGGTTAGGATGGCATTAAAAGTCCTTGGAGAAGGAAAACGATAAAACATCTGCGCTTCCCACTCAACTAACTTCACTTCACCAAGAAATGAGTCTGAGGCCATTTTCGCCTCTGAACATTGGCCTCATCTAAATATTCCAGGTGAGCTTCCAGCACCTGCAAAGACAGTTTGCCCCTCAGAAGGAATTAATTTTGTGTCGTTCACCTCACGAGCAGCGACCGGAGTGTAAGTCCTAAGGGAAAGGGTGGAAGGCAGCTGTATAAGGTGGCCTCCACAGATGTCTGAAAGTTGTCAATGCATGATATAATTTTGGATATTTTTCAGGTGTTGTTGAGGCACAGCGGAGGGCACCCAGGGCATGGCACAAGACCAACCAGTTTCAACCCCAGTCACCTGTTGTAGAAGAGGGAGAAAAAACTGAAATAAATAAGCTAATGTTACAAACATATTCACTAACCTCCTGATTAAAGGGTGCATTTTGGGCGTCATTTACTGGACCCCTCAGTGAATCCAAACACGCCTTGCAATGGCTGTTGCAATATCTGACTAACCTTCCACAACTGAAACACAGTTTGAAATTTTCTGCTGGGCCTCTTGCATCCACTTGTCAAGTGGAACAGACGTCCTTTTAAACAGTTGCCCAGCACTCCTGCCTAAAATGGGTGGGAGGCTGGTTAAATGTGCAAATTAGGTCATGCACCTGTAGGAGGGCCCTAACTGCAGTTTTCCAGGTGAAGGATTTGAAGCAGGCATGGCTCGTCTCACTTTGTCTGAAAACTGAGGGACTAAAGCAACAAAGCAACTGATGCAGGCCTCTTCCAGAAGGTAGGCATTTAAAATAATAATAAACGTTATAAGCATTGAGCACCCAAATTCCTAGTGCCCCCCCCCCCCCCCCCCCCCCCCCCCCACCGCACTCAGTATCTGCTTGGCTGGTCTCTATAATTTTGTGGGATGGAGCGAGGGGGTGAGGCAAGAGCGGGGCAAAGCTTCACCTTCCACTCCTCCCTCCATACCGGATAGGCCAGAATGTCCAACATAGCCTTTTTCAGGGTGTATGCAAGGTTCTCCAGTTTGTATCAACTTGTGCTATCTTGTTAAGCAATCATTTTCTGCCTTTTGACTTCCAGCAGGAAATGTTACCCTGAGGGAACATGGATCAGAAACCTGGACACTTGCCTGATATTTAAATAAATTCCCCACTGGCAGGACAAAATGGGAAAATTTCCCATCAGCTTGAGGGCCAAGAATTTAGTCTCTGTGGTGACATTTGCATGGAAAGGATGAAGTGCACACTGCACTGATTCATTCCTGTGGGCACAGGAGGGGTGAGTGCAACCTTCCCTGCCAATATGTTCCAGCTGGGAGGGGTGGGAAACCTACCATCCCTGATTTCATTCAGGGCGTTGGGATGGGGCAATGGTAATCTCACTGAACTAGTAATCCAGAGGCCCCCAAACCTAACGCACTGGGGGACATCGGTTCAAATCCCATCAGGGCAACTGGTAGAATTGAAATTCAAATAATAAATCTGGAAGGACTGTCAATTCTCAAGGCCGTCTTCCGAGTCTATTACCATGTGACTCTATATGGATGATGCTATTCTACAGTCCTCTGCCGAGCCTACAGTACTTCATTATTGTCTCAGTAATGGTGATCACAAAATTCAAACTGATTGTTGCAAAAACCCATCTTGTTCACTCATGTGTCTTTAGCGGAGGGAAATCTGTCATCCTTACTTGGTGACCCCTGACTCACGATAACGTAACCACCCTCTGAAATGGCCTAGAAAACCATTCAGGGCAATTAGGGCTGGGCACCAAAGACTGACCTTGCCAATGATGGGCATGAACAAACAAATATACACATTTAAAGACCGTCAGCACCAAAGGGGAGGCGCACGTTGTCAGCAGCGACTGGAAAGCAATTTTAAATGGCAGGATGAGCTGCTGATTCATGATTTCCCGATACAGTGGGAGACACAGTTCCTGAAAACCAGCAATCCGGCTTTACTAAATTCTTTTGCACTAGACTCTGGAATGAAGGCTAGCTACCATGAAGAAAAACTGAGAAAATTTGTGAGTAAGTTATTCCTCGCATATATAGTAGTTTATTGATCCAAAAAAAATGTTAATATGTCAATAAGGGATTAACAGGGAGGCTTATGTTAAAAGCGACAATCCTGACAGCAAATGAAACATTGAAAGATATACCAGGCCCAATCCTTGTAGGTATGTTAAATGCGTGTGTGCAAAGTGCTCCACATGTTAAATACAGATTGGGCCTGTAGGCTTGGAATTGCAACCAGGCAAATTCACTACTGTCATGCAGCAAAAATCAAAATAGACAGACAAATGAAAGCCACTGCTGGTCTTTTCTGAAATGGAGATGCTCATTCAGTGGTATGAACAAATAATAGACCACACACACATAGTACCCTTCTTCACGAACAATTTTGGGCCATTTAGCATTAGAGTCGCCAACATTCATTCTCATTTTGATCTCTTAATCTGCCCCGTTTGATGGGGAAAAGCAGATTAGGGCAGTCACAATAATTGCTTTTCTCAGATGCTGGACCTCTTGCGAAATACGGGATTTTCCAATTGAGCCCTGGTACTTTACACTAGAGAAAAATAAAGAGTGGAAAAATGTTGCAACAACACGTTTCTGCTGAAATGGAAAGAATTGAAGGCTCAGCTTTATTACCGGGTATAATTTCACATTCAACCTGGAGTAGGCTTGTTGCAATTGTTCACATTCACACACTCCCAGTATTCATTCCACAATAAAGGAGCCTGGAGCTTTTGTTTGTGTCGCAAAATGTTCTATACTATTGTCAGTGTAATTTACATTATGAAGTAGCATGGTCTATTGATCTGTCTAAAACAATGCAAAGAAAATATACACTCCTGCAGGAAGGACTAAGGAATGATGCCCTGAACCCTGTTCTGTTATTAGACCACAGTGGGTGGCACTGTTGCTTCAGTGCTAGGAACCCGGGTTCAATTCCCGGCTTGGGTCACTGTCTGTTCAGAGTCTGCACTTTCTCCCTGTGCCAGCGTGCGTTTCCTCCGGGTGCTCCAGTTTCCTCCCACAAATATTGATAGACGTGCTCGTTAGGTGAACTGGGCATTCTGAATTCTCCCTCCGTGTACCCGAACAGGCGCCAGAGTGTGGCGCCTAGGGGCTTTTCACAGTAACTTCACTGCAGTGTTAATGTAAGCCTACTTATGACACTAATAAAGATTGTTATTATAATATTAGGTTGGTGGCAGCCCGAAACTTAATTTTGTCTCAACAAATCCCAACACCACCCAGTATGACATAATTGGTTGAATTATTTAAAGGTAGTAATCATTGTAATTATTTTGATGCATGCTTTGAATATGAGATGTCATTTCAAAACAGAAGAAGAAAAGGAAAATTGGTCAATGACTCATGGAACCAGTTTGAACCAGCAAAGCAGTGCGTAAACAGAGAACTGAATTCTGGATTATTGAGATATTTATTATTTAATGATCAACTGCACTAAATTCTCTGGATTTTAGCAGTACCTGCCGTCTCACTCGCTTCTGTAGATGTATTAAAAAATCTTAAAATGAATGGTTTCCATGTGAGGACTCTCTCAAACTTCCACCATAATTATGGCCGATGATCAACAGAAACTCTGGAGAAATTGTGCAAGCTATTCCAGTCTGACTTTCATGTAATGGGTTTGTTTGGTGTCTCGTGAGTGAGATCTTGAGACTTGTATGTTTAAACATGAACCATTTATTGGTAATCCTTAACAATGTACAGACCCCAGTTACTGCCATGCTTGGTGCTGCTTCCATGCAGGTTCCTAGTAGGCTGTTCTCCCAGTCTATTACCACGTGACTCTTTCCATCATTTAACACCCTCAGCTGGGCATTCCGTTCCTTTCAGAGTCTTTCTTCCATGGTCACTGACTGCTCCTTAGATTATTATAATTCACTTGCTAGATGGTCAATCTGTTCCTCAGGAATTTCCTTTTCTGCTTTTAAAGTCAGGATTTGCTCTTCCGCACAGCAAATATCATCCTTCATTTTTTTCAGATTGGATCGAAGTTCAAGAATTTCACTGTCCTTTTCACAGTGAAGTTCCAATATTTCATCAAACTCACCTTGTGCACGGGAACGTTGGTTCTCAACATTGACCAGTTTTTCCTCAGCAGAGCCGAATTACTGCATGCTATCCTTTGTGCTGACACTCCCTCATTTTACTTCTGCTGGTCATTTCTGAAACTCTTCATGCTCCTTTGTGAGGACTTTTGCTTTCTCTTGCAACTGCTCAACTTTTTCCTGATATTCTTTGTTCTTGATTTTCATTTCAGTCATTTCATTTTTTAAAAAACTCAATGGTTCACAGTATGTTTGGGACATCCAGTGCTTTTCCTTCATCGAGTTCCTTGCATTTCAGTGTCGGATTTACATTTTCCAAACTTAATTCTGTCTTTACTTTCTCTGTTTGCAACCTTGCATTACCACCGTTGGCCAGGTCTATCTTTGGCGAAGCCTTAATTTGTTTCAGTTCTGTAGCTTCATTAGCTTCATTATTAGCTCACAGCTTGGAAGGTTCTGCAGCTTTTCCTTTCAATACCTCTTCATTGTCGTTCCGTTGGGTCTTCCGCTCTTCGGTCTTTTTATTGTAGCTTTCAGTTTCCTCCTGGTATATAGACCATTGCAAGTTTGCCCTGCCAATTGGTTCTTCAGTTTGTTTAGAGCGACATTAAATTAATTTTGCTTCTCTTGGTCATTTTCCAGAAGAACAAATTTTGCCTTAGGAGATCCGTGTAGCATGTGAAGGTTCTTCAACAGGTTTCCCTTTCCTTTGTGAAGCTAACTTTCTTCACATTCTTCATTCTGAGTTCCCCTTTAATTCAGCCGAGATTCCTCAGGTTTCTATTGCTGTTCTTCCATGCTGTTTAAGATGGTCATTTTTACATATTGCTGAATGTCGACACATTCCTTTTGCATTTTATCTTGAAGGACAATCAACTGTTCAACTGTTTATTTGCTTGTTGACCTCTTGGCCTTGGTCACTCTGGTCTTCAGTGCATCATTTTGTTGCTACTGATAGTTCCAATGCAGCTTTTTCAGCTCTTCATGTTTTTCCATGGCTAGATATTGATTCTTCAAAGTGTCTTTTGAGGTTGAAACTTCCTAACGTGTATTTTTTGTTTGATGTTTTGCCTAGCCATATATCTGTTTGAGTTTCCCCAACTCCAGCTTTGATTTGCCAACCATGGAATTGAGAGTTGCTATATTTTCCTGGTATCTTTGTGTCATCTCTGAATTTTTCTTGTTCAGATATCAAACAGCTTGGTTCATTGAAGATCCCAGTTTATCATACGTTTTGAAAGGTATATACTCAGCTTGGATCTTGCAATTCAAATCTTCTAGTTCAATCCTGATGTGAACGTTGTTCTATAAAATGGTTTCATTTACCTTTTACATATTTTCTTTCTTTTGAGTTTCCTCAGATGTCTTTCCTTCATTCACAGCTATCTGCTCACTCTGCATAATCATGTACTGTTGCAGTTTGGATACTGGGTCAGCATTTTGAAACAGCTCTATTTTTAATCCTTTTGGCTGCTCCTGAGCCATTTCTTTCTGTGCATTAAATTCTTCAGCTCGTGCATTTCATTGCACAGACATGGGGCGGGATTCTCTGGTTCCCAGCCACATGTTCCTTGGCTGCGCACCATTCGCTGGCAGTGGGATTCCATCTTCCCGCCACTTGTCAATGGGATTTACCATTTGAACCATCCCATGCCGCAACCATATCCACAGGCACCCTGCCAGCGGGAAAAGTGAATCCCAAAGACCGGAGAATTCCAGCCATGGTGTCAATCATCTTGAGGTTTTCTTGAATATTGTCACCCTGATTCTAGGGTCTTTTGGTTCTCTCTCTCCACGGTTTTCTGTTGCACACAATGGCCAGGATTCTCCCTTTTGGAGACTATGGTCTGGATTCTCTGATTTTGCGGTTAAGTGCTGACACCGGCATGGGAACTGGTAAGGGACTAGCAGCCAAGCCCTGGTAAGTCTCCCGGCTCCCATGCCAAAAAACGGCCGGAGAATGGTCGGGTCCATGGCCGAGCATGCGCATGGCAATGACCTGTAGCAGTCGCGGCGTACATGGTGCTGGCCGTGTGTGGACCCAATCTGCGAAATACTGCTCCCGTGGCCACCCCCTGGCCAGCCTCCACCAGTCCCCCCATCCCTCAGAGTAACACTCCCGGCCAGCTCTCGGCTGACTGTGGCGGCGCTGTACACAGTCCGTGGCCATCATGCCGAATTCCCGAACGTTCAGACCACACGTTCCCTGCGCAATCGGGAACTCCGCCCATCGGGGCTGGAGCATCGGATGAGAGCCTTCCAAAGACCCAATGTCAACGGTGTGTGCCGCGTGACGCGATGCGGCATTTCGGAGGGGGTGAGGAAGAGAAAACTACAGTCAAACCTGCGCCGTCCCCAATTTGGACTTCGGAAGGGATTCTCCGCCTGATCGCCAATTGCGATATCGGCGTCGGTCAACAGAGATTCTCACCCCATGTTCTCCCGTCAAAGTTTTTGCATTAGTTTTATGAACCCCTTGTGGTCGTAAAGCATAATGCAATTCTGTATTCCTTGCTATGGCATGGAATGAGAGAGGATTTCCAAGGGTTCCTGATTTTGGACCGCCATCTTGAGTGGGCGTCTCAATAATGGAGTCCCACAGCCAGCACATCCCCTTGCACCGGAAATTGGCCACGACCAACCCCCCCCCCCCCCCCCCCGCACCACCAGTTGGTCATGGCCCCACCCCATTCCACAGGTCAGCATGGCCCCCCCCCACCACATGGCAAACCCCACCCCATACGGCAGGGGTGACCCGCTCTGCTCCCCCAGGACCCCTACAATAGGCCGACATCCCCAGGAACTCTTGTACTAGGAGGACCCCCACAGGAAGCCTACAATAAAGGGACCACTATAATAGAGGGCAAAAGCCAGGGACCCCTGTAATAAGGGGACCCCCCAAGGGACACCCTGCCTGAAGTGACCTCCTCCACAGACCCACCCACAAAGACGCCTCCCACCCAGAAAAGGGACCCCTGTCTGCCAGCTAGTCGTAATATTTACCTTGCAGCTCCATGTGTCCATTCCTCGAAGGTGAGCAGCTGTGCCTGCAGCTGATACCCACAGATTCAATCCATTCATGACTTTTGAGCACTGGTTTGTGATTGACAGCTCGTTAAAACCATCTTCCGTCTTCTCCCTTCACGCTTCGGGGCCCTAAGTGGTGAAACCCCATTGTTTGTAAATATTTCCCACATCAAAGGGAGGTAAGTGCAGTGAAATCACATGCTTGCATGATTGGACTGCAGTTAGTGTGGGAGGTCCCCCTATTACAGGGGTCCCTGGGGGGCCCCCATTACAGGAGTCCTAGGGTGGGTGGGTCCGGTCACTCCCATACTGGGGGTGGAGGGGGCGCCCAGGTAATCTGGGGGCTGGGAGCTGTGGGGAGGTGACTTCAGATGGTCTCTACAATCATGGCCCTGGTGTGGTGGACCTCATGGTGTGCCAAGGGGGCAACTGTTGCCCTCTTGACCGTGAGTTCCACCATGCCTGGGCAACGATTGTAGAGACCATAAGTGAACATCGCCCACATGATTCCCAGCCACAGGGACCGGAGATTCACGGGAGGGTGGAGCACATGCGTCTGGCCTGCTAAATAGATGCCATTGCATCCGTTTGCATTTCTTTCTATGCTCCCGCAGGTGTGTGGCATGGAACCTGTTCAGGCCACCAGCGAGGATTCGAAGCATGGCATTCAGGTCGGCCCCCGGAACTGATCCCGATATTTCCATGACAACCAATTCTCCGTCTCATCAGGGAATGCATTCTGGACGTCTCGGGGACGGAGAATCCCACCCAGAGTATTATTGTGGGGGGGGGGGGGGGGGGTGCTGGACCTTCTTCTAGGATTTGCACTCTACACAAGAGTTGGAGTTCAGTGTACCTGTCAAAATCTTTGAGTATCTCAATAACTGTTGTCGAGTAATGATCCATATGTTGGTTGTGGAGTACTTCACTCACA
Organism: Scyliorhinus canicula; assembly: GCF_902713615.1. Classification (NCBI taxonomy): domain Eukaryota; kingdom Metazoa; phylum Chordata; class Chondrichthyes; order Carcharhiniformes; family Scyliorhinidae; genus Scyliorhinus; species Scyliorhinus canicula. Next base: position 19,883,327 of record NC_052161.1, read on the forward strand.
AATAAACCAAACACGAATAAATATTTGTCAACTTATGCTTCTTCTGATTCCTTATTTAATCCTGTAATTCTCCTGAAAACTAAAAATTCTCTTCCTCAAGGTTCCCACTCGGGTCTTGTTTAGCCATTTCCTTATGCAAAATGGATCTGTGTTCTTCCAATTTTCTGCCCATGGTCTTTTATTGTAATAGTTGCAGCTTTAAATGTCACTGTCTCTTTAAGGTAGCAACTGTTTTTTCACTCAGATTGTCTGTTTTTTGTTTTTGACTTTCATGCACTTCTACAATTTTGGCGAGCTCTTTGGCAATCAATGGCCTTGTTCCTTTTCAAAACTTTCAATCGTTTTTATGCAGGCCTTCCATTTTTAACTTTTTATTTTACTTGTAGCTGTCTTCCAACTTTTGCAGTCTTTTGGACACTTGGGACTTTCATCTATTCTACAATGTAAGTGCAGCTTATTTTTTTGTAGTTTTGCTCACCTCTTTTGTAATCTGACCAGGGGCGGGATTCTCCGACCCCCCGTCGGGTCGGAGAATCATTACAGGGCCGGCGTCAATCTCACCCCCACCATGTCCCGAATTCTCCGGCACCGGAGATTCGGCGGGGGCTGGAATCGCTCCGCATCGGTCGGCGTGCCCCCCTCCCAGCGATTCTCCGGCCCGCGATGGGCCGAAGTCCCACCGCTGTCATGCCGGTTCCGCCGGCGGGAATCAAACCACCTCCCTTACCGGGGGGACCAGGGCTCCGGGATCCTGGGGGGGGGGGAGCAGGGCAATCTGGCCCCGGGGGATGCCCCCACGGTGGCCTGGCCCACAATCGGGGCCCACCGATCGGCGGGCGGGCCTGTGCCGTGGGGGCACTCTTTTCCTTCCGCCTTTGCCATGCTCTTCACCATGGCGGAGGCGGAAGTGACCCCCTCTCCTGCACATGCACGGGTATGACGGCAGCAGCCGCTGACGCTCCGGCACATGCGAGGACATCCGCCAGCCGGCGAAGTCCCTTTGGCCCCGGCTGGCGTGGCGCCAAAGGCTGTTCCCGCCAGCTGGTGGAGTGCCAACCACTCCGGTGCGGGCCTAGCCCCTCAATGTTAGGGCTTGGCCCCTAAAGGTGCGGAGACTTCCGCACCTTTGGGGCGGCCCGACGCCGGAGTGGTTCACGCCACTCCATCACGCCGGGACCCCTTGCCCCGCCGGGTAGGGGAGAATCCCGGCCCAGGTTCCTGCATTTTGCATCTCTCAGGGTCTTAACATGGCCCTCCCATCATTCTGGTGGATTTTTCAATTTCCAAATCTGTACCTCGGGCGCCGTTCTGTCCTGGTTTCTACAAACGTGGACTAGTTGTAAAGGCACCTCCGAGGTGTCCCAGGCCATTAGAAATCCTGGGTGGTGGGGGACAGGGCAGGGTGGCACTCCCTCTGGCACCCAGTCACCTTGACACTGCCAGACTAACACCCTGGCATTCCCACTCAGGCACTATCCCGGGTGGCACTATCAGGCTGGCAGGAGCACTGCCAGGATGCAACAGTGCTCAGGTGGCAGGTGGCACTGACAAGGATTAGCTGGATGGATGTTACCAGGTGGAGGGGAAGGGGGTTAAGGGGGTGTCCCTGGGGCCTCCCCGAGGTTGGGGGGGGGGGGGGGGGCAGGGTACAAAATAGCACCCTGATCTGCCCCACTGGTTGAAAGTTGAAAGCACAGTTTTGAAGGACTTGGTAATCTGTAAATTGAACAATTTACTCAAGGAAGAGGAACTTCAGCAACTAAAAGCATAAACATAATCTATTTTGATGGTACATAGAAGAGGAGGATGGGCAACAGTGCAGGGAATGGGTCATGGCAATTCTGGGTTATGGTGGGGGTGGGTGGAGGGAAAATGAGTTGGTGGCCTTATTCATAGCCATGTGGAAATGGTTAAGGGAAAGGAGGGTCATCTATAGTGCATGAGCCAAGGGCCAATCTTAATTTGTGCAAATCAATCCTGCAAGACACTCTAATGAAGTAGGACACTCTTATCGTCTGAAGGCTCCTTGCCTGGCTGACTGATATGGACAGAAGAAATTGTGAAAAGAAAAAAATTCTCCTGATGCATCCACTCAAATCTAGTATACATTTGACCATAACCAACTTAACTTTGCAAAGAGCAGTTTACCCTGCATTCAAAGGAGGTTTTTAAATACTTATCTTAATTTTAAAATGTTGTTATTTTTGACATATGCTGTCCCAGATGACACGACATCTACGATGCCAGCAGCTTAGACATGAGCGGTATTCCAACAGGGTATCTTCTTCTTAGACAGTGATTTCCCAAATGAACCTTCTCCATTTTAGTCAGTCACAAGCCAGAGTTTGGCAAGTTAACAATTATAGAAAAGGTGGAATTACACAATGGGTGAAGTATAACAGGGCAGACTACAATCACTTCAGGGAGATTGCAAGTAACACAGGGAGTGTCAAGAAGGTTTTTCAGTAGCGGAAACAGGCTGAAAGCTGGGCTCTTATTCTGTCTCTCTCTCTGTCAGAGTAAGTATATTAATTGGTTCAGATGTCAACTTTACTAGAAACCCACCAGCAAACTGAGATCTCCTAATAATTGCAATTTTTTCTATATTTGACCACATCCAAGAAACCAGCTAACCTAAATCGGCCACATCATTTAAAACATATGCCTCAACACTGAACTGTTCATTATTTTAACTTTTTTATTGAATTCCATCTTTCCTTATTAGTGATATCTGTGAGTGTGAGACATCACCTTTTCTATAATTGTTTTCTTGGGTTTTGAGGCTAATAAATTCGCTCTTCCCCTAGATCAAGAAAACGGTGTTCAATTGGCTCCTTATCGCTCACTGCATCAAGAGGTCCTGATTTGAAAAGGGCATATCTTGATGAAAAAGAAGCTTAAATCTTTGAGGTGGCCAACCAAGGAGGCTGGCTAGTTCACCCCTTTCCACCTGGTCATAACATTGCATTTAAAACAATCCCAACATGGATTTGTATCAAACAATTAGAAACATTCTGAAGAATTTTAAAATATGCTAAGATTTTAACCAAATGTAAAAACGAAGGGTCTCGGCATTTCTTCACTCGGCAGAACGATGATAAGAATTAATTGCTTTTGAGTCTTTCATACTCATCCAAAAAACATCAGGGAAAAAAAACCATATCCTCTCCTTCTTAAAAGTTTAATTACTTTGGGCTGGACTTTACAACCACGAACGGGCGGGAACAGAGGGAAGTAGACCTTGGAAAATAGAAGACAGGTTTAGATAAAGGTTTAGATAAAGGATCTGGATCGGCGCAGGCTGGGAGGGCCGAAGGGCCTGTTCCTGTGCTGCAATTTTCTTTGTTCTTTGTATTACAATTTTATTATTGTGCACTTACTTATTCCACAAACAAGTTACAGTAAATGTCAAAACAAAAAGTCTCAAAACCACTGTGCGAAAGCTTAAAAATGCTAATTGTGCTGGTTCAAATTCTTTGTAGTTATTTTAAAAGAGTCAGTAATCAGATTATATTAAGGTGGTCAGAGAGGATAGAAGATGTTTTATGCAAATTAATTAAACATTCCTAACTAATCACAGACAATAATTTGGCTAGAGTTGCCGCAACCAGATTTTATCAATAAATGCCGAAAAGTACGCAGTCTCTGTCAATGTCATGGATATAACAGAATCATTTCTAAGTCACAGAACATTTGAAGAACATTGATCATCCACCAACGAGCATTTAACATAACCTATTTTTTGATTTCCGGAATTATTCTACAAAAAATGAAGGACTTTTAGTTGCAAGAAAATATCAATCTTGGAACAATACCGTGAGATTTTATTGATTTTAATTTACTTCCCTCCTCCCACAAGTTGGTTACACCTACACCGTGCCATCTGCTTCAGAGGAAGGAGCAGGCAACCCATCTGCAAATAACCATGAACAGAATCAACACCACTTCTTGGTTGCCACTAGGAGGCACACTTGAGCAGTGTGGGAAGGGATGGTTTTCCCAGGGATTTCAGACAAGACGGGACAAGCTAGTCTTCTCAATGAAGCCTGGGTAACATCCGCTGTGAACAGATTTCTGGGTTGAGCTGATTAATATGAAAGTCTATCAAAATACATCAATTACTAAAGGTGTGTGGTGTCGTGCATAATGTAATGGTCATTACAACTACCAAAGGTTATGGATAGTTCATTTCTTAGAATGGAAAAGGTTCTTTCAGAATAAAAAAAAAGAACATCTGAACTGGTACTTGCATGGTCTTAGTGAAGAGGAAAATGCTACCAGCCCCACCAAGCTTGCTTTTTTATTAATAGACCATCCTCGTTTACCCTAGTTCTCACCCAATTCCTCAATCTCCTCTCTCCAGAAAAATAGAATCTAAATGCTTCTTGAGCCCATTTGCATTGGTTTGAACTTATTCCACAAATCCTTTACCCTTTGTGTGAAGAAGCTCCATCTAACTCCCTGTCTTACTCAAAGTTATCAAAGTGTCACTGATGTCCCCAATATTTGAATCCACAGGGACAACATCGTGTGGATTTGTCAATGCTTTGCATAGTTTTCAATAATTCAACCATTCAGCTCAATGTCTCCCCTTTTACAGACAAACAATGTATCAGTGTTAATTTATACCTGGAGTGAACTAGATTTTGCTTCTTTCCTGAAGGGCTTACACTCTACTGAAAACTATCATTAGTTGATACAGGCAGAACATACAAAAATAATAATGTTGCATATTAGAACATTGGTTATTTAAACCACAACTTGTTTGTGGTGCGGTAAAATGAATGAGAGCCTATGATTAAAACTTAGATCTAATACACTCCAACAGGAGCATTTAGTCACACCCTGATCAAAGGCAGACATTCTCTTCAAAGTGATTGCAGGGTACATCAGGATAATAAGGGAAAATGATAGATTTATTTAAGGGGTCACACTTTGATGCTGAGTTTCAATAATAATGACGTTTCTGAGAAATATGAGTAAATGCAGATTTCATTATTTCCAGAGGTAACTCATAAACCAAGAAAGCTAAGGACAAAGTCAAATTAAGGTCAGCTATAATATTTTCTTAAGAGGGCAAGAGGATCTGAAATTTTCCCCTTTAATTGTAACTTGTGTTTCGTAAAGTACACAGTTCATTTACCTTTATTACTGACGTTTATTTCCTCCTGCTTGCCTGATGAAAGAAGCGAAGATGAAAGAGGGTGATGTACTATTAGGCCAACAAATAACGGCAACATCGTTGTGAGTTGACCTGTTCAAGAGCTCAGTTACAATATCCGTATTGGATTTCATTTCCAAAGCATTTACAGAAAGACAATTCAATCAACACACGCTTGAGAACAAGTATTGCTCATTGTCTGTTGCTAAGCACTTAGCAGCGTTGTTAATGCGATGAGCACCCGATAGGTCTATTTGGTTAGGTAGTTAGAGTTGATACAAAATGGTTTCAACACTGATATAAATGGCGTTGTAATCCTAGTTTCCTTGTTTCCGACAGGTATGTCTCTGACAGGCCCAGGTGTAAGCCAAGCGCAAACAGCAAAAGGAAGGTAAAAACTCTGAGCACCTCACCCACCCACCTCACCAAACATAGCTGCAAACCAGTGTAATGTCAGCTTTTGAACCTGAATTTTTAACCTTCTAACAAACTGATCCTATTCTTGATATTTTGCCCAAATACAACCATTATTGTTGGCATGTGAGTGAGCAGATTTGTGGTGCTTCTGGGCAAGTGGGTGAACATAAGAGTTGTGCAGTCTGGAATTAGAATCGGTACCGTCAGACGCTACAGGTGCTGTTTGGGATTCTAGATGGTGGTTGAGGTAAGCGGGCACACTTGTAGGATGAGTCACGCCAGATACCAGATCAGTGAGGGCATGAGTAAACGTGCGGTGGGTACCTGCCGTAAGCATGCAGTGTATGCTGATCATGACGTCCGTCGTGTGGAAGATTGATTTGATGCCAATGCTGCCATTTTGAAGCTCAACATTCCAACCAATGCCATTTCTTAATCACACATGACTGAACAGGACAGCAGGAAGCACATGGGTGCACCAGTAGGTATTCCACTTCGAGAAATACTTTTGAACATAATCAAGAGCTAAATGAAGGACACCTGCCATTCCTTTGAAGAGGAGGCTGTGAGCTCGCAGAAATCCCAGAACAAAACTGCACCATAGTCGATCAGTGGAAAAGGTACAATAGGCCTCCTGCATGTTGATTGTGACAAGTTACTTCATCTATTTCCAGCCACACCAACAGACAACACAGTTATCACTATTGACCGATTTATCCATGTAGCTGCCTTTCTGGACTTTAAAGACTTAGAGCATAAGAGACTTAGGACAGAACTGTACACCCCTGCCCAGCGGGTTCTGTGGCAGGAGGGGTGGGGGGGGGGGGGGGGGGGGGGGGGGGAGTATAAAATAACATGAACAGGATTCCCTCTGGGGTTTTATCTGCCCCGACTCAGATGTGATTTTACGGTAGGGTGGTCAAGGCCTCAGAGGGGAAACCCACCCTTTCCCCTATTAAGGCATTTAAGTGGCCGCTTAATGGCCACAAAATGTCCTGTTCCCCCCCCCCCCCCCCCCCCCAACCTTTTAGGCTGCCGGGCACCCGATGATTGAGGGTGGGAAACTGAAAAGGTTCTTACATTCGCCCTTGGGCAGAAAGGAATGGCTGCCTCAATCGGAAGGCCCCTTCAGACTGTGGGCACCCATCCCTCGCAGATTAGAGAGCTGTGACCCTCTGGTCTACCCCCCCCCCCCCCCCCCCCCCCCCCCCCCCCAACACTGAGATCACCTTCCCTCCCGACCCCATAACATTCTCTCCCCGGGATCCCTGTGCTTACCTGAAGTGTGATCCCGGGATGTGATTTCAGGCATGGCACTACAGTACCTCTCCCAACAACTGCAGGACTGTGCCTGGAGAGCTTTCAGCCAATCTGATTGTCCGACAGTTCTCGAAGGTGGGACATCCGCTCAGGTGCAGATGGACACTCCACCTGATGCCAATCAAAGGTCAGTTGAGCGTGAAATGGCAGTGGGCCTGTTGCAGTCAGTGGAGATGCAATCATTGCTGATTCTAAGGATGATGGGTGACGTGCGCTTGCCATCCTAAAAATTAAGGCCCTGGAATATCATAAGAGGGCATGAAGAGCTTGGACAGCCACTGGAAGAGGGAGGAGGTGGAGGAGGATGAAAAATCTCTTAACAGGACTTTCTATCCACCCATGGTGTTCAACATGCAACTCCCTTACCTGAACCTCTGTGGGGACAGATGTGTGGAAAAACATTCATAACATTTTAATTGTATTTTTTTTCATAAATCTGCTATAATAAAAATAATAATGTTTATTAGTGTCACAAGTAGGATTACATTAACACTGCAATGAAGTTGCTGCATAACTCCCCAAATCGCCACACTCCGGTGCCCGTTTGGGTACACCGAGGGAGATTTCAGAACGTCTACATCACCTAAAAAGCACGTCTTTCAGCACCCGGAGGAAACCTACGCAGACACGGGGAGAACATGCAGACTTCACACAGACAGTGACCCAAACCGAAAATCGAACCCAAAGCAACAGTGCCAACCATGGTGCTACCTTGCCTTCCCATTACCACCTGGAGTGTATTGAAAATTACATTGCACATTTTCCCACATATTCATATACCAGCAGAGGGAGTCGAGAAGAGGGATAACATGTTTTAACAGCACATGCAGTTCTGTTTCTGAATGCTCTTTACTGAAGTGTGTTGTTTCTTCCCAAGAACTTCACAAGATCTTAATCTCGTTATATATAGTTATTATATATTATAACAAGTATGTATTATAACAACTTATATTGTTTGGTCGCAGTGATTGGATAAATGGTTTGTCATGGATGTGGTTGAACAGTCATTTTATATCTTCCTTCTTTGGAAATGAACGGACGAACGACTGGGATTGCAGCGCAGCGGTGAATTGGCCTTGACCAACAATTGTTAATTTCTGAAGGCCAGTCTTTTCCTCATTAATATTCATTTAACAAGCTGCCAATATCATAGCTCACCTAAGCATAGAGGAAACCAGCAAGCCTTAAGTATTCCATGATTAGTTGGAACATATGTACGGGTTCTGTAATTAGGTCAAGGCAAGCAAATTCAACTCCTCCAACACACATCTGTGTTTCAGACCAAGTGGGGAACCATTAAGTCCAGGGGGAAAAATATTTAAATGCTCTGCTTGCCAACAGCTCCTGAAAGCTATAGATATTCACCAGTTAAACTTATGCTCACAACAGCTGATATTTTATGACAGTTTCACAGATTTAACAGGACAGTATGAAAAATACGATTGGAAATCACACGTAATAAATGAAACGAGAACACCTTTTTCATTGGCCGACCATTAATCCGTAATGCAGTAATTGGGTCCATTTGGCTGTCAAAATAAGTGATTAATCTCCACTGTTGAACTCAGAAAAGAGTTTCTTTTTCCCTTTCATTCATCCATTCTTGGTCAATTGCAGGATGCGGATGGCGTTATTTGAATAGCGTGACAGTGTATTGAATAGTGTGACAGTGTATTACTGATTGGGTTGAACAGAAATGATTCTTGGATTATAAATGAGATGTAATTTTTTAAAAAAGCATTTTGGCTTCAATGTTGGTTTAATATAGATTCATGATCACCCGATCTGATAGAAAGCAAAATTTGCAAGTGACTAAATTCTGTCTTATCATACACAGTGAGGTCTGTGCTGAGAATCCGGGAGCATTGATTTCCGTAATGAACTTAATATTTACAAGTGATTTGAAGTTTGCTTCCACCAAATTTCATACTCTGCCAGTACATTTGGATGCTGGGACAGAACCTATGAGTTTCTACTTTTTTTTAATATTGCCCCTCCCAATTTTCCCTACATTTTCCCAAATGGAGGAAATGAGGAGTGACAAAGGGATGTGAGAGCTATTGTGTACGATGATTTATCACAGACTCTGTAACAGGAAGGACCTCAATGGGCATAACTATGTGCCTTCTGTAGGAAACCTAGACAGAGATCTGATCAGTTGGCAGCACTTTGAGGCAGGCAGGTTGTGAAGTTGAAGCCCCACTTCAGAGGCAAGAGCTCCAAAATCTGAGCGCTGTGTTGAGGGATTTGATGCTCAGAAGCTACCATTTTATGATGGGTGGCAAATACCCATTGCGCTATTTTGAAGTAAAGCAGGAGCCCAAACCCATGACCACTACCATCTGGAAGGACAAGGGGATACATGGGGACATCACCACTTAGAGGTTCCCCTCCAAACCATTCACCATCCTGACTTGGAAATATATCGCCGTTCCTTCACTGTCGCTGGGTCAAAATCCTGGAACTCCCACCCTAACAGCACTGTGGGTGTACCTACACCTCATGGATCGCAGCGGCTCAAGAAGGCAGCTAACGGCCACTTTGTCAAAGGGAGTTAGGAATGGCCGATAAATGCTGGCCTCACCAGTGATGCCCACATCCATTAAATTAATTTTTCAAAAGTTATTTTTGGTGCTCTGGTCAATATTTATCCAACAATCAACATCAAAGAACAAAGAACAATACAGCACAGGAACAGGCCCTTCGGCCCTCCAAACCTGTACCAGGCATCATGCCACCCTTGGCCAAAAACCTCAGCACTTCCTTGTGCCATATCCATCTATACCCAACCTATCCATGTGTTTGTCAAGATGCCTTTTGAACAGCGTTAATGTATCTGCTTCCACAACCTCCCCTGGCAACGCGTTCCAGACACTCACCACTCTGCGTAAAAAACATTCCTCCCATATCTTCTCTAAACTTTTCCCCACGGAACTTAAACCTATGCCCCCTGGCGACTGACCCCTCCACTCTGGGACAGAGTGCCTGCCCATCCACTCTATCCATGCCCCTCATAACCTTGTAGACCTCTATCAGGTCACCCCCCAACCTCCGTCTTTCTAATGAAAACAATCAGAGTCTATTCAGCCTCCCCGCATAGCTGAAACCCTCCAGACCAGGCAACACCCTGGTAAATCTCCTCTGTACCCTTCCCAAAGCCTCCACATCCTTCTGGTGGTGTGGCAAGCAGAAATGTGTGCAATATTCCAAGTGTGGCCATCCCAAGGTTCCATACAATTGTAGCACACCTTGCTAGTATTTATACTCAATGCCCCATCCAATGAAGGCAAGCATTCCGTATGCTTTCTTGATTACCTTGTCCACTTGTGTTGCCACTTTCAAAGATCTGTGGACCTGCACGCCCAGATCTCTCTGACTTTCTATATTCCTCAGAGTTTTGCCATTTATGGTATATTTCCCCTCTATGTTAGACCTACCAACATCACTAGAACAAATTATCTGGTCATTCTGACATTTCCGTTAATGGGAGCTTGCTGTTCACAAATTGGTTTCTTACTTTACAACAGTGACTACTTCAAATGTATTCAATTGGCTGCAAAGCAATTTGGAATGTTCCAGGGTTATGAAAAATGTTAGTCTATCATTTATGGGTTTAGCAGCAGTCCTCCGACCCCTCATTCAGGTGTCTCTTATTTTACCTGTGAGCTAGACAGCGAGGGTTGGTGATTATGAGTTTTTTTTTTATAAATTTAGATTACCCAATTATTTTTTTTTCTATTAAGGGGCAATTTAGCGTGGCCAATCCACCTACTCTGCACATTTTTTTTGGGTTGTGGGGGCGAAACCCACGCAGACACGGGGAGAATGTGCAAACTCCACACGGACAGTGACCCAGAGCCGGGATCGAACCTGGGACCTCAGCGCCGTGAGGCGGTTGTGCTAACCACTAGGCCACCGTGCTGCCCGTGGTGATTATGAGTTGATTGTGGCAACGACCTCAACTGAATCTGATCTGGTCTGAACTGACAGCACCTTTATCGGCCAATCCAACCGGAAACACTAAAACTTACGCGGAACAGAAAGCAGGAGGTCAACTGTGTCGCTGTCTTTAATAAATTTAACATAGGCGATGGATGGTGCCTGAGATCTCCCTGCTCGGTGTGACACGACACAACAAAATGGTGAATATACACACTCATTGCAAGGGAATCAGAGCACAGGAATAAACCAGTTTTGTTACAGTGTTTTGGTGAGGCCGCACCTGGAATACAGTGTGTAATTTTGGTCTCTACATTTAAGAAAGGATGCACTGGCATTTGAGGTGGTACAGTGAAGATTCATTTGATTAGTCCCTGTGATGAAGGGACTGTACTGAGATGGAAGGCTGCGTAAAGTGGCCTTTTAATCCTCTGAAGTTCAGACAAATGAAAGGTGATTTCATTGACACCCTACAAAACCCTGAAGGGGCTTGAGAGGGTGAATTGCGAGATTGTTTCCATTTGTCGGGGAATCTCACAGTCTCAGAATAAGGGGCTGATTATTTAAGACTCTGATGAGGAGAAATTGCAGGTCGGATTTTCCGTTTGTGAGACGATGATCTCCCACTGGAGATCAACAGCCATTGCATCGCAATTCCGCCCCATCAACCACGGGATTTCCTGGGTCAACCTGCCCACAGAGTACGAGGGCGACCAAAGCCCCCACAGCAAACCCCCATCAGAGACACCCCCAATTACAGAGACACACACCATGGGCGGAATTATCCGCTCCCCACGGCAGGTGGGAGAATTGCGGGAAAGCCGGGCGACCCCCTGGCACACCCCGCGATTCTCCCACCCCCCTGCTCGCAGAATCGGCGCTCGCCATTTTTCACGGCGACCGGCGATTCTCCGGCCCGGATGGGATGAGCGGCCTGACGTTCCCGACCTGTTCTCGACGGCGGCAACCACACCTGGTCGCTGCCGTCGTGAACATGGCGCCAAAGCTTCGTTTGTGGCTTGTGGGGGGCAGAGAGGGGAGTGAGCACCACAAGCGTGCTCGGGAGTGGACTGGCCCGTGATTGGTGCCCACCGATCGTTGGGCCGGTGTCTCCAAGCGACGCACTCTTTCCCCTCCGCCGCCCCGCAAGATCAAGCCGCCACGTCTTGCGGGGCAGCGGAGGGGAAGACGGCAACCGCGCATGCACAGGTTGGAGCCGGCAGCCGTCGTAACGTCAGCCCGCATGCGCGGGTTGGAGCCGGCCAACCTGCGCATGCACGGTTGACGTCACTTAGGTGCCGCCGTCGCGTCATTCTCGGCGCGCCGTCTTGATGCAAGCATTAAGGCCCGGTGGCCAAGATTTACGGAGCGCCGCTCCTAGCCCCCTGGGGGGGGGGGGGGGGGTGAATAGGGTGCGAGGAGCGGCCTCCGAGGCCGTCGTGTAACTCGGCCGAGTTCACGACGGCCTTCCCGATGCCGCGCGGGAGCGGACAATTCCGCCCCATGGGCCCCCCGTGAGAGAGGCCCCCACCAGAGACCCCCCCAATTATAGAGGCTCCCACCAGAGACCCCCAACAATTATAGAGACCCACACCAGATACACCCCCAATTACAGAGACCCCCTACCTGGAAGTCCCCCATAAGAGCCGTCCAGGTAGAGACAGTGAAACAAAATCACTGCTTTAACACTCACCTGTGCAATACATCTACTGGCTCAGACAGAGGAAGCAGCATATGTCAATTTGTGGAAAGAAAAAAAACAGTCAGCTGAGTTTAAACCCCCTCAGGCCTTTGAAGTGAAAATCTTTCATTCATATCTATGTGAAATTGATTTGCTAGGCTGTGACTGACAGTTTCCACACGCCCCCAGCTGTCTGGATTGTTTAGTTCATCTCCCTCCCTTCATGCTTGAGTGGATTTCAAGTAGCCACATGTGAAACTAACGGCGGGGTTTATAAACATCTAACTATGAATGACAGCTCCTGGACCACATCAAAGACAGTAAGTGTCTCAGTGGCCAAGCCACCATCTGTGCTGCCCATGCATGAAGGGCTTTCTCAACATGATGTGTTGGTGCCCCATCCCCATACTGAAGTGGTTGACGCAGGGTCTCACATTCGGGTGGTCACTGCACGGCACATTTTCACAGCAGAAGGCGGCAGGGATGACCAAGCTCGCAGACACTCAGAGGATTGCTGGGGAAGAGGCCCCTGCAAAGTCTAAGTCAGATGTGAATCTACTGGGACTGGTCCTAAACAGGATGCTGGAGATGCAGCAAGACGTGGGGGAGCATTAAACCCGAGAATTCTGAAGGAGATTGAATCTCCCAGCACTCTAACTTGGGGACTGAAAGAATAGGAGTTGGAGTTGGCTATAATCTGCAGTCGCAAACAAGAGGAGTTACAGAAATGTAATGCAAATATTTACAGAATATTAGGCGGTCTCCATATTCTCAGCAATTCTTCCCTTGCTTAATGACAGCCAGAGAAGAAATAACTTCATGTTGTCTGAGAAGCCTCAGTGAGTTCCTGAAGTGCTGCTTTTAGATTGTATACACTCCAGTCACCGTCAAGTGAGTGAATATTTAAGATGGTGCTTGGGGTACGTGGCCAATAGAGTAGATTTACAAAAGAATTAGTTAATTCAATCATTATGGCCCCCAATCATCCTGAGGATATAAATGTATCGACGCTGAAAGCATTTAGCTAACATTCCTGTCTCTGATATTTTATTTAATCAGTCAAACTAGCAATGATCGGAATTTTAGTTGAACATGTACAGAAGGAATCACTTTGGGCTGTTCTTGGGTTTTGCTAATTTTGTGCTAATGCCTGATCTAACCACCAGAGGGCATTAGTACACCTCAATACATTGTGGCTGGTCCTAACTGTAACCTTTTTACTGATACTAAATGATATTGGTGTCAGATATTGTATTAAATTGTGACATGTAAACCATTTATTCTCCCCCTTCGATACCAGCAACAATGTACAACTTGTGTGGAGGAACTTGACTATTATTGTGAAATATTATGTCAAGAATGGCTCTGATTTTCCGGTTAATTAGATTTGTTCCTGCGCAGTAAGGTTTTAAAATTCATGCCTGCAGAGTTGCTGGGAGTGTAAGTTAACAAACCTGCATGTGAGGGCAAGGGGGGTATCCAGGATCTCTGCAAATTATTGGACAAATAACACGCAGGATTCTCCGTCCCAACACCCCCGTTTTCTGGTGCAGCGCGCCCCCGCCGGCAGAGGGATTCTCCGTTCCCACAGCCGGCCAATGGGGTTTCCCATTGTGGCCACCCCCATGCCGTCGGGAAACCCACGGGCGTGGGTACGCCGCCGACCAAGTGGAGGATCCCGCCGACGGAGAATCCCGCAGAATGTTTCTCGTCAACTAATGCGATTAAATCATTTGAGAAATAAGCGGAGGAAGGAATGGGAAGGATGACTGATTGGGTGAAGAATCGAATCAGGTACAAAAAGAGAAATAAAGAGAGTGAAAGAAAGATTGGATTAAGGGAGGGAGAATAAAGAGAAATGAAAAATAAGAAAATAATTTTATATTATAATTGAGATTTTGAAATCTCCAGCAGCAATTCACGACCTGAATGAATGGGATATGATGGGCTGGATTCTCCATCGCCAAGATCCTCCGCTTCGCCGGCAGCGCACTCACGGCAGCAGATTTCCCGATGGAATGGGGGTGCCCACAATCGGAAACCCCATTGGCCCGCTGCCGGGATGAAGGATCCCCGTTAATTTAATTCTTCAGGTTCCAGGCCAACGAGGTTGAATGGAAGTCATTATCAATTATTACATTGTTAAAAGAATGCTTATGTTCTTAATTACTAGACTTAACTTTCTGTGGTTAAATTAATGGACAATTAAATCCGAAATCAAATCCCCACAGGGCAGAAGGAGGCCATTCGGCCCATCGGGTCTGCACCGACTCTCTGAAAGAGCCCCCGACTTGGGCCCATTCCCCTGCCCCAACCCCATCTAACGTTTGGACACTAAGGGACAATTTTAGCACGGCCAAACCACCTAACGTGCACCTGCAGGAGGAAACCGGAGCACCAGGAGGAAACCCATGCAGACAGTCACCCATGGCCGAATTGAATCCAGGTCCCTGGCACGTGAGGCAGCAGTGCTAACCACTGTGCCACCATGTCGCGACTTCATGAAATGTAGCATGAGGTTACGTGTATGATGCCAGTCTAGCGAAGCTAATGGTGCGACCGCGCAAATACTCCAGCAACGGGCGCCGATTCTCCATGTGTACAGTATCACTCCCGCACCACAAGTTCCTGGCTGTTTCCTGAGTTAATAATGACATATGCTGTTCACGCACCGTCATTCAGCAAAATCTGGTCCAATATTTCAATAGTGCTCATCAGCTTGATTTGTGCAGAGAATGCTTAAAATGGCACAATTAGTTAAAGTTTCTTTGCTGTGCCAGTAAGATTTATAGTTTGAAACTTTAGTGAAATCTAATTCCATTGTGCCTGGCAACCGTTGATTTATGAGCCTCTCATGCCCCCACGAATAGCAACGGCTTTACTCATTTTCTTAATTAAAGGGTAAATTACGTGTCAACCAAATTAAATGCAACGCATTTGTGTCCCATCCCAAAATAAGAACTCCGTCCTTCAAAGAGCCTCCATTGGCCCCGACGACAAATTTATCTGGCATTTTGTTGGTTTTCTTACAGCAAAATACATTTTCTCCCCCTTGCTGCTCAGTTCGTGAGTGAGGAGGAAGCTGTGCGAAAGAGTCATTTGAATTCAGAATGCCGATCGAGCTGCTGTCGGAGAAGGGGTTTGGCGCTGCACGATTCACTGCACTATTCAAAGTAGTAGTAACAGGCCAATTTCACAATAATAATGATTATTGCAATGACATGCCCGTCTGTCTCCTGCCTGCCTCTTCTTCCCTCTCAGCCCCTTACTTCTCATTTACCTTTGCAAGGATATCCTTGCTTGCCTGCGTACATTCCCATGACGCATGCTGGCACACACAGAATTCTTTATTCTGCTTTTATTCCTCCCTTTCAGAATCAATTGAATGTTTAAAAATCCTTGTTGTTAACTGGAAGTTGCTGCCACAGTATGGATTGGCACATGGCGACAAAAGACTGGTAGAGGTTCCAAACTAGGCCGTGCCAGGCTACAAATAAAAGTCTTCTGCTTCCTCACAGATGCTGAGCTGCTTTTCCAATGAATAGCATCAAAATCTTTAGACAAGGTAGCAGGAGTGTCCACACTCTCGAGACGTCAAAGTCAACTTTAGGTAGGTCGGGGAAGGTCATTGCCAGGTGCCCTGAATCACCAGGTTGCAGCAGGTGTCGGTAACCTGGGCATGCCGTAGCACGTGCCTGCACGGAAACCCGTCTGGGTTCCCAGTAATATCACTGCTGAAAAGTCTCAGGGGACGTCCAGGGCATTTTAATGCCAGGGTCGACACCGCACAGGAGTTGAAATCAACCAGAGCCATGTGGTGGGATACATCCTTCTTCACGGAACCACACTCCACTCCATGTTAAAGACCAGTCAGGGTCCGCAACCTTAGTGTGACTGTGAAGCAGAAACCACTTTGCAATGATACTGAAGCTGCAGTATGATTCACATTTGAGCTTTTGAATCTTTGTCAGGCAAAGATTTTTCTTAAATGCACAACCAAACAGACTGTTTGCCTTGACGTTTGTGCACCACGTTGACCAACATTGTCCTATCAAAGAGGCTCTTCTCATATTATCCCCACCTCGGGGCTGTCTACCAATATGAAACTTGCCCTTCATCAAGTTGCTCATTACTAACCATGGGCCTGAATTTTGCGCTCCCCTTCAAGTGGATTTGCGGGTGGGGGAAGCGGGGGGGCGGGGGAGGGGCGGGGGGGGGGGAGGTGATTGTGAAATAACACGGACCTCTAGCTGATTTCCCACCTGCCCCAATATCTCAGAAATTTTACGCTGGGATGGCTGAGGCCTCAAACGAGCCGCTCGCCTGGCCTTGAGACCTTTAAGTGGCTAATTGTTGACCATCAATGCGTAGGTTGGCGAGAGGAGTTCCCGCGTATGGGGAAAGGCCCGAAGAAATCAGGTTTACATCTCAGATGGAAAGGGGGTGGTGTATCTCAATCAGGCGACCCATTTTAACTTTGGGTACCCCCCCCCCCCCCTACTTAAGGTTATGTAAATGCTGGACCTCCCTTCCCCCATCCTGGCCTCTCCCCATCATCCCAACCCCCTCACGGCCCACCCCACCCAGACCTCCCCTACCTTCCCTGTCCTAGAACCATAGAAGGAAGCCATTCGGCCCATTGAATGTGCACCAACCCTCTGAAAGAGCACCCTACCTACACCTACTTCCCCACCCTATCCCCATAATCCCACCTAACCCCCACATTTTTGGACACGAAAGGGCAATTTAGCATGGTCAATCTGCCTAACCTGCACATCTTTGGACTGTGGCAGAAAACAGGAGCGCCCGGAGGAAACCCACGCAGAGACGGGGAGAAAGTGCAAACTCCACGCAGGCAAGTCACCCAAGGCCAGAATTGAACCCGGGTCCCTGACGCCATGAGGCAGCAGTGCTAACCACTGTGTCACTCAACATTGAGCTTGCTCCTGCCATGGCAGTATTTCTCATTTCCCCAACAGCAAACTTGATGAGAGTCCCAAAACTTACCTTTTCCTGGAATCCCGGGCCTGAGGCTCTGGGGACTGCATGAAGTCCCAGTCCCACCCAGTGCTGCTCCGGGCACAGCAGGGACCAGCAAGCTGTTGGCCGGCAGCTTTCTGAGGTGGAATTTCCTCCTGCGGGGCGGAAGTCCCATTGGAGCGGGAAAAGGCTGTGGGGCAGGCAGTCTTCGGACAGCGGGACGGGAAGCGCCACTATTCTAAAACTCCTGGCCGTGGGTACGATATTCCATTTTACGTCCGGTTTTCAAACGGATCAATCATTTCCCCTTTGGCCCCATATTTTCCTCAAATTTGACTTGGGCTGAGGGATCACAGCACTCGGATCATTGGACAGGAAATCTCAGCCATTTCACTGACTGCCACCTCTACCCATCTTTTCACTTGCAGTCTACACATTCACACCTCTAGAGCTCAGCTGGCCTTTAAAAAAAATACCTTGCAAAGTAAAAGAGAAAGGTTCAAAAGAGCCTCCGATCGTAATATTGACCGAACAAGTCTTCAAAAGTAAGATCGTAATTGTAACACTGCTGCTTCATAATCAAGAAGGAAATTAAGGATATTAAAAGGTATTCAGTTTTCAAACCCAAATTGGCTCTAATTTGGTAATTGGGGAATTTAGGAATTTAGAACTTCCTCAGTTTAAGAATTTATGATAAATGTGTCATTGCTTCTTCTTATGACAGAAGTCTTGATCTTCTGCCTAACTCTCTTAGTTAGTAAGAAGTCTAACAACACCAGGTTAAAGTCCAACATGTTTGTTTCAAACACTAGCTTTCGGAGCACTGCTCCTTCCTCAGGTGAATGATACCTCTTCATTCGCCTGAGGAAGGAGCCGTGCTCCGAAAGCTAGTGATTCCAAAGAAACCTGTTGGACTTTAACCTGATGTTGTAAGACTTCTTACTGTGCTCACCCCAGACCAACGCTGGCATCTCCACATCATCTCGTATTTCGGAATAAGGTTTGTTCATTTGGGCTCCTATTCCTTCTCTCCCAACCACCATTGCTTTCTTCAAAGCTGAGCTATTCTGTTTGGAATGGAAGCTTTTTGAATGAAAGCCAAAGAATGCCTTGTTTTCACTCTGCTGGCTGGGCTGGTCAAGCGGTGGGAAACTGAAGCCCTTTCTGGGAAGCAGGTCCAGATCAATGGGCTCAATTTTATCTCAACCTATCCAATTGGAACAATGCTCTTGAGTGGATGAAATCAACACATCGGCTCATTTCCGTCGAACGTCATTGTCACAGGTCATGGGCGGGATTCTCCCCTACCCAGCAGAGAGGGCGGTCCCACCGCCAAGGAGTGGCGTGAATCACTCCGGCGTCGGGCCATCCCAAAGGTGCGGAATCCTCCGCACCTTCAGGGGCTAGGCTGGCGCCAGCCAACGCGGAAGGGGCTTGGCGCCACGCCAATCAGCCGAAGGGCACGAGTCGGCGCATGCGTGGGAGTGCCAGCATGTGCTGGCATCATTCCGGCGCAGGCGGGGTTCATCTCCGCGTCGGCCATCGCAGAGGAATAGCAGCCGACGCAGAGGAATAGAGTGCCCCCACAGCATAGGCCCGCCCGCGGATCAGTGGGCCCCGATTGCGGGCCAGGCCTCTGTGAGGGCAGCTCCCGGGGCCAGAACCCCCCCCCCCCGAGGACCCCGGAGGCCACCCATGCAGCCAGGTCCCGCTGGTAAGTACCTACTCTAGCATACTGGGCTAAATCGCTGGCTTTTAAAGCAGGCCAGCAGCACGGTTCAATTCCCGTACCAATCTCCCCGAACAGGTGCCGGAATGTGGCGACTAGGGCCCTTTCACAGTAACTTCATTGAAGCTTACTCGTGACTGTAAGCAATTTTCATTTCATTTCATTATCCCAGAGTTTCTCACAATAAATGGAAAAACAGGATAGTCTGCCAGATTTTACCGTTCCTTTATTGTATCACCCTATCAGCCAACACGCCATCATTAAAAACCACTTCGTCAGCACAGATCCCACAGCACGCACTCCCGGCTTCAACCCGCCACCCCAGCACTGGGCACTCCTCAACAGTTTCCGCGCTGGCCAAGGCTTTTGTGCAGCAAATTGGTGTAAAAGGGGTGGGGAGCGGCTTTCAGGGAACCTGGGCGGGGGACCTGTGGGGCATCCCAATCAACAACTCACATCATTGAAAACTGACCCCTGAAAAAATTTGGCGGAGGGCTCGGAGTGCTCCATTTAGCCACTGCGGAAGCTATTGCCGAGCTTGATGATTCCTGCACATGATAAAAGCAAATCAGAAATGCTAATGGTTAAGGGTATTAGTCTCCATCTTAAACAGGACAATGGAATATGCTATACGAAGCACATCATTATCCAAATGGTACATGTCTATCATTTTGAAATTCTTGTTAACTGTGATCACACAATGCTGTGGTGATATGCATCACTGTAAATACACAAGGGGTTAACGTAAATACACTTAGACTAGCTAGACACTAGAGGGAGCACCAGAGACATGACGCACAGACATTCAACCAATTGGTTAGTAAGATAGGACACGGCCAATGGGCATTCATGATACACACAGAGGTGACACTACCACAGGGGGGCATTACACCAACACATATAAAAGGACACAGCACACATGATCTTCCTCTTTCCAGTGGAGACACTCAGTGAGTACACAGGGTTGATTTGAAACACATCACATCCACCACGTGGATTGTAGCGGACTGGTTCGTCAGTCTGAGTAGCTATAGCAGGATTAACAGGAGAGTCGAATCCAAGTAGGAGAATTGTTAACAGTTTAATAAATGTGTTAAAGCTATCTCCAAGTCTGAACCTTCCTTTTTCAGAGTGCACATCGAGGAAGCAGCTTATGCTACGTCAAGAGCATAACAAAACAAATGCAACACAATATTACGATGAGGATTTTATTCCGAGGACTCTTCCACATGGATCCTCTTGAACTGCAGCTGAGACACTTACCAAAGAATGAGAGAGAAAATTGGAGTGCATCGTTAGAGCAGACAATTGGACAGTTTCTGTCCAGAAATCCAGAAGTGATTCGTCCACCCATTTTCTAAGTTAAACAATGGGGTGTGGAGGAAGAAGAGACAGGTTCAAAATGGAGAGTCAATCTGTAATATTTCCCCAAATATTTATACATTGGGCCAGGTAATTTCAGTCGAGAATAATGTTGGATGAACACAGTATACATGAAATGATGCGCAGCTAATTTACTTGGAACACACTCTTCCATGCTGAACACCAATTGGAAGGGGTTGAGGGTGGAAAGGGCACAGAATGTATTCTGGATGGGGGACTTCAATGTGAATCACCAAGAACACCACTACTGACTGAGCTGGCAGAGTCCGAACGGATACAGTGACTAGACAGGAGTTGCAGTAGGTGGTAAGGGAACCATCAAGAAAGAAAAACCTACTGACAACATTCCCACTAATCTACCTGTTGCAGATGCATCTGTCCATTAAGAGTATCGATAGGAGTGACGACTGCACACTCATTTGAAGATTAAATCCCTTCTTCAGATTGAGAATATCCTCCATCATGTTGTGTAACACTACCATTGCGCTAAATGGGATAGGTTACACACAGAAATAACAGCTCCAAACTGGGCATCCATTTGCGCTGTGGGCCATCGGCAGCAGCAGAATTGTATACAATTCCTCAGAGTTGTATGCACAATGTTCAGCACCATTCATGACTCCCCAGATAATGAAGCAGTCTATGTCCAAATGCAACAAGACCTGGACAATATCCAGGTTTGGGCTGACAATGGCAAGTTATATTTGCGCCACACAAGTGCCAGGCAATGCCCATCTCCTACAAGAGAGGATCTAACCACCACCCCTTGACATTCAATGGCGTTACCATCGCTGAATCCCCCACAATCAACATCCTGAGGGTTCCCATTGATCAGAAACTGAACTGGACTAGCCATATTAATACTGTGGCTTCCAGGCAGGTCAAAGGTTAAGAATCCTACGGCGATTGACTCACCTCCTGACCCCTCAGAGTCTGTCCACCATCTACCAAACCAGTGTTTTGCAACTTCCTTACTGTTGTATTCTATGGGTGGAATTCCAACCCCCCCCCCCCCCCCCCCCCCCCCACCCCCCACCCCCCACCCCCCACCCCTGTGGCGTGTTTTGCGGTGGCAGGGGCGGCTCTCCATTGGCTGCCGACAGAATATTCTCGTCCCGTCAATGTCCATGGAATTGTGCATGGCTCATCCATTCTGCTGCCAGGGAGCCCACCACTAGGATTTCCGCAGTGGGACGACAGGCCCCTGCCAGCGCGAAGGGTCGGAGAATCCCGCCCGATGCCTCTATTTGTAAAGCCCAGGATTCTGTACGTCTTATTGACAAGTTTCTCAACCCACCCTGACACCTTTAATGATTTTGGTACAATATACCTCAGGTGTTACTGTATCATCGTTTAATAACCAAGGTAGAACATAGAACATAGAATAATACAGCACAGTACAGGCCCTTCGGCCCTCGATGTTGTGCCGACCATTTATCATAGAATGTACAGTGCAGAAGGAGGCCATTTGGCCCATCGAGTCAGCACCGGCTCCTGGAAAGAGCACCCTACCCAAGGTCAACACCTCCAACCTATCCCCATAGCCCAGTAACCCCACCCAACACTAAGGGCAATTTATCATGGCCAATCCACCTAACCTGCACATCTTTGGACTGTGGGAAGGAAACCGGAGCACCCAGAGGAAACCCACGCACACACGGGAAGGATGTGTAGACTCCGCACAGACAGTCACCCAAGCCAGAATCAAACCTGGGACCCTGGAGCTGTGAAGCAATTGTGCTATCCACAATGCTACCATGCTGCCCCACGGATTTATCCTAATCTAAGATCAACCTAACCCACACCCTTCAATGTACTGCTGTCCATGTGACTAAGAGTCGCTTAAAAGTCCCCAATGGCTTAAGACTCCACTGTCTACGCAGACAGTGCATTCCACACACCCACCACTCTCTGTGTAAAGAACCTACCTCTGACATCTCCCCTATACATCCCTCCAATCACCTTAAACTATCAAACGCAGTTTTGTAACTTTCAAGTGACTGATCCTGAGGTTTTTCAGGGGCCTGCTCATTTCAGGTTTCCACTAGTTTTCTCCTGGTGGCAGCCATTTCCGCCCTGTGGAAAAGTCTCTGGCTATCCACTCTATCCATGCCTCTCATCACCTTGTACCCCTCTATCAAGTCTTGCTTCGTCGCTCCAGTGAGAAAAGCCCGAGCTCCCTCAAACTTTCTGGTAAAACATTCATAGAAATCAAAGAACACTCGCACACTCTGCTTTTTGTTTTACTATCACACCAACAAAAGTGCAAAAAAGAAGGTTCAAGTTACAGTGTGAATACAAATATTGAGATCCCATGCCTAATGGCAGATCTTTTAATCATATTTAGTTTACTGATCAGAAATACAATTAGTTAAAGCTGGATTCTCAATTGTCTATTTGTGGGTCTTGACTGTGTGGACACCGCTTTAGCAAAGAGCCAGGACAGACCCGTGCCGAATGGTCCTTTCGTGTACTATAACTGGAAACTCCAGATACTTGGAGGCAGTAGAGATGTGGGAATTCCATGGAGTAAAAAAATCCCAAAATCCCAAAGTGTTGATGAATGAATGAGGGTGAAAGTCGAAAGGGTGAAGCATCTGATGGGATACACGAGAAGAAACAATTTCCTCCTTTGGGAGAGTCCAATACAAGGAGAAATGACCCTAAAATCAGAGCTGGACCAGGGAACATCAATATTCGTTTCAATTGTTCTGTGATTGATTATGTGTACTTTTTATTTTACTATTGATGCTCACTGGGCATGATTACTCAAGCGTGGGTGTGGACTCTGAAGAAGGTAAATGAAAACTACGTGCTGCCGGAAGCAAAATGTTGTAAGCATGGAGCAGGCATTAAAAACACTCATGTCAATAAAGTTCTTACACGCACAGACGCTGGTGTGTCATCTCTGCATCGCTCCAACATGCAAAATACACAACAGTCAGGAAGAACCCCTTCACATAAAACTAGCGGAAACCTGAAATGAGCAGGCCCCTGAAAAACCTCAGGATCAGTCACTTGAAAGGTACAGAACTGCGTTTGATAGTTTAGGTAAGGACATGAAGGTAGAAAGAAGCAAGATGGGTAAATAGTGTTGAGATACATATCAGCTATAAATTGACTAAATGGTGGAAGTGACTCACGGGATGAATGGACTACTTGGTTTTCTACACTTCCGTTGTAAAAACAATGATGAATTGAATGCTGACAATTTCTGAACCTGGTAGCTCAATAGCTGGACACGTGTGTTGAATAGAAAGAGTAATAATAGTGCAACACGTACTTTTTGCGACCATAAGAAAATACGGAAGAAGGAAGTTTGGGCCATTGTCTCCTTCACATCCCGAAATGCCTGCTAAAGACATTAGATCATAATCATTCAAGTAATTGAGTAACTGTCATGGGGAATCCGGTTTTTTTATACGGGAGCAGAGAGTCCTTGATTACAATTTACCCACAGTTCATTGCATAAAAAAGATATAATGGCAACCAGGTGGTGTAAGCAATTAAGTACAAAGTAATCTGACCAGAGAAATAAATAACAGCTGAAAAACATTCATAGTAATTAAAGGGAGTAAAGAGTAATGAAATGTAATGCAAAAAATGACTTCACCTCTGGCTTCAGATCCTCGTTTATAAATATTGCAATTGCACAGATAATAACAAGGACTGGTGCCAAAGTTACTTTTTCTTTTGCATTAATTGTGATAAATTCCCATTCCTATTATTTCTCCAAACCTAAGCACTTATGATTCATCTGCTGCCTCAAAAGAACCACCATTTGCGAGGGCGAGGAGACAAAATTGAGATACGAAATTGTTTTCGTCAATAGATTGTTAATTCCCCATTAGATGAAAAACTGCTTTGGGCGCAATGAGTGGTGAATGGCCTTAAAATTATGCTGCAGGATTCATGTTACTAATAATTGATGCACTTATACCAAAATGCTCTCTCCATTCCTTTAGTGGAGGGTGGAGTTTACTTACCTTACATGGATCAATGCCAACACCAAGAGGAATTTCAGATGTTGGCACATTAATAACACAACGTTAGCTTTTTTGTGCTTTCACTGCACTTTCACTGCATACATGAGCATACATTAGGAGGGGCGGCACGGTGACACAATAGTTAGCACTGCTAACTCACAGAGCCAGGGACCCGGGTTCGATTCTGACCTCGGGGGACTGTGTGGAGTTTGCACTTTCTCCCCGTGTCTGTGTGGGTGCTCCGGTTTCCTCCCACAGTCTAAAGATGCGCAGGTTAGTTAGATTGGCCATGATAAATTGCAGGTTAGTTGGGGTATGGGGTCACAGGGTTAGGGTGGTGGAGAGGGCCCAGGTAGGGTGCTCTTTCAGAGGGTCGGTGCAGAGTCAATGGGCTGAATGGTCACGTTCTGCACTGCAGGATTTCTATTGTTCACTCCAAATCTCACTCCATGATTCCCAAGTTTAGCAGTCCAACAAACCTACTGGCTCGCTACCAACAGTATGATGCTCGGTTCCGCCCCTGCCCAAGCCATCTAGGGCACAACACCCTCTAACATGCTGTTAAAATTCAACAAGAATTTATTTCATTGTGGACCACGCACGATTTTTAATTCGTCGTTAATTCCGTTTAATGTTTGTCAGTGTGAATACGGTCACGGTATTCAAACTCTAGACTGGGGAAAAGTAACCCTGGCAGAAACGATTGTCGCTCCTGCTAAAATTTAAGAAGAACAGCTTCCAAGCACACGTACTTCTGTAAGAGAAAAATAGTGCTTTAAGATCTTGGCGCACATCCCACTGAACACACTGACCACCAACATCTGGAAGCAAATATCTTGCTCTTTGCAACAATAAGACAATTTCCTATGGGAAGGACTTTTTAAAAAAAAAGACTGGTGCTGGATCTAGAACAGAGATTGTATGCATCCAGTTACCAAATAGTTAGCTAATTGCAAATCAAGAAAGTCAACATTTGAGATAGCATTTTCTCCCCCTGGAAAAGTTGTTTCCATGGAAACATGAACCCTTTTGAGTATCTAAAGTGAGTAGAAAATGTTCTTCAAATCTTTTTATTTTACAGCAGATGTTCACGTTGGAAATATTATGCGGCTTAATTGATTTACAGTGGTAAGCCTTACTGTTATCTTGAGAGTAAATTCTGTCCCAATGTTTGTCATAATAACAGACAAACCGTAACAAAGCCCCATTAACATCCTGCTAATCATGCGGGTGGTCTTGTCCATTTAACACAATTTGCTTCTGCGTCTCTTTTTCATCATAGAATTTACAGTGCAGAAGGAGGCCATTCGGCCCATCGAGTCTGCACCAGCTCTTGGAAAGAGCATCCTACCCAAGGTCAACACCTCCACCCTATGCCTATAACCCAGTAAGCCCACCCAACACTTAGGGCAATTTTAGACACTAAGGGCAATTTATCATGGCAAGTCCACCTAACCTGCGCATCTTTGGACTATGGGAGGAAACCGGAGCACCCGGAGGAAACCCACGCACTCATGGGGAGGATGTGCAGACTCCGCAGACAGTGACCCAAGCCGGAATCGAACCTGGGACCCTGGAGCTGTGAAGCAATTGAGCTATCCACAATGCTACCGTGCTGCCCACGTTCCTTCAATTTTGCTCCTTCAATTTGTACACCTACAGATTCTCTCCACTTATTCTGAAGTCCATTTTTCATGTCAGCCCAAAGACCTAAAAGTAATGGAGATTCCTCAGTACCTTGCTCATATGACCACTCTTTGGGTGGTATTTAATGAAAGTGACGGATATCTCACCCAGCTGGCTGGAGAGCCAGCGAGAGCCCCATGTCACCTCCTTTGAGGAAGGCCCGTAACGTTAAGTGCCAAAAACGCATTTAAGTGGGCAGCGGTGAGCCATCCCCAAGATCAAAGATCCAAGGGGCAAGAAACCACCTTGGATTCTGAAACCATCTGAAACAAAAACAAAAAATACTGGACAATCTCAGTCTCTGTGGAATCTGAAACAAAAACAAAAAATACTGGACAATCTCAGTGTCTGTGGAGAGAAAAGGGGGCTAACGTTTCGAGTTTGGATGACTCTTTGCCAAGGCTTTGTCAAAGCTTTCCAAGAGCTTTAAGTCAATAAAACATCAGAAGCTGTGTACATCAGGCAGAACTAGCTGTGGCTGTCACTCATTGTAGTAGGGGAAATGGAGAATCTGAGGTACACATGGGGCAGCAGGGAAGAGGATGCCTGGAAAGGGTTAACCTGCAGTCTCCAAAACCCAAATGTGGACAAACATAAATGAGCATAATACAAGCAGGCATACCTCAGGTACCACATTTCCAAAGCCCTAGCAACAGGGACTAATCGGAAATGTTCTGCCTGGCTCCAGCATGTCTGGAAGGGGAATTCTGCACATAACCTTATGCAGGTATCGGGGAGCTAGGACACTCACTCCCTCATTACGGACTGATTGCCTTTGTATTGTAAAGCAGCCGGACAGATGTATCTCCCAAACAATTAGAAGTAAAGCATGTAAGACAATGGGCGGAATTCTCCGCTCCCGGGAAAAATCGGGAGGGCCGTCGTGAACTTGGCCGGGTTTCACGACGGCCTCGGAAGCCGCTCCTCGCCCCCTATTCTCCCTTCCCGGCGGGGCTAGGAGTGGCGCTCCGTAAATCTCGACCGCGGGGGCGTCGCGCCGAGAATGACGCAGCCAGCGCGCCTAATGACGTCAACCGTGCATGCGCAGGTTGGCCGGCTCCAACCCGCGCATGCGCGGCTGACGTCATGATGCTGACATGCGCGGTGGCCGTCTTTCCCCTCAGCCGCCCTGCAAGACGTTGCGGCTTGATCTTGCGGGGCGGCAGAGGGGAAATAGCGCATCCGATTTGGACGCCGGCCCAACGACCGGTAGGCACTGATCGCGGGCCTGTCCCCTGCCGAGCACAGTCGTGATGCTCTTTCCTTTCTAGGCCACCTACAAGCCCCAAACGGGCTTCTCACTCCCGTTTCACGACGGCAGCGACCAGGTGTGTTTGCTGCTGTCGTGAAACGGCCGCGAACGGCAGGCCGCTTGGTCCATCCGGCGAGCGGCAATCCTTCCGAGCCGGGGGGGGGGGGGAAATCGCGAGAGGGGCGTGAATTTTGTTGGGGTGCCCTCCCACGCCACGTGGGGAGCGGAGAATCGAGCCCAATGTGTCCACGTCATCTAACCAGGAGAATGACGTAACCTAATCAAGTTGCCGTCATCAATATTTGGTTATATTGTATTACTTTGAATCACTTTGTATTATTTCGAATCACTCTGTATCATCCATACAGGAGAAAGAAATGTGGACAGGCTTTGTTTGGGCAGAGCGACTTGGACCAAGCTGGAGTTACAGCATCGGGGATTTGCTCTCCCACGGTATGAGGCATCAAAAGACATTTTATTACAGTCCCATATGGTCTGAAGAACTCAACATTAATTCCGCTAACACCGATTGTGCCTCCTACCAGACACCTGGCATCGCCGATAGACCTCAAGCCAAAAGTGAGTGAGTGCAGAATAGCGGCCGCCGGAATAGGGAGAAGGCAAGGTACCTCAACAGGTACCCCCCCCCCCCCCCCCCCCCCCCCCCTCCCCTCCACCTCTCTCGATGCCAGATCTCTCAATCACTGAGAGCATTTGAACAAGGGACCCCTCCTGAGAGCTCACAAAGAACCTCGACAGGTTGGCAAGTTGGAACCGTGGCTAGTGATATTTAGCCCTCTTTTCGGCCATAAGAACCATTGTAACTGAGGCTAATCCTTTCTTAAGCTGATGCGTATGTGCACTGATCCAACAGGGATCATAGATCCATGATCAGGAGTGGGAACATTGACCAATTTCCCCACCCTGGAGAGAAAATGCTACCCATCACAACTCCAGCTGAGGTCAATGTCACGGCTGCCTTTCTTGGGCTTTCCTGTAAGACCATCAGACGTAGAAGCAGAAGCAGGCCACTCGGTCCATCGAGACTGCTCCACCATTCAATCAAAACATGATATAATCCTCAAGTCCACTTTCCCGCCTTATTCCCATAACCCTTGATTCCATTACTGATGAAAAATCTGTCCACCTCAGACTTGAACATCCAC
Organism: Scyliorhinus canicula; assembly: GCF_902713615.1. Taxonomy (NCBI): domain Eukaryota; kingdom Metazoa; phylum Chordata; class Chondrichthyes; order Carcharhiniformes; family Scyliorhinidae; genus Scyliorhinus; species Scyliorhinus canicula. The sequence continues at coordinate 19,912,027 of NC_052161.1, forward strand.
AGCTGCAGTAAAGAATTCAACAGATTCATTAACCTCGAGAGAAGAAATCCCTCCTCGTTTTTGTCCCAAGTGGGAGACCCCCCACTCTGAGATTATGCCCTCTGGTCCTAGACTCTCCCATAAGAGGAAACATCCTCTCAGTATCTACCCTATCAAGCCCCCTGAGAATCCTACATGTCTTAATAAAGCACCTAGGGCGAAATTCTCCGCCCCCCACGACGGGTGGGAGAATAGCGGGAGGGCCTTCCCGACATTTTTGCCGCCCTCCTGCTATTCTCCCCCCCCCCCCCCCCCGCCGAAGTCCCGACCCGAATCGCTGCCGCTGTTTTTTTACGGCCGGCAGCGATTCTCAGCTGTTAGATGGGCCGAAGTCCCAGCCCTTTCCGCCGTTTTTACGAACGGCAAACACACCTGGTCTTGCCGTTCGTAAAACCGGCGTCACAAACTCGCTTTTTATAACCATGGCACCGATTGGCACGGCAGTACCACGGCTGTGCCAAGGGTGCCATGGGCCCGCGATCGGTGGACACCGATCGCGGGCAGCGGGCCCGATGCCCGTGCACTACTTGTCCTTCCGCCGCCCCGCAGTATCCATTCGTGGGGCGGCTGAGGGGCAACCCGGCCCGCGCATGCGCGGGTTTCACGCAAAAAACGCGATGACGTCACCCGCGCATGCGCGGGTTGGAGTCTTCCAAACTGCGCATGTGCGGCTGACGTCATATGACGCGTCAGCCGGCGCTAACTCCGGCAAGCGGGCTTAACGAAAATCGTTAAGCCCGTCTTGCCGGAGCCTACGGCGTCGGGCTGCTAGCCCCGACCGGGGACCAGAATCGGTCCCCCGTCGGGAAGGGGCGCGCTGCCGTAAAACCCGCCCGGGTTTTACGCCAGTTTTACGATTTCTCCCGTTTTGGGAGAATCTAGCCCCTAATGCTTTGCCCCTCTCTATCCAATACGCATACTCGCCAAATGTAGAGGTGCCGTGAGCAGGACTGCCGAGCTGGTGCCCCTGCACGAAACGGCCTCCACCCGCTCCCAAACCGACCCCGTACCCACCATCCATTTCCTTATCATGGCTATGTTAGCCGCCCAGCAGTAGTTGCTGAGGTTCGACAATGCCAGTCCCCCCCTTACTACAGTTCCTTTCAAGCATCCCCTTCTTTACCCGCGGGGACTTCCCCGCCCAAACAAATCCCAGGATGATTTTCTTGAACCTTTTAAAGAAGGATCATAGAATGAAAATAGGGAGACACTGAAAAATAAACAGGAATCTTGGGAGGATCGTCATCTGCACCGTCTGCACTCTCCCCGCTAGTGACAGCGGGATTGCATCCTATCTCCGAAACTCACTCCTCCTTTGCTCCACCAGTCTGGACAAGTTCAACTTGTGCAGCCTGTGCCAGTTCCGTGCCACTTGTATCCCTAAGTACCTGACACTGTCCCCAACCAGCCTAAACGGCAGCTCCCTCAGCCTATCGTCCTGACCCCTCGCCTTCACTGCAAACAACTCGCTCTTTGCCATGTTCAATTTATACCCCGAAAACCAGCCAAATTCCCTTAAGATTTCCATAATCCCGTCCATCCTTGTCACTGGATCCGACACGTATAAAAGCAGATCGTCTGCGTAGAGCGAGACCTTGTGTTCTATCCCCCCCTGACCATTCCTTTCCAGCCCCTTGCAGCTCTCAGAGCAATGGCCAGCGGTTCTATGGCTAACGCAAACAGCAGTGGAGAGAGGGGGCATCCCTGTCTTGTCCCGCGGTATAGTCTAAAATATTCAGATGTCGTCCTGTTCATCCTTACACTAGCCTCCGGGGCCTGACATAGCAGTCTAACCCAGTCCACAAAGCTTTCCCCGAACCCAAACCGTCCCAGCACCTCCCATAGATAGTCCCACTCAACCCGGTCAAAAGCCTTTTCAGCATCCATTGCCACCACTACCTCTACCTCTCTGCCCTCCGGGGGCATCATAATCACATTAAGCAGCCTTCTTAGATTGGCTACCAGCTGCCTGCCCTTTACAAACCCAGTTTGGTCCTCCACAATCACATCCGGTACACAGTCTTCGATTCTGAACGCCAGGATCTTGGCCAGTAGCTTAGCGTCAACATTAATCAGGGAGATTGGCCTATTGGACCCACATGCTTCCGGATCTTTATCCCGTTTCAATATCAGCGAGATAGTGGCTTGCGACATCGTTGGGGGTAAAACCCTTTTGTCTCTCGCCTCGCTAAACACCCTAACCAGCACCGGCCCCACTATCCCCGAGAACTTTTTGTAGAACTCCACTGGGTAGCCGTCCGGCCCCGGGGCTTTACCCGACTGCATGGCCTTCAGGCCCTCCATTACTTCTTACGCTCTAATCGGGGCCCCCAGCCCCTCTACCATCCCCCTGCCCACCGTTGGGAAGGTCAGCCCATCTAAGAAGTGCCTCATCCCCTCCGACCCGGTGGGACGTTCCGAGGTATAAAGCTTGCTGTAAAAGTCCCTGAATACCCTATTCAGTCCTGTCGGGTCTCCCACCCGGTTTCCTTCCCCGTCAGCTATCGTTCCTATTTCCCTGGCAGCCTCCCTCTTCCTAAGTTGCTGTGCAATCATTCTGCTGGCTTTCTCCCCATGTTCATAAACCATGCCCCTTGCCTTTCTAAGCTGCTGTATGGCCATACCTGTAGATAGCACCCCCAACTCCGCCTGCAGTCTCCGTTGTTCCCTATGTAGCTCTGCCTTCGGGGACTCCGCATATTCCCTGTCTGCCAGTATAATCTCCTTAACCAGTCTGCCCATCTCCGCCCTGTCCGTTCTGTCCCTATGGGCTCAGATTGAGATCAGTTCCCCTCTCACCACCGCCTTCAGCGCCTTCCAAAGCGCCGCTGCTGAAACTTCCCCTGTATCATTGACCTGCAGGTAGTCCTGCATGCATTTCCCCACTCTCTCACACACCTTCTCCTCTGCCAACAGTCCCACCTCTAACCTCCATTGTGGGCGCTGGTAACTTTCTGCAGGTTGACCCAATGTGGAGCATGGTCCGAAATAGTGATGGCCGAATATTCTGTATCCTTCGCCCCCTCCAGAAAATCCCTGCTCATAATAAAGAAGTCAATACGCGAATAGACCTTGTGAACATGTGAATAAAGTGAGAACTCCTGCCCGTCGGCCGACTGACTCTCCATGGGTACACCCCCCTCCCCCTCGCACCCCCCCCCCCCCCCCCCACCCCCCCCACCCACCCCCCCCAGCCCCCCACACATTTGCTCCATAAACCCTCTCAGTTCCCTTGCCATTGCCAGAACCCTGCCCGTTTTGGAACACAACCGGTCCAGGTCGGGATCAAGGACTGATTAAATGCTCCCCCCATAATCAGCTTGTGCGAGTCCAAGTCGGGATTTTTCCCCAGCAGCCACTTGATGAAATCTACATCATCCCAGTTTGGAGCATATACATTCACTAGGACTACCCTCACCCCCTCAAGCTTACCACGGACCATGAGAAATCTGCCACCCCCATCAGCAACTGTGCTGTCCGCCTCGAATTGAACCCGTTTGTTGATCATGATCGCAATCCCTCTGGCCTTAGTGTCAAGCCCCGAATGGAAGACCTGGCTAATCCAGCCTTTCCTTCACCTAATCTGGTCCGCCACTTTCAAACGTGTCTCCTGCAGCATAATTACGTCTGCCTTTAGACCCCGTAAATGCACGAACGCACATGCCCTCTTGATTGGCCTGTTTAGCCCTCTGGCATTCCAGGTGATCAGCCCAGTTGGAGGGCACCTTGCCCCCAACCCCCCACCAATGCCAATCAACCATCCCCCTTCTTGGGCCCACCCCTAGTCCATGTGCCGCGCCTCCCCTGGTCCCCTTCCTGGCAGCTCCCACCCCCGACCTCTTCAATGTTACCTGGTTCTGTTCCCTCCCTCGTCAGCAGATCAACTTCCCCCCCTCCACCCCCCCAGGAACAACCCCCTGCCATATACTGGCTGTATACACACCCTCCACCTCGCTCCCGTCGACTAACTCACCCAGCTAGCCTGATGACTCTCCACTCCGGCGCCAACTTGTCTCCCACCTATTGTGCCCCCCCCCCCCCACCTGCCCATCAACACCACTTCCCCAGATCAGCCCTGTTTGAGCAATCGCACTGGGAAAAAAGAAAAAAAACCAAGAACAAAGACCACCCCAACAATAGTACAATTCAAGTTGTGTAAAGAGGTGGGCGCCACCACCTACCCCCATCTGACCAGAAAAATAGCAAAAAGAACCCGCAAAGCCCCCCCAGCACCGAATAACTTTGACTCCCGTTGTTTCCCGAGAACACTTCCATAGACAAGACGACACAAAAAACAAACGAAAGGCACCTGAATTGTGAATAAAAGAACGTGCAGAACCACATAGCTAAACAGAGGGCAATCTAAGAAAACATGTAAACATCACTTAAAACACTCTGAGTTCATGGGTCCTCAGTTCAGCACCAGTCCATGTCCCTTTGCAAAGTCCATCGCGTCCTCGGGGTCCTTAATATAATGTTGCTGTTCCTGGTATGTGACCCAAAGACGCGCCAGGAAAAGTAGTCCAAACTTCACCTTCTTTTTGTACAGAATCTCTTTAATTTGTCTGCCCTCCTTCTGGCCACCTCCTGGCTCAGATCTTGGTAGATGCGCAGGACACTGTTGTTCCATGAGCAGCTCTTTGTGTTCTTGGCCCACTGTAGAACCCGCTCCTTGTCCACGAACCTATGGAACCTGAACACCATCGCCTGGAGGGGACCACCCCTTGCAGCTGCCTCGCCTGCACTCTGTGTGCCCTGTCCAGCTCCAACGGACGTGGGAAGAAAGCATCCCCCACCAGCTTCTGCAGCATGTCTGCCACATATGCCGTGGCATCCACTCCCTCGGCCCCCTCCGGGAGGCCAATGATTCTTAGGTTCTGCCGGCGAGACCTATTTTCCAGGTCCTCCAGCCTGTCCATCAGCCTTGTTTGTTAATCCTTCAACTTTCTAATTTCCACGTCCGCTACCGTTTGGCAATCCGCCTGCTCCTCCACTGCCTTCTCCAGTGCCTGGACCTTCGTATCCTGGGCGTCCAGCCTTTGGTCCAGCCGCTCAAACGCTTTCTGAAGCGGTTCCAGATTATTCGGCTTTTAGCGCTGCGAAGCTCTCTTTCGTGACCTTCAACATGTTGTCCACTGCTGTCTGGACCCTCCATTCTGTGGTCCGTTTGTCGGCCATCTTTCCTCCCACTTGAATTCCACACCACCTTTGTTCAGCCCCTTCTTCGCCTGTTTGCGCTCCCTTCTACTCCTTAAGCCTATACAACTCTGTATGGATTCAGATCTAGAATGCTGTTGTTTTCCACTCCAGCGCTCAAAAGTTCGAAAAAATCGGGGGAAAAGGCCTAAAAGTCAGACCGGAGCGAGAGCCACCAAATGTGCGACTTACTCCCTCATAGCCGCCACCAGAAGTCAGCAAATGTATATCTTGCACTAATTCTGAGGAATTTTCTTAAATGTTTCCGCTGCTGGACATTATCACTTCTGAAAATCCAATTCAATTATAAGCACAGGAAAGCCTCCAGTTACTTCCTTGAGGGATAGGAGTCCTGATCTATTGTTTTTTTTAAAAACTGAGCTAATTACCCTTTGTGCCTTCTGGCTCCATATATGAATACCAATAGCATTCTGTTAAATGCTCCTGAGCATTGTCTCCACTACAAATGTCAGATTAAGTCATCCACAACGCCCTGATTCCTGTCTTGCTTCTGTTTTGAATGTCGGAATTATATCAATCATCTTCAATCAGTCCTGTAATCATGGATCTCCTTAAAGTATTAACCAGATTCTTCTAGATGTCAGAGGTTTCTTTCTCATTTGCCCCAGATTAAGGGCTGATTTACTCAATACCTCATTACAGCGAGTGTTTATCAGGAAATTACTTATATTTTCAATCCAGCATTCGGTGAGTTTGAAGAAAGCATTGGCATTGACAGAGCACCTTTCAAGTGCTCAGTATGCCAATGAGTTATTTTTGAAACCGATGTTCCGAAAACAAAATTCGGCAGCCAATTTGCACAAGACCTTATAGCAATAAACAGACCCAACGTACAAGTCGACTCAACCTATGAGATGACTGTATTTTTAGCCCTCGAATTCATGTTTCTGCACATAGTTGGCCTGTAAGACCACTTTTCAGCCATGACATGCTAAACTCGTATTAATAGTCAGCCCTGGTTTTCCACTCCACAATTGGACCTTTTACTTGCTGGTTCCTTATAACCGGTTGCAAGGGACAAGCACGAGATGCGGCCTGCGTTGTGAAGATGCGCGGGATTTTAAGACCCGTCCACACAGAACAGACCCCAAGGTGCGAACGACAAAGATGGTGACCAGCCAGAGCCACACCAGTGGTTCAATTTTATACTTGCCATATATGTCGACCTTCATTTTTGGAGGGATTTATCAAGCCTACGTCTTATGGTCTAATGACCTTACAGGAATGCCCAAGAAAACGAACCATGACGTGTTATGGGCTCATTGTCCTCAGCTGGAGTTGTGATGGGGAGCATTTTCGCTCTAGGGTGGGGAATTGCTCAATGTTCTCACTGCTGATCATGGATCTATGATCCCTGTTGGATCAGTGCACATACGCATCAGGTTAAGAAAGGATTAGTCTCAGTAGAGGCTGGGTCAACTTACATGCTGACATCTACGGAGAGAATACCCAGTCGGTCTGTTTCCTTCTTGGGTTAATCGAGAGAAGAATGTTGACTGGACAATATTGAGACAGACCTCTTCAAATAATCCAATATTTTGCGTCGACCTGGAAAGGAAGATGTGACCTTGGTTTAATGTCTCACTTGGTACTGCTGATAAAGTTGCATTCTTTCAGCATGATACTGGAGTATTAGCTAGATTTTCATCCCCTCAATTTGAACAGCAATATGGTGGAGCGGATTAACTGCATTTTATTGATCCTCTTTGAGTTTCCTTCCATCAAATTTTACTCGGCTTTACTCTCCCACCGATAATCCTCACTCTGTACCTCTTGCAACCAACTTTTCAAACAATGAAAATAACGCGTTACTGTTCACCCTATCAAATTCTTTCATAACTTTAGGTATCCTCTTTTGTTCCTGTGATAGAAGGACCCAACTTCTTTGAGTCTTCAAACAATGAAGCCTCATTCAGGTACTATTCTCACCGTATCTACCCCGTGGTTCTAATATCCTTCCCTTGAGCTAGCGAGAGGATTCCCAGAGTAGTACAAAATACTTCATTGGTGGCTTAACCAATATTCAACATTATTTACCAGCTTTTATATTCAGTGGCCAATGGGGTTTCCCATTGTGGCCACTCCCACGCCGTCATGAAATCTGGGGGTGTGAGTGCGCTGCCGGCGAAGCGGAGAATGCCGCAACATGTCTCTACAAATAGAACTCAGCCTCCCTCTTAATTTTTATGGCCTTTTGTGCCTGCTGTCTCGCATTCAAAGAACTCTGTTTCTGCATCCTGAATATATCCTTCCTTCCACCCCACTGCACCCGCCGACTCTTGAAAACGGAAACGCACACATGATATTGATTACAAGTAAAGGCTCCCAATAAAGACAGCCTTTTATGGAAAATACCTCAGTAACTTCCTAAAATGCATCAATGTTTGTACCATTAAAATATTTATATATTTAACTCGAGATCTTTTTGCAAGCAGATTTTTGGTCTCTCAGGGAATCAAGGAATATGGAGAGTGGGAGAAAAAGTGAGGTTGAAGTTCAAGATCATATTGAATGGCGGAAGAGGCTCAATGGAGCCTATGATCTTCCCCTGTTCATATTTCTTATGTTCTCAAAGCTTAAAAAATTCACACTGAGATCCAATGGGAATCGGGTGAATATTCACCATGGATTGGAGTCCTGCCTGTCAAAAGATGCCTGTGGTCTTTGAAGGAAAATAATTTCAGATCCAGGATATCGCTGCAGGAGTTCCTCAGGCTAGTGTTCTGGGCCAAACCATCTTCAGCTGCTTCATTTTCTGTCTGACCATTATGTCAGGATATTTGCTGCTGACAACACAGTCCCATTCACAGCATGCAGGACCAGGCCAACTTTCAGCAAGTCACAAGTGCCTGGCAATAACTATTTCTACTTGACATTCAATGACATTTTCATGGCTGAATCCCCCACCATCAACATCCTGTGGGTTACCGCTAACCAAAAACTGAACCAACTAACCATATTAATACTATTGGTACAAGAAAAATTCAGAGGCTAGGAATCCTGTGGTCAGTAACTCACCTCCTGACTACCCAAAGTCTGTCCATAATCTACAAGCCACAAGTCAGGAGTGTGATGGAATACTCTCCACTTGCCTGGATGAGTGCAGCTCTAACAACGCTCGAGAAGCTGGACACCAGATAAGACAAAGCAGCCTGCTTGATTGGCACCCCTTCCACCACTTAAAACAGTCACTCCCTCTACCACTGGCACACAATAGCAGCAGTGTGTGCCAACTACAAGATGCAATGCAGCATCACACCAAGGTTCCTTCAACAGCATCATCCAAACCTGCAACCTCTACCATCTAGAAGGACAAGCAGACATATGGGAACACCACCAGAATAGTATCAAAATGGACATGTTTTAATTGTAGTTGCTAAAATTCAAGGTAATCCAGGGTTGTTGTTATGATGGTAACTATTTGTCCATTGACAATTATGAAGCACTTTAACTGATAGTACATAATAAATGGGAGATGCCAATGATAAACACCATGGCAGTTTAAGGAAGTGGATGAGTGATAGTAAATCCTACTGTACCATAGTGACTACGCGGCCAAGGTACGTCACTGCTTCATCACGATTTGGTGAAAAGCAGTCTAAAAATGCAAATCTTTCTTTAAAGGAGACAATTCCTGTTGTGTTTTTCTTGGGCAGGTGGTTGGATTGTGCTTATCAACGCCACATTTTAATTGAAGGAACTTGTTTGTTTGCACCATTTCATCACATAAGACGACGATATTAGGACAGCTGAGACAAACGCAAACACCAACCTCTGCACATTACAACAAATCAAAGTGTTACCACTGAGAAATCTCAGATAAGCAAACAGAAATAAATCAGGACATTTATCTTTGGCTCCAAGCAATCAAGGTCAGCTTTATTCCCAAGGAACCACCCAGTGAGATTTGAATAAATAAGTACTGAAGTGTTATATGTATTTGAGTTGAGAGTGTGCCGAAAGTTGCAGCCTTAATTAATCCAACTTATTTAGATTAATCTCTAATGCCATTATGGTTTATTATCACATTAAATTCATTATCACTTCAATTAAAGCGTTTCTGGGAACAGATGGTAAAGAGCAAACAATTTCCTTGAGGAGTTGTTGTGTATCCCAAGGAAGCTACGCGAAGAGGGTCCAATTCTTCATTTTGTTCAGCTTGCTGTCAGTTTGGTGCCTTTGCTTAAAGGACCATGGGGAACCAATGTGTTCTGCTTGATGTGTTAAGAAAGTCATTTGTCTGATTGTTTGATGAATAACGACAGCTGATGCAATTACTAATTTTAAGCAAAGCCGGTTTATGCTGCTACTTTAAATGTCACCACCGCACACACCAGCTGCAAGTGTTTTCTTTTTTCCTGATTGTTAGTGATCTGAAGACTCAGCACTACCTCACCACCACCCCTCACAACTCCTCCACTGCCTGTAAGTTAATTGTCTGTCCGACATCCAGCACCAGCTAGGCGCAAAGCTCCTCCAATTAAATATTTGGAAACCCAAAGCTATTGGCTTCAGTCCCCACCTTGAGGTCCATTCCCGAGCGACTGACTTCATCCCCCTTTCTGGCAACCTTCGGAGGCTGAACCAGGCAGTTCAAAAAACCCTGATATCTTAGTCAACCTCACGATGAGCTTCCGACTGTACGCCTGCACTAAGGTGACCTATTTCTGCCTCCGTAACATTGCCTGACTTTGTCTCAACTAATCCACTCCTGAAACCTTTCCTGTGCATATGTTATATCTAGACTTGACTACTCCAATGCATTCTGGGAAGACCTTCCGGGCTCAATTCTCCCAAAGGGAGACAAACAGCCGACGCCGGAGTGAAACCCGGAGTGGCAAGGAGCCCGGAGTGGCTAGCCCCCCCGGGGGGCTAGGAGCGGCGGCGCGTGAATTCCGAGTGCCCGGCCTTGATGCTTACGTCAAAGCAGCGCGCCGGGAATGACGTGGCCAGCAGCGCCAAAGTGACGTCAGCCACGCATACGCAGTTGCCGTCTTCCCCTCCGCTGCCCTGCAAGACTTGGCGGCTTTATCTTGCCGGGCGGCGGAGGGAAAAGAGTGTGTCTTTTAGAGAAGCCGTCCCGTCGATCGGTGGCCATCCGGGCCGGAGAATCGCCGGTCGCCGTGAGAAACGGCGAGCAGCGATTCTCCAAGCGGCCTGTCGAAAAACGCAACATGCCATTTTGGAGGGGGGGGGGGGGGGGGGGAGAATCGCGGGGGATGTCAGGGCGGCGTGGCGTGATTCGCCCGGCCCTCCCGCGATTCTCCCACCCGGCGTGGGGTGCGGAGAATCGCGCCCTCCATTCTTCAACTCCCAACAATGTAAAACACTCCTGCCTGTAGTGATATGCTTGTGGGCTACATCATAGTTGGATCGTGTGTTACCTCCAACCAGCAGATGGCAGTACAGACACACCATGCGGTCTCCAGACCAAGATCATGTGACCTGGGACCCGGATATAAAGGTAAACACCTCCGCCCATCTTCAGAAGAAGATTGAGAGGGTAATAAGACGTACATGCAATTGGTGAGCGCAAGGTATGATTTCCAGAGGAGTAGCAAGACTCCATAATGACCTGCTCTGCATCAGATTGGCATCTTACCACATGAGACACAATGGGCGGAATTCTCCGCTCCCCACGCCGGGTGGGATAATCGCGGGAGGGCCGGGCGACTCACGACATGACACCCCCTGGCGCCCCCCCGCGATTCTCCCACCCCCCGCCGGAAGAATCGCCGCTCGCCGTTTTCCACGGTGAGCGGCGATTCTCCGGCCTGGATGGGCCGAGCGGCCTGCCGTTCCCGACCGGTTTACGATGGTGGCAACCACACCTGGTTGCTGCCGTCGTGAACATGGGCGCCAAAGTGCCATTTGAAGCTTGTGTGGGGCGTAGAGGATAGAGCACCACGGCCGTGGTGCTCAAAGCGATGCACTCTTTCCCCTCAGCCACCCTGCAAGATCAAGCTGCCATGTCTTGCGGGGCAGCGGAGGGGAAGACGGCAACCGCGCATGCGCGGGTTGGAGCCGTCAGCCGTTGTGACGTCAACCGTTCATGCGCGGGTTGGAGCCGGCCAACCTACGCATGCGCAGCTGACATCACATAGGCGCCGCCGTTGGGTCATTCTCGGCGCGCCGCCTTGACGCAAGCGTCAAGGCCCGGCGGCCGAGAGTTACGGAGCGCCGCTCCTAGCCCCCCGGGTGGGGGTGAATAAGGTGAGAGGAGCGGCCTCCGAGGCCGTCGTGAAACTCGTCCGATTTTGTAATCCTTCCTGATTTTTCGCGGGAGCGGAGAATTCCGCCCGATAACTGGACACTGGTTTGGACAGATCAAAGTGTTTGGTGAATTACTTCATAAAGGTCAAGGGACCAAACATAACACTGCTCATGCCCTAACCCAAGTTCTGGCCCGCTATCATCTCTGTGCTCACTGATCTTGGCTTCCGGTCAATAATTGCCACATTAAAAAAATTCTCATCTTTGTTTTCAAATCCCTGCAAGGGCCCCACTGCCTCTGTAATCTCCTCCAGCTGCAGATGGCTCTGAGATATCTGTGATCCTCTCATTTTTGTCTCTTGCGCATCCCCACTTGTAATCACTCCAACATTGATGACCGTGTATCAAATAATGCAGACCTCAGGCCTGTAGAACATAGAACATAGAACAGTACAGCACAGAACAGGCCCTTCGGCCCTCGATGTTGTGCCGAGCAATGCTCACCCTACTTAACCCACGTAACCCGTATACCCGTAACCCAACAATCCCCCCATTAACCTTACACTACGGGCAATTTAGCATGGCCAATCCACCTAACCCGCACATCTTTGGACTGTGGGAGGAAACCGGAGCACCCGGAGGAAACCCACGCACACACGGGGAGGACGTGCAGACTCCACACAGACAGTGACCCAGCCGGGAATCGAACCTGGGACTCTGGAGCTGTGAAGCATTGATGCTAACCACCATGCTACCGCGAGGCCCCCTCGTAATTCTGTAATTCCCTGTAATTCCCTCGATAAACCTCTCGGCCTTTTTACACTCTTCTTGTTTCCTTTAACACACTGCTTCGAATCCACTTCTTTGGTCAAAGCTCTAATATTTCCTCAAAAGTGCAGTTGTCAAATAAATTTTATTTGATAATACTCCCATGACACACCTTGAGATGTTGGTGGCTGTGGGCCAAATTTCCTTTGTTAACCACGAAATATGGTTCGCAATAACACGGAAATATGACAGGGAATGTGGTAGGTAGGCCTTTCTCTAGATTTCTGAGAACTTTTGAGTACTGCCAGGGATTTTCCACCACCTTCCACTTTTCTCCAACAGGAAAATTGGCTGCTCACCCCTTGATAAATCCAGCATATTTATATCATTGTCAGGGAGGCATAAACAGACCACAGTAAACTTGCCTCTACCTCAAAAACAATGCACCTAGGCGTGGAGTGGCAGTACATCGTGAGGCCATGATAGAATGCTTGCTATTGATACTGTTCCACATAATGCGCACCTCTCCATCTCTGAAAGCATCCTGGAGGGCTCATGGAGATTTTATATGCACTAGAAATTACAAGTGTGGCATCTCATTCCTTCAAGTTCTACATTTTGAAGGCAAAGTTTGGAGGAGATGTGCGAGGCAGGTTTTTCATACAGAGGGCGGCGAGTGCCTGGAAAGCGTTGCTAGGTGTGGTTGTGGAAGCAGATACATTAATGGTGTTCAAAAGTTATAAATAGATAGAATATAAATAGAACAGTACAGCACAGAATAGGCCCTTCAGCCCTCAATGTTGTGCCGAGCAATGATCACCCTACTCAAACCCACGTATCCACCCTATACCCGTAACCCAACAACCCCCCTTATATCTTACTTTTTTAGGACACTACGGGCAATTTAGCATGGCCAATCCACCTAACCCGCACATCTTTGGACTGTGGGAGGAAACCGGAGCACCCGGAGGAAACCCACGCACACACGAGGAGGACGTGCAGACTCCGCACAGACAGTGACCCAGCCGGGAATCGAACCTGGGACCCTGGAGCTGTGAAGCATTTATGCTAACCACCATGCTACCGTGCTGCCAAAAACACGGATAGGATGGGTATAGAGGGATACGGCACTAGGAAGTTATGAGGGTTTGGCCATGGCTGGTACAGGCTTGGAGGGCCGAAGGGCCTGTTCCTGTGCTGTATTGTTCTTTGTATGTTCAAAATGTACAATTGTAAACTTACCTTTTCCTTTCTGTTTTTTTTGCCTCTTTTAATCCAATCTTTCTTTCCCCTTCATATTTCTCTTTCAGATTTGGCCATGAATTCACCACTTTTAAAGTTGTTTCCTTCTCGGCCTTGGTGTTGTTTTCTTCCCTCCAATCCTTCAATGTGACACGCTAAGGAGATACACATTTGAAATGAAATGAAATGAAAATCACCTATTGTCACGAGTAGGCTTCAATGAAGTTACTGTGAAAAGCCCCTAGTCGCCACATTCCAGCGCGGCTGGTACGGGAATCAAACCGTGCTGTTGGCTTGCTTAGCCAGCGATTTAGCCAAGTGAGCTAAACCTCACCCTGTTCACCAAGGTCACAGATGTCCCATTTCCCCTGCAGCATTACCATCAGCTCACGAGTCCGGTAACTTTGCAGGCAAAAAATGTTTTGAGCTGCAGGGTGAAGAAATAAGATTCATGTATAAACACCATTAGGTGCCTTGTTACAGCAAAACCTAATTCTATATTTAATATATTAAGTGCTAAATTAGCGTTCACAGCATGACCTGCACTCCATAAATCCATCGATTCTTACAGATTCAATAAGAAAGACTTTGTTGTCAGAATATTACAGATTATGAGTGCATATAATTTGCAGAATTTGTTCCCAAACCAATGCTTAACGTACCTTAATTTCACAATTTAAAAAGTAAGAATATTTTGTGGTACAATTCCCACAAATTGAAGGTGGAGAGGAGTGTTATACCAGGTATCTACATCCATATCTTTGGCAATGATCCACAACAATATTTTTTTCATTAGCACTTAATTTTAATTAGGCAAAGCTGCTAATTAAACCATCCCACATATTTGAAAATATATATAAATGTGTGGACGTGTAACATTTATTGCTGAGAAAATACCGATGAATCTTAGCATTGGTCTCGGTGTGTCTTTTGACCAAATCTATTTTTGTAAATAGATGAAAATTAATTGTGAAAATTCTTGAAATTTGAAATGATTGACAGGAAAATATTGGAAATTCCCATTTGGTCAGTCAGCGTTTGAAAGAGAACAAAGATATCCTGCACGATTCTCCGAAATGGAGACAGTGTTCACGCCGTTGTGAATGCCATTGCGTTTCACGACGGTGCGAAACGGGCGTGGGGACTACCGATGCATGGCACTGAAGCGGTTCACGCCGCTCCAGCCTCCCTTCCCAGCCACGCCAACCCGCGCATGCACGGGGGACTTCCCCAGCGCGCCGGCCCCAACGCAACATGGTGTAGGGGTTCAGGGGCCAGCCGCGTAATAAAGTAGAGCTGGGGCTGGAGAGGCCGGACCGCCGATCGGTCGGCCCCGGTGAAGGAGTGCTTTTCCCCGCCCCACAGGCCGCTCCCCCCGACCCTTCACGCAGAGTTCCTGCCAGCAGAGACCAGGTGTGGATGGCGTCGGCGGGACTCTGCTCTTTCCACGCGGCCGCTCAGCCCATTCGCGCCGGAGAATCGGTGGCCCCGCCGCATACAGCGGCCCATAACCGGCGCTGTGCCAAATGCGCTGGCGCAAATGGCACCGATTCTCCGCACCTCGGAGAATTGCATGCTGGCGTCGGGGCGGCGTGGCTCGTTTGCGGCGATTCTCCAGCCCGGCGCGGGGCTCGGAGAATCGCGCTCATCACTCCTGAGCCATCTGAAGCAATAAGCTATCTTCCACTTTCCACTTTTCTGCATCTTCAACCTTATCTGCTCTTTCACACAAAGCAAGTAAAGGTGATTATGGATGATTTCCACAGGGATCTCCAAATCTCTTTGCATACATTGCAGCAGAAGATAAACAGAATCCCTGCCGATATAGTGTAAAAACCCAATTGTAGCTGAAACAATGGTGGGAAATCCCTCTGGAAATTTCAAACGTTCGTGAGTTAAACCTTTGGTGGACGTACTTTCTTCCATTTTGATTTGGCGAGTGGATATGTCTCTCCCCTCTGAACCTCACTGATGTTTTGCTGCTATTATAGTAAATAGATGAATCTGAAGCTCTTTTGAATACCAGAAGTGAAACTTCAGAGATATACCTTTGCTTTGATGTCCATGTGTTCTGTGCATGGAAAAAGTCAGAGAATGCTTTTCAAAATTGGTCATTCCCAAAGTCATTACACTGAGACAAACCATCAGCCCTCGCAAGAAGGACAAAAAAAGAGTTGTGAGACTTTTCCCTTCTTCTGTATATTCATTCAGGCCACGTCCGAGCCTAACATCATTAGTGAAGTTGACACTTTAAGTTACCAACTTGTGTCAACAGGATTAGACAGAATCAAGTGTTGAACTCACTTTTGTTTACACCCTTTCACTCTCAATGTTGGGTGTCTTTCGTAATTTATTTATTTTGCTGCTTAAAATATGGAGCTGCAATAGTGTGCTAAGGACTCAACTTCGAGCTGAGCAGCTTTATAACGTTGCACCTTCTCACAATAATTAAATGGCAGTCCCACGTGGGTCTATCTGTATGGTTATAGGGCAGGGCGTGCAACATCCCATGCTGCCCGAGCTGGGGGGGGGGGGGGGGGGGGGGGAGCCATTTGGAGCGGAGCAGTTGTGTCCTCAAAATGCACCAAAGTCACTGGGCATTTGTAATCGTAATGCCGTGAATGCCAATGGGCTGATGCAACGGAAGAATTGTAAAATGTGTGGCTTTGTGATTCTTGTTATCAGGAAGAAAGCTAAGCTCATTAAAAAGCTAACTTTTATTTAAACTACTTAAATTAAGCTCAACCACTTACTCCTATGGTTAACAATAATTATAGTAATCTACACTCTACTACTCTCTACACTCTAACTCTAACTGTACCTCTTTCGATCTCTCCTATGCACTCTATTCCAGCCTTCACTCTCTCCCAGAAGACTGAGAGTCAGTGCTTATATAGTACTGCATCTGACTCCATCTAGTGGTTAATTGTAACATGCCATTAACGCTTTGTATACTGAACATTTCTATAATGTCACAAAATTGAATGATGTGGAGATGCCGGCGTTGGACTGGGGTGAGCACAGTAAGAAGTCTTACAACACCAGGTTAAAGTCCAACAGGTTTGATTCAAACACGAGCTTTCGGAGCGCAGCTCCTTCCTCAGGTTCTTTCAGCTTCCGAAAGCTCGTGTTTGAATCAAACCTGTTGGACTTTAACCTGGTGTTGTAAGACTTCTTACTGTACAAAATTGAATGTGTACAGAGCGCTGTGTTTCTTTACTTGAAAACAACAAGCAAGTTGGGCCATATTGAAAGGGCCACACAACAAGTTGCAGTTGAGGAGATATTCCTATACTTGCATTCAGGGCAAAGTTGGTTGAAGCATGGAGGAGTTTAGAGGCTGATGCTGACCACAGGGAGGCAGAACATAATTTTGCCTTGCATAGGTTTGGGCTCTATGCTAGTTACTCTGCAGCGTGAGTGTGGCATGCAGATAGAGGGCAGAGAGGGGAACCTCTGCGAGGAGGGAGGGAGGAACAGGAGGATTGTCCTTAGAAGGCCATATCCTGAGAGGGTTTCCATGTGTGTGCGAGTCTGGTACGTCCTGCACAATCTCACAATTAGTCACTATCTCCCGGGATGCAGAGGCCACCATGGGAAAGGGGAGAAGGAGGAATGTAGGAGATGACATGCACCAGGTGCAACTGGATGGAGCAAGAGAGGCCCCATTGTCAGTCTTCACTTCAGTCAAAACAAACATCCTTACCTCCAATTCGGATCGGCCAAACTCTTGCACCCATTTCAGACTCCCCAACACAAAGGAAGGCTTTCATTGGAGAGACTGCTCCAGGATGCTCTCAAACACACTGGGCCAGGAGGACTGTGTTTCAGACTGCACTAACTCAGCATGGATGGCAGCAGTCCGGGCTGGCAGGCTAGTGGGCAACAGCAAAGGTGCTGGCAGAATGGCAGTGGTGGAACCACGATTGCTGTCATCCTGAGAGCGAGCAGCAAGCTTGTGTGCCAATAATCCCAGTGTTTTTTTCCTCATCACCTATTGAAGTCCCCATTTGAGTCCCTAGCAGCCAAACTCTTGCACGGTGACTCACCCTGTGTCACTCCTGAAGCAGTCGAAGCCTTAACAGTTTGCGGAGTCTCAGCATCTGAACTGGTGCTGGAATTATAGGGCGAAGCAACATTGTAAGGCAAATTTCCCTCATCCTCCTGTCTCTGTTCAAACGGTTCAGGCAGCAGTTCTTTTGCATCGGAAAGAATACACGTGGAAGGGGTGGGTTGGAGTGAGGGAAAGAGATGGGTCAGAGGAATTGGCATGGGGGAAGAGGTATGAGTGTGTGTGTGTGTGTGTGGGGGGGGATGCGGCGAGGGAATGCTGGAGTTCCGAACCAGATTCTAATCACTGGCTGTGTATAAAGAATTTTACTCATGCCGCTGTTGGTTCTTTACCAATCACTTCAAATCTGTGTCCACTGTACTCTCTTTTGCAAGAGAGGGGGAGCAAAGTGGCTCAGTGCTTAGCAATGCTTCCTCACAGTGCCAGGGACCTGGGTTTAATTCCGGTCTTGTGTGACTCTATCGGAGTTCACACATTCGCCCCATGTCTGCGTGGGTTTCCTCCGGGTGCTCCGGTTTCTTCCCACAGTCCAAAGATGTGCAGGTTAGGTGAATTGGCCATGCTAAATTGCCCCTTCGTGTCAAGATTGGTGGGTAGATTAGGTGGGTTTACAGGGATAAAGTGGGGGGGGGGGGGTGGGCCTAGGTTGGGTGCACTTTTGGAGGGTCAGTGCAGATTTTGATGGGCCGAATGCACTGTAGGAATTCTATGGTTCTAAGGTTACCCACAATAGCAGCCCAAGGGCAGACAACTGGAAGTTGAGCAGGGTGGGGGACGTGAGGGAGGGGTAGAGGATGTTAGCGAGGGCTTGTATGCGCCATGGCTCCATCTGCTGAGGCGTCTGGAAGAATAGTGGAACGCATATCATGGGCCTGGGGGAAACACGGCCTTGTGGCATCTGATGCAGCGGTTAATTGGCAATCTTACGCCTCTCAAACCCCATATTCAGTTTCCACTTGCTGCCACATGTCAGGATGAAGGTAAGGGGGAAGTTGAAAAGGGGGCATAAAATCATCATTGACTGTGGTGCATGGAGCTGAGAGTTTGTTGGTGCAGAGTGGGGGAAGAGAATGTGAGAATGCATGTACTCACCGTAACCGCCCATGCATGGCCATGGCAGTTCTTGCAGGGTTTCTGGCCCACAGCTTCTCTTGAGCTTGTGAACAAATTATAGAACATAGAACAGTTCAGCACAGAACAGGCCCTTCGGCCCTCGATGTTGTGCCGAGCCATGATCACCCTACTCAAACCCACATATCCACCCTATACCCGTAACCCAACAACCCCCCCCCCCCCCCCCCCCCCCATACCTTACTTTTTAGGACACTACGGGCAATTTAGCATGGCCAATCCACCTAACCCGCACATCTTTGGACTGTGGGAGGAAACCGGAGCACCCGGAGGAAACCCACGCACACACGGGGAGGACGTGCAGACTCCGCACAGACAGTGACCCAGCCGGGAATCAAACCTGGGACCCTGGAGCAGTGAAGCATTTATGCTAACCACCATGCTACCGTGCTGCCCCCTTATGTAGAAAAGCTGACTGGTCCAAATAAATTTTAGCTTTGAACTTTCCATTCAAAAACTGTAGTGCTCAGGTGAATGGAGACATTATATTTGATTTGATCTGATTTATCATTGTCACATGTATTGTATCAATACAATACATGTATTGAAAAGTATTGTTTCTTGCATGCGAGACAAACAATGCATACCGTACATGGGGAAGGAAGGAGAGACTGCAGAACATAATGTTACAGTTATAGCAAGGTGTAGAGAAAAGATCAACTCAATACGAGGTAGGTCCATTCACAAGTCTGATGGCAGCAGTAGGGAAGAAGCTGTTCTTGAGTCGGTTGGTAGGTGACCTCAAACTTTGGTATCTTTTCCCTGACGGAAGAAGGTGGAAGAGAGTATGTCCTTAATTATGCCGGCTGCCTTTCCGAGGCAGCAGGAATTTTAGACAGAATCAATGGATGGGAGGCTGGTTTGCATGATGGACTGGGCTACATTCACAACCTTTTGTAGTTTCCTGCGGTTTTGGGTAGAGAAGGATCCATACCAAGCTGTGATACAACCAGAAAGAATGCTTTCTATGGTGAATCTGTAGAAGTTGGTGAGAGTCGTAGGTGACATGCCAAATTTCCTTAGTCTTCTGAGAAAGTAGAGTCGTCGGTGGGCTTTCTTAACTATAGTGTCAGCATGGGAGGACTAGGACAGGCTGTTGGTGATCTGGACACCTAAAAACTTGAAGCTCTCGACCCTTTCTACTTCGTTCCCATTGATGTAGACAGGCGCATGTTGTTCACTATGCTTCCTTGAGTCAATGACAATCTCCTTCGTTTTGTTGACATTGAGGGACAGATTATTGTCGTCGCACCAGTTCACCAGATTCTCTATCTCATTCTAGTATTCTGTCTCGTCATTGTTTGAAATACGACCCACTACTGTGCTGTCATCAGCAAATTTGAAAATCGAGTTGGAGGGGAATTTGGCCACACAGTCATAGGTGTATAAGGAGTATAGCAGGGGGCTGAGGACACAGTCTTGAGGGGCACCGGTGTTGAGGATGATTGTGGAGGAGGTGTTGTTACCTATTCTTGCTGATTGTGGACTGTGGGTTAGAAAGTTCAGGATCAGTCGCAGAGGGAGGAGCTGAGGCCAAGGCCACAGAATTTGGAGATGAGTTTTGTAGGAATGATGGTGTTGAAGGCTGAGCTGTAGTTGATAAATAGGAGTCTGAAATAGGTGTCTGTGTTATCTAGGTGTTCCAGGATAGAATGCAGGGCCATGGAGATGGCGTTTGCTGTGGACCTGTTGCAGCGGGAGGCAAACTGTAGTGGGCAATCCGGGAGGCTGGAGTTGATTCGTGCCATGACTAACCTTTCAAAGCACTTCATGATGATGGATGTCAGGGCCACTGGATGATAGTCATTTAGGCACGCTGCTTGTCTTTTATTTGGTACAGGAATGATGGTCATCTTCTTGAAGCAGATAGGGACCTCAGATTGTTGTAAAGAGAGGTTGCAGATGTCCGCGAATATCCCCGCCTGCTGATCCGCACAAGACCTGAGTGCCCGTCCGGGTACCCCATCCGGGCCAGTGGCTTTCCGTGGGTTGTCCTTCAACACGGCTGCTCTGACGTCTGCAATGGTGATCTCAGATACAAGTTCATCCGAGGCTTCTGGGGTGGAGGGCTTGCTCTCGCTGACCTCTTGTTCAAAGTGTGCATGGAATGCATTGAGCTCATCAGGGAGGGGCGCATTGGAGCTGGTGATTTTACATGCCTTCATCTTGTAGCCCATTATGTCTTGCAGATCTTGCAATAGTCAGCAGGGGTCCGTGTAGCTAGCCAGGGACTCGACCTTGGTCCGGTAGTGTCTTTTGGCATCTTTGATGGATCTCCTTAGATCATATCTGGCTTTATTGTATAGGTCAGGGTCGTCTGACTTGAACGCCTCAGACCTAGACTTCAGCAAGCAGTGGATATCTCTGTTCATCCAGGGTTTCCGGTTGGGAAACACACGGATTTGTTTCTTTGGCACACAGTCAGTTACTATAGTGGCGTACTCATTCAGGCTGGTCGCAGAGTTTTTAAATACTGACCAGTCCACGGACTCTAAGCAGTCCCATAGGAGATTATCCAATTCCTCAGACCAACAATGCACAACTTTCTTTGACGGATTCTCCCGCTTCAGTTTTTGCTTGTAGGCCGGGAGCAGGAGCACAGCCTTGTGGTCAGATTTGCCAAAGTGTGGGCGGGTGATAGAGCGGTAGGCATGTTTGATATTTGTTTAGCAGTGGTCCAGGATGTTTGGGCCTCTGGTGCAACAGGTGACGTGTTGGTGGTAACTTGGTAGTACGCTCTTGAGCTTGGCCTGATTGAAGTCCCCAGCTACAATGAACAAGGCCTCGAGATGTTTCATTTCAAGGCTATTTGTGGTGGTGAATATTTCGTCCAGTGCGATTTTCACATTTGCATGGGGTGGGATCTAAACTGCCGGCAGGATAACAGAGCTGAACTCCTGCAGAAGGTAGTAGGGGCGGCATTTTAGCATTAGGTATT
This sequence comes from Scyliorhinus canicula, assembly GCF_902713615.1. Lineage (NCBI taxonomy): Eukaryota > Metazoa > Chordata > Chondrichthyes > Carcharhiniformes > Scyliorhinidae > Scyliorhinus > Scyliorhinus canicula. Next base: position 19,933,647 of record NC_052161.1, read on the forward strand.
CTAGGTCTGGGGAGCAGAAACTCGCCAGTGTTGCTACATCTAGGCACCAGGAGGTGTTGATTAGGAGGCAGACCCCACCTCCCCTTTGAGGGGGTGAGCTGTCTGCTGGTGATTTAACCGGAGGGTCACCAAACCTCAGGTGAGGGGCAGGTTTAATCTCAGCCGTACATGAATTGAACCCACGCTGTTAGTCTCGCTCTGCACCACGAACCAGTTGTGCAGCCATCTGAGCTAACTAACTCTCCTCTTGAAACTGAAACATCTAATTAAACTGGTCAAGGGTCTCCCTCACATTTAACTTAACAGAAACCGTTTGGCGCAATGTGCTGCAAAATGTTGAAAAGCTGGCCCCTATCGTCCTTTGACTATTTCTATTTAAGGTCATTGGTTTGGTCTAGGGAGTTACCTCGAGGAGCGAATTGTTCAATGTTACACTTATTTTCTTTTCTTGGTCCAGTCTGTTCAACTTTTAAATAATAATAATAAAAAAAGAGCATTTTCTGCTCATGTTTCAAATAACGTATTTATTTTGTTCGTCTTGGTGCATTTTTACAACAGTTCACTGAAAAAACGCATTGTAATATATTATTTGTGTTAATCTATGTACACAGTGTGATATGTTTGTATAATTTAGTTAACTAAATATAAAATAAGCAAACTGTTACAACTAAACTATGAATCACAATACAACATTACCAATTAATTGAAAGCCAAGCCTGGATTTTAATTTTTATACCATTCTTAAAATTACAAAGCCAATGCGCAGGGTAGACAGGGCAAGCTCTTAGTCCATCTCATTGCTTGCTCCAAAAACCAATTCAAATTGAACCCAATTGACAGTCTCCACAAGAGAACCATACAAGCTTCAAGCTGATAAGAAAAGACATTGCACCTCGGGTGAAATTCTTAGTTTGGGAGACGATGGATGGGACTATGGTTTCTCGGCCACATGCTGTTCGCTGCCGATGGGATTCTATCTTCCCACTGATTGTCCTTTTTTTTTAAATTTGGAGTGCCCAGTTATATTTTTTCCAATGAAGTGGCAATTTTGCGTGGCCAATCCACCTACCCTGCACATCTTTTTGGGTTGTGGGGGTGAGACCCACGCAGACACGGGGAGAATGTGCAAACTCCAAACGGCCAGTGACCCAGGGCTGGGATCGGACCCAGGTCCTCAGCACCGTGAGCAGCAGTGCTAACCACTGCACCACCGTGCCGCCCTCTCCAGCCGATTGTCCATGGGATTTCCCATTGCAACCACCCCACACCGCCACAAAACCGGCTGGCGGGGCTGCGCTGCTGGCAGGAAAATTTTCGGGCTCTGTTCTCCCGCCGGAGATGAATTTCAAGGATTCACTATCCTTCGCCATGCAGATTTATGCATGGTGAGGTTTGTGAGGGACTCCCGAGGCAATCCTGCTATCAGGCCACCATTTTGAGCTGGGTGGCCCAATAGCGAGGTCCCGTGGCTGGCCTCCACCCCCCCACCCTCCTCCGCAAAACAATTCAGCCCCCAAAAGAAAGTTAATTGCTGTTAAATTCTAGCTGAGCAAATCAAAAATCACTCAAGCGTGAAAGGGGAGAGGGGGGGGGGTGATTGGAATGCACTTAACTCTCTTTGAAGTGGCTGATGCTTATAAACATTTTGCTCAGAGCACTTCAGAGTTAATGAACTATGAAGGAAGGTGAATGAAGCAAAGCTGACAGCTGTGTGTGTGTGTGTGTGTGTGTGGGGGGGGGGGGGGGGGGGGGCAGAGTTGTCAATCGCAGCCCATTAAGGAAAATGAATGAATTGCTTGTAGCTCAAGGATCTGAGGGTTTAAACACAGGTCACTGCTTTCTCTTTCCAGGAACTGACACATGGTGCTTCCTGTTTCTGAGGCAGCAGCTTTATTGCCCAGGTGAGTGTTACAACAGTAATTATTTTCACTGCCTCTGTCTGGGCTGCTCTTTATCTTCTTTTCTGGGGGGTCTGTGGTGGGTCTTTTTATCTAGGGGTTCTCTGGGGGAGTCTCTTTATTAGAGGGTCTCTGGGGGGGCAATGGGGGGGTTTGGTGGGGGTGGGCTGGGCAGGTCTTGCATTGTGGTGAGGGAGGGTGGCCTTGGGGGCAACTCCCTTAAGAACCTACCTCCTTGGCCCACTGAGAGGTCCACCACTACATGGCAACGCTGGGAAATACCTGTAGTAAATCCTGCCCACGTGATTCCCGGCGCAGAGGACACGAGAATCATGCAGGCCAGGAAAATATGGTGTCAGCCCGCTAAGTAGATGCAAATGGGTCTTAATGACCCATTTGCATCCTCCGGCTGGCACACAGGTGCAAACCTCATTCCCGCCTTCAACGGGGGGCCGAATCATCGGGAAGGGCACCAATCCCGTTTTCTTCATGACGCTGGATTCTCCGCCATATTGGGAACTCCCCTACCGGCAACGGGTAGTGTAGAATCCAGTCCCTCATCTTGGATTTGATCTGATGCTTGATCTTAGCCAAAAGGGCGAGAAGGGATCCAGCCAGAGGTTTCCAAACGGTATTTTAGGAAGCAATTTCTCATTCACCCTTGATGGATGGATATCCATCTGCCCCAGGTTTGCCCATTCACCTGGTCTATCAATATCCCTTTGATATTTAATGGTGTCACCTACACTATATACAATGCCACCCATTTTGTGTCATCAGCAGATTTGGATATATGACTTTCTGTGCCATTATCCAAGTTGTTAACGGATAATGTGAACAATTGAAGCCATAACACAGATCCCTGTGATACACCATGAGTCACACCATGTGGCAATTTGTGTATCTACCCATTATCCATACTTTCTGTTGCCTGCCACTCAACCAATTTTCCCAGCCATGATAGTAATTTGCCCTCAATTCCATGGGCTTCAACCTTAGTTATGTCTCTTTTGTTTGACTTTATCAAATGCTTTCTGGAAATATAAACAGCATCTATAAGACCATAAGACCATAAGACATAGGAGTGGAAGTAAGGCCATTCAGCCCATCGAGTCCACTCCGCCATTCAATCATGGCTGATGGGCATTTCAACTCCACCTACCAGCATTCTCCCCGTAGCCCTTAATTCCTCGCGACATCAAGAATTTATCTATCTCTGCCTTGAAGCCATTTAGCGTCCCGGCCTCCACTGCACTCCGCGGCAATGAATTCCACAGGCCCACCACTCTCTGGCTGAAGAAATGTCTCCGCATTTCTGTTCTGAATTTACCCCCTCTAATTCTAAGGCTGTGCCCACGGGTCCTCGTCTCCTCGCCTAACGGAAACAGTTTCTTTGCGTCCACCCTTTCTAAGCCATGTATTATCTTGTAAGTTTCTATTAGATCTCCCCTTAACCTTCTAAACTCCAATGAATACAATCCCAGGATCCTCAGCCGTTCATCATATGTTAGACCCGCCATTCCAGGGATCATCCGTGTGAATCTCCGCTGGACACGCTCCAGTGCCAGTATGTCCTTCCTGAGATGTGGGGCCCAAAACTGGACACAGTACTCCAAATGGGGCCTAACCAGAGCCTTATAAAGGCTCAGTAGCACATCGCTGCTTTTATATTCCAACCCTCTTGAGATAAATGACAACATTGCATTCGCTTTCTTAATCACAGATTCAACCTGCATGTTTACCTTTAGGGAATCCTCGACTAGCACTCCCAGATCCCTTTGTACTTTGGCATTATGAATTTTCTCACCGTTTAGAAAGTAGTCTATGCTTGGATTCTTTTTTCCAAAGTGCAAGACCTCACATTTTCTCACGTTGAATTGCATCAGCCATTTCCTGCACCACTCTCCCAAACTGTCTAGATCCTTCTGCAGCCTCCCCACTTCCTCAGCACTACCTGCCTGACCACCTAACTTTGTATCATCGGCAAACTTTGCTAGAATGCCCCCAGTCCCTTCATCCAGATAATTAATATATATGGTGAACAGCTGCGGCCCCAACACTGAACCCTGTGGGACAACGCTGGTCACCGGCTGCCATTCCGAAAAAGAACCTTTTATCCCAACTCTCTGCCTTCTGTCAGACAGCCAATCCTCAACCCATGCCAGTAGCTCACCTCAAACACCGTGGGCCCTCACCTTACTCAGCAGCCTCCTCTGTGGCACCTTATCAAAGGCCTTTTGGAAATCCAGATAGACCACATCCACACCTGGGTTTCCCTGGTCTAACCTACTTGTCACCTCCTCAAAGAATTCTAACAGGTTCGTCAGGCACGACCTCCCCTTACTAAATCCATGTTGACTTGTTCTAATCCGACCCTGCTCTTCCAAAAATTTAGAAATCTCATCCTTAACGATCGATTCTAGAATTTTACCAACAACCGAGGTTAGGCTAATTGGCCTATAATTTTCCATCTTTTGTCTTGATCCTTTCTTGAACAAGGGGGTTACAACAGCGATCTTCCAATCATTCGGGACTTTCCCTGACTCCAGTGATTTTTGAAAGATCTCAACCAACGCTTCCGCTATTTCTTCAGCCACCTCCCTCAGAACTCTAGGGTGTAGCCCATCGGGGCCAGGAGATTTGTCAATTTTAAGACCTTTTAGCTTTTTTAGCACCATCTCTTTTGTAATGGCAACCATACTCAACTCAGCCCCCTGATCCATAGACAATCCTGTCCGCTACTTCAGTAACCCCTTCAAAAAATTCAATGAGATTTTTCAGGTATGAGCTGCCTGATTAACTGAAAAGTTTCCAAGGTTCAGTTACCATATCCTTGATTATAGACTCCAACAACTGCCCACCACAGGTGTTAACTGGTCTGTTATTCCCTGGTTTTCGTCTTTCACATGAGTAATTTTCCAATCCAGAGGGACAATTCCTGAATCTCGAGAACTCTGGAAGATTATAGTTAGGGCATCTACTTCCTTTAACACCCTCGGATGGAAACCATTGGGACCTGGGGATGTGTCACTCTTTAGTTCCATTAATTCCCCCATTATTGATGTTTTGCTTATGTTAATTTTATTTAGTCCTTGTCCCCGAACGACTATTAATGTCCTCCGGATTCAAGCAAGTTATCCTCCTTTTCTACTGTAAATAATGAGGCAAAGTGTCTACCATTTCCCCATAGTCACTGACACTATCCCATTTCCAAGCTTTAGTGTGCCAACATTGCTCCTGACCACTCACTTTTCCTTTATGTAACTATAAAACTTCATATTGATTTTGATGTCCCTTGAAAGTTTCCTTTCATAATCCCTTTTAGGAGCTCTTAGGAGCTGCTTTGCAATTTCCCCATCTTTGTAAGCCCTTTATTTTAGTTTTATGCTGTCTCTTATGTCTTTTGTTGTCCATGGCTATTGTTTCTGTGAAATGGAGATTTTACCTCTCAGGGGTATAAATTGGTTCTGTATTGCGCTAAATGTTTCCTGAAATGTCTTCCACTGTTCTTAAGTTGATTCACCCATTGGCAGTGTTATGGGCCAGGGTTTAGAGAACCCCAAAGTGTATCATGGATTCACATGACCCACAACTTTTAATAGATTGTGGTATGGGGAAAATACGGCCCACTCTACACTCTAAAGCAGAAATGGAAAAGGATTTTTTAAAGTAAAACAATGTTTATTCTATGGACTCAAGTTAACCTTTTTAAAACATACAGTGAACATCTTAGCAACCATCAATTCAAATATAACCCCCAAAGAATACAACACTAAGTAACCCTTTAAGCTATCCTTTACTTAAAACACGTTTTATCAGAAGCACATCAGGTTAAAGTCACTACTGTTATTAGTTTTAAAACACCAGGATCGATTTACAGTCTTTAGATTACAGAGGAGACTCTAATACACCTTCCGGCTGTGACTGCAGCTATCCAGCTCTGAAAACGAAACTAAAACACACCCTGCAGCAAACAGCCTCAAACGAAAGTAAAAGCTGACAGACAGCCCAGCTCCACCCACTCGCTGATATCACTGCAGTAATAAACACCCATTTCTTAAAAGTACTCTCACTACAGATATTTATATACATACCCATTTATAAACACCCATTTCTTAAAGGTACTCTCACATGACAGCAGATTTGACGGTGCGAACAGGTCCTGGGCACGACCACTCCAGCGTCCCTACGCGGTGCCAAATGGGCGCTGTGCCAACCCGCGCATGTGCAGTTGGGGGCAGCTCAATCCTGCACATGCGCAGTTGGGCAGCTCAATCCTGCACATGCGCAGTTGGGCAGCTCAATCCTGCACATGCGCAGTTGGGCAGCTCAATCCTGCACATGCGCAGTTGGGCAGCTCAATCCTGCACATGCGCAGTTGGGCAGCTCAATCCTGCACATGCGCAGTTGGGCAGTGCTATCCTGCGCATACGCGGGGAATTTCTTATGCGCGCCGGCCCCTCACCAACATGGCGCCGGTGTTCTGGGGCCGGCCGTGGAAGGAGGTAGGCCCGGGGGGAAGAGGACGGCCCGCCGATCAGTGGGCCCCGATCGCGGGCCAGACCCCATCGGAAGCCCCCCCCCTGGTGAAGGAGCCCCCCTCCCCCTCTCACAGCCCCCCCCCCCCAGCGTTCCCGCACAGTTCCCGCTGGCAGCAACCAGGGGTGGACGGTGCCGGCGGGAACCTGTCGTGTTGGAGCAGCCGCTCGGCCCATCGGGGCCAGAGAATCGCCGATCGCCATTTGTAGTGATTCTCCGAGCGGCCCAGAGTGATTCGCGTAGTGCTGGTTTCAGGGGGGTGGGAGAATCGCGTGCGGGGGTCGGGACTGCCCCTGGTATCTGATTTGTGATTTTCACTTTCAAACATTACATTGAATTTGATCATGTTATAATTATATTTGATAAATTTTCCCCCAGGTTACTAATTAAATATGGCTCATTACTCATTACCAAATGCAATATTGTCCTCTTGTTGCATCCAGGACATATTGCTGAAGGAAATTACCTCTGACACACTCCAGAAATTCACTACCGTTCTGACAGGTGTCTTTCAATCTATGTTAAAGTTAAAATCCCCCATTGATACTACAATTCAGCAAAGGAGGACCAAGGGATTGATCAAGAAGGGGAAAATAGAATACTTGAGTAAGCTTGCTGGAAACATAAAAAGTGACTGTTAAGGTTTGTATAGGTACCTGAAGAGAAAAAGATTGGTGAAGACAAATGTAGGTCCCTTATAGTCAGAAACAGGGGAATGTATAATGGGGCTCAACGAAATGGCTGAGCATCCAAATACATACTTTGGTCCTGTCTTCATAAATGAGGGCACACGTAAGATACCAGAAATGTTGGTGAATGCAAGGTTTAGTGAGAGGGAGGAACTGAAGGAGAAATGGTGTTGGGGAAATTGATGGGATTGAAGGCTGATAAATCTCCAGGGTCTGATGGTCTACATCCCAGAGTATTTCAGGAAGTGGCTCTATAAATTGTGGATGCATCGGTGGTTATCTTTACTCTCTATCCTGTCACTATTTTTGAAATTGTATTGATTCCCCCCCGAAACCCCCCCCCCCCCCACCCCGTATTTACTAGTTTACAGTCCTTGTGACCCCCTATTTAGCTGTTCTGCGAGGACACTGGTCCCAGACCGGTTCAGGTGGAGCCTGTCCCAATGGTATAGCTCCATTCTGCCACAATACCCACAGTGACCCACAAAATGCAGACCCTCTTTCCCGCGCCACTCCTTTAGCCACGTGTTGACTTCCCTGATTTTCGTATCTTTGTGCCAATTTGCATGTGGCTCGGGTAACAGTGCAGGGATTATAACCCTTGAAGTCCTGTTCTTGAATGTTGTTCCCAATTCCTGATAATCCCCAAATTTCCTCCAATTAAATACTGGGAAGAATTAAGCTTTTATTTTCACTCCCTGCTCCAACCTCCGTTCCCTATCTATCAACTCCATCCCTCACTAAATTGAGTGATTTCTAAAGATTGCCACCTGCAGGGGCTTCAACAGCAGACTCTGCGAAGGAGGAGGGTGAATGTGCCAGAGGCTGCTGCTAGTTTGATAGTTGCAATGATGGTGAAGACTGCCAGTTTGACTGTCATTTCAATATGAAATTTAGACCATTATGTTAATTATGTTAGACAACCTTTGTTGATGGCCGTATGATATCGGTCTGCCTGTGTTTATGGCCACGTGAAGTGGGACTGTCTGTTAATGGAATTTGAGATACATATGCTAACGAAAGTATGTGGTGTGAACTAACCCTAACACTAATAACTCTAATGGTGTTGGACTATTGGGTTTGTCAAACCTAATTCATAGCAGTTCTGACAGCCAGCAGACAGGGGGAGACAAGTATTTTGTCAGTTTGAACTGGATTCAGATCCTGGTCTCGTATCCAATGCACTACATCACCCAGTTCCCTATTTTAATGACACTTTAAGATTAGAATGCCAATTAGAATTTCCAAGTGCCACAATCATGTTCTAGGCCTTGTCCCTTCAGCATGAGAGTGGAGGAATTCTCACCCCATACTATTTTGTGTTTCTGGTGTCTTTTGTTTTTCCCTGTACTCACAAACTATATGCTCTGAAGTGAGGGATATTCTTATCGAATAAAATGTAAAATTTATCAATTAAATATAATATACTTGCACTGTTTGGCAATAGTTATTAATAAAAAGTGAAAAGTAGCATTCCAACTCATAATCAAACCCATCAGTAGAAACTTGGGGGTAAACGTTAACCACAAAAATGGGTGGGTTGGGGGGTCAGGTGAGATAATCAAATATAAAATATCTCAAACCTGTTCCTAACCCATCTACATCCCACTCGCTTGAGGATATAAAGGAGACAAGACAAGGGACAAGCATACTGTCAACCTGCTTCCAGGAGGTGTGGTGGCAATTTAGATATTTTAGTGAGGCTGGTAGCCGAAGGTTTAACCTGCCGTAACCCTGGCTGTTAATGTTTCCCCAGGAATCCAGGCAGCTGAAGGGAGGTAAACACAGCTTTGCGAAGAAGGGAAGTTTTCTTGGAGCACTGCTTGTGGGGCTGGGAGGAGAGGGGATACTTTCCCTGACTGCCCAATCTTATCTTCTTACCTCAGATCAGATTTCCGATGCCTAGATCAGATTACCATCCTCCATCTCTGGGTAGTGCAGTCCTTTGTCCAGTAAACAAGAATAAAATTGGCACCCCAGCATTTCTCATTGTATCTTGGTGAGAGAGTTCCTTAATCTTAACAACAGGCTATTGTGACCAAAACACGGTCAACCACTGGGTTGGTGAAATGAAGGCCATTTTGTCCCTCTTTCATTAACAGACCCTCGGGAAAGAGGCCAAAATTTCTTCCTCTCCACTCAAGGTGTTCACTGCCTTCCGGAATGAAACCTCTCCATGTTGGCCGGTCACAAGACAGAGCTTTGCATGAGTCAGCCGGTGTGTTTGTCCTTTAGAATAATCTTTATTGTCACAAGTAGGCCTGTTCGGGTACACTGAGGGAGAATTCAGAATGTCCAATTCACCCAACAAGTGCGTCTTTCGGGACTTGTGGGAGGAAACCGGAGCGTCCGGAGGAAATCCATGCAGACAAGGGGAGAACGTGCAAACTCTGCACAGACAGAGACCCAAGCCGGGAATCGAACCCGCGTCCCTGGTGCTGTGAAGTGACATTGCTAACCATTGTGCTACCGTGTTGCCCATAATCTCGCCTTCACCCCTCTCCCCCAGGCTTTAGTGAGTAGCGCACCCATAGCAGCTGTTCCATTCAGTAGGTTACCAAAATGTAATTAGGGTCCAAAGTCTCATGGCATGGCCAATTAAACCTCCAGCTGATTATCAGGTACTGCACCCCTCCCCTCCCCTTTTGGCGCCGGATGTTTTGGCGCCGGACGTTTTGGCCATAATAACATAAATTAGCCTCAGTTGAGTTGGCTGCTGGTGCGGGTCCGCTGTCACAAGTGTTTCGTTCTATCACCATCTTTTTATATATTTTTTAACTAAACCAATTCGCATACCCATATGATGGCTGAGGAAGTATCAATGAAACGTGGTAAAGAAAAATTTGTTCATAACGGATTCCTTTACATCTTTGACAAAACAAGCAAAGGTGACAGCGAAGTGAAACTTTGGCGTTGTGAGCAAAAAAACCGGTGCAAAGCACGGCTCCATACTAAAGCTGCAAACGTGGTGAGGCAGCTGAACAGCCATTCGCATGATGCTTCTGCTGCACAAGTAGAGGTCGCACTCGTGAAAACTAAAATAAAAAAGAGAGCACAGGAAACCCTTGAGGCACCGACTGTAGTTGTTAATGAATGTTTGACAGACATATCCCAAGCTAGTCTACCAGCCATTCCTAATATATCTGCTTTGAGGAGAATGATAAGCAGAAAGCGTAATTATGTATTGAACACCCCCACCAATCCAAGTGATTTACAACAATTGATTGTGCCAGAATGCTACAGGATATATGTCCCTCAACCAGGAGTGGAAGAAAATGTTTTACTTTGTGATAGCGGACCAGGTCACGACCAGATATTAATCTTCGGAAGACAAAGCTGGCTACAGCACTTATTGACATCTGATATGTGGTTTGCAGATGGCACATTCAGTATTGCTCCCAGCCTCTTTTCTCAGATTTATGTAATTATGGTAAAAAAACACGGAGGGGTTACTCCTACGGTTTATGCTCTTTACGGTTTTTAATTTACAATAAAGTTAGTTTAAAAACTTTTTAAAGCTCATCTTTTAATTTACAGTTTTAAGCTTGCTTTTAAGTCCTTCCTTCGAATGATACTGAATCTTGCAATAATTTACTTGCAACAATTTACTAGCCACAAAAACTAAAAAAATTTCTGTCGTCTGCGCCCAAACGGCCGCGCCAAATTGGCTGCGCCCAATTGTCCCATACCGTCATTAAAGTGATGGGAAGGAGCCACCACCACTGCTATCAAGTCACAGTTACTTGGCAATAACATGCTCAGTGATGCTCAGTTTGGGTTTTACCAGGGTCACTGGGCTCCTGACCTCATTACAGCCTCAAACATGGACAAAAAAGAGCTGAACGACAGAGATGAGGTGAGAGTGACTCCCCTTGACATCAAGGCAGCATTTAACTGAATATAACATCAAGAAGCCCAGCATATCTGGAGTGAAGAGGAATCGATGGGAATTCTCTCGGCTGGTTAGCACCATATCTGGAACAAAGGAAGATGTTTGTGATGGTTTGAGATTAATCATTTCAGCTCCAGGACATCACTGCAGAAGTTCCTCAGTGTAGTGTCCTGGACCCAACCAGATTCAGCTGCTTGCCAATGATCTTCCTTCGATCATAAGGTCAGAAGTGGGGTTGTTCACTGATGATTGCACGATGTTCAGCACCATTTACGACTCCTCAGATACTGAAGAGGTCCATGACCAAAAGCAGCAAGACCTGGACAGGCTTGGGCTGACAAGTGTCAAGTAACATTCGCGCCAGACAATGACTATTTCCAACAAGAGAGTGTCTTACCATTGACCCTTGACTAGACGAGTCATGTAAATACTGCGCAGTATTTTTCAGAGGTCCTGCTGGCGGGACCTTTTGGTCCCGCCCACAGCAATCTCCCGCTGTGGGTCCCCCGGGTGGCAGAGGGTGCGATCAACAGGAAATCCCAGTGACAGCAGCAGGACTGGAAGTTCATGCCTCTGGCCTATATTGGGCCACCACAGCTGCCTCAAAACACACGAGGGAGGGGGCTGAAAACCGTGCCCACTATGGTAACGAGATCAAGTCCGAGAATAGAAATCCTGCAACATTCACCTTCTGACTCCCCAATGTCTGTCCACCATCTACATGGCACAAGTCAGGAATGTGACGGCATATTCTCCACTTTCCTGGATGAGTGCAGCTCCGGCAACACGCAAGAAGCTTGACACTATCCAAGGCAAAGTAGCCCACTTGATTGGCGGCTCTTCCACAGACATTCACTCCCTCCACCACCAATGCACAGTAGCAGCCGTGTACACCATCTACAAGATTCACTGCAGAAACTCACTCAGGATCCTGAGGCAGCACTTTTCAAACCCACAACCATTATCATCTAGAAGGATAAGGGAAGCAGACACATTGAAACCCCACCACCGGGATGTTCCACTCTAAGTCACTCACTATCCTGACTTGGGAATACATCGCCATTCCTTCACTGTCGCTGGATCAGAATCATGGAACTCCCTCCCTAACAGCACTGTGGGTGTACCTACGCAGCAGGGACTCCAGCGATTTAAGAAGGCAGCTCGCCACCACCTTCTCAAGAGCAATTAGAGACGGGCAATAAATGTTGGCCAAGCCAACAATGTCCACATCCTGAAAATGATTGTTTTCTTTTTAAATGGATAGGACCTTGACTTGCATGTAATTCAGGGGCCCCTGCACGAGTTAGACAGGGTGCCACCTGCAAGGAGGGCCTTGTTAAGATGACAGTTGACATGAATGAATTTGGCTATAAGTCTCTGCACAATGTTACTTGGGAGCTTATCCCATATCCACTGCTGGGCTGGGATGGAATTCCCAAGTGTCTCGGTCTTGTGTGCTGCGATATTCACTGTGTGGCATTGATATCCTTCTAACAAAACTATCTGAGAACAACATTTAGATTGTAGTTACCGTCTGTGTTGGAATGTTAAAGAAGAGACTTGTCGCATTTTACACAACATCGCAACTGAGGTGATTTGAGGTTGTGCACATTGTAACTGGAAACATTGTTATAATATTGAGATCGGTCTCAAGTATCAGGAGGCCAACAGGCGGAAGGCACCAGTCGACCAGCCCGTAGTTCCAAAAGGGAAGGCTGGAGGCCCCGACTGGGCCTTATTAACAAATATATGAGCAGGTGCACATCCTGAACATCTGGAGGCCGTACCTACCAGGTGACAGCTGACTAGTCTGCTGATGAAAGGTCATTGGCCTGAAAGGTAAAACTGTGTTTCGGGGCACAGTTCCTGCCAGACTTGTTGAGTTTTTCTAGCATTTTCATTTGTCTTTCAGTCTGGATATAGCTTGGGTTTGTCAGCTGTGAGGGGGCTTGGGGTCAGGAGCAGCCCACGTTATCGTTCTGGGGAGCACACCTTTGTCGTTTCGGGTACCTCTTCTGCCGTTTAGCCAGATTTTAACCGCGCACTTTAAGGTGTCAAATGGGATTGGGGGTCCTACGTGGGCCATGCATGACTGCGTTACCAGCTCCTGGTTCAGCTAGGGACCTCTGTCATCCAGCAGAAGGCTGGAAATGTGGCAGTGATGCAGGAAACATAGAGACAAGTTCCCCCATCTCCTACCGAACTGCGCTAGATACTGTCTTATTCCTACTCAAAATGTCCTTGGCTTCTTTGATTCATCGATGAACCTAACAACAATAGGTGTGTTTGTTTAACAGAAACACAGATGTGGCTTGAAAGACAAAAGTAATGAAGTTTTAATTTGCTGCTTTTCATGAGGCTGCTGCCGAAAATGATATAATCACAGTCCTGCCTGTTGGGACAACTAACATATTTTGCCGTTCACAGGTGAGTTAAAGCATGCCAAGTTAGTCAAAGTTTCTGATTAACAGGCATAATTATAACATGGCTTTCAAGCAGAAGTAATTAAAATGATCACATCTACAGTGATTTCCAGAATTAAATCATGAGCAGGGAAGTGGTGTCTGTTCAATTTGCACAGACAGCCGTAAGGTGGCTTTATTATCACCTGAGATGTGGCGTTTCTAAGGAACAGCTGGTTTGAAAGAAGGGGGATGAAAGCTTCTGAGCAAGTGAGGATGCATCATTGCTGCCAAATGTAACCTGATCAAATCTTTTGAACTTTCATTGCAGCTACTTTCCAGGCTATTGCGCATTGCACCAGGAGCTGATGCAAAGGTCAAAGTAGATTTGTGTGTGTTCTGCAGATTTGGGGACAAAAGTGAATGTAAACTGCATCCAGACCGACTACTCTGTATTCCACATCTTCATCGTGAAGATTGTGGCGATACCCCTTCCAAGACACCAGAATTTGTTAATGGATCACAATCAAGTGTGAATTCATCCTCTTATTAGTGCGCATATTCTCTCTGTCTCTGTGAGGGAAAGCAAGGGGCAAATGAGAGAAAGATATACAAGCTCATGCGCATACACATGCGCACATACACATACACGTACTCACATGCACACACACCCATGCACCCACATTAATACATACTTGTAACACCCAAAATTATAGATTAAAATGGGCACATGCACTGATAAAATTGGGTGTGATTTTCTAGCCCTTCACACCCCGGAGCAGGAAATTCCCACCTGAAGTCAATAGATCTTTCATTAGTCCATCAAATTATCCATCCTGCCTATGACAAGTCCCCTGGCAGGCAGGACCAGGAGATTTAGGCCTCAACGAAACAGAATTTTTAAAAAAAGATATTGACATGAAGCATGAAAATGAACCGTGAATAAGTAAGAAGAGAGAAAACTGAAATAAAAGAGATTTTAAAATATAGTTTTGAAAGTAGGGCCGCAGCCCATCGTGCATCACAAAGTTGAAATTCCAATGCTGCCACCCTTTAATTATGAAGTGTCAAGAACCCTGAAGCTGCCTTCAGGCTTATCCTGTCTAAGACAGCGTTGGCTGAAGTGTGGATAAATCCATTATACAGTGTTTAGACTACCTGTGGATTGATTTCCAAGTGACGTTTTCGCAGATGTTAACAATGGAAATCTCTTGGGCTGAATATTGCCACGGACTGGAAAATCTTGATGCTGAAGCAGAGGGACATCAGGGGAGATGTAGTTCAATGCCCTCAGTCCTTAGCGGTGCCATTGCTGAGGCTGCAGCTCTCGGGAGAGAGCGACTGAATGCCAAAGAACACTGGAAGGGAGTTGAGGTGAGTTGGGGGTGTCGCTGAGCAGGACTGCTAGGCTCCGGTGTGTTTGAAGGTGGTGGTCGTTGGCGGACGGGGGGGGGGGGGGGGGGGGTCTTCTGTGGAGCACTGTCAGCGTTGTTTCTGCGAGGGAATTCAGTGCCTCTGGAGGAGGGGGGTGGGGGTCCTCTGTGGGTCTTGGGAGTGCCCAGAACCTGCTGGCAGACCATCATCACTTTGCAGTTTCCCCAGCTGGCAGTGAGCATTCTGGCTGTGAGGAAAATGGTTGCAGAGGTAGGAAGTGACCCTTAGTTAAACACTTTATCTGGCTTTATTGACAGTTATGCAGACCAGGTGGGATGACAGTGGGATGGCGTCCGATGTGCCTCCTTACGTCTACCCTCGCCATTTCTCCAACAATCCTGCCTCCCAGCCCACCGCTAATTCAACCACTTGTCCCTCCACCAAGACAGATGCCATGTCCATATGAACCATCAGTAAATAATAATGATAATAATAGCTTATTGTCACAAGTAGGCTTCAATGAAGTTACTGTGAAAAGCCCCTAGTCGCCACATTCCGGTGCCTGTTTGGGGAGGCTGGTACAGGAAATGACAAGGGAGGGGGTGGGCAGGTACCATTGAAACAAATTGCAAAGATATCAGGAAGTTTTATCAACCTGCAATTCCAGTAATTGCAGAAGTTGGAACATAAGTTACTTTGGATAATTAAAATGTTTGAGTACTTTTGCAAAGGTTTCAACAGAAGAATGACAAGTCTTAAGGCAGTATTTAGGGCTGTTAATCCAGTGTTTTAGGAAAGGTTAAGTAAAATAAACAATACAATTTTAGCCTTCAGGTTCCCGGGTCACACCTAATCCATAAGAATGTTCCATAAATATCATTACAACTAAACAATTCTCCAGAATGTTGAAAACTAGTTAACCAAAGGCTTGAGTGAGATATTATTCTAAAATATTTCAGATTAACAGAATTATAGAAGCTTGAATCAACATGTCCAGGGGTGAAGGAGGATACCAATTATTCACTCAAACTCACCTTAACCCTTCATTCCAAACAACAACATCTCGTTCAGAAACTGGAAATAAGATTAACTCTGTACGAGCAATCCCGGGTGTACAGAGGAAGCCAGGTTAATTCGGATGTGCTAACTATGGAGAGCCACAGGGTAGATGGACCATCCCAGTCCAGCCATTCTGTTGAAGGGGCTGACCAGATATCATGGGCCAGATTCTCCGTTTCTGAGTCTAAGTGCAGACGCCAACGGAGAATCCGTGGGCGTTCACATCAGGAAAATTGGCGCCACACCTGCACTGATTCTACTACCGGTGAGGGGCTAGCACCGGTGCTGTGTGGAACACCATCGAAACCCACGAAAAATGGTGCAGGAATTGCCGGGTCCGTGATGGAAACTCGCAGGGTTGACAAGCTGCAGCCGCTCTTAAACAATACCCCCCCCCCGCTCTCCCCCCCCCCCCCCCCCCCCCCCCCCTACACACACACACATGTATCGGGGCTGGTTGTGCTGGAGCGCCCATACAGCTGATGGGTCGGCTGGGGCCAGAGGGCACCAGGTGTAAAGCGGGCTGACAACGGCATGCGCAACCCCATGGCTCCCTTGCCGGCTGCGGTAATGGTGTTGCATACCCATCAACCCCGACCCCACAGCCCACCTCCTGGCCACCCTCCACTACTCCCCCCAGCCCTGGCAGAATTCCTCCCCACCCCCCCAGCCAGCGGCACGGCTGTTGGCGAAGTATGGCGGTTTTGGACACTGTCCATACGCCCTCTATCTCTCTCAGCAGCCACCACGCCAGGTTCACGATTTGTGAGAGCACAAGTGGGCCGCGCCATCGGTAACTCAGCCCATCGGAAACGGATGGGCCCACCAAGGCAACTCCCAGACTGTGGAACAGCAGTGCAGCTCGGTTGACCAACTGCAGGGTGATGGGGCAATGCGATGGGGGATTGGTCAGAGGTCATTGTCGGGGGAGGTGAAAAGACTCGACCTGAGCTGGGAACTGGGGACTTACTGACTTAGCTAGTCCGAAGGATGAGCTGGGAACTGGGGACTTACTGACTTAGCTAGTCCGAAGGCTGAGCTGGGAACTGGGGACTTACTGACTTAGCTAGTCCGAAGGCTGAGCTGGGAACTGGGGATTTACTGACTTAGCTAGTCCGAAGGCTGAGCTGGGAACTGGGGACTTACTGACTTAGCTAGTCCAAAGGCTGAGCTGGGAACCGCGTAGACAGGTCAAACGTGGAAGGCATCAGAGGCTCCTTGGGAATGAAATGGAGGTGATCCTCGAAAGCTAGCTGTGTTGGCCAACTTTAACATTATTGGTCAGGGGATGGGGGTGGAGGGGGTGGGGGTGGGGGGGGGGAGGGGGGGGGGGGGAGGTTCTAGACCATCGCTCGGCCTTCCCCTGAACCTTCCATTGGCATTTGGTACCTGGTCGTTTGAATATGAAGCACTAATAGAGATGGTAACCAGCAGGTAATTATCCAACAGGTTTGTTTCGAATCACTAGCTTTCGGAGCACAGCTCCTTCCTCAGGTGAGTTAGGCATCTCCACAACATGGTTATTGTAGTTTAGTTCAGTTGGCTAGACATCGGGTTTGTGATGCAGATTGAAGCCAACAGTATGGGTTCAATTCCCCTACCAGCTGACGTTATTGATGAAGGCCCCACCTTCTCAACCTTGCCCCTTGCTTGAGGTGTGGTGATCCTCGGGTTAAATCATCACCTTGTCAGCTCTCCCTCTCAAAGGGAAAAGCAACATCTGGGACTATGGGGACTTTACTTTTATTTATTGTGTTTCCTGTTGCGTTGTATTATTGATGAGACAAGGTTTCTTCACAGAGGTTTATCCCTGGAGACAAAGAAAAGGATACTGGTAGCCTGTGCGTTTTGGGAAAACAAAGATAATAGAGCAACAGAACCAAAAACTTTGTCCACTCATATCGTTTGTGGGGAATTGCAGAAGGAAAGATGTTCAGAGAGAGGAACTTCAGCGAAATGAAGCTTCTGATTCTCTTGGTTCGAAGTTTAATACGCACAAGCAGTGAGAAGTGGCAAAATGCTCGCAAATACCTTCTCACTATTCTCCATCACCTAAACTCACTGTGAGCCCTGGGACCTATTTTCACTATTTTAGAAGCACAAGGGGGAGGCAATGGTGTTGTCGCTGGACTAGTGACCCAGGTAATGCTCTGGGGGACACAGGTTCAAATCCCATCACGTCAGATAAAAATCTGGAATTAAAAGTTTAATCTAATGATGACCATGAAACGATTGTCATAAAACCCCATCTTGTTTACTAAAGTCCTTTCGGGAAGGAAATCTGCTATGAGGGTTGCAAGGTGGCACAGCGGTTAGCATTTTTGGCACAGTGTGAAGCATTGTTGCTTCACAGCTCCAGGGTCCCAGGTTCGATACCCGGCTTGGGTCACTGTCTGTGCGGAGTCTACACGTTCTCCCCGTGCTTGTGTGGGTTTTCTCCGGGTGCTCCGGTTTCCTCCCACAGTTGAAAGATGTGCAGGTTAAGTGGATTGGCCAGGCTAAATTGCCCTTAGTGTTCAAAAAGGTTAGGTGGGGTTACTGAGTTACGGGATAGGGTGGAGGTGAGGGCTTAAGTAGGGTGCTCTTTCCAAGGGCTGTTGCAGACTCGACGGGCCGAATGGCCTCCTTCTGCACTGTAAATTCTACGATCTATAATCCTCACCTGGTCTGGTGTATATACCCACAGCAGTGTTTGATTCTTAAGTGCCCTCAGGGATGGGCAATAAATGCTGGCCCAGCCAGCGACGCCTACATCCCATAAACAAAAAAATGAGGGGAGGAATTTTCCAGGCTTGATATCTTTTCTAATAATTTCTACAAAGTTGGCTGAAAAATAGAATGTACAGTGTAATTTACCGCAAGTTTCAAAAGGATAAAATAGTTTCTCACCTCACCATAAAGTCCCTCCTGCAGCGGTACCAATTTCCATTTAAACCAGTCAATGATTTGAACTAAAGGTTATGCTCACCTCAACCGACACAAAGGGTAATATGTCACCATCTTGATATCGCACAGCAGTTTCCATTTTTGATGCGCGCAGCATTGAGTAACGCCAATCCATCAATCTTTATTTTGCAAAGAGAATTGGGTTACCCTATTTAGAAGTAAAGGCTGTTGACAAGGATAACAGAATACATCTCATTCTTTGATATCTTGGCAAACAGAGAATGTCCCTTTTCTATTAGAGCTCACTCAACCAGGGATGTTGCATCTTACAGAGCAACTGCAATTACTGTCCCTCTAGAGGGACAGTGCAGGGCCGTGCTTTTAGTCGTCCTTGCGTAGATCCTTCAAACATTATTGCCTTCATCTCACAGTGCAGACTTGTTTAAGGACTGGCTTTGTCTGTTATTGTGTCATTTTGAAATTTGTTTCAACGCTGTGGCTCTCTGTGGGTTACAGCTGTGCTACCTCCTCAAAGGAGGAAAGGGACTGAAGGGGAGATGTTAATTATTGTTCTGCGAATGGGAAATGCTGGAAATACACAGATCAGCTGGCACTTTTCTCATGTTACCAGGAGACAAGGTATTTCAGGTGCATGTACCTCAGTAAGCTCAAGGTAACAGACAGTCAGTGGGGAGGAAACACAGAGTGAAATTGGCTCGAGAAATAGAGGGAACCCATGGACATTCCAGTCACTGAGACGGCATTAATGGTCTGGATTTTACACCCCTTTTCCAATTGACAGGTGGGAGAGGGTCAATTCAATATTGGGCAGAGTGCATAAACAACCTACTCAATTCCATGGATTTCCCGCCCAACGAGTGAGGTTAAAATGACCCCCATTATTACAAACGGATTAAAGACAGTGCTCAATTACCGGGAAAATCTAGACATCTAATCCTCCTAATAAGCGATTCCACTGGAAAGGGTGAGCTTGTCCATGGGGCTTATCTTGGACTGGCAGTAAAACAAAATTGTTATAATGGTAAGTTTGTTCTTGGTTATTATAACAAGATCTGATTACAATTAGGCTATAGTTCTGCCCCATTTGGCAGGCATGTTACTGCACTCCCTGAGCAGTTACAATGATACAGTCCAAAACTGCTTTGCAATTTAAGGACAAGTTGATGAGCTCTGCACAGCCCCAGACTCTTCCCATGCCTCACATCTGAGTGAACTTTGACAAATCATTTGGCTCTGAACATCTTTTAATTGTTTCCGGCAAGATCATCCTACTGTTGTCAAAGCTCTTAAACAAAGAGCAAGTATCCCAATCCAAATGAGGTATTGAATTTCCTCAATCATTGACAAAATGCTAATTCTGATCATTTACATGGGAGCTTTTTGTTATTTCCTTTATCATATTATCTCCCTCGACTCCATTTCCAGAGCAGCTGTGGCTCAAACATTGACCGACTGCCTATTACAGTAGTGTAGTCAAGAGCAAAGGCCTTGTAATTATTCTGCATTAATTTCAGGTCAGGTAACATACAGCCCAAAATATCACAATGGCATCCCAGTTCTTGTTCGGAATGAGAAAACTGACCATGAAACTGATTTAGGTGTCATCAAAAATGCCTATGCTGATCTACACATGAAAGTCTTCCATCTTGAGATAGTGTTTCATGTATTTAATGTAAATGTCACTGCCCTTCACTGGGGTTTAATGGTCTCATTTTGAGTTCGCATCAAGGCACGATATGAGGCAAAGCATTCACCTGCACACTGCTGGGGAGAAAACAAAGGCATTTCATTTGTAGACCATGCAGTACAAAGTTTGCCTCTGGCGTTCCCAGAGTCCTAAATGCTACTCCATATTCTAGGCTTGAATGAACACTGATAAGCGATAACCCAGCATATGGCCAAAGTGACAGATTTCCTTTTGTTACAGAGCTATATCTGTAAAACAAAATCATGACATTAAAAGCAGGAAAGTCATGCCTCCTCTACAAGGTTATGATTTTTATCCCCATAGTAACACTGACTACTGAACTAAATTAATGGGGCATAATTACAAGTGCAAACTGTACATTCTGTTTATCTCATTCATGTCCTTCTTGGGGGCAAGGGGGGGTCTCAAAAATGTTTGCATTGTACATGCCACGACCCCCCCCCCCCCCCCCCACGAGGACCACGGGGAAACCGCTGTCGATCTCCCTGTCGGACCTATGGAGTAAGGGCGTCCTCCATAGGGGGTAGATGTCACCCAGCTGGAGGTCATTGAAGACCTACACATAAAAGCCGGTCCAAACAGGGACCCCGGAGTTGTTGATTGTATCAACAGCGACTGGATCGGGAGAGAGTTACTGCCATGGGCAGAGTATTGTACAGAGTTCAATAAACCCTTGCTCCGCCGGCTTCCTCGTGAGGTATAATCTTGCCGTACTTTGTAAATCTGAAAGAGAATTCAAACTTTTGGCAACCACCAGGTATAATCGGTCAGGCACCATGGGATTGAAATCAGTGGCGCGATTGAACGTCCAAAAGTGTCCCGTTTTGGGTGCATACAGCAGGGTGTTCATGGCCTTGGTGAGGCCACATCTCGAATAATGTCTGCAGTTTTGGTCTCTATCTGAGGAAGGATGCTCTTGCTATAGAGGGAGTGCGTAGAAGGTTTACCAGACTGATTCCTGGGAGGATGGGACTGATCTATGAGGAGAGATTAGGTTGGTTAGGATTATATTTGCTGGAGTTCAGAAGTATGAGGAGGAATCACATAGGAACCTATAAAATTCTAACAGGATTAGACAGGGTAGATGCAGGAAGGATGTTCCCGATGGTGGGTGTGTGCAGAAGCAGTGGTCACAGTCTGAGGCTACGGGGTAGACCATTTCGGACAGAGATGAGAAGAGATTTCTTCACCCAGAGAGTGGTGAGCCTGTGGAATTCATTACCATGGGGCGTCGTTGAGTCCAAAACAGTGTGGCCGGAATTCTCTGGCCGTTGCAATTCTTTTTTCCATCCGGCAGCTCCGCACCCCCATCCACGGGTTTCCCGACAGCGTGGTGTGGCTTCAATGTGAAATCCCTATTGACAATTGAAAGGATTGGAGAAGCCCACCACCAGGGAACGGTGCGCTGCCGAGGGACATGACGCTGGGGGAACGGAGAATCGCATCCTCTATGTTTTGAAGAAGCAGTTAGATAATGCTTGGACAAAGGGGATCAACGGTTTGTTTGGGGGGGGGGAGGCAAGAATTGGATGAACAGGCATGATCATAATGAATGGCGGAGCAGGCTCAAAGGGCCGAATGGTCTCCACTTGCTCCCATTTTCCACGTTTCTCTGAAAGACTGGGGAGGTTAGGTTTGTGTCAAGTAGATTTTAAAGGAGTGAGAGGCAACTTAATCGAAACCTTTAAGATCCTCGTGGGTATTGACAGGGTGGATGTGGAGAGGATGTTTCCTCCTGTTGGAGAATCTAGAACTCGGGGTCAGTGTTTAAAAATAAGGGGTCAAGACAGAGACGAGGAGAAATCCTTTCACTCAGAGGATTGTGAGTCTCTGGAACTCTCTTCCTCAAAAGGCAGCGGAATCAGAGACTTTGAATATTTTTAAGGCTGAGATATATAGATTCCTGATTAACAAGGGGGTGAAAGGTTTTCAGAGGTAGGTTGGAACAGTAAGGTTGAGGTGAAATCAGATCAGCCACAACTTTATTAAATGGTGGAGCAGGCTCGAGGGGCTGAATGACCTATTTCTGATTCGTATGTTCGAATGTATCTGGCACTTACACAAAAGTACACAATAACCCTCTAGGCTGGAAAATTCAGAATATTTTGAGAGCACTATCCATAACCTCAATGCACGCTGCAATTGAGGGAAATTAAGTGAATTAAGGGTGGGGGCAGGTCGATGCCTTCGCCTTCAGGGAATCAACAGTTAAAACTAGTGGAGTAAAGGAAGGGGAAACTGTTATCATTTATAAAGTTGTCTATTAACAGTTTAAAAAAAGACACATATGTTGGAAAAAGATCCAGTTTCACAACACAGTTGGAACTTTTATGCTCCGTCTGATGTGTTAATTGATTGAATTTATCATGGATTCATGGTTTTAACATATGCAATAACAGTGATCTCTTTTATTTCATTTTCTTAATCTGATTCTGACTGCAGCAGTTAAGCAGGATGCTTGCGACTGGCATTATTTTGCTTGCCCTGGATTTTACTATCAATGATCGATAAGTGCCATCAGTGAGTGGGGGAAAATGGCGGTGAAGTGGCATTGTCACCACTCTAATAATTGGCAAACCACGAGGAGTGCCAATTAGGGAGCCAGGTTCAAATCCGCCTCCCCTCCCATCCCTCCCCATAGTAAATGGTGGAACTTTAGTCCTTCCGTGTATTTGATTGACGTTACTTGATCTACCTCAACACTGGGCTAGTGATCCAGAGGCTAATGTTCTGGGGACAGGGGTTCAAATCTCACCACGGCAGCTGCATCAATTAATAATCTGAAATCGGAAAGTTAGCCTCGATAAGTGTAGCCACGAAACCATTGTTGTAAAAAGCACCATTTCACGAATGTCCTTTAGGGAAGGAAATCTGCTGTCCTCGAAATGGCCAAGCAAGCCACGCATTTCAAGGGCAATTAGGGAAAGGCAACTGCAGCTGGTCTTTCCGGGAATACCCACATCCCAGTTCTGGGCGCCACACCACAGGTCAGATGTGAACGCGTTGGAGAGGGTGCAGAAGAGGTTTACTAGAATGGTTCCAGGGATGAGAAACTTCAGTTATGGGGAGGGATTGGAGAGATTGGCACGGTTGCCCTCAGAGAGGAGAAGGCTGAGAGGAGATTTGATAGAGATGTTTAAAATCATGAGTAGGCTGGACTGAGTTATCAGGGAGAAACTGTTCCCGCTCATGAAAGGATCAAGAACCAGAGGGTACAGATTCAAAGGGATTTGCAGAAGAAGCAAAGGTGATACGAGAAAGAGCTTTTCCACACCGCGAGTGGTTTGGGTCTGGAATGTACGGCCTGGACGTGTGGTGGAGGCAGGCTCAATCGATGCATTCAGGAGGGCATTAGATGATTGTTTGAATGGGAACAATGTGTAGGGTTACGGGGAAAACGGCAGGAGAATGACACAAAGTCATTTCGCCCATTTGGAGAGTTGGTGGTGACACGATGGGCCAAATGGCCTCCTGTGTCATAACAATTCATTAATTCCAGCGCGTCAAGTCTTCACCAACCCTCTGAAAGAGCAGCCTACATAGCTCACTCCCCCGCCCCATCCCCATAACCCCACATAACCTGCACATCTTTGAACGCTAAAGAGAAAATTAGCATGGCCAGTACACCTAACCTGCACTTATTTGGACTGTGGTGGGAAAGCAGAGCATCCGGAGGAAACCCACGCAGACACGGGGAGAAAGTGCAAACTCCACACAGTCAGCCAAGGCTGGAATTGAACCAGGGACCCTGGCACTGCGGGGCAGCAGTGCTAACAACTGTGCCGCCGTGTATTCCCGGCCCTGTCACAGAATGAAGCATTCACTTTCCTCATCAGGAAGAGCTTAGGGTTGGAAGAGACATCCTAGGATAAAGAAAGCAGGAATGGCTAAAGCAAAACAGTGCAGAGAATGGCACAAAGTATAATTTGTAAATTTGGTCTCAATTCTTCTGAATATGAACAATTTGACTAACAGAATTATAACTGGAGGTTGAATTCGAGCTGCCTTTAAATGTTCCCCTTTGTTATGGGGAGGGTGCTTATCAACAATAAATGTTGTTTTTGTTTCAAAAGAGTTTTTCCTCTGCGAGCAGTTGACTTTCATTAAATCCACCTGTTTAACGTTGGTGTAAATCACCCTCACATGCTTGTATGATGTAGCCTGGGCTGACTCACTATGTTAGACAAAGCCTGTGCCTTCAACAGTCTGGCAGCATTTTGTTTTACAGGTTTGCATCTGACAAGTTAATTCTTGCATCAAGTTATCAAGCTTCACCCTGTCACTATAATTTCCCTAAATTAAATGTTCGTATTTTGGTGGGGCACGTTTTATAGGTGGATTTTTTTCCAAATCAGGCAGCAGCAGATATTCTGTGATTCATAACAGCCTTATTGCTTATACCATCACTCAGTACAAACGCCAGTTCCCACTCTTCTGGCCCCTCTCCCTGTCCAGAGGCAGCCCCTCCCTCCTGACTGGGGAAAAGCCCAGCTTTTATCGACAAGCTTCAATGAGCATCACCCGCTCCCAATTCACTCTGAAACGTCCGAGTTTACTCTTAAAGGGACCTGCATTTCTAACATTGTCAGGGACATCAGAAATCGGATTACCAACTACGAGCACAACATCATTTAATAACATTAAACACAGAAAGACCAGTTGTGAAGCTTCATTGCAAAGTTTGGTAGCACTTCTCTGAAGTGCCTTGGGATGTTTTCCTACCTTAAAGGTGCTATCTAAATGTGGAAAGTGCTGGAAAATTTCAGTTTGGCAGCAAAGTTAACATTTGAAGTCCAACATGACTTCTTCGGTACTGATCCGAAATCGGGCGCGATCGTACGGCCTCGTCGTGCCCGACTCTGGACGCAATGAGGCCGTTAAATCTGGCCAGAGGCTCGCCACATGAGACCCAACAAGATCTCGTGAGATGTCGCGATCTGGATCTCGCGCTCACTGGGCAGGATTCAGAAGGGCATATTTAAGTGAGCAGTTAGGCTCACATATTTATGTCTGTGCTGGAATCTCCCGAGGCCAGGGATCGAATGCTTGTACCTGGGAGCACTCAACATGGCACTGTTTAAAATTGGTCCATGCAAATATACGCCAGACGTAATAGCACCTTGGCGGGGGGGGTGGGGGGAGGGGGGGTCTCCCATGCCATTTGAAACCCCCGTGTGGTCAGGCTCTGGGCTACACTCCTGCAGCCACCTTGGTACCCTGACATTGCCACCCAACCAGCCTGGCACTGCCAAGGAGCCTAGATGGCAAGTTGTCCCTTCCAGGGATCGGGCCCAGGAGTGCCCTACCCTTATAAGGTGGGGTGAGGGGGATTCAAGGACCTAACAAGTAAGTTGGGGGGGGGGGGGGGGGGGCGTCTAGAGGCCGTGGTGGGGGATTGAGAGATCTGGGTGGCATTTAAAACTGACGCCCCAATCTCTTCCAGTAGCTTGTCAGTGCAGGAAATGAAGGTAAGTGCGGCCTTGGCAGGCGTTATTTGTCGATGCCAAAAAAAGTGTCGCGTTTGATAGCGGATTCATTCTAGGCGCTGTCGCAGCCGAGAACCCCCCCCCCCTCCCCCGCTATACGTCCCCACAGCAGGACTCATTTTTCCTGTTAAGTCACAAATTAGCTCTGTTTCTTTCTCCACAGATGCTGCCTGACCTATGGAGTTGTTCCAGTACTCTCTGTTTTATTTCAGATCTCCAGCATCCACTGTATTTTGCTTTTATCGGCATGAACATTGGTTTTTTTTAAAAATGTTGTTCCTTTCTCAAAGTTACCACAACCAATGCGCAGAGTGGACAGGACAAGCCCTTCCTCCATCTGAAAAATGAAAATGAAAATCGCTTATTGTCACGAGTAGGCTTCAATGAAGTTACTGTGAGAAGCCCCAAGTCGCCACATTCCGGCGCCTGTTCGGGGAGGCTGGTATGGGAATCTCCCCCAAAATCAATTCAAATTCAAATTGAGTCCCATTCATGGTCCCTACAAGAGGGACACAATAGTTCCAAGAACAGGTGTCGCACCTGAGCCCACACCTGGTCCAACACTAGATCATAGCCAATAGGTGAGAAGTGTTGAGCAGCCTAAATGCATGTGTTAGAACATAGAACAGTACAGCACAGAACAGGCCCTTCGGCCCTCGATGTTGTGCCAAGCAATGATCACCCTACTCAAACCCACGTATCCACCCTATTCCCGTAACCCAACAACCCCCCCCCCCCCCCTTAACCTTACTTTTTAGGACACTACGGGCAATTTATCATGGCCAATCCACCTAACCCGCACATCTTTGGACTGTGGGAGGAAACCGGAGCACCCGGAGGAAACCCACGCACACACGGGGAGAACGTGCAGACTCCGCACAGACAGTGACCCAGCCGGGAATCGAACCTGGGACCCTGGAGCTGTGAAGCATTTATGCTAACCACCATGCTACCATGCTGTTGAAAAATGAAATGTTCTACAGCCTCTGAAATGCCACTCTCACCCTGCCTGATAACAGCTTTCATGCATCATAAAAGGAAAACTAGACTCAATGGCTGATAATGGTTAATAACTTTATAGTTTAACCACGTAGACCCAATAATGCATTTGACTCTATGTGACAAACAATAACTGGCATTTACATGGTGCCTTTTGCACAGGAAGATGCTCCGCAGGAGTTCTATTAGACAATGGGTGACATGTGAGCCAAAGCACATATTATTAGGCCTGATTAAGGAGAGTGTTAAGGAGGGAGAAGTCTAAGGGGAATGTCTCAGTATTTGAACGTGCCTGAAGGCACGTCCACCTGTGGCAAGATGAAGGGAGTAGGGGTTGCTTAAGGCCTGAGTTGAGGAAATGCAGAGCCCTTGGAGAGTTGTAGAACTGGAGGAGGTTACTGGGATAGGGAGGGGCAAAGCCATGAAGGAAGTTGAAACTAAGGATGAGAAT
Source organism: Scyliorhinus canicula (assembly GCF_902713615.1). Lineage (NCBI taxonomy): Eukaryota > Metazoa > Chordata > Chondrichthyes > Carcharhiniformes > Scyliorhinidae > Scyliorhinus > Scyliorhinus canicula. The sequence continues at coordinate 19,961,051 of NC_052161.1, forward strand.
TCCCACTATTTACTCAACATTGCTCATCAAATATTAAACGATGGAATGCTCGAGAAGAGAAGAAAAAAGCTCCATCTATACCCTGGAATAACATATCTTAGCTTGACTGAGGCATGTGATTTTGAAAGTATAAAATGAGGGCTTGTGATATGTGGTTTACAGCCCAATATTGGGATGCGCTGCCAACTCAGAGAGAGTGATATGTGCCTCGGATAGAATAGAAACTATATTCCAAGGACCTTTATCGTGCATTTAATTTTCACAAACATTGTAACAAAGGTGATTTGTTAAGATTTGGTCGGGTTTAAGATTGTTTAATTCTGTTATTGTACAAAAGGATTTTTTTTCATAAAAACAGCTTCTCGGTAAGTGTTCAGGGAAGGGAGGCTAAACAACTCAATTCAAATACAAACATCCTTCAGGATTTATTCAACAATGTTTCTGATTGCCAGGTCTCTTTCTGATTTTACGCACTTAATGAAATTCACTTGGTCTTGGTCACTTTTACCTTTTGTAGTGAAGGCTTACAATATGAAGGTTAACGTGCAGGTTCAGTCGGCAGTGAAGCAGGCAAATGCAATGTGAGTATTCATGTCGAGAGGGTTCAAATACAAGATCAGGGATGTACTTCTCAGGCTGTAAAAGGCTCTGGCCAGACCCCATTTGGAGTATAGTGAGCAGTTTTGGGCCCCGTATCTAGGGAAGGATGTGTTGGCCTTGGGAAGGGTCCAGAGGAGGGTCACAAGAATGATCCCTGGAATGAAGAGTTTGTCGTATGAGGAACGGTTGAAGACTCTGGGTCTGTACTCATTGGAGTTTAGAAGGATGAGGGGGGATCTTATTGAAACTTACAGGATACTGTGAGACCTGGATAGAGTGGATGTGGAGAGGATGTTTCCATTTGTAGGAAAACAAGAAGCAGAGGACACAATCTCAGACTAAAGGGATGATCCTTTAAAACAGAGATGAGGAGCAATTTCTTCAGCCAGAGGGTGGCGAATCTGTGGAACCCTTTGCCGCAGAAGGATGCGGAGGCCAAATCACTGGGTGTGTTTAAGACAGAGATAGATAGGTTCTTGATTAATAAGGGGATCAAGGGTTATGGGGAGAAGGCGGGAGAATGGGGATGAGAAAAATATCAGCCATGGTTGAATGGCGGAGCCGACTCGATGGGCCGAGTGGTCTAATTTTATGTCTTATGGTCTTATGATTTGTAATTCTGAGCGTGTGTGAGAGACAGAGGGAGATTCTAAGTGTGGGATCAGGGCATTGCTGGAGAGACCAGCATTTCTAACCCATCCCCGATTGGCCTTGAACTGAGTGGCTCGCTCGGCCATTTCAAAAGGTAGTTAAGTGTCAACCACATTGCGAGTCAGATGATTGCCAGGTAGGGTAAGGATGCCAGATTTCCTTCCCAAAATCACTGAGTATCTTTAAGACAGAGATAGATAGGTTCTTGATTAATAAGTAGATCAGGGGTTATGGGGAGAAGGCAGGCGAATGGGGACGAGAAAATTATCAGCCATGATTGAATAACGGAGCCGTCTCCATGGGCCGAGTGGACTAATTCTGCTCCTATGTCTTATGGTCTTACATGTGGTGAGTCTTGAGTCCGACTGTTAGGCTGCAAACTGACACATTAACTACACTGTACATGGATTGCAAAATGGTTCAGATGAGTTTCCTGTTCATTCGAAAAAAAATGTTTTCATACTGTTTGATCTTTATTATACAAGTAATCAAGTGTTGCATAAAGACAGATAGCGCTAAGCCAGTGTGAACATTACAGAAGATTATATGTGGCCACATTTATGGCAGGGGAGTGACTTCCTTCGCGTCCCATGTTACTGGAGGGGTTTTGTCAAATATGAATGGTTAACATCATGCCTACATTTGTTGATAAGCATCGTCTCCTTGGAAGCATCAACAGCAGGAGATCAAAAGTGATTTTCTTAACAGAAGGAAAATGTCATAGGCGATCTTCAACAGTTTCTCACACGGGTTTGTAAACTCACCTCGGCTGCTGAGTGAAGTACGATGCCAAGGTTTGGAATTTTCAGTGAAGTAGCAGGAAAAAGACAACTTGCAAATTATGCCGCGCCGTTAGCACACACACACCCCTTCGGGGCATAATCATGCGCAGGGTGGGTAGAATGCCACTGAATAGCCTCTGGTATTGCAAACACCTACAGTAAGATAAAATCTAAATGAAGAGGCAAAAGCCATCAGTGGTGGTCACTGCACAGGCTGGAATGAGCAGGAGGGAAGACAAAATAAATCATTAAGTTGTAATGGGGGAACATCAAGCTTGGGTGAAAAGTTCACGAGTGGTCATGCGGAAGAAGAGGGAAAGTGATTGCGACACTGCTAGAGGGCTACTAAATGAGACAGGTAGCTCTCTCAAAATATTTCATGTGCTCCATTTTGTTAGATAGCCAACGTTTAAAACACATTGTTCTCCGACCCCCCCCACCCCCCGGGGCGGGTCGGAGAATTGCCAGGGAGGGGGAGGCGGAGTGAATCCCACTCGGCCACCCCGCGATATTCTCTGGCTTCCTAAAAATCCCGTCAACGTGAATCGCGCCGCGTGCCTCGGAGAATGGCGAGGACCGGCGCGCCACAATGGGCAGCCCTAATTCTCCCAGCCGGATGGGCCGAAGTCCCGCCGACGGGACCACGGGTCACGGCGGCGTAAATCAAACCACCTATTTAACGGCGTCAACCAGTCGTGATGGTTGACGCCGGCCAGCACGGAGGTAGGGGTCGGTGTGGGGCGGCCGTCGGAGAATTGCGTGGCGGGGAGGGGGGTGGAGTTGGGGAGGGTGGGTCCCGGGTGGGTCCCGGGGAGGAGTGGGGGTTTGGGGAGGATGCACGCCGGGGAGGAGAGTGGGGGTTGGAGGGGGGGGGGGTGCGTGCCGGGGGTTTGGGGAGGGTGTGTGGTGTGGAGGAGGGGGGGGTTGGGGAGGGGATGTGGCGGGGAGGAGGGGGGGGGTGGTTGGGGATTGTGCGTGCCGGGGAGGGGGGGGTGGTTGGGGAGGGTATGTGGCGGGGAGGAGGGGGGGGCTGGGGAGGGTGCGAGCTGGGGAGGAGGGGTGGTTGGGGAGGGTGTGTGCCGGGGAGGGGGGGGGGGGTGTTGAGGAGGGTGCGTGCTGGGGAGTGGGGGGGGGGGTGGTTGGGGAGTGCGTGTGCCGGGGAGGGGGGATGTTTTGGGGAGGGTGTGTGCCGGGAGGAGAGGGGGGGGGCGGGTGGCCGGGGAGGGCGCGTGGAGGAGGGGGGGGGGGGTGGGGAGGGTGCGTGCTGGGGAGGGGGGGTGGTTGGGGAGGGTGTGTGCCGGGGAGGGGGGAGGTTTTGGGGAGGGTGTGTGCCGGGAGGAGAGGGGGGCCGGGGAGGGCGCGTGGAGGAGGGGGGGGGGTGCGTGCTGGGGAGGGGGGGTGGTTGGGGAGGGTGTGTGCCGGGGAGGGGGAGGTTTTGGGGAGGGTGTGTGCCGGGAGGAGAGGGTGGGGGGGCCGGGGAGGGCGCGTGGAGGGGGGGGGGGGGGGGGGGGGGTGGTTGGGGAGGGTGGGTGTTGGGGGGGGCGGTGGTGGTTGGGGAGGGTGTGTGCCGGGGAGGGGGGGGTAGGGGGTTGATGTTTGATGTCCATCTGGCCATGTGCCAGCTGGCAACAGTCGCGACCATGCAGCCCTTGGCACCTGGCGGGGGGGGGGGGGGGGGGGGGGGGGGGGGGTGTATGGGCAATGATGACGTGTAATCTATCCCCCCCCCTCACAGCCCCACCCCTGCAGCCCGTTATGATTGGTCATCATGCAGCGATGTTGGCACTTCTACATTTCTACATGTTACCCTGGGGGAGCTGGAGGAGGAGCGTGCCGCAGGGAGGCAGCGGAGGCTGCCGCAGAGGAGCGTGCCGCAGGGAGGCAGGTGGCAGCCGCCCAGGCTGGAGGGACGCCCACACGACAGGACGAGGAGGAGGAGATGATGGTGGTGCCACGGCGACGGAGACGCCTGAGGAGGCCCCGTGTGTACCAGCCCCGTTCATCATACCAGGACCTCACGGACCGGGCATGCAGGAGGAGACCCAATATGAGCCGGGAAACCGTGGCACACATCTGCCACCTGATGGCACAAGTAGCACCGTGTGGCACTGGGGGAGGACACCCTCTCCCCGTGTCCGTCAAGGTTACGGTGGCCCTGAACTTCTATGCCACGGGGTCATTCCAGGCGCCGAGTGGGGACCTGTCCGGCATCTCACAGGCATCGGTGCACCGCTGTCTCCGTGCAGTGACAGACGCCCTGTATGCCATTGCGGACCGCTACATCCAGTTCCCTGTGGACCGGGCTAGCCAGGATGCCCGGGCAGCGGGCATCGCTGCTGTGGCCAGGATGCCCATGGTCCAGGGGGCGATCGATGGGATGCACATCGCCGTGAGGCCACCTGCGGATAACAGGGCCGTGTTCACGAATAGGAAGGGAACCTATTCCATGAACGTGCAGGTGGTCTGTGACCACCGCATGATGATCCTGCACGTCTGCAGTGTACATGACTCATGCGTATTGGCGCAATCTTACATCCCCGGTATGTTCGAGGGATGCCCCCCCCCCCCGGCTGAGGGGCTGGTTGCTGGGCGACAGGGGTTACCCGTTGCGGTTCTGGCTGATGATGCCCATACGGATGCCATAGACTGATACGGAGAACCGTTACAACGATGCCCATGCAGCGACCAGGGGTGTGATAGAGAGGTGCTATGGGCTGCTGAAGATGTGCTTCAGGTGCCTGGACTACTTTGGAGGGGCCCTCCAGTACCTGTCAGATAGGTCGGCCGCATCGTTGGGATCTGCTGCGTCCTGCACAACCAAGGCCAGCAGAGGGGCGATATGCTGCAGGCAAAGGAGGGGGAAGGGGAGGAGCAGCAAGACGAGGTGCAGCCCTCCCCAGATGAGGAGGAACGGGGCAATGGTCAGGACAGATGGTGGACATGGACAGGAGGCTGCCCACCGTTACCGGCTTGGCCAGCGGGCACGGGACAGGCTGATAGCCGCCCGGTTCACGGACTAGGGGGGCACGGGAATCCCCAAGTATGGGCACAGACTGCACACCATGGCACCAGCCTACCACCCTCACCCCACCCACCCAACACCAACCACCCTCACCCTGCCCATCACCAACCACCCTCACCTCATCCACCCACCATCAACCACCCCACCCCACCCACCCACCACCAACCACCCTCACTCCACCCACCCAACACCAACCACCCTCACCCCACCCACCCAACACCAACTACCCTCACCCTGCCCACCACCGACCACCCTCACCCCACCCACCCAACACCAACCACCCTCACCCCACCCACCCAACACCAACCAGCCCCATCTCACCACACTCCACCCAGGCTGACACCACACTCACCTGAGGCCGATGTTATATCACCCCTCACACTCTCACTGGCGCTCACCTCACACCACACCCCCGCACGCATCGGACAGAGCACAAAGGCAGCTTCTGTAGGTGTGAAAGTGATTTTAATAACAAACAGTTCATACACATGCCCGAGTCCCAGAACTAATCTGTGCCCTGCACCCGTGCCAACTTACTCAGTGTCTAATTGTTTGGCCTTACGGGCCCTTTGACTATGCTTAGGTGGTTCCCCAGACGGTGCAGCAGAGGTGGACTCCTGTGATTCCTGCCTTGCGACTAGGGACCCCTTTGGCAGCCGTTTCCTGGGGCGGCCCGGCCTAGATGGGCCAGGCTGCAGCTTGGGCGACTGGGATGGCGAGCTGCCAGCCTGTCCTGCCCGTTGCCCACCAGATGCACCTGGGACAGATGTAGGGTGGTGTCCGAGGTGTCGCGGTTGTCCCCTACAGGGGGACCCGGGACGGGCCCCAGCACCTCCTCCCCCCTCAGGGTGCCCAATGGCCCCCGGGCTTCTACATGGGTCGGGGGTGCAAACGGACCGAGCACCCAATGCCCCCCCTGACACCTGGCGCTGCCAGTCCTGGAGGCCCGCCCTGGTATCAACAAGGGTCTGCAAGCTTGCAGCCATGGAGCTCAGGGACTTGGCCATCCCTGTCTGTGTCTGGGCGGCGCCGGCGAGCACATGGGCCATGACGCCGCTACCCTCAGCGATGGCCTGCTGAGACTGGGCCATGGCCTGCTGAGACTGGGCCATGGCCTGCTGAGACTGGGCCATGGCCTGCTGAGACTGCACCTCTGCCATCTGCTGCTGGCTCTGGCTCATGGCTGCCTGTGAGAGGGCAGCCATGTCCTGGGCCACGGACGCCGCCTGCACGGAAAGCCCCACACCGTGCATACTGCGACCCATGTCTGACACCGTCGCACCCATTGCCTCCACTGCGGACGCCACCCGTGCGGTGTCAGCCTGGGTGGCACACATGACCGGCGCCACTACCTGCTCCTGCATGCGGGTGGGCTCCTCCACCTTCGTCTGCAGCTGCTGCAAGCCGTCCGTCACCCCTTCGGTCGTCCCTTGGGCCGTACCTGCATCGGGTCTATGGGTGGGTGTGGTAACCCCAGGAACCAGGGACCGTCTGGGCGGCGGATGGTTGCCTGCGCCGGGCTGCCCTAAGACCGCCCGGCCCCTCGGCTGTTCCTGCCTCCATCTGCTGTACCGGGACGACTGTGTTGTGTGCACCAGATGCCTCGTCGCTAAAGAGCCCAACCCAGATGAGTGTCTCTGCGATGGTGGAGGGTGTAGGAAATAGCAGTGGCATAATGGAGTGCTCCTCATCCGACCCGAAGTCCGGGGTCCCCTGGACTGGTGATTCCTGTCCATCCGTCTCCTGTGTGTGGGTGTCGTGTGCATCAGTGTCCTGGGCAGCGGTGTCCTGTGTGTCAGTGTCCTGTGTGTCTGTGCCCTGTGCGTCAGTGTCCTGTGTGTCGGTGCCCTGTGTGTCAGTGTCCTGTGTGTCAGTGTCCTGTGTGTCAGTTCCCTGTGTGTCAGTGCCCTGTGTGTCTGTGCCCTGTGTGTCTGTGTCCTGTGTGTCAGTGTCCTGTGTGTCAGTGCCCTGTGTGTCTGTGCCCTGTGTGTCAGTGTCCTGTGTGTCTGTGTCCTGTGTGTCAGTGCCCTGTGTGTCAGTGCCCTGTGTGTTAGGGTCCTGTGTGTCAGTGTCCTGTGTGTCAGTGCCCTGTGTGTCAGTGTCCTGTGTGTCAGTGTCCTGTGTGTCAGTGCCCTGTGTGTCTGTGTCCTGTGTGTCAGTGCCCTGTGTGTCAGTGTCCTGTGTGTCAGTGTCCTGTGTGTCAGTGCCCTGTGTGTCAGTGTCCTGTGTGTCAGTGCCCTGTGTGTCTGTGTCCTGTGTGTCAGTGTCCTGTGTGTCAGTGTCCTGTGTGTCAGTGCCCTGTGTGTCTGTGTCCTGTGTGTCAGTGTCCTGTGTGTCAGTGCCCTGTGTGTCAGTGTCCTGTGTGTCAGTGCCCTGTGTGTCTGTGTCCTGTGTGTTAGTGTCCTGTGTGTCAGTGTCCTGTGTGTCAGTGCCCTGTGTGTCAGTGTCCTGTGTGTCAGTGCCCTGTATGTCAGTGCCCTGTGTGTCAGTGTCCTGTGTGTCAGTGTCCTGTGTGTCAGTGCCCTGTGTGTCAGTGTCCTGTGTGTCAGTGTCCTGTGTGTCAGTGTCCTGTGTGTCAGTGCCCTGTATGTCAGTGCCCTGTGTGTCAGTGTCCTGTGTGTCAGTGTCCTGTGTGTCAGTGCCCTGTGTGTCAGTGCCCTGTGTGTCGATGCCCTGTGTGTCTGTGTCCTGTGTGTTAGTGTCCTGTGTGTCAGTGCCCTGTGTGTCTGTGCCCTGTGTGTCAGTGCCCTGTGTGTCGATGCCCTGTGTGTCTGTGTCCTGTGTGTTAGTGTCCTGTGTGTCAGTGCCCTGTGTGTGTCAGTGTCCTGTGTGTCAGTGCCCTGTGTGTCTGTGTCCTGTGTGTTAGTGTCCTGTGTGTCAGTGCCCTGTATGTCAGTGCCCTGTGTGTCGATGCCCTGTGTGTCAGTGTCCTGTGTGTCAGTGTCCTGTGTGTCAGTGTCCTGTGTGTCAGTGTCCTGTGTGTCAGTGTCCTGTGTGTCAGTGCCCTGTGTGTCTGTGTCCTGTGTGTCAGTGCCCTGTGTGTCAGTGTCCTGTGTGTCAGTGCCCTGTGTGTCTGTGTCCTGTGTGTCAGTGTCCTGTGTGTCAGTGCCCTGTGTGTAAGTGTCCTGTGTGTCAGTGTCCTGTGTGTCAGTGTCCTGTGTGTCAGTGCCCTGTGTGTCAGTGTCCTGTGTGTCAGTGCCCTGTATGTCAGTGCCCTGTGTGTCAGTGTCCTGTGTGTCAGTGTCCTGTGTGTCAGTGCCCTGTGTGTCTGTGTCCTGTGTGTTAGTGTCCTGTGTGTCAGTGCCCTGTGTGTGTCAGTGTCCTGTGTGTCAGTGCCCTGTGTGTCTGTGTCCTGTGTGTCAGTTCCCTGTGTGTCAGTGCCCTGTGTGTCTGTGCCCTGTGTGTCAGTGTCCTGTGTGTCAGTGCCCTGTGTGTCAGTGCCCTGTGTGTCAGTGCCCTGTGTGTCAGTGCCCTGTGTGTCAGTGTCCTGTGTGTCAGTGCCCTGTGTGTCAGTGCCCTGTGTGTCAGTGCCCTGTGTGTCAGTGCCCTGTGTGTCGGTTCCCTGTGTGTCAGTGTCCTGTGTATCTGTGCCCTGTGTGTCAGTGTCCTGTGTGTCAGTGTCCTGTGTGTCTGTGCCCTGTGTGTCAGTGTCCTGTGTGTCAGTGTCCTGTGTGTCAGTGTCCTGTGTGTCAGTTCCCTGTGTGTCAGTGCCCTGTGTGTCAGTGCCCTGTGTGTCAGTGCCCTGTGTGTCGGTTCCCTGTGTGTCAGTGTCCTGTGTATCTGTGCCCTGTGTGTCAGTGCCCTGTGTGTCAGTGCCCTGTGTGTCAGTGTCCTGTGTGTCAGTGTCCTGTGTGTCTGTGCCCTGTGTGTCAGTGCCCTGTGTGTCAGTGTCCTGTGTGTCAGTGCCCTGTGTGTCAGTGTCCTGTGTGTCAGTGTCCTGTGTGTCGGTGCCCTGTGTGTCAGTGTCCTGTGTGTCGGTGCCCTGTGTGTCAGTGCCCTGTGTGTCAGTGTCCTGTGTGTCAGTGCCCTGTGTGTCTGTGTCCTGTGTGTCAGTGTCCTGTGTGTCAGTGTCCTGTGTGTCTGTGTCCTGTGTGTCAGTGTCCTGTGTGTCAGTGCCCTGTGTGTCTGTGCCCTGTGTGTCAGTGCCCTGTGTGTCAGTGTCCTGTGTGTCAGTGCCCTGTGTGTCAGTGCCCTGTGTGTCAGTGTCCTGTGTGTCAGTGCCCTGTGTGTCAGTGTCCTGTGTGTCAGTGCCCTGTGTGTCAGTGTCCTGTGTGTCAGTGTCCTGTGTGTCAGTGCCCTGTGTGTCAGTGTCCTGTACGTCAGTGTCCTGTGTGTCAGTGTCCTGTGTGTCAGTGTCCTGTGTGTCTGTGTCCTGTGTGTCGGTTCCCTGTGTGTCAGTGTCCTGTGTATCTGTGCCCTGTGTGTCAGTGCCCTGTGTGTCAGTGCCCTGTGTGTCAGTGTCCTGTGTGTCAGTGTCCTGTGTGTCTGTGCCCTGTGTGTCAGTGCCCTGTGTGTCAGTGTCCTGTGTGTCAGTGCCCTGTGTGTCAGTGTCCTGTGTGTCAGTGTCCTGTGTGTTAGTGCCCTGTGTGTCAGTGTCCTGTGAGTCAGTGTCCTGTGTGTCGGTGCCCTGTGTGTCAGTGTCCTGTGTGTCGGTGCCCTGTGTGTCAGTGCCCTGTGTGTCAGTGTCCTGTGTGTCAGTGCCCTGTGTGTCTGTGTCCTGTGTGTCAGTGTCCTGTGTGTCAGTGTCCTGTGTGTCTGTGCCCTGTGTGTCAGTGTCCTGTGTGTCAGTGCCCTGTGTGTCAGTGCCCTGTGTGTCAGTGTCCTGTGTGTCAGTGCCCTGTGTGTCAGTGCCCTGTGTGTCAGTGTCCTGTGTGTCAGTGCCCTGTGTGTCAGTGCCCTGTGTGTCAGTGTCCTGTGTGTCAGTGCCCTGTGTGTCAGTGTCCTGTGTGTCAGTGCCCTGTGTGTCAGTGTCCTGTACGTCTGTGCCCTGTGTGTCAGTGCCCTGTGTGTCAGTGTCCTGTGTGTCTGTGCCCTGTGTGTCAGTGCCCTGTGTGTCAGTGCCCTGTGTGTCAGTGTCCTGTACGTCTGTGTCCTGTGTGTCTGTGCCCTGTGTGTCTGTGTCCTGTGTGTCAGTGCCCTGTGTGTCTGTGTCCTGTGTGTCAGTGCCCTGTGTGTCAGTGCCCTGTGTGTCAGTGCCCTGTGTGTCTGTGTCCTGTGTGTCAGTGCCCTGTGTGTCAGTGTCCTGTGTGTCAGTGCCCTGTGTGTCTGTGTCCTGTGTGTCAGTGCCCTGTGTGTCAGTGCCCTGTGTGTCAGTGTCCTGTGTGTCAGTGCCCTGTGTGTCTGTGCCCTGTGTGTCAGTGTCCTGTGTGTCAGTGTCCTGTGTGTCAGTGACCTGTGTGTCTGTGCCCTGTGTGTCTGTGCCCTGTGTGTCAGTGTCCTGTGTGTCAGTGTCCTGTGTGTCAGTGACCTGTGTGTCTGTGTCCTGTGTGTCAGTGTCCTGTGTGTCTGTGCCCTGTGTGTCTGTGCCCTGTGTGTCTGTGTCCTGTGTGTCAGTGCCCTGTGTGTCTGTGCCCTGTGTGTCAGTGTCCTGTACGTCTGTGCCCTGTGTGTCTGTGCCCTGTGTGTCAGTTCCCTGTGTGTCAGTGTCCTGTGTGTCAGTGCCCTGTGTGTCAGTGCCCTGTGTGTCAGTGTCCTGTGTGTCAGTGTCCTGTACGTCAGTGTCCTGTGTGTCAGTGTCCTGTGTGTCAGTGCCCTGTGTGTCAGTGTCCTGTACGTCAGTGTCCTGTGTGTCAGTGTCCTGTGTGTCTGTGCCCTGTGTGTCAGTGTCCTGTACGTCAGTGTCCTGTGTGTCTGTGTCCTGTGTCGGCTACGACAGGGGCCTGTTTCTGTGGCTGCCCTCCTCGTCACTGGGTGTGGCCCGCCAGCGTCTCCGCACTCGCACTAGATGTGGGTGGCATCCGCCTGGTGCTCCGGGTCTGTCCCTGGCTCATGGCCGCCCTGGAACGTCCTGGGGGCGGCTTCCGCCTGGTGCTCCGGGTCTGTCCCTGGCTCATGGCCGCCCTGGAACGTCCTGAGGGTGGCGTATGCCAGATGGGCGGGGTCTGTCCCCCCTTCCCCCCATATCCCCCCCTTCTACCATATCCCCCAATATCCCCCCTTCTCCCATATCCCCCCTTTCCCCATATCCCCCCTACCCCCATATCCCCCTTCCCCCATATGGGGGAAGGGGGGGTATGGGGGAAGGGAGGATATGGGGCAAGGGGGTTATTGGGGAAGGGGGGATATGGGGGAAGGGGGTTTTAGGAGAGGGGTATATGGGGGGATATGGGGGAAGGGGATATGGGAAAGGGGATAGGGGGATATGGGGAAGTGGGTATGGGAAAGGGGATGGGGATATGGGGGATATGGGGGAAGGGGGGTATGGGGAAGGAGGATATGGGGGAAGGGGGGTATGGGGGAAGGGGGTATGGGGAAGGGAGGGTATGAGGGAAGGGGGGATATGGGGAATGGGGGTATGGGGAAGGGGGATATAGAGGAAGGGGGTATGGGGCGGGGTATGGGGAAGGGACTATGGGGAAGGGGGTATGGGGAGGGGGTATGGGGGAAGGGGGTATGGGGAAGGGAGGGTATGGGGGAAGGGGGGATATGGGGAAAGGGGGGTATGGGGAAAGGGGGTATGGGGAAGGGGGGGTATGGGGGAAGGGGGGTATGGGAAAGGGGGGTATGGGGGAAGGGGGGTATGGGGAAGGGAGGGTATGGGGGAAGAGGGGATATGGGGAAATGGGGGTATGGGGAAGGGGGATAGAGGAAGGGGGTATGGGGAGGGGGTATGGGGGAAGGGACTATGGGGAAGGGATATGGGGGGAAGGGGATATGGAGGAAAGGGGGATATGGAGAAGGCGGATATGGGGAAAGGGGGATATGGGGAAATATGGGGGGATGAGGGAAGGGGGAAAGGGCGGCAGGCAGTGGAGGGTCTCACTTGGCGCTGCGTGGCAGGCGGCCATTTTTCCTGGTCTCGGGGAGGGGGGGTTCTTTTGTGCAGTGACGGCGCGCGCGTCCAAGACGGGTGACGCTGTTGCGAATGGTGTCCCGCCGCTACTAGCCCATTCCCGGCCGGAGAATTCGCGACGTGTCGGGGGGCCCGACGCCGGAGTGATTCGCGCCGTTTTTGGCGCCGGGTTCGGGCCATCGCGCCGATTCACGGAGAATCCCGCCCATATCACAAGGTCTCAAACTGAAAAAATCTTCAGGTTTTTGAAAAGCTTTCATTATTACTCACTTATAATATTCATAGATTATGAGTGAGGTCTTGTTTAAAATATTAAAGGTAAACATTAAAAATGTAAGAAAGACTTAAAAGCCTATTCTGCGGTATGCAACCAATTTTCAGAAATACATCGCCTGCATATATGCACATAACGTTTGATTGCATTTATATGAGAGGAACATGATTAGCAAGTTAAATATACTGTAATGCTGCCTCCACTATCCTACAGTTGCTATTTCCCAGCATACTTTCCACACTGTGGAAAAAAAGTCCTTAAAATGGTACTTTTAAGATTGCTGTGCGATAGAGGCTGCAGCAGTAATTATGAGCGTTCAAGCATGGAATCAATACATAATGCCTATTTAGATATAGCAGATTAACTTAACTACCACATTTAATGGTCTCTAAGCGCTTTCTAAAAAAAATTCTTCAATCGGCTTCTTTAATTTTGCTATTTTACACATTCTTATTTGGTTTTCCTGTGACTCAGTTTTTTGAATAAATTTTTTGATAGCAGGCCATATGATTATGATATTTGAGCCGTACATCCTTCATCGCCCTTTGTCCTCTGTCTCGCTAAGTGGGTCGGTTTGCTGGCACTTCACTGCAGAAAAGGGCTAGATTTACCACCCAGTGACTTTGAATGGGCAAGAAAACGTCTGGTCCATTAAAGGTAAAGTACAGATGACAACATGCAGCATTTACTAAGCATCAAATGACTGTCATACACAATAGGGTGAACTTTGTGCCAATTGTGCAGGCACAGAAAGGCCATCAAAAGAATTAAATAATAATTACAGAAGCAGGCCCTGGCCGCGATTCTCCCCAACCTGGCGGGGCAGGGGGTCCCGGCGTGTTGGAGTGGCGTGAATCACTCCGGCGTCGGGCCGCCCCAAAGGTGCGGAACGGCCTTTGGCGCCACGCCGGCCGGGGCCAAAAGGACTTCGCTGGCCGGCATAAGTCCGCGCTTGCGCCGGAGCGTCAGCGGCTGCTGACGTCATCCCGGCGCGTGCGCTGGGGAGGGGGTCACTTCCGCCTCTGCCATGGGGAAGACCATGGCAAAGGCGGAAGAAAAAGTGTGCCTCCACGGCACAGGCCCGCCCGCTAATCGGTGGGCCTCGATCGCGGGCCAGGCCACCGTGGGGGCACCCCCCGGGGTCAGATCGCCCCGCTCTCCCCCCCCCCAGGACCCCGCGCCCGCCCGCGCCGCCAATCCCGCCGGTTAGGTAGGTGGTTTGATTCCCGCCGGCGGGAGAGGCTTGACAGCGGCGGAACTTCGGCCCTTCGCGGGCTGGAGAATCGCCGCAGGGGGCCCGCCAACTGGCGCGGCGCGATTCCCGCCCCCGCTGAATCTCTGGTGGTGGAGAATTCGGGACACGGCGAGGGCGGGATTGACGCCGGTCCCGGCCGATTCTCCGACCTGGCGGGGGGTCGGAGAATCCGCCCATTGTTTCTGAGCAACACACTTTTTCATTTTGGCTGTATTTTGTGTGCTGTAGAGAGCGCAATGTCTTATATTCAGTCACGGGGTGTGGGGGTCGCTGGCTCGGCCAGCATTTATTGCCCTTGAACTGACTGGGTTACTAGGCCACTTCAGAGGCTTTACAGAGTCAACCACATTGCTATGGATCCTGAGCCACATGTAGGCCAGGCCGGCCAGGATGGCAGATTTCCTCCCCTCAAGTCGTGAACCAGAAGGGCTTTTGCAACAAAAATCAACAACGGTTTCATGGTCGTCTTTCGATGTTTAATTCCAGAATTTTATTCAATTCACATTCAACCATCTGCCATGGTGTAATAGTCGCCAGGGCGTTTGACTGGGTCGCTGGATTACTAGTCCTGTGGCAATACATCCCCAATGCTCTCCACACCGAGATCCGTCTGGAACCCGATCGGGAATTTGGTCAGGGAGATAGGAGGCCAGCAAAGGAATTTCTAGCTAGGCTTCCTTTGCTTGCTGCATTTCAGAAGAGATGCCGATGGCAGTCATGTGGTCATTTGAACAGAATATTCCTGCTCCCCTTCTGCCACCAACTGCATCTCAGCTGCAGGCCGTGTCTCATCCAGTGCTACCTCCTCAAGCATGATCACTGCATCTTCTGGAATATCTGTATCAGAGCTTGTGCCTGATAATATCCAGGATGGTGCCGTTGAGTTGCTTTTCATCCAGTCCCATAATTGCGGCACGGTGACACAGTGGTTAGCACTGCTGCCTCACAGTGTCAGAGACCCAGGTTCCAGTCTTGGGTGACTGTCTGTATGGAGTTTGCGCTGTTTGTGTCTGCGTGGGTTTCCTCCGGGTGCTCCGGTTTCCTCCCACAGAGCAAAAATGTGCAGGTTAGGTGGATTGGTCATGATAAATTGTTCTTTAGTATCCAAAGATGGGCAGTGAGTGGGGTTGAGGGGGTAGGGCGAAGGACTGAGCTTAGGTAGGGTGCTCCTTCAGAGGGTCAGTGTAGACTTGATGGGCCAAATGGCCTACATGTGCACTGTAGGAATTCTATGGTTCAGTGGAAAGACAACAAATTAATTGCAATAATGTTGGCTGCATTAAATACTCTCCAGCTGTGCATCCCTTGCAATAGCTTGCTCAGGAGATTGTATGTACTCCTGTATGAGTGTGAAAAATAAGAAAGAAAAGCAGAATAATCTCTCTATTGCAGATCTAATGGAAAAGATTGGAATTTCATATCCCTCATTTCTCTCATGTTCCACTTGTATGTGGCCTTCTCCAAGGAAGCAAAGGGCTGTGACTCCTGATTTGTGCTCCATCTGGAGTCAGTTCCCATATGTCATGGAAGTAACCTTGAAATGTTCTGAGTTGAAGGAGCATGTAAAGATCATATTTTACCTGCAACCAGTCTAAATGTCACTAATTGGCCGTACGCCACACAACTAAGTTGGGTTAAAATTGTTGAATGTGTGAGGCTTTGAAAAATATTGATATGTCAGTGTTACAAGTTGCAGTTTGAAAATATAAAATGCTAAGTGAATGAGGTGCTATTGAAGAATTGTAAGATTGTAAAGGCATGACATAGTCGTACAGTAAATGCACAACTGGGTGACAAGCAACGGTGATGTATAGCTGGGCCACCTTCTGATAAGTAACACTGTTGGATCATTTTGTTTTCCTTGGTAGCTTCATTATGCTCTGCATCCCAGGCACAGTGAGGCACTAGCGTTAACTCTAGAAAATATCCCCCCCCCCCCCCCCCCCCCCCACCCACCCACCACCTGGATGCAATACGGCTGAGATTTGGGGAGACTGCCCTTCTGTACAAAAAATATTCTTCCCATTGCCTCCTGTAGTAGCAGATGTACTTCTTCAAACAACAATCAATGTTGAGCTGCAACCTGAATCAGTTTCCTACGGATTCTATTTCATGTCTCCACATTGGGTCTGTATGCCTTTTCTTTCTGTTACTTATTGTGCGCGGAGTCTGCAGAAAAGCTGGAAGTATTCAATACCATTTTTAATCTTTGTTCCCACATGCAGACACTTACATTTTCCCAACAGCTCCTTTAGAGGCACTGAGAAGCATTTCTTTACACAGCAGATGATCAAAAGATGGAGCGGCTTGCCAGGAATGCTGACTGAATCCAGGGTGCTGGGCTCACTTAAGAAACTGCTGCAATGGGGAGATGGTAAGGTTGGTATTCTGAAAGAAGGGACTAAAGGGCATTGTTCATCCAAGCCTATTTTGCATCAGCATAAACAGTTGGTTGTGTCAATAAATTAACGCCGTTGGTACTTCATAAGTTGGCTTTTGCCTATTGCCTTCAGTTCATTATGACAGTCACATACCTTGTTTATGTTTGCAAAGCTTATGATGGTCTTTCCAAGCGAAATAACCTGAGTGGTGTTTAGCACTTAATGGTCCCATCATTATAAATCCACAACTCCTTAATGCAGAAAATTAATGGGACGTATATAATATGTAGATTTGCAAACAGTTATACTCACTGTTTATTTGCTTTAATGAGAATGCATCCAGATTTATTTGGGTTAGTTTGTAAGCTGTGAAGAGGAGAGTGATGTTTCACTTCTGTGAAATGTCACTGCTGACAACCTTGAAATAATAGCAGATATATATATATATACTAAAGCCAGTTGGTGGAAATGCAATGCCAGCCGCTCTGCCTGCACAAATATATTTAGTACAGAGAAGGTGTGTTCCTTCTCCTGTAATTCACAAATTTACACTCAGTCCGGGAAACACTTGGATCTGAAAAATATGACCGGATTGAAGAAAAATAAGCAAGTGCACAATAATTTAGCTTGTTAAAGCTGTTCGCCCCACAGACAAAATACCACCAGGTTCTATTTTATATGTATCATAACATAATACAGCACATAAGGAGATAATTTCAGCCTATTGTCCCTAGGCTGCCTCTTTGATAGAGATATCCAATTAGTCCCACTCTCCTGCTCTTTCCCCATAGTGCCACGATTTTTGACCCAGTATTCGTCCAATTACCTTTTGAATTTTGCTATCCAATCTGCTTCCACTACCCTTTAAGGCAGTGCGTTCCTGCTCACAACAACTCACTGTGTTTAATAAAAAACATATCCACATATCGGCCCCGATTCTTTTGCCAATCCATTTAAATCTGTGTGCTCTGTTTGCCAACATCTTTCTGCTGCTCAAAACAGTCTCGCCGTATTTACTCTACCAAACCATTCATGATTTTGCACACTTCGATCAAATCGCCTTTGAATCTTAAAACAACCCAAGCTTCTCTTGTGTCTCTGCTTAACTAAAGTCTTTCATCCCCGGTACCATTTTAGTAAATCGCTGCACTCTCTCCGAGGCCTTTGACACCTCCCAAAGTTAAGCCAACACACAGTTAAGCAAGACATTTTGAGTCAAGTAAGCACCAGTGTTTACGTAGTCGTATATCACAGGCTAATGACAGCCTAGGGCGAAAGAGAATGAGGCTCAGAAACCCAATCAGCTTATTCTAAATACTGGCTTTGTGTTCCCTTCCAGGTGGCTGTGCTGGCTGCCAATCAACTTTTACCAACAGTCTTTCCCCCACCCAAAGGAAACATTTTCAAAGTTGATAATTATATTATATTGGCAAGGAAAGAGGTGAGGCTGTCAGATCCATGTGATAATTGAGATAAACACAACTAGAAAAAAAGTGGCAAACCTTCACATCTCTGTTTTTTCTCTATCCCAATAGGTAAGGTAGTAGACATATTTTATTGGCAGCTATATAAGGCTTTGCAGTTAACACCTCGTTCTGTAAAGTGCCTGATTTAAAAGACTTGACTCGCGCCTCCTGCCGGATTTTGACATCTTGCATTTCTTTCACATTGAGCAAACATTAAGTGAGGGGCAGGAAAAGACCAGCTCATCCAGCTAGCCTGCTTCACGCTGTCTGGAGCATTACAAAAAGACAATAATTCCCCACTCCTCTCTGCTCCCTCACCCCCCGCCCACACCACCCCCCCCCCCCCCCCCCCCCCCTTCCACCGCAGCCCTTTAGAGAGGTTCATTAAAAAAAAAACTAGTGCCACGAAGGGAAAAGAAACGAGAGACATTTTCTCTCTGACCCATTCAGTCCAGTGTATCATACAGATCATGCTTACATGGCAAGATTTCTTGAACGTTGCAACAAGATCAAACTAATCTTAACCATAAATTACAAAATAAGCAAAGTGAAATTACTTTTATAATCAAATTATTTGCAGAAATGCCGAAAAGGAAAACTTCCCTGATACTGCTGTGGTATTATCCAGTGCCCTGTAATAAAACCATACAACAGAAAAGAAGGCCATTTGGCCCATCGTGTGTGTCCCTGCTCCTTGAAAGAACTACCAAGGGGTTGAACAGCCTGCTCGTGTTCTTACGATACTATGCAATTGCACCATTCCCCCTGCTCTTTCGTCATTAACCCTACTTATCCTTTTCAAATATTTATCCAGTTCCCTTTTATCATAGAATTTACAGTGTAGAAGGAGGCCACTCGGCCCATCGAGTCCGCACCGGCTCTTGGAAAGAGCACCCTACTCAAGGTCAACACCTCCACCCTATCCCCATAACCCAATAACCCCACCCAACACTAAGGGCAATTTTGGACACTAAGGGCAATTTATCATGGTCAATCCACCTAACCTGCACATCTTTGGATCTTCCCTTCTGAGAGGTACTATTTAATCTGCCTCTATTTCACCCATTCAAGGAGTGACAACAACTCACTCTGTAAAAAAAAAACTCTCCCCCTTTTAAAAAACAATTTACAGGATGTGGGCATCACTGGACTATCATTTGTTGCCCATCCCTAATTATCCGATTCAGCCTCCTCTTAATCTTCTCTGCTCTAATAACAACAACCTCGATCTGTCCACTGTGTAATAGCCGAAGCACAGCCGCCTATCAATATAATCGGCAAAAAAACCCCACAGGACGGACTCAATGGGTGGGATTCTCCGGCCTCGCAGCCGCGTGTTTCTGGGCAGAGTGAGGCGGCTCGCTGTTCGCAGCCTCCCGCCGCTGCCAATGGGAATTCCCACCCAAGGCACACCACACCCCACGGGACCAGAGAATCCCACCGCCAGCGGACAGTCGGAAAATCCCGGCCGATAGAGATCTTACATGAGTTGTTCAGCTCGCACATGATGGGCGCGATTCTCCGCTGCCCACAATGGGTCGGAGAATAGCGGGAGGGCCTTCCCGACATTTTCCCGACTTCCCGCTATTCTCCCCCCCCCCCCCCCCCCCCCCACGGCCGCCCCACGACACGAATCGCTGCTTGCCGTTTTTTACGGCGAGCAGCGATTCTCCCCTATCCGATGGGCCGAGTTCCCAGGCCTTTACGGTCGTTTTCACGAACTCCAACACACCTGCTCTCACCGTTCGTGAAAACGGCCGCAAAGTGCCGTTCCCGACAACCATGGCACCGATTGGCATGGCCGCACCACGGCCGTGCCAAGGGTGGCATGGGCCCGCGATCGGTGGGCACCGATCGTGGGCAGCGGGTCCGAAACCCACGCACTCTTTGTTCCTCCGCCGCCCCGCAGGATCAGTCCGCGGGGCGGCTGAGGGGCATGACGTCCTGCGCATGCGCGGGCTTGACGCATATGCGTGATGACGTCATCTGCGCATGCGCGTGTTGGAGCCGTCCAATCCGCGCGTGCACGGCTGACGTCATCGTGCGCGTCAGCCGCCGTGACCCTTGGTGCGCAGGCTTAGCGACGGTCGCTAAGCCTGCGATGCCGTGCTTCGCGGGGCCGTGCTGCTAGCCCCGACCGGGGGGGGGGGAGAATCGGGTCCCGGGAGGGGGCGCGGAGGCTGCCGTGAAATACGGCCAGTTTCACGGCAGCCTTTACGACTCTCCGCATTTGCGGAGAATCGCGCCTGATATTCGTAAGATTGTTAGTGATACGTTCACAAAGCTTGTTTAAGACGTAAGCATTTCCTAGGGGTGGAATGGTGGCACAATGGTTAGCACAGCTGCCTCACAGCGCCGAGGACCCGGGTCACTGTCTGTGCGGAGTTTGCACATTCTCCCCGTGGTCTGTGTTTGTTTTACCCCCCACAATCCAAACAGATGTGCAGGGTAGGTGGATTGGCCACGCTAAGTTGCCCCTTAATTGGCAAAAAAAGATTTAGGTACTCTAAATTTATTTCAAAAAAACACTGAAGCAATTTTGTTTTTTGCACCCCTTAGTCTCACGTGCTCACATGACAAAACAGCAATTGCGTTTCCAGTTGTTGCACGTTTTACTTGAGTGTATTACGCGTTTATTGGAGTGTATTAACACGCCTCCGTTTAAAGGCCGTGTGCTTAACACTACTACAGCTCTGTGTATGTAATTTCAGCTCTGAGTCGCCAGGTGCCGTATTTAGACACCTCACAAGTATATCAAGGTCAGGTTCAAAGTAATAAACTGTACACCGATTAGTAAGTTCAAATGATTAATATTTATTATAACAAATATAATAAATACGCATGCATACGCTAAAGACTAATACTTATTTCTACTATTAAACGACTAAATACTTATCTAAGTAGGAACCAGCAAGGTCAGGGGACAAGGCCTTTGTTCCTTTCTGGACTGCACCTTCTGTTCTCTAATAGTCGGCTAGAGTATAGGCAATGCCGGGGTCACGTAGCGAGCGTCGTTTTGGCACTTACTGAACGATGGCTGGTGCTCAACGGCCGGTGATGAAAGACAGGATCTGGAGGCTGGAGTCGGAGTCAGAAGCGGAGCCGGAGCAAAAACAGTCCGAGCCGGAGCACAACAGACAGAACTACCTTTATAGGTCCCCCAAAGTCCGTGCCTCTTTGGGGCGGGCCTTTACCTGCCATGTATCGATTGGGCCATTTCCCAATCGATATCTTACAAATCCCCCAATCTGAGGGTCTCTTCTCGATGGGTGGGGCGGTCTCTAGGGTCTTTTGTGATGGATACTTCTGGTGCCGTTTCGTCTGGGCCTCTCTCAAAAGTATCTATTCATATCTAAATGTATCTATTGTACTGGCCTGGATCTTGATCGCCTTATTACTATGCAAAGCGTTGTTGCCATTTACACCTTTGGTTGAGATCTTGCACCTGGCCATAAACTGGTTTTGTACGTGCAGAATGCTAATTAGCCTTCTGCAGACTGCTTGTCCTGCTAAGACTGTTTTCTCCCTGCAGCCTTAGCAGTTCTCCATTTTGGTAGCCCAGTGTCCATCTTAGGTGGCTACACAGTGCTCCATCTCACAGTGGATTGGCATTGCTTACTTAAATATGCCAATACTTTATTATTAAAATGGAAAGGAATACTTCAAAGAATGATGATTGGTCAACTCAACAGGAAGCACGGCGGCCCAGTGGCTAGCTCTGCTACCTCACAGCGCCAGGGACCCGGGTTCAATTCCGGCCTCAGGTGACTGTCCGTGTGGACTTTGTATGTTCTCCCCGTGTCTACGTGGGTTTCCTCCGGGTGCTCCGGTATCCTCCCACAGTCCAAAGAAGTGCAGGTTAGGTGGATTGGCCATGATAATTTGCCCCTTAGTGTCCAAGGATGTGCAGATCAGGGGGGTTTATGGGGATAGGGTGCGGGTGTGGGCCTAGGTTGGGTGCCCATTCAGAGTGTTGGTGCGGACTCAGACTCCCACCCCCTACCAACAAAGCCTTCTTTTTTATCATTTATGAAATTAGACAAAGCAGATTTTTTTCTCCTTCCCTACAGGAGAGGCTTTTCTATCTGATCCACGTTAAGGAACGCTCAGCATCAAACAGCTTCACAAGGACTCCATCCCGACTGGCTGACTGCGTTCACCCTCTGATCTCTCCCTGATAGACAACCACAACTTGCATCCACCTTTGGAGAAGCACCCCACGCTGATTCACAGAAGTTTATAATCTTCATCCTCAGCAGCAACAACAAAAACATCCTAGTTGACAGGGGAGCGTAGGGAGCAAAATTCAACCCCACACAGCACCTCGGCCGGTAGTTTATGCGTTACCCTCACTGCCAGAGCAGGAGGTAAATCTCTGACTTACAATTCCAAGCTCCTGGCATCTGTTCACCCTTCCCGTTGAGCAGATGGATGAAATCAGGAACTCATCAGGTAAATGGGGCACCACTGTGTGGGTTTCTGATGGAGTAAGTAAGGAAACTCTTCTTGCTCTGACAGGAGGGTCGGTAACCAGAGGACCCAAATCTAAGGTTGCTGGCAATAGAACAAGGGGGGGTGGGGGGAGACGAAGAAATTAACTTTTCTCCTCGGCAGCAAATTGTTTTGATCTGGAATTCACTGGCTGAAAGGCCGGCGATTCAACAAACTGATTCAACAAGCAACCACCAGGAGAGGGTTGGATCAATCACTGAAAAGGAAACTTTTGCTGAGGCTGTGGAAAAGAGCAGGAGAGTGGGGCAACTCAGCAACTCTGAAAGAGCCAGCACAGAATTCTTACAATGCAGAAGGAGGACATTCAGCCCATCAAGTCTGAGTCTGCACCAACCCTCTGAAAGGGCACCCTACCTAGGCCCACACCCCCAACCTATCCCCGTAAACCTCACACTTCCGACCTATCGCCGTAAGCCTCATCTAACCTGCACATCCTTGGACACTAAGGGGCAGGTTAGCATGGACAATCCACCGAACCTGCATTTCTTTGGACTGTGGGAGGAAACCGAGGCACCTGGAGGAAACCCACACATGGGTTTCCTCCAGGGGGAGACTCATAGAATTTCATAGAATTTACAGTGCAGAAGGAGGCCATTCGGCCCATCGAGTCTGCACCGGCTCTTGGAAAGAGCACCCTACCCAAGGTCAACACCTCCACCCTATCCCCGTAACCCAGCAACCCCACCCAACACTAAGGGCAATTTTGGACACTAAGGGCAATTTATCATGGCCAATCCACCTAACCTGCACATCTTTGGACTGTGGGAGGAAACCGGCACACCCGGAGGAAACCCACGCACACACGGGGAGGATGTGCAGACTCCGCACAGACAGTGACCCAAGCCGGAATCGAACCTGGGACCCTGGAGCTGTGAAGCAATTGTGCTATCGACAATGCTACCGTGCTGCCCGTGAGACATGGGGAGAATGTAGACTGTAGAAACTTCACACAGACAATCACCTGAGGCAGGAATTGAACCCGGGTCCCTGGCGCTGTGAGGCAGCAGAGCTAACCAGTGGGCCACCGTGCTTCCTGCTGAGTTGTACGATTAGCATTCTTTGAAGTATTCCTTTACATAATAATAATAATCTTTATTGTCACAAGTCGGCATACATTAACACTTCAATGAAGTTACTGTGAAAGCCGCTAGTCGCCACATGCCGGCGCCTGTTTGGGTACACGGATTGAGAATGTCCAATTCACCTAACAAGCACGTCTTTCGGGACTTGTGGGAGGAAACCGGAGCACCCAGAGGAAACCCAAGCAGACCCGGGGAGAACGAGCAGACTCCGCGCAGACAGTGACGCAAGCCGGGAATCGAACCTTGAGAGTGATCAGCTAAGGGGAAAAGCTGTAGTCGGGACACGGTGGATTAACCTTAGAAACTGTTTCATCCTGCAATGCTGAGGGAGTGGGATAGCTAACCATCAATGGTGAGATCAAATGAGTGGAGGCAAAGGCCCTAATTTGTAAATTCACAGATGAAGCTAACATTGCAAGAAGCTTTTGTGCTGAAATAGAAAGAATAGTAAATAAATTGCAAATTGCTGTACTGAGTATAAAATCACTGAAAAATAATCTACTCCTGCAATCATTTTAATAATATAACAGTTATGTGCTACTTTACATATACAGCTAATTTATGGTGATTAAGCAAATTAAAAATTAAATCAAAGAGAACTATAAAATAAGTATTTTCTGAATGGTTTTGTTTATGCAAGCTGTTTATAACATTAACATTGCACAAAGCAGTAATTATCTTCAAACATCAGAAGCATATGGTACTGTACCACGGCGATGGGCTTTCTTCCTCCTACCTAATTATTCATATCACAGTCATTTCATGTTTACACATCATTTTAAGTTCTTCAATGGTTAAATTCCATTTTACTTTTAATAACATTTAGAACTCGCTCAAATTCAGGTAAACAAAATTTGATTGCTTTGACGGATTGAAAATGGTTCGCCCTGTAAGCGCTTATTTGATTTATTTCTTCAGGGATTACAAAAAAATGGAATGCAATCTCCAAACAGACAACGACATAAGCTGCTCTGCAAAAAAGCCCATGTATGACCAACTCAGCACGGAGAGGCTGCTCTTTGCACAATAAAAACAACAATCCTATATTTGAATGGATCTGCAGCTGTTAGCTCGAAAATGGATCTGCTTACTTACCAAAAGGGAACTGTAAAAACAAGTAGCATTATCGACGTCGGTGGACCCCCCCCCCCCCCCTTTCTGCCCTCAAACCCCAATCACATTTGGTCTTTTCCTCTGCTAATTCCAGTGCAGCGCTGAGGGAGTTTTGCTCTGCCTTTGGAGGAGATGGTGAACGAGAGCATTCTCTGCCCATTAAGCTCCGGACGTCAGTGATCACCTGGCACCCGTTTTAGACAGGGTAGTTCTTCCTGGTGCCCAGACTGCCCACACTGCTAAAACAGATTGCCTGGTCATTGTCATGATATGCAGACATGCAGATAATGATAGACAGACAGGCAGCTAATGAACACAGAGAACAGGGCATGACCAATGAGCAGGCATGACAAATGAGCAGGGGTGGTATCTCACTATCAAAGGTACAAGGCACTCACACTCTCCCTCTTTCCACTGATGAACATCTACAGAGTGATTCAGGGTGTATGTACAGTATCACACCTCCAGCACGTGGCTAAGAGCTAGTCTGGTTCAGTCAGACAGAGTAACCACACTTAGGTTAGCAGAGAGTCGAACTCATAGAGAACTGTGCTAACTGTGCTTCTGGTTCAATAAATCAGATTGAACTAACTTCAAGGTCTGGACTATCTTTTGGTTAAAGCTGCATCCAATTGCAGCCTGTGTTACCCCAGAGTACATAACACGACAGTCATTACCTCACTGCTATTTCTGAGATCCTGCTGTGCGTATAATGGCCGTCATTTCTCCTACCGTGAAACAGTGACTAAAGTGCAGAAAGTACTTCATTGGGTAGGTTGGGATGAGCATTTTGTAACTCTGTCAAGGTTTTATTTTGTTCCATTATCTTCTTTGCCAGATGACAATATAGTGCACCTCCTCCAAAAGCAATTCACTACCTGGTACCATGTTGTGCAACTGTCAGCAATGATGGCGCAGGGTGTCCTGTGGCACAGTAGTAGCAACCCCACCTCTGGACTAGAGGCTCCAGGTTCAAATCCAGGACCAGGACTTGTTGGTCACAAAAGGACCATGCAAAATGTGGGTCAACAAATTGATAATCAGCTTGGGAACCCTTCCATCACTTCACTCACTATTCCCCAAAGGCAGAACATTGTGTGTGGAATCTCACGGAGGTGACGCAGTTCTCGGCTACCAGCTGGAGAGCTGATAAGATCCTCTTTTTGAAAAGGCCTTCCACATCCTGTGCCACTCAGGCACTTGACAGGCCAACACGAGGCCTTTTCCCTCGATCAGAAATACCTGGGACAAAGGTCCTTCCTGCTAAGATCTGGCAGCCAATCAATAGCCAGCAGTTCTTCTGTACTCAGTAGCGCCACCAAGGAGCCAATGGGCGACGACGTGGACACTCTGCTGCCGAAAGGGAGAATCCCGCCCAGGAGAGTTAAGGCTATGGAGCAGTTTGAAAACAAGGATGAGAATTTGAAAATTCTGGAACAGTTCACGCCACTCCAGCCTCCCATCCCGGCGCGAACTGTGCACCGTGCATGCGAGGTGGCCTCCCTCAACGTGCCGGCCCCGACGCAACATGGCGCGGGTGTTCAGGGGCCGGCACGAAGAAAATAGGCCCGGGGAGCGAGAGGCCGGCCTGCCGATCGGTGGGCGCCAATTTTGGGCCAGGGCCCTTCGGATGCCCCCCTGGGGTCGGAGCCCCCCCCCCCCCCCCAACCAGGCCGCCCCCCCCCCCCCCCCCCCGACCCTGCGCGCAGAGTTCTCACCGGCTGCGACCAGGTGTGGATGGCGCTGGCGGGGCTCTGCCTTTTTAGAGCGGCCGCTCGGCCCATCCGGTCCGGAGAATCGGCGGCCCAGCCGCATAGAGCTGTCCGCGTCCGGCGTCGCGCCAAACGCGCCGGCTCCAATAGTGGCGATTCTCCGCACCGTGGAGAATAGCGCGCTGCCATCGGGGCGGCGTGGCACAGTTGCGGGGATTCTCCGGCCCAGCACGGGGCTGGGAAAATCCCGCTCTGCAATCTCTTCTAGCCCTACAACCCTCTGGGTTTGCTGCACTCCTCCAGTTCAGGCCTCTTGACCATCGCGTCAATAAGCCAGCGTCAGGAGTCCCTTCAAGTTAGAGTTATAGAGTTTTACAACATCGAAAAAGGCCCTTCGGCCCATTGAATCCACACCGGCCATCAAGCACCTCTAATCCCATTTTTCAGCACCTGGTGCGTAGCTTTTTCTGTTATGGTATTTCAAGTGCTCATCTGAATACTTCTTAAATGTTGTGAGGGTTCCCGACTCTACCACCCTTTCAGGCAGCGAGTTCCAGATTCCCACCACCCTCTGGGTGAAAACGTCTTTCCACACATCTCCTACAAACCTCTTGCCTCTTACCTTATTCTATGCTCCCTGGTTATTGCCGCCTCCACTAAGGAGAAAAGTATCTTCCTATCCACCCTATCTATGTCCCTCATAATAATAATAATCTTTATTGTCACAAGTAGGCTTACATTAACACTGCAATGGCGTTACTGTGAAAAGCCCCGAGTCGCCACACTCCGGCGCCTATTCGGGTACACACAGGGAGAATTCAGAATGTCCAATTCATCTAACAGCAAATCCTTTGGGACTTGTGGGAGGAAACCGGAGCACCCGGAGGAAACCAGCGCAGACACAGGGAGAACGTGCAGACTCCGCACAGACCCAAGCTGGGAATCGAACCTGGGTCCCTGGCGCCGTGAAGCGACAATGCTAACCACTGCGCTACCATGCCGCTCATGGTCTGTTGCCATTGTATATGTTGAGGTACTCGATGGAAACCAAAGGGTATGCAGCTGGTGGCCTCCAATCCCCTGGGAGACTCTCACGAGTGCCATTCCGTCCCGAGTTGTGGAGGCCGGTATGAAACAGCGCACACACGAGGTCTCCGAGGGAAAGGGGATAGATCCCAACACTTCGGGTGCCTCGGGAATCTGCATATCAGAGTGGGACTAGCTGCAACGTTTGCCAAGGGGGGGGGGTATAAAAATTCACAGACAACTTTCTGTTTACCAACGGTGAGCGAGAGGAGAAATCAGGGCAATTTAAATTAATGCCCCTCCTGTCCCGTAACACCTCTGAAACACAGAATGTATTTCCGTGCCCGCCCGAATCTTTTTGAAATGGTGAATGAATATTCAAATTGTTTATTGTACTGAACTGTATGATAAACACTTGAGTCTTAATTTTCCACATTGGGCTCAATCAGTGATCTCAGTGCAGGTGCTGCCCAAAACTACACTCGTTTGAGGAATTTTGTTTTTCCCTTTAGATTCCCCCAAAACCTATCTGCAAATCACTGAATATAGAATCTGCCGTGAGCCAGTGCAGTTGGGTGACATATTAGAGTGCAATACACATTCCTTTATTTGAGGTACGGTTGAGGTAAGCTGGTGTGGTTTTATTAATTCTGTCGAAAATGGGTTTCTCATAAAAAATAAACACCTTTAATCCACTTGTCTTAATAACCGCTTGTGAACAACCCAATTTTAAACAATTGAAAATGACTTTAAATAAACAGTACAGAGCCACTTGCTGGCCCTGTTGCTGTAACATTACTCTGTTGGTTTAGTAAATAAAAATAATTTCAGAACATTTTAACATGTACTTTATTAGCCTCCTTGCGCCTAACATCCAAAGTCTTAATTTTTTCGAGCTTCCTTGGTGTCCCGGAAGGGGCGACGATCAGTGGAAACAATGGTGATTTAGTCAATCTGGGGTGTGGCTGGTGTGGTGATATGCATCACTGTAAATACACAAGGGGTTAATGTAAATACACTACAATTAAATAAACACTAGAGGGAGCACCAGAGACATCATGACATGCAGACATACAGCTAATGAACACATAGAATAGGACACGACCAATGGGCAGTCAAGACACCCAGAGGTGACACTGCTACAAGAGGGCATTACACAACCCATATAAAAGGACAGGGCACACATGCTCTGTCTCTTTCCACAGGCGACACTTAGAGATTAGGACAGGGGCCGATCAGAGCATCACACCCACCGCATGGCTGAGAGCAGACTGGTTAGTTAGATTGAGTTACTATAGCAAGATTAGCAGGAACGTCGAACTCAAGTAGGAGACTTATGAACTGTTCAATAAATGTGTTAAATCTATCTCCAAGTCTGAACCTTCCTTTGTCAGAGCATACGTCAAGGAAGCAGCTTACGCTACATGAAGAAGCATAACACAACAGCTGGATTTGTGGGCGGGGCCAATTTCTCACGCATAATATGGCGGAAACTTTTAAATTTAGTGTGCCCAATTCTTTTTTTCAACTAAGGGGCAATTTAGCGTGGCCAATCCACCTACCTTGCTTTGGGTTGTGAGGGTGAGACCCACGCAGACATGGGGAGAATACGCAAACTCCACACAGATTGTGAACCAGGACCAGGATCGAACCTGGGTCCTCGGTGCCGTGAGGCAACAGTGCTAAAAATCTCGCCACTGTGCCATCTCATATGGTGGAAACTTGACTTCTACTGGATATAACTTTTGCTTAAAAATTCCGTGAGCGTTCGCTCTAGGTTTGGTAAATTTCAGGTGAATTGCATGGAAAAAGATCGGCGCAACTCAATGGAGGCTCAATAATTTCCTTATGTTACTTTAATGCAGACTTTCAACGGATTACAAAGACATTTCACATGAACCTGTTAAGCAGTGAGCTGCAAAAGATATTATAATTCCACATCATATGTAACATACAAACCACGGTAGCCCATCAATGCTATATGTTACAACTTGCCTTCTTCAATTATATATTCCAAGAATCAGATTATTTTTAAGAAGCCATTATTTAAAGTAAATTGTGTTCGACATAAACTGCAGTTCCTCTGTCAGTGAAAGTGAAGTATCTTTTCACTCTTTGATAATTTTTTCACACTACAATGGGACTCATTCTTCTCTATGTGCTTTAATGTAGGTGAAGCTGCCTTTTAATTATTTATAGATGCTTCAGCTACACCAAGGGTAAACCTGCAGCGTTTCCATTGTCTTCACCTTTCTATCGAATGAGAATGGCATGAACTTACAGAGAACCTACAGTAGAGGGAAAGGCCAAGATCGGCTCTTTCCTGCTGCTTATGCTCCATGGGTGGATGTGATAACATGGAAGATACAATGCAGAAGGAGGCCATTCAGCCCATCAAGTCTGCACCGACCCACATTAAGCCCTCACTTCCACCTGATCCCCGCAACCCAATAACCCCCCCAACCTTTCTGGACACTCCGGGCAATTTATCATGGCCAATCCACCTACCCTGCACGTCTTTGGACTGTGGGAGGAAACCAGAGCACCCGGAGGAAACCCACGCAGACAAGGGGACAATGTGCAAACTCTGCACAGACAGTGACCCAGCGGGGAATCGAACCTGGGATCCTGGCGCTGTGAAGTCACAGTGCTACCGTGCTGCCCAATAACTGGATACTTAGAAAGCAATCATCTGATTGGGCATAGTCAACATGGATTTATGGGCTAAATTCTCCGGTTCCCCAGCCGCGTGTCTCTCGGTGGCGGGCTGTTGGCTGGTGGGGGGATTCTAAACTCCCGGCGCTTGTCAATCAGATTTCCCATTGAAGTCACCCAATGCTGTTGGGAAACCTGCGGATTTGGGTGTGCTGCCGGCGGGAAAAGTGAATCGCTACAGTCGTAGAATTCCACCCCACGTTTGATAAATTTTTTGGAGTTATTTGAGGAGTCACTTGCAGCATGGATGAGGGGGGGGGGGGGGGGGGGGGGGATCAGTGGATGCGGTGCATTTGGATTTCCAGAAGGTTTTTGACAAGGTCCCAGACAGGAGGTTAGTAAACAATACAGAACACATGGGATAGGGTCAATTTACTGGCAGAGATTGAGGATTGGTTAACAGGCTGAGAACGGAGAGTAGGAATAAATGGGTCATTCTCAGGAAGGCAGGTGGTGTCCAGTGGGGGACTTCAAGGATCAGCAGTTGGGGCCCCAACTGTTCACCATCGATGTCGATGATTTGGATATGTGGAATAAATATTTCCAAGTTTGGCGATGACACAAAACTAGGTGGGAATGTGAATTGTGAGTAGGATACAAAGAGGCTTGAAGGAAATCTGGACAGGCTTAGTGTATGGACAAGAACACGGCAGATGAAGTGTAACGTTGTTAAGTGTGAGTTTACTCACTTTGGTAGGAGGAATGAAGTTGTAGAGTATTTCTTAAATGGTGAGTGATTGGGAAGTGTTAAGGGGGTGCACTTGTCACAAATCACTCAAATTTAACATGCAGGTGGCGTGAGAAATTAGGAGGGCAAAGAATATGTTAGCCTTTATTGCAAGAGGGTTGGAGTACAAGATTAAAGATGCCTTGCTTCAGTTATATAGAACCTTGGTTTCTATGACTCTATGATCGTAGTAAGAAGTCTTACAACACCAGGTTAAAGTCCAACAGGTTTGTTTCAAACACTAGCTTTCGGAACACTGCTCAGGTGAATGGAGAGGTATGTTCCAAAAACATATATATATATATATATATATATAGATATATAGACAAATTCAAAAATGCCAGACAATACTTAGAATGCGAGCATTTGCAGGTAATTAAGTCTTTACAGATCCAGAGATAGGGGTATCCCCAGGTTAAAGAGGTGTGAATTGTGTCAAGCCAGGACATTTGGTAGGATTTCGCAAGCCCAGGCCAGATGGTGGGGGATGAATGTGATGCGACATGAATCCCAGGTCCCGGTTGAGGCTGCACTCATGTGCATGGAACTTGGCTATAAGTTTCTGCTCGGCGGTGGAAGGAGCAGTGCTCCGAAAGCTAGTGTTTGAAACAACCCTGTTGGACTTTAAGCTGGCGTTGTAAGACTTCTTACTGTGCTCACCCCAGTCCAACGCCGGCATCTCCACATCTATGATCATACCTGGAGTATGTGTACAGTTTTGTTCCCCTTATCTAAGGATATCCTTGCCTTTGAGGGAGTGCAGTGGAGGTTGATCAGACTAATTCCTGGGATGAAGAGAGTGTCTCATGAGGAGAAACTGAGAAGACTGGGTCTGCATTCTATAGAGTTTAAAAGAGATCTCATTGAAACTTACAAAATTCTTAAAGGCTGTGACAGGGTATATAAAGAAATAATGTATCTCCTGGCTGGGGGTTCGAGAACCAGGGGACACAGTCCCCAAATAAGGAGCGGCCATTTAAGACTGAGATAAGGAGACATTTCCTCATTCAGAGGGTGGTAAGTATTTTGGATTCTCTACCTTAGAGTGCCGTGGATACTCAGTCATTGAGTACGTTCAAGACAGATAACGATAGTTTTCTGGATACTAATGCCATCAAGAGATATGGAGATAGTATGGGAAAGTGGTATTGCAGTAGATGATCGGCCATGATATGGTTGAATGGAGGAGCAGACGCTCCTACTCTCAGCCAAGTGTATGTACTGAGGCTCGGCTGAGACCTGAGCTAACTATTTAAATATGAGACACCTGTTCCCCAGAGGACACATTTTTTGATTGCCAACTCAGGCTCTCTGGCCTTTGCAGCCAATATCACAATGTATGTTGACATAGGTTAAGTGGTTTTATGTGTTTGTAGTTTGTTGTTTTTGAAACTTCAAAGGGCCTTGATGTTTGTCACTTTTATCAGCTTGGTCCAGAATGTTTTTCATCAGAAGAAAATACAGAGGATTACATTTTGTAAACGCTGTTTATCCAGATTACATATAACCTTTATTGTTACAAGTAGGCTTGCATTAACACAGCTACCAAGTTACTGTGAAAAGCCTCTAGTCGCCACATTCCGGCACCTGTCTGGGTACACAGAGGGAGAATTCAGAATTCTCAGCTGGTACGGGAATTGAACCCGTGCTGCTGGCCTTGATTCTGCTTCCCAAACCAGCTGTCTAGCCCACTGAGCTAAACCAGCCCTGCTGGTTTAATGCTGTTTTTTTTTACCATACACCATGGTGTTCACGAGAAAGCATACAGTGGGTCAATGAGCATGGAAGGGCCAGAGATTGGAATAGGGAGAATGGGGGAACATGACAGGTATGTGGGGGTGTAACCTGATATAGGGCATCAGAGGGACCTTTTGAACTTATCTTTCAAAAGGTCTCCTCATGAACAGTAGGGTTCACTATTCTAAGAGGTCACGGACCGCTATTCATCTAAAACCTCGCCCGACTCCATGAAAATTACGGAGAAGCCAGAGGTAGCTACCACTGCAATGTAGCCTGGCAGGCCAGGCGTGCCGGAGGTGAACTTCTAGCAGGAAGCAACCCACACCCTTGAAAGGCACTCCTGAAAATTAGCCTGGAATGAGTTGGGAAATCCCAGAATCGGGACCGGCCAAACAATTTTTAAATTGCCCCCCGAGTCAGCCTGACTATGTGAAAATCCAGGCCACTGTTCGCATTATTGGGCTCCACACTATAGAAAGGAAGCACGCAGAGATGCTGCATTTGAAGGCAAATACAAGTATAACAAAAGACTTGAAAATATTAGGCATTTTATGAGAACAACACAGATTAGAGTGAATATGATAAAGCCCCTTGAAATTAGGAGATGACCAGTGAGATAGAATTAGATTGTTTCCAACAAACAAGGTGTTTAGAATGAGATACCATTCTTTCATAGGGTTGAGATTTATCTGGGCCTTTTTTAAGGCCCATTATGGCACTGTACTGGCAGTGCACAGCTCAGGCCTGTATGAAATTGGTCTTAGGCTTGACTATCATTATTAGGCCGAGCTTCAGTTCCAGCCTTCGGAGAAAATCAGTTCTGGGCTGCTTGAAATATAGAAACTAGGAGCAGGCGTAGGCCATTTGGCCCTTCGAGCCTGCTTCACTGTTCAATATGATGATGGCCAATCTTCTATCTCAATACCGTTTTCCTGCTTTCTCCCCAAACCCCTTGAAGTCATTAAAATCTAAAAACGTATCTCTTTCTTGAACACGTTCAGTGACTTGGCCTCCTCAGCCTTCTGTGGTAGAGAATTCCACAGGTTCACCACCCTTTGAGTGAAGACATTCTTCCTCATCCCAGTCCTAAAATGTCTTCTCCGTATCCTAAGGCTGTGCCCCCGGTTCCAGATTCCCTGACCAAGGAAAACATCGTTCCTGCACCTGGCCTGTCCAGCCCTGTGACAATTCTATACATTTCAATCAGATCTCGTCTCATCCTTCTCCTATTCCAGTGAATACAGACCCAGTTGAAGTAATCTGTCCATATAGGAGAGTCCCACCAACCCCGGAATCAGCCTAGTGAATCTTCCCTGCACTCTCTCCATGGCTTTCTTAGGTATTGATGGAACCATCAATTCACTAGACACGTGCTTTAAGATATGAACAGTGGTTTTAATCTACTTACTACAGAGCCAGCCTGTTACCCGTTGAACTCTCGATGAACTGCAGGCTGGCTCTGGACAAGGGTATTGATACAGCAGTCCAAGGGGAGGAGTCGTGGGCGGAGCCAAGGGTGGAGCCCTGTACAAACTCCTGAGCATTCCCAGAGCTACGCCCCCTAGTGGTCGGATAACGCTACTGCGCTTACAATGGTATTGGTAAATACAGTGTGAATTACTAAGTTATATTCACCACAGGTATAGAAACCAAAACTGGATGCAATGTTCCAGGTGTGGACTCACCAAGTCCTTGTGTAACTGCAGTACAACATCCCTATTTCTGAACTCAAATCCTCTTGCAATGAAGGCCAACACACCATTTGCCTTCTTAATTGTTTCCTGCCTCTCCATTTTCATTGACTGGCTGTACAAGGACACCTAGAGCCCTTTGTGCATCCACACTTCCCAATATATCACCACTTAAATAACACTCTTCCTTTCGATTTTTCACCGCAAAGTGTATAACTTCACATTTAGTCACATTGTGCTGCCATGTTTTTACCCACCCACTCAACTTGTGTAAATCACCTTGAAGCCTCTTTGCACCCTCCTCACAACTCACAATTCTCCACATCTTTGTGTCGTCAGCAGACTTGGAAATGTTACATTTGGTTCCCTCATCCAAGTTATTGATGTATATTGTGAACAGCTGAGGCCCAAGTACTGATCCCTGCGTTACGTCACTCACAAAGAGACCCAGTTATTTCCATTCTTGCTACTGGTGAGGCCTTGAAGATAAGTCCCAGCTGAGGGGGATGGAGTGACCACAGGAGGAAGGGGATGATCAGGAGACTGTGGCGTCAAGGCAGCACCCCTATTCCCCCCAGCACCACAATTTTAGCTATTCAAATGACGTTTCATTGACAATTCCTAAGCCTGGCTCCTGCTCGCTTCATCCCAAAAAGATTTCTGCCTGGGTACATGGAACAGGCAAATGCCCCTCATGGACATATACAAGGCGCCTAATGTCTGATTTAAGTGGCTGCAAGAGGTGCCTGAAAAATGGTCCAACCCAATTTTTGACCAAATGTTTTTTCCAGGTATGCTTGGTATCTGAATTCAGGCCTGTACAATGTGCACCACAAGGATGATTTTCTACTCTTTTTGCGATCCTCCCCTGCAGGCCCAGGGCTGCAACATAAAGTTGGAACTGCTGTTTGAACAGCCGCTGCTCTAACCTACATTACTGGACATCTGAAGCTGGTGGGGTGCCCCAAGTCCGTCCATTTCGAGCTTCATCATTTTCTTACACGTTGGGTCGCCTCAGGTTACAGTTCACCAGACCGGTCTTCAAGCCGAATGCCTAACATTATCACTGCCGTTGCTATGTTTAAATCTTCAGCACTCTTGGTACCATGTTGTGTTTAGACCTTTGGACCTTACAAAGGAAACCACCAAACACTTCGACTTCTCCAAACCAGAATCTTTTACTGAGTCTCGTGTGGTAAGATAGCAATTTGATACAGAGCCCGTTATCATGCAGTCTGCTAAGAACCCCTCTGGAACTTGCACCTAGCACTGACCATTCACGTGTACGTCTTATTACCCTCTCAGTCTTCTTCTGAAGATGGCTGGGTGTGTCTCCCCTTATATGGGAGTAAAAAGTCACATGACCTTGGTCTAGCGACCGCATGGTCTGTCTGTACCACCACCTCCTGGTTGGAGGTCGCACACCATCCATCTATGATATAGCCCATGGGCATATCAACAACATGCTTCCAGGTTCAAGTCTCAATCCAGGGCTTTAGGAACAAAATTCGAGGCTGGCACACAGTGCAGTGCTGAGGGAGTGCTGCACTGCCGAAGGTGCCATCTTTTGGACGTGATGTCCGGCCAAAGCTCATGCTATGCTAGATATGTAAGGGATCCCAAGGCACTATTTTGACGAAGAGCAGGGGAGTTATCTTCAGTGCAATGTTTGCCCCTCAGACAGTATCACAAAAGCAGGTTACCTCACCATTATCACATGGCTGTTTGATGGAGTTTCCTGTGTGCAAATTGATGCTGCGTTTATTTCATTGCAACAGCAACAATGCTTCAAAAGTACTCCATGGGCTGTAAAGCGCTCTGAGATGTCCAATGGTTGTGCAAAGTGCAACGTAACCAAGATGGAGTCTGCTCCTAAAGACAATCTTCAGCAGCAAGAGTAGAACAAGATGGTGGTGAACATACACATTGGAAACTGCTTTGTATAATATTAGAAAAGAAAGCATTGATCAGAAATCCCTTTCTCCATTGTTTTCAGAAAAGTATTAACTTGTTTTATTTCACCGTGCAATTTCAACCAAAATGGCTTGTCGAAAGGCCTGCTGCGCACATCTGTTCTAATTAGCTAGCCAACAGAATTTACCTTGCATTTGCGAATGAATCGTTTCATGCCGAGATTTTTGTCAGAGACATGTTGGTTTCTCTTCTGCATCTGAACTTCACTGCAAATGCTCCGATTTTGAGGACAGCTCATTGGCCGATATAAGCCTGTTGAATGCGTATTGCACCAAAAAAGAATAGAATAAAGAACAACACAGCACAGGAACAGGCCCTTCGGCCCTCCAATCCTGTACCGGTCATGATACCAACCTTTCCCAAAACCCTCAGCACTTCCTTGTGCCGTATCCCTCCATACCCATCCTATCTATGTATTTGTCAAGTTGCCTTTTGAACACCGTTAATGTATCTGCTTCCGCAACCTCCCTTGGCAACGCATTCCAGGCACTCACCACCCTCTGTGTAAACAACCTGCCTGGCACATCGCCTCTAAACGTTGCCCCACGGACCTTAAACCTATGCCCCCTGGTGACTAACCCCTCCATTCTGTTACAACACCAATTTCCATTGAGGCTCGAGCTGAATGCCATCATGTAGAATTGGAGTGTAGGATATCCTGCAATAGTTCAATTTTCTTCCAGAAGTCCCTTCAAACACCCCTGTATTCCAGTTACAAGCGTTGCCTTGGTGCAAAATTACTTTTTTGGCATCCCAAAAAAGGTTCATTTAAGTCTTTTTCTTTTTATCTCTCTCAACAGTTACCATAAAACGTGAACGTATATTTCAACCCTCTTTGCAAAATATTAATGTATTGATGTGTTCAAAGCTGCTCGTCGGATCAGCCTCTGAAAAGTTAATTAGCTTTGAACCTCTCACTGACGGGCACAGGAACAATGCTACAGTGAAAAGTCCTTGATTAATGTTTTCAAACATTAACAGACTGTGCACTAGGTACTGTGTTTGGTTTATTGCTATTCTGTTTCCTCATTTATGGTTTTTTTTTTAAAACACATTGTTCGAGTTGAATCAGTCAAGTGAACAGGTGATCTTTTCTGAGTTCATTAATGTCAGTCTTGAGTTCAATTTCAATGGTATCTGAACTTCCGGAATTAAAACCTGAGATTTCAGCTGAATAATTACATCAGCTTAATCTGGCATTTAATTAAGTAGAGGTCAGGCCTTGGGGTCAACTGACTAGTGATCTCAATCTAAGACAAGTAGGCCACACAATGGGTGTATTTAAGGTCTATAGATACAGATGAGGAGTGGGTGGAGCAGAGACGGGCTATCTGATTAAACATGTTGTATAAAGTAAGCACTGTGAAGGATGTCGGCAGTAAAACCCTGGCAGTTGGGTTCGAAGTCAGTGGTGCATTGCATGGTTTCGGCCAGTAGAGGGCAGAGCGTGACAGGGAGACCAGTTGGTCTCGTGAAAGGACCTTTACGGAGTTGTGGTAGGGTGGTCTCACGGCGCCCATTTTATAGGCGCCAATCCCTACGACGTAACAGGAAGTTGGATCGAGTCATTGCATTTTTGCTGGTTCCCCCACGCAGTTACAATTAAAATTTGAAGGGGCTGCCAGAGAGCACGGAGTCTCATCCGTCCGATCAGGGGGCAGGGAAGCTTGGCAGTGACGAAACCCTTCGTCAGCTGACTGTCACAGGTACGGGCAGGCAATAAAAGAACCTCCTGGTCAAATAGAGTGGGTCACACCACAACTCTCCTGTCCAACTCCATTGTCATTAACTTAGGAATTATAGCGAGCACAAAGGTGTTTTTCAAATTAAAATCTCACTTGAAACTACTTCAAATTGCATTGGCCTCACTTCATTCACTTGTGTAACATCGTCTTTTTGTCGACACTGGCTTAGTCGGAGAACTAAATGTAACTGCCACTCTTCATGTTTGTGACGCACAATTGTCACAAAAGTTGGGGGGGGGGGCGGTTATGGAAAATGTCTTTATTGCTGGGAAAATGACGTTGTGTTTTTGTGTTCACTCTTTTCTTGAATGTAGTTGTTAGTTTCCAGTGTTGCAGTCGCCACTCTGTGGGGCATGGCTGAACTTGCAGGGTCAGCTGGTTCTTCCTTCTATGCATTGCACATTCTCCCTGTATCTGCGTGGGTTTCCTCCAGGTGCTCCGGTCTCCACCCACACTCAAAAGATGTGCAGGTTAGGTGGGTTGGCCGTGCTAAATTTCCCCTTAGTGTCCGGGATGGGACGGGGGAGTGGGCCTCGAGAGATTTCGGAGGGTGCAGACATGATGGGCCAAATGGCCTTGTCATGTACTGTAGTGATTCTGTGATTCATATTGCATTTTAAAAGGTATTCCCAGGAGGAAAACCCAGTTCAGAATTGGCGGATTCCAGTAAAAATCAATAATGTTGAGTTCCATTTTAAGGTATACACAACCCGTTCAGACAGGCTTTACTGGGGCCCTTCTTGATCAAGTTTTACTAGTTTTTCCTTTCAAGTTGCTCAAGAGCGCAGCTCACCAGAGATAACCAAAATGATGTAGGTTAACTCAAATCTCTGTGCGGACCCTGTCAGCCAATACCCCAATTAGACCCATCAGTGGACAGTACTGATCATGCCTTAATCCCTTTGTTTTTGTAATGAACTCCAATTGGCTTTATTGGTTGGCCAATTGGAGTATGAGCTCCCTCAATGATAGCTCATTGAGGGGGCCCATATAATCACCTGTGTAGGCTTTGTGAGAGTCTTAAGTTGACTGGACTGCTAGCAGCACTGTTTGTAGCTGCTCCTGTAATATCGTTATTGTAAATAAATATTGGTGTGGTGACGGAACTCCTGCCTCCCGTGGATTACTACAGTGGCGACGAGGTAAACTAAGAATTTTGCGGAGACCAGCTGCCGCACTCGGAGGGTAAGCCTTGCCATTTTAAAAATGCCGTTTTTTGGAAGGTTAGAGGCAATCGACCCGGCTATTGAGGACTGGTCCCAGTATGTGGAGAGAATGTGTTACTTCTTCCGGGCAAATGATATACTGACGGATGAAAGGAGACGGTTTATCCTGCTGTCGGCGTGCTGACCCTCAGCTTTTGCCATTATACGTAGTCTGACTTATCCCGATGCGCCGGACACGAAAACTTTCCAAGAAGTACGACCCAAAACCACCCCTCATTTTGCGTAGGTACAGATTCTACACAGCGAAGCGGGAAGACAGGGAGTCAGTCACAAATTTCTTGACCCGCCTGAGAAGGCTGGCGGAAAAATGTGAGTTCGGCCCGACGCTAAATGAAATGCTTCGGGACCGGTTAGTGTGTGGTATAAACGACCTCACAATACAGAAACGCCTGTTGGCGGAAACAGAGCTAGACTGCAAGCAGGCGTTACAGCTCGCACTGTCCCTCGAAAAGGCAGCAAGTGGGGCGCAGGAACTACAGGGCACGCCAATGGAGGTAGATACCTGTGAGAGGGACTACCACAATGGGTCCTGCTACCAGATAGCCGCCCTCAGGAAAAACCTGAGGAATAGAGGGAAAAAGGAAAACCCCAGAACTGCCCCCAAATCTGCCAGGACTAACTGGAGACAGAGGGAAGTACCAGCTGAGGCTCCCCCAACAGAGAAGGACCGTTTCTGGCACCAGGCAGAGTGGGGTAACAACTACAGAAACCCCAGAAGGAGGTGGCAAAACAGGAATAGCAGGTGGGGGCGCAGGGAAGTACACAACCTAGACGCCCCATCCTCCTCCGAAGAGGAACAATTATATAATATTGCAACGAAGAAAGCAGAACCCATTAGGATTACCCCACGGGTGAACGGGCGGCCGACAATAATGGAAATAGACACTGGTGCGGCCGTATCAGTAATGGGAGTGGCAGCATTTAGAAAAATCAAAGATAGACTCCAGCCACTAACCCTAACAAAAACATTGACGAAACTTAAAACCTACACGGGGGAGCCCCTGGAAGTTCTAGGCACGACTCATGTACCCGTGGAATGTGAGAAACAATTGCTCAGATTACCGTTGACTATAGTAGATGGCTCCGACCGAGCTTAATTGGACGGAACTGGCTGAAAGACCTAAAATTAGATTGGATGAAAATTTTCCAGAGTGGAAGCGGGCAGTTGAGTGGAGTACTCCAAAAATACCCGGAGGTCTTCCTGGAAGGTTGGGGGAAATCATAGGCACCAAAGCAACTTTGCACATGGACCCAGAAGCCCTTCTGAAATTTTGCAAGGCCAGGCCGGTACCTTTTGCATTAAGGAAAAAAGTAGATGACGAAATAGAAAGGTTACGGCGCGACGGCATTATCAGACCAGTACAGTTCTCGGAATGTGCAGCACCGGTGGTACCAATTTTGAAGCCAGACGGCTCGATACGTCTCTGTGGAGATTTCAAACAGACAGTGAACAAATACGCAGTGCTGGACAAATACCCAATCCCGAAAATAAACGACCTATATGCAAAATTGGCAGGTGGGCTTTTGTTCACGAAACTGGACATGAGCCACGCCTACCTGCATTTAAAACTGGACAAGGGCTCCCAGAAGTTCGCTACGATCAACACCCTGAAGGGCCTTTTTCGTTATACTGTCATCAGCCTGCGCTATATTCCAGCGTACGATGGAAAATATTCTGCAGGGACTACCGCAGGTGGCGATTTATTTGGACGATGTCTTAATCACGGGTAGGACAAACAGGGAACACTTAAGGAACCTGGAGGAAGTGCTCAGGCGTTTCGCAAAGGCAGGCGTACGGCTAAAAAGGGAAAAATTTGTTTTTATGGCCCCACAAGTGACGTACCTGGGATATAAAGTAGACGAGTCAGGCTTACACCCATTAGAAGACCGAGTAAGGGCAATAAA
Organism: Scyliorhinus canicula; assembly: GCF_902713615.1. Lineage (NCBI taxonomy): Eukaryota > Metazoa > Chordata > Chondrichthyes > Carcharhiniformes > Scyliorhinidae > Scyliorhinus > Scyliorhinus canicula. The sequence goes on from NC_052161.1 coordinate 20,001,662, forward strand.
AGAAGCCCCAGCTCCCACCACGGTCCAGGAGTTACGATCATTTCTAGGGTTGGTAACCTATTATGGAAAATTTATAGAAAATAGGGCATCCATCTTCGAACCCCTCCACCAGCTACTAAAAAAGGGGCAAGAATGGAAATGGTCCACCCGCCAAAACCGAGCATTTAGGGACATTAAGGAACAGCTGTCATCCGAAAATGTCCTAGAGCATTATGACCCAAGGAAGGAGTTGGTGGTCACTTGTGATGCATCCCCTAACGGGGTAGGAGCCGTCTTAGCCCATAGAGGAAGGAATGGGGAAGAACGGCCAATAGCCTATGCTTCGAGGACCTTGGCGATGGCTGAGAGGAAGTACGCCCAAATCGAGAAGGAAGGACTGGCGGTGATATTCGCAGTAAAAAAATTTCATCAGTATCTATACGGGCGGAAATTCACCATAGTGACGGACCATAAGCCGTTATTAGGGTTATTAAAAGAAGACAAGTCAATAGCCCCGATTGCATCAGCTAGAATCCAACACTGGGCGTTGCTACTGGCGGCGTATAGATACGTTCTGGAGCACAGACCGGGAACGCGAGTAGCAAATGCAGATGCTTTGAGCAGACTTCCCCTCCCGGACACTCCGCCGCAAATACCAAAAGTAGAGGAGACAGTAATGACTCTAAATTTTTTGGACACCCTACCAGTAGACGCACAACATATTCGGTTGTGGACGCAAAAAGACCCAGTTTTAGCCAAGATGAAGCATTTACTGCTAACAGGGGAACTGGAAAGACCAGTGGAGCCCCAGATGCACCCATACTGGAGCAGAAGGGACCAAATAACCGTAGAAGACGGTATCCTATTATGGGGAGCCCGGGTAATCGTCCCAGCTCAGGGCCGTCAGGCAATCTTAACTGAGTTACATCACGGACACCCAGGGGTGTCTAAAATGAAGATGCTAGCTCGAAGCTATGTTTGGTGGCCAGGTTTGGACACAGACATAGCAGCCTTGGTACGTCGGTGCCAGGAGTGCCAACAGGGGCAAAGAGTGCCACCAGCGGCGCCATTACACCCGTGGGAATGGCCAGGCAGACCGTGGACCCGCCTGCATATTGACCACGCCGGCCCTTTCATGGGCTCAATGTTTTTGGTGATAGTGGACGCCCACTCCAAATGGTTGGACGTCCACCGGGTAAACACGGCAAACACAGCATCGACAATTGAAAAGCTCAGGGCCTCGTTTGCAACACATGGACTTCCGGAGGTATTGGTGTCGGATAACGGAACGCCATTCACAAGTGGGGAATTTGGAAAATTCCTGAAGGAAAACGGAGTCCGTCACATCAAAACGGCCCCTTACCATCCAGCGACCAACGGCCTGGCAGAGAGAGCGGTCCAGACACTTAAAGCGGGACTCAAGAAGCAGCCGGCAGCGTCAATAGACACAAAGCTCTCCTGCTGGCTGTTTGATTACAGGACCACACCGCATTCCACAACGGGCATACCGCCAGCTGAACTCTTAATGGGAAGGCGGCTGCGAACAAGGCTGAGTCTCCTTTTCCCAAATTTAATGGGGAAAGTGGAGAAACAACAGGAGGCCCAACGCAGGGGGCATGATAATAGTCGGCAGCAGAGAAATTTCCAGGTGGGGGCACCGGTTTGGGTCAAGAATTATGGGAATGGACCAACGTGGGTCAAAGGCACGGTAGAGTCCCAAACAGGGCCCATATCCTATGAGGTTTCAATAGGAGGTAAGATGCTGAAGAAACACCTAGACCAAATAAAGGCAGCGGAACCACACCTGGAGGCAGGCGAAGCAGTCCCGCCTCAAGCTGGGATAGCCCAGACGGAAAGGATACCCACACCCCAGCCCCAAGCAATTTCTCCAAACCCCGTCATCCAGTCGTCAGAGTCGGAGATGGACACGCTCGATGAGGCCGCCGCGACACCTCTCCCCAAGGAGAAGGAAGAACAACTTCCAAGGAGGTCGTCAAGGAAAAGACGGGCACCTATAAGGTACACCCCGCCCATTTCGGAGAACGACCCGGCGGACGACACAGAGGTGACAGACCCAGACATGAGGAGCAGGGAGAAGCTCAGAGGAATGCCAGCTGGCAGGAATTCCTCGGACCTTGGGAGGGAGGGGTGTAATGAACTCCAATTGGCTTTATTGGTTGGCCAATTGGAGTATGAGCTCCCTCAATGATAGCTCATTGAGGGGGCCCATATAATCACCTGTGTAGGCTTTGTGAGAGTCTTAAGTTGACTGGACTGCTAGCAGCACTGTTTGTAGCTGCTCCTGTAATATCGTTATTGTAAATAAATATTGGTGTGGTGACGGAACTCCTGCCTCCCGTGGATTACTAGTTTTCTTCCCTTCCCGTAACATCCCACCAAACCCCAGGCATGCCAGGCCCTTCCTACTTCACTCATCCATGCTGCTGACCCCACTTCCCCTACCATTCAGCTACCCTTGCTGATCCCAAGTCTCCATGCAAGCTGCCATTGTCCTTCTCCCCTCCTTTGTACTGCAGAGTTCAACAGGAAGAAAGCACTGACCTCAGACAAACTGCACAAAGCCAACCGTTGCACGGCAATTTTAGACAAACACAAACCGGGTGCTGTGAGAGTCTCATGCGGCCAGGTAGGGGGTAATTACAAAATATTTTAATACCTACTCGTTTTAATGCAATCGGTATTCATGCCATGCAAATGTCGGAAAAGGCCACGGGATGATGCAAGGCCGAAGTGGTTCAGGCATTCCTGGCAGCTACCTAGAACAGCCCCTTGATTGTGAATATGAGGCATCTGGACCTGTTCTGGGCTGGTTGGAAGAACTGTCTTTGAGGTGAGTGGAGCAGGAGTCTGGTGCGCATGCTAATATTCAATAACGAGCCAAAGAACTCTGTGCTAACATTACATTACATATACAGCACAGAAACAGGTCATTTGACCCAACTACTCTGTGCTGCTGTTTACACACCACGTACGTCTGCTCTCATTCTGTCTACCTCGTCTCGGCCTTTCTGCATAGCTTTCCATTTACTTTTCTCTCATGCATGTGGTGAATGTGATTCAATTATATATCATTGCCAATATCACCCCATGTATATATGTTCGTTATTTACCCGTTGTAAGATCAATGCTGTATATAGTTGCCAATATAACTCTGTGTATATATGTTCACTGTCCACCATTGTAAGTGCAGTTGCACTATCCGACCACCAGGGAGAGTCGCTCTGGGAGTACGCGAGAGCTTGTACTGGGCTCCGCCCTTGGCTCCGCCCAGGACTCGTCTCCCTGGGACCGAGGTATAAAGATCAGTGCCTTAGAGCCAGCCTGCCAGTCCATCTGAAGTTCAACGACGAATAGGCTGGCTCTGTTGTAAGTGTATTAAAGCCTCTGTTCAGATCCAACTACACGTGTTCGCGGAATTGATGGTTCCATCAATGCACTCATCTAGTTTTCTTCTGACGGCATCTAAGCTAGTTCCCACTTCCTGTGACAGTAGGTATCCAGAATGTAACCACTCTGCCTGAGTAAAGAAATATCTCCCACTTTTCCTAATAGTCACAATCTGGTATTTATTAGTAACAATCTGGTATTTATAGCCTCGAGTTGTGGATTCTCCTAGAATTGAAAACCTTTTCTCTACATGTACCCCGGCCAACTTGTACCCCAGCGAACCCATTCAAAGTTGTAAAGACCTGAGGTCATTTCTAAGCCTTCTCTTCTGAAAGAGAAACCTGTACAAATCTCCCCAATAACTGTGCAATCTCTCAGTTCTGGTACCACCCTTTATAATTGTTTTTAGGGGTGACACGGTGGCGCATTGCTGCCTCACGGCGCCAAGGACCCGGGTTCAACCCGGCCCCAAGTCACTGTCCGTGTGGAGTTTGCACATTCTCCTCGTGTCTGCGTGGGTTTCACCCCCACAACCCAAAGATGTGCAGGGTAGGTGGATTGGCCATGCTACATTGCCCCTTAATTGAAAAAAAAAACAATTGGGTACTTCTGTAGGTTTTCACACCAGAACTGTACTCTAAACACAGCCTGGGTAGGGACCGATACAAATTTAACAAAACTAGATTATTTTAAATGCTAGAAATACACGAGGAATAAACCCCAGGGTTTTGTTGGCACTTTTAATTTCTTTACTAACCAGGAATACTGCTTTTGAATGATGTGGATCACTTGGTCTTTCTATTCTGTTCCATTTGTTTTATTTTCTAAGGTGCGTGATTTAACGGAAATTAAACAGAGTCCTGAGTTGGACATACTGGCAGTGACGAGAACGATCCCGCTATTTTACCGGGATTCTGCTTCATATCTAGGCCTCGGCAAGGAACGTCCTGCCAAAGCAGCATTTAATCCCACTTCCTGCACTAACGAGCTCCATTCACCGGTGCAGGAAGATCTCTAGGCTCCCCCACCGTGGACTTCGCACCCCCTCCCCCCCCTAAACGCCCCAACTCACCAATTAGTGGGTCATCGACCTCCTCCGCACCCCACCTCATAAGGGCAGGGTGGCCCTCGGCCCAATATCCGGCACAGCCAAGAATCCACCCGGGCACCTTGACACTGCTCAGGCCGGCAGTGCCCACCTGGGCACCCCGGCATTGCGAGGAGTGACGAGGCCGCTTAATCACGCGAGAGGCCCCTCCCGAGATTTACCCGCCTCACCGTCACCCGAATCGGACACGACGAGGCCGATAGACCACAGCCGATGTTTCTATTTTTCGTACCGATGTGGGTCACCTCGCTTCTTCCCGTGTTAAGGTTCCTTTGCTACTTCCCAGTCTGCATGTCATCTAATATCTTCTTATATTACTTTGCATTCCAGCTTAGTGTTAACCTCAGCACCACCAACTGATAATCACTCCCCAGAGCCTCAACACTCTCTCCCACTGTTGTCAAATTTTGATATGGATTTCCTTACTCCCAAGTGCAAATCATGGCTAAAATGCCAGGCAGGGAAAGATTTTAGAAAGGGGCATCGGATGTCGGGTGCCTGAATCAGGAATCTACCTTATACCGTGAGCCATCCAAAAGTGTGAGGCAGGCTGGTCAGAATGTCTAAAATGTACTCCAGTCACAAAGATTTACGCCAGTGGTGCCAAATCAAACAATCTACCCCATATATGTCAAACTCAAGGCCCGCGGGCCAAATCCGGCCCGCGGTGGAATTATCTTTGGCCCGCGAGATAATATCTAATTACTTTTTTAAAAAATTTAGATTAGCCAATTATTTTTTCCAATTAAGGGGCAATTTAGCGTGGCCAATCCACCTACTCTGCACATTTTTGGGTTGTGGGGGCGAAACCCACGCAGACACGGGGAGAACGTGCAAACTCCACACGGACAGTGACCCAGAGCCGGGATCGAACCTGGGACCTCAGTGCCGTGAGGCGGTTGTGCTAACCACTAGGCCACCGTGCTGCCCTAATAATATCTAATTACTATTAAAGCTGGCTCCAGCAATTGAAGCGCCTATGGCGTATGATATGGCTGAGCCGAGTTTATTCAGGTATAGTGTGAATCACAAAGTGTTGGCCTGTGGAAAAATGTTTTCATTAGAAATTACTCTGGAAAAGCTCCAGATAAAGCAATAAGAAATAAATGCAACTAATTTTTTTATTTATTTAATATTTAATGTTGTTTTTATAGGCAATAACCTAAGCTTTATTAGTTCCAGGTTCAATAAGTTCATTTCAATAAGTTTTGCAAAAAAACATTGAACCAGTCCGGCCCTCGACTTGTCCCGATTTTTTAATTTTGGCCCACGGTGTATTTGAGTTTGACACCCCTGATCTACCCTGTGTACCTTTGTAATATTGCCCCCTCATTTGCTCCCCTCGTTGTGGCATTGTCCATTCACAATAAATGGTTCAACACCTGGGGCTGGATTCTCCGACCCCCCGCCGGGTGGGAGATCCGCCGGGGGCCAGCGTGAGTCCCACCCCCGCCGTCTCCCGAAGTCTCCAAACGCTGAAAAGTCAGCGAGGCGTCAATCCCGCCGCCCGCCTCGGAGAATGGCGGGGACCGGCGCGATGCTATGGACCCCGCGGCTGCCCGTATTCTCCCGGCCGGACGCGGCGTAAATCAAAACATCTATATAACGGCGTCAACCAGTGCTGATGGTTGATGCCGTACAGCGTGGACGTAGGTCATGGCGTGGGGGGAGTGCCAGGGAGGGAGGGAGAGTGCCGGGGAGGGGGGGGGGAGAGAGCCGGGGAGGGGGGAGAGTGCCAGGGAGATGCCGGCGAGGGGGTAGGGGGGAGAGTGGCGGGGAGGGGGGGAGAGTGCCGGGTAGGGGGGGGAGAGTGCCGGGTAGGGGGAGAGAGTGCCAGGTAGGGGGGTAGGGGGGAGAGTGCCGGGTAGGGGGAGAGAGCCGGGGAGGGGGGTGAATGCTGGGGAGGGGAGGTGAGTGCCGGGGAGGGGGGGAGGGTAAGGGAGGTCGTCCGCCTGGCCAGGTGCCATCCTCCAACAGTCGCGCCCATGCAGCCGTGGCACCTGGCTGGGCGGGGGGTGGGGGGGGGGTACGGGCAACGATAGCATGTTGTCACCCCCCCCCAACCCCACCTCCCCCCCCCCCCCCCCACCCCCTCCGCAGGCCGTCATGTTTTCTGATCAGCCAGTGATGTTGGCCGCCGTGGCGGCACCCGCTATTCTACATGTTGCCCTGGAGGAGGAGGAGGAGCGTGCCAGAGACGCGGCGCAGGCTGCCGCAGAGGAGCATGCCGCAGAGGGGCAGGCGGCAGCCGCCCAGGCTGGAGGGCCACCCGCCCGACAGGACGAGGAGGAGGAGGAGCAGGGGGAGCACGAAGAGGAGGAGGAGCACGAGCAGAGGGAGGAGGAGGTCGTGGCGCCATGACGACGGATACTCCGATGGATGCCCCATGTGTACCTGCCCCGTTCGTCGTACCAGGACCTCACAGACCGGGAATGCAGGAGGAGACTCCGGATGAGCCAGGAAACCGTGGCACACATCTGCCACCTGCTGGCACACCTGGCACCGCGTGGCACTGGGGGAGGACACCCTCTCCCCGTGTCCGTCAAGGTTATGGTCACCCTGAACATTTATGCCACGGGGTCATTCCAGGCGCCGAGTGGGGACCCGTCTGGCATCGGTGCACCGGTGCATCCGGGCAGTGACAGATGCCCTTTATGCCATTGCGGACCACTACATCCGGTTCCCTGTGGACTGACGAGCCAGAATGCCCGGGGTGTGGGCTTCACTGCCGTGGTCGGTTTTCCCATGGTCCAGGGCGCTATCGATGGGATGCACGTCGCCGTGCGGCCACCTGCAGATAACAGGGCCGTATTCACCAATAGGAAGGGGACCTATTCCATGAACATCCAGCATGATTATCCTGTACGTCTGCGCCCGGTACCCAGGAACTGTTCATGACTCATACGTGTTGTTGCGGTCTTACATCCCCGACATGTTCGAGGGACGCCACCCCCGGCTGAGGGGCTGGTTGCTGGGCGACAGAGGTTACCCGTTGCGGTCGTGGCTGATGGCACCTAAACGGAGGCCACAGAGTGACGCGGAGAACAGCTACAATGATGCCCATGTAGCGACAAGGGGTGTGATAGAGAGGGGCTTTGGCGTGCTCAAAATGCGTTTCAGGTGCCTGGACCTCCCTGGGGGGCCCTCCAGCACCCGCCAGATAGGGTCGGCCACATCATTGTAGTCTGCTGTGTCCCGCACAACATAGCCCAGCAGAGGGGCGATGTGCCGCAGGCAGTGGAGGGGGGAGTGGAGGAGCAACAGGAAGAGGCGCAGTCCTCCGCAGATGAGGAAGATGGGGGCAATAGTCAGGGCAGACGGGCTGGACATGGGCGGGTGGCTGCCCTCCATTACCGGCTGGGCCAGTGGGCACGGGACAGGCTGAGCCGCCCGGTTCACTGACTAGGGGCCGTGGGAATCGGCGAGTATGGCCACATGGAGCACACCATGGCAACATCCGACCACCCTCACCCCCCTCACCCACCCAGCACCAACACCCTCACCCCCCTCACCCACCCAGCACCAACACCCTCACACACCCAGCACCAACACCCTCACCCCCCTCACCCACGCAGCACCAACACCCTCACCCACCCAGCACCAACACCCTCACCCACCCAGCACCAACACCCTCACCCACCCAGCACCAACACCCTCACCCCCCTCACCCACCCAGCACCAACACCCTCACCCACCCAGCACCAACACCCTCACCCCCCTCACCCACCCAGCACCAACACCCTCACCCACCCAGCACCAACACCCTCACCCACCCAGCACCAACACCCTCACCCACCCAGCACCAACACCCTCACCCCCCTCACCCACCCAGCACCAACACCCTCACCCACCCAGCACCAACACCCTCACCCACCCAGCACCAACACCCTCACCCCCCTCACCCACCCAGCACCAACACCCTCATCCACCCAGCACCAACACCCTCACCCACCCAGCACCAACACCCTCACCCCCCTCACCCACCCAGCACCAACACCCTCACCCACCCAGCACCAACACCCTCACCCCCCCTCACCCATCCAGCACCCACACCCTCACACCCCCACCAACCACACCCACGCCACCCGCATGCCAATCACCCCTCCATTGCAGATCCACCTGTGGCACGAGGGGCCGGGCTCACACGGTCGCCGGTGGAAGCGTGTCTATTGCAGGCCATGGAGGATGATGACGACCCGCTCTGCGATGAGCTCCTGGTTCCACATTGTTGGACAATGTCTGACCCATGGCCACAATACCACCATCCACCCGGACCACCCCTGCATGCGGCCGTGACACTGCAGCGCACAGTCCCGTCCTCTGCCCGGGGGGATGGAGAGGGCGGCCCGGGGGAGGGGGGGCACACTCACCTGGGGCCGACGTAAGACCACCCCTCACACACACACTGGCACTCAACGTACATGACACTCCCGCACGCTTCGGACAGAGCACAAAGACAGCTTCTGTAGGTGTGAAAGCGATTTTAATAACAAACAGTCCATACATGTGCCCTAGCCCCTAGACCCGTCTGTTCCCTGCACCTGTGCCAACTTACTCAGTGTCTAATTGTTTGGCCTTACGGGCCCTTTGACTACGCCTAGGTGGTTCCCCAGACGGTACATCAGAACTGGAGGTGGACTCCTGTGATTCCTGCCTTTTGACTAGGGTCCCCTTTGGCGGCCGTTTCATGCGGCGGCCCAGCACAGATGGGCCAGGCTGTGACTCAGGTGACTGGGATGGCGAGCTGCCATCCTGTCCTGCCCACTGCCCGCCAGATGCACCTGGAACAGAAGGGGGTGGGAGTCCGAGGTGTTGCAGTGTTCCAGGACCTCCCCTTCAGGGGGACCTGGGACGGGCCTCCGCACCTCCTCCTCTCTCGGGGTGCCCAATGGCCCCGGGCCTCTACATGGGTCGGGGGTGCGAGCGGACCGGCCATCGACGCCCCCCCCCCCCCCCCCGACACCTGGCGCTGCGGCCACGGCGTTGAGCGCCTCTGCCATCTGCCGCTGGCTCTGGCTCATGGCTTCCTGAGAGAGGGAAGCCAAGTCCTGGGCCACACACGCCACCTTCACGGAACGCCCCAGGCCTCGCATCCTGCTCCTCATGTTTGACACCATCGCACCCATTGCCTCCACCGCGGAAACCACCCGTGCGGTTTCGGCCTGGGTGGCACACATGACCGGCACCACTCCCAGCTCCTGGCCGCAGGCGCACACCTGCACCTGCGTCTAGGCTGCTGCAAGCCAGCCATCATCCTCTTCCTTCGTCCCAGGATTCCCTCCGATCTCCCGGTCCCTCTGCTGCTCCTACCTCCACCTGCTGTACCAGGACGGCTGTGTTGTGCGCACCAGTGAGTGTACCTGAAGCCACATCACTAAAGTGCCCGACCGAGATGAGTGTCTCTGCGATGGCGGAGGGTGTTGGAGACAGCAGTGGCGTTGTGTCGTGAGCATCGTCCGACTCCGAGTCCATGGTCCCCTGGGGTGGCACCTCGTCTCCACCCTTCCACTGTGTGTCACTGTCCTGTATTTCGGTGTCATGTGTGTCAGTGTCCCGGGTAGGGGTGTCCTGGGTAGGGCTGTCCTGGGTAGGGGTGTCCTGGGTAGGGGTATCCTGGGTAGGGGTGTCCTGGGTAGGGCTGTCCTGGGTAGGGGTGTCCTGGGTAGGGCTGTCCTGGGTAGGGCTGTCCTGGGTAGGGCTGTCCTGGGTAGGGGTGTCCTGGGTAGGGGTGTCCTGGGTAGGGGTGGCCTGGGTAGGGGTGGCCTGGGTAGGAGTGGCCTGGGTAGGAGTGGCCTGGGTAGGGGTGGCCTGGGTAGGGGTGTCCTGGGTAGAGGTGTCCTGGGTAGAGGTGTCCTGGGTAGGGGTGTCCTGGGTAGGGGTGGCCTGGGTAGGGGTGGCCTGGGTAGGGGTGTCCTGTGTAGGGCTGTCCTGGGTAGAGGTGTCCTGGGTAGAGGTGTCCTGGGTAGGGCTGTCCTGGGTAGGGCTGTCCTGGGTAATGGTGTCCTGGGTAGGGGTGTCCTGGGTAGGGCTGTCCTGGGTAGGGCTGTCCTGGGTAGAGGTGTCCTGGGTAGAGGTGTCCTGGGTAGGGCTGTCCTGGGTAGGGCTGTCCTGGGTAGGGGTGTCCTGGATAGGGCTGTCCTGGGTAGGGCTGTCCTGGGTAAGGCTGTCCTGGGTAGGGCTGTCCTGGGTAGGGGTGTCCTGGGTAGGGCTGTCCTGGGTAATGGTGTCCTGGGTAGGGCTGTCCTGGGTAGGGCTGTCCTGGGTAGTGGTGTCCTGAGTAGTGGTGTCCTGGGTATAGGTGCCCTGGGTAGGGGTGTCCTGGGTAGGGGTGTCCTGGGTAGGGGTGTCCTGGGTAGGGCTGTCCTGGGTAAGGCTGTCCTGGGTAAGGCTGTCCTGGGTAAGGCTGTCCTGGGTAGTGGTGTCCTGGGTAGGGGTATCCTGGGTAGGGCTGTCCTGGGTAGAGGTGTCCTGGGTAGGGATGTCCTGGGTAGAGGTGTCCTGGGTAGGGCTGTCCTGGGTAGGGGTGCCCTGGGTAGGGCTGTCCTGGGTAGGGGTGTCCTGGGTAAGGCTGTCCTGGGTAGAGGTGTCCTGGGTAGGGCTGTCCTGGGTAGGGGTGTCCTGGGTAGGGCTGTCCTGGGTAGGGCTGTCCTGGGTAGGGCTATCCTGGGTAGGGCTGTCCTGGGTATAGGTGCCCTGGGTAGGGCTGTCCTGGGTAGTGGTGCCCTGGGTAGGGCTGTCCTGGGTAGGGCTGTCCTGGGTAGGGCTATCCTGGGTAGGGCTGTCCTGGGTATAGGTGCCCTGGGTAAGGCTGTCCTGGGTAGGGGTGTCCTGGGTAGGGCTGTCCTGGGTAGTGGTGTCCTGGCTCGGCTGCGACGGGGGCCTGTGGCTGCTCCCCTCGTCGCTGGGTGTCACACACCTGCGTCGCCGCATCCGCACGAGACGGTGGCGTCGTGTCCCTGTTGCTCCGGGTCGCTCCCTCTCTCGTGGCCGCCCTGGGGTATCCTGCGGGTGGTCGGCATCCGCGGGGACGGGTGCCTCAACGTTTGGTCCTGAAATACACAATACAGCAGCATGGTTAGACACGCGGGCGGTGATCGGGGGATATGGGGGATATGGGGGAGGGAGGATATGGGGAGGGGGGGATATGGGGAGGGGGATATGGGTAGGGAGGATATGGGGTGGGGGGATATGGGGGAGGATGATATGAGGAGGGGGGATCTGGGGGATATGGGGTGGGGGGATCTGGGGGAGGGGGATATGGGGAGGGGGATATGGGGGAGGGGGATATGGGGAGGGGGGACATGGGGAGGGGGGATATGGGGGAGGGGGGATATGGGGAGGAGGGATATGGAGGAATGGGGACGGGCTGTGGGTGTCTCACTTGCTGGTGCGCCCCTGGCCTCTGCATCAGCAACCTCCCGGTCCTCAGGTCCCCCTGCCAGTTCCAGGGCCCTTTCCTCATGAACGGTGAATGGTCTCTCATAAGCTGGGCCCCCTTGAGTCCTCTCACGCTCCCTGTTGTTGTGTGCACACTTCTCCTGTGGGGAGCGGGCGGGTGAGTGGCAGGGGTAAAGGGGCAACAGTGTTAGACAGGTATATGAATGCACGCCAGCGGTTGCGCGTATATTGGCAGAGGTGCGCAGCACATTAGGGTTAGGGTTGGGTTAGGGTTTGGTTGTACCTGGGGGTGTGCTGCACATCGGGTGGGGGGGGTACTCACCCTGGCTGCCCTGACGAGGTCGTTCACCTTCTTGTGGCACTGGGTGCCTGTCCTTGGTGTCACAGCCACAGCGCTGACGGCCTCTGCCACCTCCCTCCACAGGCGCCGGCTGAGGCGTGGGGGAAACCCTGCGGCCATGTCCGGGGTACAGGGCCTCCCTCCTCTCCTCTACTGCGTCCAGGAGCGCCGCGATGGTGCGCTCCTGGAACCTCGGGGCTGCGCGGCGGGCGTCCACCTTAGCGGGTCTCCGGGGGGGGGGGCATCTTTTGTGCTGTAACGCCGCGCGCCGTCAGTGACGCGGTGCGTCCATGGCGGGTGACGCCGTCGTGAATGGCGTCACTCCGCTGCTAGCCCATTCGGGCCCGGAGAATTCGCGACGTTTGGGGGGGCCCATCGCCGGAGTGATCCGCGCCGTTTTTGGCGCCGGGTCCCAGCCATCGCGCCAGTTTTCGGAGAATCCCGCCCCTAGTCTTAATCGGTCAATAGGGATATTTGATTAAAAAATGAATGAAACATTTGTATAATGATTTCAGACAGTATAATTTCAGGGCTGTGGGAGTTATGCCTCATTTCTCAACTAAAGGTCCCCCCTTTCAGATATATATCGCAGTGATTTGCAACCAACATACAGTAATGGATCATGAGAGGTTTTTGAAACCTTTTAACTGATGCATTCTTCAAAAAAAAAGCTTCAGTTGGATTGAAGAGGAAGTATAACACAGATCTATGCTGGTGATTCCCTTATTAGTCCACACGTTGTTTCATATCTGCCTCACTTGCCGGGAACCACAAAGAACTCTAATTAGCGATTACTGTAGCTCATAAAATGTAATTTCTGAGCGTACATTCCAAATTACATTGTTATAGAATGTGCACAGCTTAGAAAACTACATCAAAGGCAGTAAAACAAAACTAAATAATGAAGCAGATTGTTATTTTAATTGCATAAAATAATTGTTTGTTGTTGATTTTAACAGATCACAATGCCTTTACTTTGCTGACTGGGTCTATTTAAAATGTGCTCAGCCTCTAAAATGCTCTCATGCTGTTAAAATATGAATAGGGCCAATGAATGGAATGTAAGTCAAGGGCAAACAATTTGCTTTTGTAGCATAAGTGAATAGTATAAAATTTAAGTACTAAACCGGTTGAACATATCGAACTGCAATACCCTCTATTTGTTTCTTGGCAGTAATCTCAAATTTCCGAAGTAATTTCTGATATTTGCTTTCATAGATTATCATAGAATTTACAGTGCAGAAGAAGGCCATTTGGCCCATCGAGTCTGCACCGGCTCTTGGAAAAAGCACCCTACCCAATGTCAACACCTCCCCCCTAACCCCATAACCCAGTAACCCCACCCAACACTAAGGGCAATTTATCATGGCCAATCCACCTGAACTGCACATCTTTGGACTGTGGGAGGAAACCGGAGCACCCGGAGGAAAGCCACGCACACACGGGGAGGATGTGCAGACTCCGCACAGACAGTGACCCAAGCCAGAATCGAACCGGGGACCCTCCACAATGCTACCGCAGAAAAAGCATTGTGCTATCCACAATGCTACCGTGCTGCCCTGCTTTGGTTGAGATATACACCCAGTGACTATATTATGTGAATGTCAATCATAGTTCACTAATTTTAGAAAGAAATACTGCTTTAAAAATAAAATTCTTCGAGAATTTCCCCCCTTATGTAAACGACATACAATCGCACTAGGGTTTCGATAATGGATGCAGCGGGCTGGGTTCTCCGTTCCCACATCCAGGTATTTCATCACAGCACGCCCTTCGCTGGAGGTGGAATCTCTACTCCCGTCGCTTGTCAATGAGATTTCCCATTGAAGCCTCCCCACGGCACGGGAAAACCCGCTGCCAGTCGTAACAGAGATTCCCAACGGTGACAGAAATATCCAGCCAGAGAGAATGGATGGGATTCTCCAGCGCTTGCCACCAGCAGGATCTCCCAATCCCGCTGAAGCCGACCCCAGCCTTGGGATCCCCGGCAGCGCCATCAACTTCTGTGGGACCGGAAGGTCCTGCCGGCAGCCAATGGGAATCCCGCCGGGGTCCGGGGCCTGGTGGGGGCTGGAAAATTCCACCCAATGTTTCCACTTGTGGGGAGAAGAGTAAAACTGGAAAACCAAAAAGTGGTGAGGAAGTGGAACTCACTAGCACAGGGAATGGTTGAAGCTGAAAACACTTGGTGCATTCAAGAGGAAGCTAGACGTGTTTATGAGGGGGGGGGGGGGGGGGGGGGGGGGTTGTGCGGAGAACAAATGGTGGGAATAGATTTAATGAAGGAGGACAGGAAGAGGCAAGTGGAGCATAAAAGATAAGATGGTCTAGTTGGGCAGAATGGCCTGTTTCTGCACAATGAAGCAGAAACAGCATTAAAAATGATAAAATTGCATGTAGAGGGTGAATGAATCCATCCAGCACTCTTTGTAATGATCTAAAAAGTCAAGGTTATTAACACAGTTTGGTTCACTTGAGTTCCAGCCATGCTTTGGCTACGAATAGAACTGAACCGCGTGCACTTCCTAATGGTAAAGTCTGCCAATCTGTAGCCTGGGCAATCATGATCCGAAGGACATTATCTTCAGAGATGCAACTCCCCAGCCTCCAGCGGGCATCAAAGAAAGCTGAAAGACTCACAGGGATCATGTTGTTTTGGACACCTGGGAAGAGACACAACTTCATTTCAATGGTGCTTTTTCAGGTGGGAAAACTTTTCCATGTGTTGTTTTTTTTGTTGTTGACTTAAGTGCCAGCTAATCAACGTTTGGTCGGCTGTGATTATTCTGTTGTTGAGTTCATGAAGAAATTCAACCGCAGAATTCGAGAGAAGCAAGCAATCAGACAATGCAGCTGAAATAATAGAGCTCTTACACCTTGCAATCACTCGAATTATCCAAAAAGACCAAAAGATTCATTCCGCCAGCTGCGGAGTACGTCGGAGTGAGAAAATCTACATCTTTTGCTGTTTGATGAGTTTGTAAATCTTCAAAACAAAAGTGAAGTACTGGAGATGCTGAAAATGCTGGGAACACTTAGCAAGTCAGGCAGCATCTGTGGAGAAAAGAACAATGTTTCAAGGCAACGTCATGTTAAAATATGTTTGTTAAGTCAAACGTTCTGACTTACAGACTGCAATGTGACAATTTGTGCTGGCCTTTTGGAGAAACAAATGGCTGGTTTTTCATCATAGAGGCGGGTACAGGAATCAGAAAAATTCCCTGTCCCAGCGCTCCCGCCTTGGGAGGAAGTACTAGCAAAGATGGAATTTTCACTCCAGGTTTTACAGGGATGGGGGCGGGGGGCGGGGGGGGGGGGGGGGGGGGTGATGCTTACTGGAGTCATGCCCACTGTCCTAGAAACATTTTGACCATAGTCACAGGGGCAGCTGTGTGCTGAGGTGGGATTGCTAAAAAGCCCACCTCGGTGTTTGGGATCTTTATCCAGTTATAATGAAAACAGTTAAGCCCTGTCGCCTTCACCACTCATTCCCCACCCCCCACTCTCCCCATGGCCCATCCATGCCAACTCACACCAACTTCCACCTACCCCCAATGGCCACTCATACCCTCCATGCCAGCCTGTGGCACTTCCTTGCCCTTTCGCCCAGTATACACACTTTACAAAATCAATGAACCTACAGTAACAAAACTATGTGTGGAAAAAGCCATTCATGCATAACTAAATTGCACTTACTGCAAACCTATAAAAGTGTCAATCATCCAGATCTTTAGTGTATCACTCACAGAAATCACAAGCTCTTGATGCCTTGTGTAAATGAACATTGGACAATTGGGAAAAGCCTCATTGTGCCTTCTTGGCTCAGAGCTCAGACATCAATTAGTCTGTTGAAACAGTTGTGTTCAAGGGAAAATATTGTTTAATTGACAGCTAATTTTTCTTAGATCTTTTTAGACAATTGCACAATGTTAATTTACACAAGTGAAAGAGGTTTCAAGTGTTTGTAGTTTATTCGATTGATACTTTAAAAGTCTGGATGTTTGATACTTTTAGAGGGCTGCAGTAAAAGTAATTTAATTATGAATGAATGACATTTTTAAAGCTTTTCCACACATGCCTTTGTTCCTTGGTTCTATACCAGTGTATATTGAGTGAATAGGCAAAGGTTGACATGGAAGGTATTTGGGGCAATTGTGGGTGGTTGGAGGAGCATAGTTTGGCATGGCTGACACGGAGAAGACATTTTGAACATACCTTTCAAAATACAGACTTATTGTTCACAACATTGTGGGACTGTGAACCATGAGTCCTTGAAGAGCTGGCAACTCCACGAAAATCCAACCCAGGATCTTTTTTTAAACAGAATAGTCAATCTCTATATAGCGAAGGCAGTAATTAAAGTGGGTCCATGCTCAAAGGAAGACATGACAGTGTAAAAAAAGGCTTATTTCCTGGAAAGGGATCAACAGGGTATAGGTATGATTTTAACACATGCCAACATACTATGTACCTCTCTCTGACCATAATGTCAATGCGGCCTCTTCTAACATTACCAATCACTTTAGAGTGCCAGGGCCTCCTCTCTCTGCTGACTTACACCAGCTTCTCCTGCAGGAAGAGTGGAAATGGGTTTGTTCAAAACGTATGCAGAAAGGTCCTTCCATATATGATCAATTTGTTTCTGATGATAGCGGTTGGCCAGAAGATTAGAGCAATACCCATTCTTCTCAAATAAAACCACCGGGCCCTTTACATTTTCCACACAGGTAGAAAAGACCCCAAAGTTAAAGTGGACAATGTTCAACCACAGGCTGTCCATTTCTCAGCTGATAACCAGGCTGATAAACTGGTAAAAGATCTGGGAAGGAGGGCACCTCCATGAATCATTGATGCCCAAGGTCCGCCTGTGCATTTTTTGTTAGGCAGAGTTGTGCGTGGGTGAGTAATGCTCCCAATTGTTTGACGCCCCCCCCCCCCATCCCACCCCACCCCCCCCCCACCATTGCAATTTTTTTGCAGTCCATTTACCTACCCTGATATCAATCATGTTGAGCCGAATGCAGCAAATTCCGCTTGACATTTCCAATATTCCCATGAACAGTAGGAAGTCTTCTATCATCAAAGTAACATTTACCATTTGGCGAATTGCTCCTGACAAAGAAAGATTTTTTTGACAGATTGGGTTACTGTTCACACTCTTCGCATCAGTTCAATCTAACTGGTAATCCTACTTGAACCAACATGGTACACGGAATAAAAGTAAATTACTGCGGACGCTGGAAGCTGAAACGAAAGAAAAAGAAAACGCTAGAAAATTTTCGGCAGGTCTGACAGCATCTGTGGAGCGAGAACAGAGCTGAGGTTTCGAGCCTGGGTGGCTATTTGTTATTGGTACACCGCAGTTCTATTAAGTTTGCCTTGAAAAAGAAGTTATGTTCAATGTACAGAACCTTGGTTGGGTGACCCTTGTACTGTTTCAAGATATCTATTCATTATACCTTATTATAGAGACACTGGAGAAGGTGTGAAAAGATTTCCTGGAATGATACCAATAAATGAGAGGTTACACCCAGCAGCAAAGATGGAATTGGCTTGGGCTCTTACCCCTGGAAGACAGAAGATTGAGAGGTGACCTGTTAGAGGTCATCAAGATTAGGAAAAGGATAAACACTGAGAAAACATTTCTATTTGGAGGAGAGAAGAGAACTGGGAGCATTAATTACCATAGTCATGACTAAATTTAGGCAAAACTGGTTTCCTCAGACAGTGTTTAGAATGTTGACCCCACAACTATAGGGAGGTAGTTGGGACCAATAGTTATAGATACATTCAGAGGAAGACAGATATGTACATGGGCGAGAAAGAGATGGAAGGGTATGTTGATGGGGTTAGACAAAGAGGAGTGAAAGGAGGCTTGTGTGTATCAGATTTACCAGCATGGTCAATATAGGGCTAAATGGCCTGTTTCTGTCCTGTGATTTTAGAATCCGCCACAGGATGCTTCAGCGAATCAGGCTGACCATCTCTGCCAGGGTTCTGAGGTGTATTTTACTGACAGCTGTGGATTCAACCATGATCAGGAAAATTGAATACTGAGATAGAGAAGGATGCACGAGATCAAAATAAAGTTCAATTAATAGAAAGGATGGGGAGGGGGGTGAATACAGAGAAAGTGAGAAACGGGAAGACAGGAGGGGTGGGTGGGTAATAAATTGTGGGCTGGATTTACCGATCGGCGCCGCCCCGCACCGCTGCTCCGCCCGCACCTATGCTCCGCCTGGTAGGGGGACTAGCAGCCACGCCATATAAAACCCCCGGCTTTACCTGTCGACACGGATGGAGAGTTGTCGGGTCCGCAGCCACCATGCGAGGTCCCCGAAAACTGCGAGCACCAACGATCCATGTCGTCGCGAAGTGGGCCATTGGGGGTGGAGCATCGGGAGAGAGCCTCAGGTGACATCCTGAGGCCGTCTCAATGGCATACGGCGTACTCAGCAATGACACCATGTTTAAGGGGGCGGAGCATCCGAAAAATGGATTCTCCAGCCAATCGCCGAAGGTCAGCAATCGGAGAATCCAGCAATGTGTCTTTAATTTCACAAAGTCAGCAAAAAGAGCAGTCAAGCAGCCAATCCATCGCCTCCTCTGTTCCACCCCAGCAAACACCTGCATCCAAACAGAGGAAAATAGCACTCAGTTCTTCAAAAGATTCCACACTGGTTTATTTTAGTTGCACAAGTTAATTCTGCAGTAACAAAGCTATTCTAAATATTCAACTAGGCTTATTTCATGTAGAGCCATGTGTGGGTTAGCATGTTAGCTAAAACGTGTGCAATTTTCATCGGCCACACAGTAAGATTGGCACCTCTCATTAAGCCCCCATTGGCAATTTAAGGGTTAAGGAGGTCTCTCTCAGAATTTCACCCAAGGAAGTAAACTTTTCAACGTCACCTTTTGAGCTGGGGTTTTCTCTGGTGTGAAGGCAGATGACGGGGAGG
This sequence comes from Scyliorhinus canicula, assembly GCF_902713615.1. NCBI lineage: Eukaryota > Metazoa > Chordata > Chondrichthyes > Carcharhiniformes > Scyliorhinidae > Scyliorhinus > Scyliorhinus canicula. The sequence continues at coordinate 20,020,854 of NC_052161.1, forward strand.
CGGTGTAAGATTGAGTATGTCGTGCATACAAGAGAATGAAAATTTCATAAAACTACAGGTAATTTTGCTCTTCAAGTACAGGTACAAACATAGGAAGTTGACACTTTACTTGAAATACTGAGTGTTCATCAAAAACTGGGTACTTCTTCGAGCAGTCTGTCAAAGGGATGATTTATAAGCTTGAAACACAAGAGGCACTGGGCCCTTCTGCTAGGCCTGTATCACCTGAAGCAATCAAATCCTGCAAATATGAAGCAATTTAGCACTCCCATTTCAAACTGTTCTCCACAATAGGGACTTTTGTGTGCTTAGGTTTAATATTCAGAGCAGAAACCACAAACTCTGACAGCAGCACCAGGTTGAGATAGAATAATTGTTCCCAGGCAATGGGTCCGGTGTAATAGTATTGCTCAAAGCAATTGGGGATTTACTTGTATGTCAGTCTCTGAATCTGACAACTACAGAACTGTGGTAGGTCAAAGACATCCATTTGCTCACTGTTTTGATATAATTGCATAAGGGCCCTTGACGCAGAGTACTATCACACCGGAACAGCGGGATTGTCTGACCTCACTGTCATACGATCTACCAAAAAGTATTGGCTCGGCAGTGAAATTTACTTCAGTGTTTGTTTATCAGTAATTGAAACAATGTGAAGACACTCTAAACTTGACATTAATATACTTTCAAATGGGTTTCTTTAGCAAGGTGAATGCTCTGTTGTCCCCATACAATTTAATATTACCACTTCTTTTCAAAGATTCTACAAATTTCACGGCATGTCTTTTTCTCAGAGACACAATTCGACGAAGCAAACTTCTAACAACGTAAATTTTAAATAACTTACCCATTAGTTTACATTTTATTTTTTAAGGCATATATCATAATTAATGTCTGTCTGGAACAAGATTTGAATGATAATGCACAATGCAAGTTGTTGGATTGTATAAATTGACTTCAGGTTTCAATTGATCCTTTGATGCGGACGATGCATTGTTTGTTACATAATTAATGGCCATGTCATAAAAAAGAAAACATCTATTTTTGTCCTATTTGGTTTGGACTATCGAGCAGAGATTTAAATAGGAGAGCGTTAGAGGGAAGTTAGTTCAATTGGCGAGACAGCCAGAGTGTGGATCAGATTAGTGCCTACAGCACAGGGTCCAATTCAGGTAGATGAGGAGCCTGCCTCCCCGCCCTCCCCATAAAAGAAAATCATGGAACTTTGCTATGGTTCCATGATTAATAGTCAAGGACCTGCCTTCAGGCAGAGAACTGAAGAACATATGGTCTAGTGTAGATCTCTCTTTTGGGAAGTTTAAAAAAAAAATTGTTCAATAATGGTTGCCTGCAATTGGTCTTGGTGCAATGAAGTAAAGCCGCCATAGTCCTAGATGACCATAGGCTGCTTTCCCCTTTAGAGGGGGTGATCCGAGCGTTGGTGATTTAACCCGAGGGTCACCACACCTCAGGCGATGAGGCAAGGCAGAGAAGGAACAACCCCAGCCGGTACGGGGATTGAACCGGTGCTGTTGGCCTTGCTCTGCATCACAACCCAGCTGTCCAGCCAACTGAGCTACACAACAGAAAGATGGTCACAAGGCTGGGAGGGATTCTTTCTTACATTTCTCAATGAAGGACTGAAGACAGTTGTGACACACTTTTTCCACAGAGTGGCAGAACGGTTACAGCGCACAAGGAGGCCATTTGGCCTGTCTTGTCTGCTGGTTCTTTTTAGAATTGTCTGAAGCTGATTTGGAAGACGTCTGAGCAATTTGAAAGCTTTATCTGTGTGGTGCATTGCATCCAGTGAGTCAGCACGAGACATAATTGAAAACAAGACTGAAAACGTATTTGGGGACAATGGGGAAAATTCAACCTGAACAAAGAGGACTGGTGTAATTACGAACAAAGGTTACACATTCGGCTAAAATAGAATTTAAAAAAAATAAATTTAGAGTGCCCAATTCATTTTTTTCCACTTAAGCATGACCAATCCACGTACTCTGCACATCTTTGGGTTGTGGGGGTGAAACCCACGCAGACACAGGGAGAATATGAAAACTCCACAAGGGCAGTGACCCAGAGCCAGGATCGAACCTGGGACCTTGGCACCGTGAGGCGGCAGGGCTAAACCACTGCACCACCGTGCTGCCCTTGGCTAAAATAGAATAAAAGGGGAATTAGCAAATGTTTTCCTCACCGTGGTGGGGCTAGATGCTGCTTTTGAGGGTGGTGTCTAACCACTGTTGCCCATGAGACCCCACTACTATGGGCTAATCTGAAACTAACGAGATTCTGGTCTTATATTGTTGCACTCGTTCCATGGAAGGGAGCAGTTGCCAAGTGAGGCCACTACAGGTTACATTCCCGAATTAAAGAGACCTTCTCACCACTGGGGGTATGGCGCAAACGTAGAAATATGAATCTCAGAGACACATTCGTAGGAGGTCAACAGAGCAATAAAATCCCCCCCCCCCCCCCCAGCTTTTGAGCAATGGAAATAAGGTCTGTGAGGAGGCCACAGGCATGAAAATGGCAGAAAAAGGTAGTTGAAAACTGCAAGAATATTCTTTTCCCGAAATAAGAACAGAAACTGCGGGGAAAATCCAGCATGTCTGACAGCATCTGTGGGGAGAGAAACAGAGTTAACATTTCAAGTCCAACAGCACAACAAAAATTCAAATGCTCCCATTCCAGCCAAAGTGTTTTGTCTGTTTGTGGGTTAGCAATATCTAGATGGGAAACAGGAGTAGGGGAAACAGTAACGCTCCAGGTTGTGGTAAAATTCAAGGTCGCATGGTAGATCGAAAAGATAGTCCAGTGGGTCTGGAAATCCTCGAATGCCGAGCACCCACAGTAGAAATGAATATCTGAGATTCACAACTTACTTTCATCGTTGAAACAGCTGCAGGCTTGGCTATTAACACAAAGGGCTGGATACTTTGGCCGTGCCCGCCGCAACATTGCCACGGCCGGGACATGGGCCATGTAAAGGTCCGTTGACCTCGGATGGGAATTTCAGGTCAGCGGGCGCGGCCGAAGAATCACACCCAAAAAGTCCCCAAGTCACATTCCTTTACACAGAACTGGTGCGAAACTGACAAGTTATTCCAATGACAGTTTACCATTGTCAAGTGAAATTGTGTTAGTGTGGAATAAGAGGAACCCTATCACTCGCCTTTCGGAGTAGAACAAAATCTCCCTGATTGGCAGGAATTAGCTTAAGGAACTATGGTTAAGCTGGGCCTAGTTATTCGCAGTAGGGATCAGGAAGAGGGTGTCTGACACTGAGGAAGTGCGAAGAGAGCACAAAGTAGTCTTGGAGAAAAGGGGACCAAATGATCAAATTAGGCATTATGAGGCTGAAGTCAAGATAAAGGACAGTGTCTTGCCAACATCTTGCAAGGCTAGGCCAGCTCCTTGGCACAGCTAAAAGTAGTAGATAAAGAATGGATAGATTAGAACAACAAGGGCAATTGAGGTAGTAAAGAGCATTGAATGGGCCGCACCCATTGTGGTTCATTCAGATTTGTGGAGATTATACATAGAAATATACACATCCATAGAAAATAAAAGCAGGAGTAGGCCATTTGGCCTTCCGGGCCTGCTCCACAATTCATTACAATCATGGCTGATCATTGATGCACGATCAATTGCACATAGATGTGGGTTGGATACAACTGAGGCTTTATTGCTCTAAGATGTGTGACCTCCCACAGCAGCTGGCAAAATGGCTGCAGCATGGAGGACACACACATTTATACTCCGGAGCCAGCTGGCAGGGACGACCGATATACCTGTAGTACAGGTCCTACCATGCATCACCTAATATAGGAGGAAAAGTGGTTTACCACATTCACCCCCTGTTAAAATTGAGTCCGGCGGGGGTGGTGGAGAACCATATACAACAAATGAGTTATATATTTATAATATTGGAGAGAAAAAAAAATCTTTTGAAGTCCAGTGGACCAGTTAGAGGTTTAACCGGTCCAGGGCCTTGATGTGCCGCTGGGAGCGATGGAGTGGTGGCGGCGATGCCGATGCTGGTCTGATCTTCGGTGACTCCGGGAGTGTGCCAAATTCCTCTTCATTCTCGGGAGTGGGCAGGGGGAGGACGGATGGTCTTGGGGGGGTTGCTGCTGGGAGAGCCGGGGGAGGGGAGGGTGGCGCCGGGCCGGAGGGGTGTGTGTGTGTGGAACCTGCTGGTGCCAGGTCCCTGAGGGAGACAGTATCCTGGCGGCCGTCGGGGTACGCCACGTAGGCACATTGAGGGTTTTCATGGAGCAATTGCACCCTCTCCACCAACGGGTCCGCCTTGTGGAGTCGGACGTGTCTACGGAGCAGGACCGGTCCTGGAGCTGTGAGCCAAGTTGGGAAAGACATCCTGGATGTGGACTTCCTGGGGAAGGCAAAAAGATGTTCATGGGGTGTGTTGTTAGTGGCGGTGCACAGTAGTGACCGAATGGAAGTAGTGCATCAGGGAGGATCTCCTGCCAGCGGGAGGCCGGGAGGTTCCTGGACTGTAGGGCCAGCTGGGCAGCCCTCCATACCGTCCCGTTCTCCCTCTCTACCTGTCCGTTCCCCGGGGATTATAGCTGGACGTCCTGCTGGAGGCGATACCCCTGCTGAGCAGGAACTGACGCAGCTCATCACTCATGAATGAGGATCCCCTGTCACTGTGGATGTAGGCGGGGAAGACAAACAGAGCGAAGATTGTGTTGAGGGCTTTGATGATGGAGGCAGACGTCATGTTGGGGCATGGGATGGCGAAGGGGAAACTGGAGTACTCATCGACCACACTGAGAAAATACGTGTTACAGTCGGTGGAGGGGAGGGGCCCTTTGAAATTCACGCTGAGGTGCTCAAAGGGGCGGGAGGCCTTCACCAGGCGCACACGGTCCGGCCGGTAGAAGTGAGGCTTGCACTCCGCACAGACCTGGCAGTCCCTGGTGATTGCCCGTACTTCCTCGACGGAGTAGGGCAGATTGTGGGCCTTTATAAAATGGTACAACCATGTGACTCCCGGGTGACAAAGGCTGTCGTGCAGGGCCCGGAGTCAGTCTACTTGTGCGCTGGCACATGTACCTTGGGATAGGGCGTCTTGGGGCTCGTTGAGCTTGCCGGGTCAATACAAAATCTCGTAATTATAGGTGGAGAGCTCGATCCTCCATCTCACGATCTTATCATTCTTGATCTTGCCTCGCTGTGTGTTATTGAACAATAAGGCTACCGACCGTTGGTCAGTGAGGAGAGTGAATCTCCTGCTGGCCAGGTAATGCCTCCAATGCCGCACAGCTTCAATGATGGCTTGGGCCTCTTTTTCGATGGACGAGTGCCGAATTTCTGAGGCATGAAGGGTGTGAGAAAAGAATGCCACGGGTCTGCCTGCCTGATTGAGGGTGGCGGCTAGGGCGACGTCTGATGCGTCACTCTCCACTTGAAAGGGCAGTTTCTCGTCCACTGCGTGCATTCCGGCCTTGGCGATATCGGCTCTGATACGGGCAAAGGCCTGTTGTGCCTCGGCCATCAGGGGAAAATGGGTGGACTGTATGAGTGGGCGGGCCTTGCCTGCATAGTTTGGGACCCACTGAGCGTAGTATGAAAAGAACCCCAGGCAGCGTTTGAGGGCCTTGGGGCAGTGGGAGCTCTATGAGGGGGCGCATGCGGTCGGGATCGGGCCCCAGAACTCCGTTCTGGACCACATAGCCGAGGATGGCTAAGCAGGTCATGCTAAACACGCACTTCTCCTTGTTGTAGGTGAGGTTTAGGAGAGCGGCGGTGTGGAGAAATTTGGCAAGGTTGGCATCGTGGTCCTGCTTATCATGGCCACAGGTGGTGACGTTGTCTAGGTACGGAAAGGTGGCCCGCAGACCGTACCGGTCGACCATTTGGTCCATCTCCCTTTGGAAGACCGAGACCCCGTTAGTGACGCCAAAAGGAACCCTGAGGAAGCGATAGAGGCGACCATCTGCCTCAAAGGCAGTGCATGGACGGTCTGATTTATGAATGGGAGCTGGTGGTAGGCGGATTTGAAGTCTACCGTTGAGAAGACCCGGTACTGTGCAATCTGATTGACCATATCAGGTATGCGTGGGAGGGGATACGTGTCGAGCTGCGTGTACCTATTGATGGTCTGGCTGTAGTCCATGACCATTCTGTGTTTCTCCCCAGTTTTAACTACGACACTTGGGCTCTCCGGCGGCTGTTGCTGGCCTCGATGGTGCCTTCCCGAAGCAGCCGCTGGACCTCGGACCCGATGAAGGTCCTGTCCAGGGTGCTGTACCGTCTGCTCCTGGTGGCGATGGGTTTGCAATCCGGAGTTAGATTTGCGAAGAGGGAAGGCGGATCGACCTTTAGGATCGCAAGGCCGCACACAGTAAAGGGTGGTAGGGGCCTGCCGAATATCAGGGTTAGGCTCTGGAGGTTGCACTGGAAGTCCAGGTCGAGTAGTAGGGCAGCGCAGAGGTTAGGGAGGACGTAGAGGTGGAAGCCGCTGAATTCTATTCCCTGGACCGTGAGTGTGACCGTACAGTACCCCGGATCGCCACGGAATGGGATCCGGAGGCCAGGGAGATTCTCTGGTTGGCAGGGTATACCGCGAGGGAGCAGCGCCTTACCATATCCAGGTGGATGAAGCTTTCAGTGCTCCTGGAGCCCAGCAGGCAAGAGGTCACGTGTCCATTGATTTTCACTCTGGTCGATGCGGTGGCCAGGTTGTGCGGACGAGACTGGTCGATGGTCACTGAGGCGAGTCGTGGTCGGTCGTTGCTGATGTCGGATGTGCCCATGTACCGCACTTGGTCTGCGGGGGAGAAGATGGCGGCGCCCATTGGCCACGCTTGGTCTGCGGGGGAGAAGGTGGCGGCGCCCACTGGCCACGCGTGGTCCGGGGAGGTGAAGATGGTGGCGCCCATTGTCCATAAACAAGGGGGGTGGGGGTGATAGCGGCGACTGCACGGGCCTGGCACACCGCAGCGAAGTGCCCCGTCTTACCGCAAGCCTTACAAAGGGCAGCGTGGGCTGGGCACCATTGGTGGGGGTGTCTCTGCTGGCCGCAAAAGTAACATCGGGGACCCCCGGGGTTCGCTGGCTGCCGCGTGGCGCAGGCATATTGGCTGGGTAAGGCCCCCGCTGGGGCGGCCGTCTGTGGGGTCCAGGATGCGTAGGCAGGGTGGGCCACGCGGCTGGGGTGTTGGCCTGAATGTTGTGCGAGGCGACCGTCATAGAGAGCGCTAGCTTCTTTGTCTCTGCGAGATCGAGCGTGGCCCCTTCTAACAGTCGCTGGCGTATGAGGTCTGACCCAATCCCCGTAACAAAAGCGTCCCGCGTAAGGAGGTTAGAATGTTCCATGGCCGTAACGGCCTCACAGTCACAGTCCCGGACTAGTGGGATTAGGGCTCGCCAGAAGTCTTCTATGGACTCACCAGGGAGTTGAGAGCGAGTGGCGAGTACGTGCCTGACAAAGAGCTTGTTCGTCTTCTGGGCGTAATTTTCCTTGAGATGCGTCATGGCTTCGGCGTAGTTTGGCACGTCCTGGATCAATGGAAAGACGTTGGAGCTCAACCTTGAGTACAGTATCTGTATTTTCTGAGCCTCCGAGACAGGACTTGGCGCCGAGTTGATGTGCGCCGCGAAACAAGCTAGCCAGTGCTGGAAGTCCCTTTTGGCGTCGCTTGATTGTGGATCCAGCTGAAGGCGATCCGGCTTGATATGGAGGTCCATCGTTTGAAAATCTGAGAGCAATAAATTGATGCACGATGAAGGACAAGAGTTGGATACAACGGAGGCTTTATTGCTCTAAGATGTGTGGCCTCCCACAGCAGCTGGCGAAATGGCTGCAGCATGGAGGACACACACATTTATACTCAGGAGCCAGCAGGCCGGGTCTACCGACGTACCTGTAGTACAGGTCCTACCATACATCACCTAATATAGGTGAAACAGTGGTTTACCACAATCATCAAATTCAATACCTTCATCCCACCTTCCCCCCCATATCCCTAGAGCCCCCTAGACCTATACCCAATTCCTTCTTGGCCTCGACTACTTTCTGTGCTCGTGCATTCCACAGATTCACCACTATCAGGGTGAAGAAATGTTTCCTTACCTCTGTCCTAAAAGGTTTATTTCTAGTTGCCCCCCAGTTCTGGACACCCCATCATCATTTAAAGAAATGATTCAAAACAGCAAAAAAAACAATTCCCCGCTGTGTGTGAGTGTACTGGTGTCTTTATCTGCTAAGCATTCTTCAAATCCCCAGGCCATTAACTTAGCCTTGGCCGAATCAGTGCCATACAGAGGTCCTGTTCCATGCAGACCCAGCATGACCCCTACTTAGGATTTTGAATGAGCACCAAAGTTGAAGACTTGTTAACTCCAGCCAGTGCTTGCTGACCTGGGCTGGGCACAGTGGACTTCTATGATTCAGAGTTTGGCAGAGATAACAAATAAATTGCATTTGTTCAAAAGCCACAATATTTAAAACAAGAGCAAAAGTTTGGCGAAGTTAGCAAAGGCAAGGCTCAGATTTTCTAACAGCTTCAGATAAAACTGAACTCGGTGTGTTTGAAGGTGGTGAATTCTGACTGCCGTGCAAAAGGCAATCACAAGACCAGAGGTGGACTTACACCGATTTGTGCTCCCACACCACAGCCACCTCGTTATCCTCCCCCGCATTGGTCAGGGCCTATTACAAGTCCGCCTCTGTTCCTGGGACTCCAGATTCTGTTACTTTATTGTCTCATCAGGCTGTGACACAGGCTGTAATAATGAGCTTGATGTTAGTCTGCACCTTAAAGCAGGTTGACTTCCAACCCAGAAAAGCCAGGTGACAAACTCTCCCAATTCCTCCCAGACACCCAGATTGAACAGGTTTATATATTCTTGCAATGATTCCCTAATCCTTCCCCAATTGGGAACAGCTGTGCATAATTGCCAATTTAAACTAAACATTTCATTGCAACACAAAGTCCTTTATCCACCCGGTGGATTGAAGTGGTTTATTGACTCCTTTAATTGAACTTTCATTTGATGCTCTTAAGTTTCTATTATCTTTGTTATGTTTGGGCAGTGACCCTTTTTGATTTCCCCCTGCATTTGTTTCATTTTTGCAAAAAAAAATGCATCACAATCTCAGACGTTTTTCATTTGTACCTTGATTTGTTTATTTTTGTCTACTCGTTGTCCTAAAAGAGTCGCAACACAAATTCAACATTAACACCCTTCTGGATGAGAGACATCCAAAAATTAATGATCCAATGAGTGCATAAAATTCTCTTCATCTTGTCCACACCTTATCCTGATTCTATGCCCTCCAGGTCTTGACTCCCCAGCTGGAGGACAGATCCAGCCAGAATCTACCCTGTCAGACCCTCTAGAAAGTTGAAAGTTTCATTGAGTTAACTTCTCATTCCTTTGAAATGCTAGGGGTGGGATTCTCCGCCCCGCCGCAACCATTTTCTGGTGCGTCGCAACCGCCCCCCCCCCCCCCCCCCCCCCCCATGCAGGCAGCCGGATTCCCCATCCCAGCAACCGGTTTCCCATTGAGGGCACTCCCACGCCGTCAGGAAATCTGAAGGCGTGAGTACACTGCCGGCGAAACGGAGTATCCCGTCGAAGGAGAATCCAGCCCCAATGGTATTCTTCCTTGGTTGAGGAAACCCAAACTGTACACAGTATTCCAGGTTTTATATCACCAAGGTCGTATATAATTGCAATAAGACTTCTTTACTTATATACTCCCATCCCTTTATAATAAAGACCAATATACCATTTGCCTTTCTATTTTTCATTGTATCTGCATGTTAACTTTCTGTGATTCTTGCTGTAAAAGGTAGGTGTCCGATGAGATGTTTGGATTGAGAACTCTCCAGTTCTATATTGCCTGGTGTACAATCAACCTGAATTCATCAACTATTGAAAAAATAGAGCAGTTAGTGAAATAGAAATGCAGTTTTAGAGCAAGAATCATTCATTTGTTGTCTAAATTAAAGACGGTTAAGTTAAAGGGCGCACAATGGCACAGTGGTATCTCACAGTGCCAGGGACCCAGATTCAATTCCGACCTCAGTTGACTGTGTAGTGTTTGTACATTCTCCCCGTGTCTGCGTGGGTTTCCTCCGGTTGGTCCGGTTTCCTCCTACAGTCCAAAGATGTTCAGGTTAAGGGAGATTGGCCATGTTAAATTGTCCCTAAGTGTCCAAATGTTGAATGGGTTTACTGTGTCTAGATAGGGGGGTATTTCGAAGGGTCAGTGCAGACTCAATGGACTGAGTGGACTCCTTCTGCACTGCAGGGATTCTATGTATCTACAATAGTTACACCAGACTTTGTGTCTGCAAACTTGAAATTTAACAAGGAGGGGTGTGAAGAAAACTCTTTATCACAAACAGTATGATTTGTGCCATTCTTTCCTCATTGTGTGACAAGTACATCTGCCAACAATGGAAAACATTAATACTGTTGTCACCTGCCAACATCTGGCTTGGGATAACAAATATTCTTGGAGCAGCTCATAGGAGGCCATTCGGCCCATCAAGTCTGCACCGACACATCGAAAGGGCACTTTTACCCATGTCCAATCTGCGCTACCTCCACAATCCCAAAACCTAACCTGCACATCCCTGGACACTGAGAGGAAATTTATCACAGCCAATGCACCTAACCCACACATCATTGGGTTGTGGGAGGAAACCAGAGCGCCCGGAGGAAACCCACGCAGACACGGGGAGAACATACAAACTCCACACAGAGAGTGACCCAAGCTGGGAATCGAACCCGGGTCCCTGGTGCTGTGAGGCAGCAGTGCTAACTACTGTGCCATCATGCCGCCCCATTTTGAGTTTCTGTAAATGTCCAGACAATGATAACTCTAAATTCCACAATTGATTTTGCATCCTGATAGCTCTTCGGTGGAAGGTCCTCCACAAAGCCATTTACATTTTAATAACTTCCCAGAGGCATGTTCAGACACAAGTTAATCCTTGTTTGTATTGGAACCACAAATGAAGTCTCTCACCCTCCGAAGTCCATTTAGGCAAGGTAAATTGCCCATATTTTAAGCTCCTTTTAAAAAAGGTAAAATGTCCAAAGTATTGATAGGTGTTACAAGCATGTGACTTGACCATTATAATATTTGAATCTGCTCTAAATCCTTATTTCACTTCACACATGTACTTCTTCAGTCCTTCCAAATGTAAATTAAGTTAACATTAAGTGTTGCTGGATGCGTATTTGAATTATTAGTGCTTTATTCCACCATAAAGAGAATATAAAGAGCACAATCTATGATCAGATTTATCGAATTCAATCAGTATAACATATTTCTTTGCAATGACACAAAATAAAGATCTTCAACAGTTTATCAGACTTGATTTTTACCAGACGCCTCCAAACAATCTTTCAACATCTCAAACTTATTTGTCTCAACTTTCCTTTGAACAAGCCAAGCCCTTGCAACCTACCCGGAAATCCCAAAGACTACTTCCTTGTTTTTTTGAAAGCCTGCTTTTGCTGTCATCTCTTCGTCAAAACTGATTATCTTCTCTCCAAATTGAATCAAAGAATGAAGAACAATACAGCACAGGAACAGGCCCTTCGGCCCTCCAAGCCTGTACTGGTCATGATACTACCCTTGGCCAAAACCCGAATCCATCAGTCCAACCTGGCAATGAGCACTGCTAAATGCAGATGAACATGGCTGTAGGAACAGCAATGAGTATAAATGGCTGTTGGAATGTCAAATAATCTCGTAATATGTCCAGAGCAAGGCCTCTCTGAAACTTAATTTGCACTCATCCAACCTACTTTTCCTGCAAATTTAACCACATGAGAGGTATGTGTAGTTCAACAGCAATAACTTGCATTTATTTAGCGTCTTTAGCGAATAAAGTCTTCGCAAGAGATTTGACCAAAGCCGTAATAAGGCAGGTGATCGAACATTTGGTCAGAGTGGTCGGTTTTAAAAAGTTTCTTAAAGGAGGAATGGGAGAGAGGAGTAGAAAGATTTAGGGATAGAATTTCAGAGCGGAGCAGTTAAAAGTGCGGCCACCAACAGTGGAGTGGTTGAAATTGGGATGCACAAGAGAGCAGAACTGGAGGAGTGCAGGTATGTCAAAGGGTTGTGCGGATCCAACACTCCCACCCATACAGAGATAGGAAGAGGCAAAACCACGGAGGGGTATGTAAACAATGTATGAGAATATGGTGTGTTGCTCAATTAGCAGCTAATGAAGGCTAATGGTCACAGGGGTAACATTTAGATGGGAGATAGCGCAAGTTGGGACTCTGGCAGCAGAGTTTTAGAGGACCTCAAGTTAACAAGAATGTGGGAGGCTGGTTTGGTTTGGAATAATCAAGCATGAGTGTTTCAGCCATAGATGGGACGAGGCAGAGGTGGAGTCGGCCAATGTTATTGCAGATTAAAAGAGGCCATCATAGAGGTGGCATTTGTCTGTGGTCAAGGGCTCAGCTGATGGTCAAATCTACTGCCGTGGCTGCAAATAGTCATATTCAGCCTCAAGCGATTGCCAGGGATAGTGATGGAATCGGCAGTGAGGCGCTGGAGTTTAAGGTGGGGACCAAAGCCATTGGGCTGGAATCTCCGTTTGGGAGATTGTGTGCTGATGCCAGGAACAGCGGCATTTTACACCCGGAAAAGCGGCACAAAAGCTGCACCGATCCTCAGTCTGGTGGGGGGGGGGAGGGGCGGGCTAGCAGGCACGCAGCGTAGAGCCCTCTGCTTTAGCCGCGGGTACGGCTGGAATTGCCGGGTCCGTGGCCACGCAGGCGCATGGCGGCGTCCTGCAGCGGCCGCTCCGTTCAACACGGTTCTGGCCGCGCGTGGACCTGGCCTGCTGAAAACTGCCCCCCTTTGGCCAGGCTCGCCAACCCTGGACTACCCCCACCAGTGCCCCCAGATCCCGCCAAAGCCCTCCCTGCCCGCGGATCGGCTCCCCCCACCCCCCGACTGTGGTGGAGGTGGGCTCAGTCCGCAGCCGCCACACCAGGTTTCCAAAACAAAATAGCACACCATCGGGAACTCGGCCCATCGGGGGGCAGCGCATCGAGGAGGACCTTGGGTGATGACAATACTCTTGAGGGTCAATACTCTACCATTCACTGTATATTCCCTACCCATACTCGACCTTCCAAAATGTATTACCTCACATTTTTCTGTATTAAACTCCATCTGCCATCTCTCCGCCCACGTCTCCAGACGATCTAGATCCTGTTGTATCCTCTGACAGTCCTCATCGCTATCCGCAATTCCACCAACCTTGTTGTCATCCGCAAACTTACTAATCAGACCAGTTACATTTTCCTCCAAATCATTTATATATACGACGAACAGTAAAGGTCCCAGCACTGATCCCTGCGGAACACCACTAGTCACAGCCCTCCAATCAGAAAAGCACCCTTCTATTTCTACTCTCTGCCTTCTATGACCGAGCCAGTTCTGTATCCATCTTGCCAGCTCACATCTGATCCCGTGTGACTTCACCTTTTTTTTACCAATCCGACGGAATGTATTAATAATAGTGTTTGTCTCACGATTTGCACCCAGATCTCTCTGTAGCAGTGTAATCTGAAATGTGGCAAGCATTAAACTTTTGATTACTGTCTCTGAAAGAGTTGTCTTGTCCTACGCGTCAGTAACACAATCACTCCTGGAAGCAACTCAGCCATGTGCTCGTGGAGTTAAATGAGAATTACTTACATCATTTTAAATTATTATGGAGGTGAGCAGTCTCTATCTAAATAATACCATTTTGTTCTGTCAGAATGAGCACACTGTCAGCCAGCAACTTCTCAACGCATGGCCCCGTATGTGGGCAAGACTCTGATCAATTGCACAACTTCAAGGGCAGTGCCCCATGACCATTTTGTTTCACTGTTATTGTTCTGTTACCTTGAGGTGACATCATCAATAGGCATGGCAGTACTGTACATCTCATTTAAGGTTTGGGATGAGAGAGATTGATCAAAAAGAGGCAGATGAACCTATCATTAACTTGCACAAGTGCCAAGTCAGATCAGCTAAGTGGTGACAAGTGCTTAACGCAGCTTGCCCAAGCCTGTTTGAACTTGTCGATTTGGAAAAAGTGCATCTCAGCACTACTCCCTTTTTGGTGGATTAATGGTTTCCACACCTTTTTGGCAGCACCAACAACAGGCATGTCTCAACTTCTCAGCACATCAAAGGTAAACCAGGTGAGCCCAGCGGCAATACTGGTACGAGAAACATAACATCAAATAGAATCATGCTGGATTGCTGAAGTGGCCTGCATGAGGATGTGTGAGCAACACTTGTACTGATGCACAAAGCATTAGAAAGGAAGATAAATCAACTCAAAATAACCGGCGGGAGAACTTAGTCTCCCGGATGAAGAATCCTACCCCATATATGGAATATTCTATTCTATTTTCGGCACCATATGTTCAAGAAGCATTGGCCTTTTGTAAAGGAGTTAGAAACATGGTGGGGGGAGGGGTTAAATATATGCCCCCTCTCCCCCTTGGCATATATGAAGGTGTGGGGGCACATAAAATAAACAGGTGGTCAGTCCAGCTTTTCCCCACCCACCCTGTGCAGATCCCCAATATTACAGAATGAATAAGGTGTCAGCCATCCACCTGCCCTTAGGCCACCTGAGCCTATTCAATTGCAAGTTTCAAAGGGCAAAGTTCTCCCTGTAACGTAAGAATTGATCAGGTTCTTTGTCGCCAAAGTTTAGGGATTAAGATCCATACTAAACCCAGGCTATGAAAATTATTGTTGAAGAATAACCTTATTGGCAAAAGACAAACATTATTAGACCACAAATTAATAAGGCTCATTGGACAATAAGGATTGGTATTTAACACTTCACTAGCCGAGGCATGGCGCAGTACACAATTTCAAGGTGTGTCGGACTGTCTTTCACATGGACCCAAGGGCTTCTGTTCTAACAAGGTGCCTTGATTTGCCCACTGGATTATTCCCATCACATACTCTGTCTCAGGGCAAAGGGGAAACATTTTCATATTAAATTGAATTTACATTGTTCAGTGAAATGCTGACTATGGAAAAATTATTGTCAATTTTGATATTTTAATGAAGCCTGTGCATTCTTTGCAGTTTTAATATCATATTGGCATTAAAGTGTAGATAAAGTTGTTTAAGAATTTGCACTCAAAATGAATGTGAAATTGTGTGTAAAAATATCATGCGAGCTTATTCATACTTTATCTTGAGAAGATTTTCTAAATAGGCTTTTAAATAAAATTTATAGACTTTAAGCTTGCACAAGGCATCTAACCTGAACGTCAGCAATGAAGCAAGATATAAACACTTTGATAGAAATATTTTAAGCTGCTAAAATACAGCTTTTTTCCATCCTTCATTTCTTCATTTGAATTACAATTCGCTCTTGCAAGCCAAACTATATTTGGACGAAGTCTTTCAAGCCTCGTTATATTTGACAGTCTAGCTTGTGTGGCAAATAGCAAGGATATTTTCCTGCTGCATTTCTCAAATTATACATTGCATCCTCTTGGTAATAATTTCTGCAGGCTTGCTTTAGAGTGGGGAGGTTCTTGTATCCTCGTTAATTTGACAGGGTTATGGCATCAAAGAAAAACATGGAAGATGCTGACTTACTTCAAATCAGAGAGTCGTAAAATTTTGTTCACCAAAAATCTCCATTGCCTGATGCAGGTTTTGGGAATCTCGGAAAGGCACCAAACCTATTGTGATTCTCCGACACCCGCCAGTGGTCTCCGTGAGCTACTCACCCACACCAGTGGGATGGAAGCCCAAGTCTCCACCCCCTGCTCCCCCACACACCACCCTCCCATTATGCACCCTCCCATTATGCAACGGGAAATCCTCTGGGCGAGATTTGGTACACATTTGCATTGTCACTCACCCTCCCCTAATATCTGCTGCTTCAGACAAAAAAATGTTTACAGCAGCAGCTGTTACAAGTGTCAGAGGCTTCCTCAACAGCCAAGTACACTTCAAAGGGCTTCAAATTTCTACACAGCCTTTGAAATACATATTTTTCATTCCATTTCATACAGCAATAGCCAGTGATTGACAGTTGTATCGCTCCAGAGGCAGGTGCTTGGCTGTTTGTTGATCTATTTACATTTCATGCTTGAATGCATCACAAGTACTCTTCCAACCAAAATATTTATAAACACTCTTGCTATGATTGACAGTTCCTTACCACATCAAAAACAGCTAAGTGCTTCCACTTCTGCTTTTCCACAGCAGAAAGCTGTGGGGGTATCTAATATGGGTATTTAATGGGGGTCTCTGCTAGGGGTCTCTGATGGGGAGCTTTGATTGGCGTCTCAGATGGGGGTCTCTGATGGGGACCTCTGTTGGGGTCTCAAATGGGAGTCTTCCTCCCAAAGCTCCAGCGCAATGATGAAACTGTTTGAGGGACTGTGTAGTCGGCCTTTTTTAAATACATTTTTAAACAGAATGAAACAAGAAAGTCCTCCAGCCCTCACCTCCCATCCCATCACCACCATACACTCCCTATGCCCCATCCATGCCAAGTTATGCCAACCCATGGCCCTTCATATACCCATGCCAACTCATGCCGCTGCACATAGCCCTTTGCCCTTACACCTTCTATTCCAACTTACCTTGTATCCTTGGACAGTTCCTTGACAGATTTGTACTCTTTTGACAGCTTTGGCAGCTTAGACATTTGCTTGGCAGTTTCGTTTGCTGGGTTGTTTTTGCATAGTTATTTGACAGCTGGACACTCCCAAGGGTTTGTGCGTAAAAAGTGCATAATTGTGTTCACCTCGAACAATCCCAAAGGATGTCTTACCTTTTCCAAACAATGTCATATCTCACACAAAGGGGTCCTGTGCCCCTATCTTAGGGCAGCACGGTAGCATTGTGGATAGCACAATTGCTTCACAGTTCCAGGGTCCCAGGTTCAATTCCGGCTTGGGTCACTGTCTGTGCGGAGTCTGCACATCCTTCCAGTGTGTGTGTGTGTTTCCTCCGGGTGCTCCGGTTTCCTCCAACAGTCCAAAGATGTGCAGGTTAGGTGGATTGGCCATGATAAATTGCCCTTTGTGTCCAAAATTACCTTTAGTGTTGGGTGGGATTACTGGGTTATGGGATAGGGTGGAGGTGTTGACCCTGGGTAGGGTGCTCTTTCCAAGAGCCGGTGCAGACTCGATGGGCCGAATGGCCTCCTTCTGCTCTGTAAATTCTATGAAAAAAAAGGGCTACCATACTTCTCCTCCTGGCTATCTCAATGAATCCACCAAGCTAAGATCTCCACTTATTTGTTCTAATTTGCACATTCTGGGTTTCAGATTGCTACCCTACCAAATTCGCTTCAGTGGAGGTAGCTGGTGATTTAAATAGTCAGCATGTGCGAACCCCGGCCTAAATCTAGTGTGGCCATCATGAAGTTGAGAAATGCTGGGTTTGAGGGCATGTCTTAATTGCAGCCAGTTCCAGGATTTTCGCCATGATGAAGAACCTAGCTGTCATGGTGTAAATCTGGGCCTTTGCCTGTGTTTCAGGCTTAGTACTGGCCGACCAAGTTCCCCCTTGCCTCAGGAAACGTGGCAGCTAGAGGGAAGCATAGACTGCAGCAGGGAATAGCTTACTGTCCTCCTAGCAATGCTTATGTGACCAGGAAGCAAAGGTATTTGACCCCGGCCCGCTGCCGATATCAAAGTCCACCACCACTCTCTACCATGATGACATGATGATCGCTGACCGGTGCCCAAAATTATTGATCGCTGTGGTCAACTACTCTATTTGGCAGCCCATCTCTCCTCAATGCTTCATCCCATCTTTGAAATCTTTCCCTGGTCTCCATTTCTCCCTCTGATCTTCCCATCTCTGCCCCCAATCACTCCTCTCTGCCCCCATACAAACAGCCTCACTGACGCACAAGGCTACTCGGTACTCAACCCCACAAACCTATCTGCTCCTGGGCTGTAGCCACTTCTGCATAGATCCTGGCCCAACAGCGTGCCAAGCTTGTCAATCAGGTCGGCTTCCAGGTAAGAAACCCATTTCGAAAAAAAAAAACACACGCCACGGAGTTAAAACCCCACAGCGTTTTTGGAAACCTGGACTGCTGGTATTCCCTGTCAGAACTCTGCCTTGGCAATGCTGTCCCAGTGAATACTGGGATCTGCACATCACAACATGTCACGGAGCCAATTCTGCAAAAAGCAACAATGTTGTGGCCCTCTATTGGTCCCAGACCTACCGTGGACATTGAGAACCTAATTAAATTTAATATGATGCAAACAGTTAGATTTAATCAAGCTTCTGATCACGAGTAAGACAGCCTGAGAGAACTGTCAGCAAGTATGCTAGAGAACAGCTCAGTATGCAGGCAAACATTTAAGGATCTACAAAAGCGAATTTGGACAAATCCCAAATGACATTTTTCCAAGACATTAAACTCCTGAATCATCTGCATTCCACAAGTGACATTTCCGTCATCTCACTGATTGAAGTCAGTGCTTTGGTAGTTTTACCATGTTGAGGAGAGACTGTTAAAGAATGTTTATTTTGCTGTTCAATTACAAATGCCACAGTTCATAACTAAAAGTGGATGCCAGCAAAAGCAAACCTTTGGGCATTTGGACTGATAATATCTGTGATTTTTTTGTAACCCCATCACTTGCTTTTTTGTGGGGTGACTCAACCTGATCTTCACTGCCCGTTTAAACAATCTCTATACTAGCCAATTAGTGAGGTAACCATAATATCATCCAAACATCTCTCTTGTAACATAAAAACATGTGCTTGCAGTAATTAGACAAGCCCATTCAGCTTGTCCCAGAGTCTATGCCTATTTCAAGATATTATCAAAACATTTTCAACTTTTTCTCTCACATTCCTGGATGAGTAAGGAATTGAGTAAATTCCTTTCTGAAAGCATTAACCGAGTCAGTATTTATTGCACTAGGTGGCAGCCTATTCCATATCAAACCTCCTCATGTTGAATGATTTATTAATTTAGCCAATAATCATACTTTGCTCTTCTATGATAGATTTGCATGAAATATTTTTCTACATCTACGTTAGTGAGTTTGTTCATTTTTTTCTGATGAAAATTAATTTGCCTTCAGCATCGTAACAGACTCCGGAAATCATCTTTGCTGTCATTTTAAAAAATATTTTCCACAGCTTCCTTCCAAATATCATGACTTTTCTTACACAATCATTCCATCAGTAGTAATCTACAGACTGTTAGCATCAAGTCCCACTCCCGAGCTTGAGTACAAAAGTCAAAGCTGACACTCCAGCGTTGGATGTGCCATCATTTTGTTTACATTAAACTGATGTGCCATCTACCTGTACATAAAAGATCCCATGGCACCAGTTTGAAAATGAGCAGGTGAGTTATTCTTCCGTCCTGGCCAATATTTATCCCTCAATAACAAACATTCACTCCCTCCACCATCAACGAACGGTGGGAGCCATGTGTACCATCTACAAGATGCACTGCAGGAGCTCACCAATGTTCCTTAGACTGCACCTTCCAAACCCATGACCACTACCATCTAGAAGGACAATGGCAGCAGATACCTGGGAACACCACTACTTGGAGGTTCTCCTCCAAGTCACTCACCGTCCTGAATTGGAAATATATCGCCATTGCTTCGCTGTCGCTGAGTCAAAATCCTGGAATTCCCTCCCTGAAAGCATCATGGGTGTGCCTACACCTCAGGGATTGCAGTGGTTCAAGAAGGCAGCTCACCACCACCTTCTCAAGGTGGGGGGGTGGGGGGGGGGCATGAAATGCTGGCTTCGCCAGCAACGCCATCATTGCATGTATGAACTGAAAACATGTTTTAAATCATCAGCACGGTAGCATGGTGGTTAGCATAAATGCTTCACAGCTCCAGGGTCCCAGGTTCGATTCCCGGCTGGGTCACTGTCTGTGCGGAGTCTGCACGTCCTCCCCGTGTGTGCGTGGGTTTCCTCCGGGTACTCCGGTTTCCTCCCACAGTCCAAAGATGTGCGGGTTAGGTGGATTGGCCATGCTAAATTGCCCGTAGTGTCCTAAAATGTAAGGTTAAGGGGGGGTTGTTGGGTTACGAGTACAGGGTGGATACGTGGGTTTGAGTAGGGTGATCATTGCTCGGCACAACATCGGGGGCCGAAGGGCCTGTTCTGTGCTGTACTGTTCTATATTCTATATCATCACAAAAGCACAAATGAACTGGTCATTATCACACTGCTGTTTGTGAGAGTTTCCTGTGCACATATTCACTGCTCTGTTTCCTGCGAGACCTAAACTTCAAAAGATACTTAACTGGCTGTAAAATACTTTGAGACATCCAGTGGTCATGAAACGTGCTACATAAATTCAACTTTCTGAGGCTCTTCTTTAACACCCCAATACTTGATCGATAACATGCGACCCTAGCTTCAATGTTTATCAAATACCACAGCTTCATACTTAGCACATTAATGATTTACCTTTCATTTAGTAACACCCTCTGCCATTTTAGTACGGACTTTCCACTGGGCAATATGTAGTTTGCGATTCATGGGCTGGATTCTCCGCCACTCGGTAGCAGAATTCCCGATGCAGCGGGAAATCGAGTGTCGGAGAAAAAATGGGATCTGCACCATTTCCGATGCTCCGCTCCCCCACTGGCGACAGCATTAAGGTTCATATCCCACACCAGCGGGAGGGAGCAAATAGGTCAAAATTACCCATTTCCATTCTATTAATGCGCTGGAAACCGGATTCTCGATGCATCCATGATTATCTGGCCCTCTGGGCCGGGATTCCCGTGGGCGTAGATTGCCATAAGTTTGTGTCAGTGTGGCCCTGATGCGGTGGACCTTGTGGTGGGCCAAGGGGTTAAGTATTTAAGGTAGGTGCCCCAATGTCACAATCCCACAAAGCAAATCCTGCCCACCCCACTCCCCAGCCTCCGCATCAGACCCTCACACCAGGCTCCCATCCAAAACCATGATAGCCCGCCACCAGATCTCCCCGCCAGAACCCCCACAATAACCCTTATTGGAGACCCCCATCAGACCCCCCCCAGCTATTATTGACAGCTCATGACCACATCAAAAGCAGTTAAGTGCTTTCTGCTTAGAAAACGAGGAATTGAAAGCACTCAACTCCTAGATGTGTATAAACATTGTGGTTAGTTTCACAGCAGACTGCCTGAGATCCTTCCAAGCATGAAGGGGAAAAAAATAAACAATCCAGTCAACTGAATGTCTGGAAGCTGTCAATTACAGCCTACTAAAAGTTTTTCTCCTTCAAGTGAATAGAAGCTTTGCAAATCAAAGGATCTGAGCGCATTTAAAGCCTTGTGATGTGGTGTTCACTTTTTATGAAGTTACAGCTGCAGCTTTCGAGGCAATTACCTGAGGCAGCAGGTGTAAGGAATAGATGAGTGAAAAAGCAGTGACTTTTTTCACTTCCAGGCAGGAGTGACTGATGGAGAAGGGTGTCTATGTTTTGTGGACGGGGGAGGCTTTGTGAAAGGGGGATTCTCTGATATAGGGGGTCTCCGATTATGGGGGTTCTCTATTATTGGGGATTCTCTGATATGGGTCCCTGGTGGGGTCAATTGATGGGGGTCTGTGTTGGAGGTCTCTGGTGGGTGGGTCAGGTCATCCTCATGTATGTGTGCTGTGGTGGGGTGGGGGAGGCGACCCAGCAATTCCTGAGGGAAGGAAGATGTCCCTATTTGTCAGCAAGGGGAGGGGGTAGGATTTGAATTGCGGAGGGAGGAGCACCATTGCTGGACCTCACTGAAAATGGCAGCCCAATAACTGGACTCATGACAGAATCCCTTGCGATCCCTACCATGCATAAATTTGCATGGCAAGGGATGGTGAATCACCAGTGCAAACCAGAAGTGATCGAGCTCCGGCAGGAAAACAGTCTCCCAAACGGAGAACCCAGCCTTGAAGCACCCAGCTGTGAAACAAACAGAAAGCACTTAACTGTCTTTGATGTGATCCAGGAGCTGTCAATCATAGCTAAATGTTTATAAACATTGTCATTAACTTGACAGCTGGGTACTTCAAAGTTACTCAAATGTGAAGAGAGGTGAATTAAGCAATGCAGACAGCTGGGTGGGTGTGGAAGCTGTCAGTCACAGCCTAGTGAAAGCAATTTAATAGAGAAATGAATGAAAAGACTGAATGAATCTGCCCTCGACAGCATGACTTCATGGGACCAGCCTTTCAGAATGTTTAAAAATTTGGCGGGAAAAGCCAGCAGCACGGCCGATAGGCTGCACACTGCTTTTACTCCCCGAGTTGATAAATATTAGACAAGTCCGCCCAGAGATTATTGATAAACTGAATGCATCCAAGATATGGAAGTGCTGCAATTGGCTGAAGAAAAGAAGAAACTATTGGGTCGCATAAAAGAGAGCAAATTACTAATATTTCGGTCACATTAGGGGATGGTTTAGCTCACAGGGCTAATCGCTGGCTTTGACAGCAGACCAAGGCAAGCCAGCAGCACGGTTCGATTCCCGTAACAGCCTCCCCGAACAGGCGCCGGAATGTGGCGACTAGGGGCTTTTCACAGTAACTTCATTTGAAGCCTACTCGTGACAATAAGCGATTTTCATTTTCATTTCATTTCACATTATTCCAGCAGACGGTAGCAAGTGATAATTATTGGAAGTAATGATCGACAGAAAAAGTAGAAGAAAGAAGCCGAGGAGAGAATAGATGATAGATTTAGTGGACTGGATGCAGTTGACCTATGTGGAATGTATAAGGGCAGCACAGGACGATTACACTGAAGTAGCGATCAATCCAATCAAAGTTCTGGGGAGAAGGTGGCACGAATGGACAAATGCATGTACATGTAACGGTGCTCTTTCCACTATGAATGGCGAAGGTCCCAGATCGATACTTACATTCTGGCCGCCCAATTGGAACCCTGATCGTATTTTGCATAGCTAGTTACATTATCCTGTTTGTAATATCCTCCTCTATTTCAAGATGAAACATTTTGACTATAACCATGGACTCTTGTAAGGCACCTTCTAAAATGCCATCAAAATATGTTAATAAGTACACAGGAATCGAAACTGAGTAAAAGTAAGAACAAACAGTGGGCAGGATTCACCTTGGGCTGAAATCGTGAAACACGATTAGGCGGAGAATATTCTCCAATGTCAAAACCGTGATAGGCGCCATTCGGACGCCAAATCGGGACAATCCGGCTGCCCGAAAATGCCGTAAATGCGTCGCTAGCTGCGCAACATTTAAGTACAGTTGGCATGTCATTAACCGGCCTGACCCTCTATTCTCCGGGTCCTCTGCAATTCACCGCCGCCGATGGGCCTAGTTCACGACGGCGCGTTCACTTGTGGCCTCAGCAGTCGGCAACCCGGCGTGACGGGCGTGGACTGTGTCCCGTGCCACCACAGTGGGCCGGGAGCCGGGCTGCTGGCCGGCGGGGGGCTTCCGTGAGGGCTGGGGGATTGGTGGGGAGTGGCCAGTGGGTGGCCAGGGGGTGGCCAGGGGGGCAGTATTTGGCAGGTCATATCCGTGCACAGCCAGTGCCATGTTTCACGGTATGACCGCTGCAGGTTGTCGCTGTGCGCATGCGCGGCCACAGACCCGGCCATTCTCCAGGCGTTTATCTGGTGGGAGCCGGGCGTTTTACTCGCCGCGGCTGCTATCCCCTCACTGGTCGCAGGATCGGTGAGGGTTCTGCTCCAATTTTCCCGTCGGAAACTGTCACAGTTCCCACGCCGAGGTTGGCACGTGGCCTCCAAAATGGTGAATCCAGCGCAGTATATTTACACTTCCTGGTAGACACCTACCAGGTACTTCTCTCAGGTTGGCACCTTGCTGGCCGACCTTATATACTCGAGGTAATTGATACGTCACCCATAGCGATGGAGCCCATACTCCACAAGGAGCAGAGAAGACAAACATTCCCACCCCGTTATCCCCATGAGGGATACCACATTCCTCCCTCTCAAAGTCTGAAAACTCTTGATGAGAAGGAGGAGCAGGCAAAAGGATGCCGGAGTCTCTTTGGTTCCAATACGTCCGCATGGAGCTGACGCGCCGGACCAGTCGGCACATGTCGCGCCGCTGAACACCATTGACGGCAGGACCCATGTGGCGGACAATCGTCAGGTGGCAGCAGAACTACGGAGTCGCTGTCCAAGACCTCCGAGGTCTGCATCTCCATCTCAGAGTCTGATGAGACAACGTCAGGGATGTCTGTGTTGAGAGAAACTGGAGGCGTCACAACAGACTGGTTCGGCAATGGAGCCGGAGGATCCAGCACCGGCTTCCTTTAAGGCACTTCACGAGAGAGCAGCTGCCGAGAGTGAATGCGATCCAGGTGTTGTTCCATTCGTTGCCCCCGAACGGGAACTTGCTATGAAACTGGTCCCGTTTGACAGACGTCAATCCTAGGGATCCAGCAAGCAGCGTTGTTGCAGTTACAAATGAACACCGCATCATCAGGTGCAAAGCAGCAAAGAGGTTGACTTCAAACTGGACAAAGCCCTTGCGAATCTTGGTTACGGCATATTTTTGCACCGATGTCCGGCACAATCTAACTCAGCCATGTATGAAGTCTATAACCCATTAACGTTTCAGTTGGGGCTACCCCAGTTACTGCATGTGGTGTTGTCCTGTGTGAAAATAAACATCCTACCAGCCTTGTGTCCACTGAGCTGAAAGTCTGGGCGGGATTCTCCGATCCTGGGACTAAGTGTTGACGCCGTCGCAAACGGCGGAGCGTTTTACGACGGTGTCACCTGGCCCTTAGGATCAGCGCTCCTGTACCGCACAGAGGGCCAGCATGGCACTGGAGAGCCTCACGCTGCTCCAGCTGCCGATACGGGCATTAGCACGGGCACAGCGCGTACACACATGCGAGCCATGGCTGATACGATTCGCGCATGCATGTGAATTGCCGTCTCCGCACCGGCCCCGACGCAACATGGTGGAGACCAACAGGGGCTGCGCGGAGGAACATAGGCCCCCACTGGGATAAGGCCGCCCACCGATCGGTAGGCCCCGATCACGGACCAGGCCACCGTAGAGGCCCCCCACAGAGTCAGATCTCCCCTCCCACCAGGCCGCCCCCCCCGCAGCATGAACGTCGAGGTCTTTCCGGGTAGGACCACACGAGAACCACGCCGGCGGGACTCGGTCTCACTCGGCCTATCGTGCGTGGAGAATCGCGGGGGGGACCGCGTTGAGCGTCCCCCAACTGGCGCCGTGCCAACCGCGCCAGCGCCAATGGCGCCGATTCTCCTGAGCCCCCGTTTGACTGTCTGCACGGCCCTCTTTGCCAAACTAATCGAAGCAAGGTGGTACAGAGAAGTGAGGACGTGGCGAATCCCATTGCTCTCCGCAAAAGCGGCAAATTTCTCACTCGGGAAGGAGGCCCCGTTATTGGTCAGGGATATCTCCAGGATTCCGTAGGTGGAAAGGGAAATGCGCAATTGCTCGATGGTCGCCCGGGAGGTGATCGTCACCATCTTTGTTCAAAACCAAAAAACCTCTTTACTGATATCCGTTGCAATTTAATTTCCCGAATTTCTTCGTTCATGCAGTACTTTTCTAGTTCTTAAATTTTATTTTCCAGTCATCCATCACTCCCATTTGCTGGAATCTGTCAAATACATTTAACTCCTCTATTTAAAGATCAATTCTGTTTCAATGACCAATTCCTCTGACAACCTGGCAGTGTTTGTAGCATTATCAATAACTTTGTGGGCAAGTGTTGGTAAAAAATATAAATGTTCAACTATAAATCTAACTAATGGGACATACGGAAAAATCCCATCCCGAGCTAAATCTGGACTATTGGTTAGAAATAACATGAGTGATGGTCTTCAATGTTGCACGATATCAAGTCCTCAGAGCATGTCAAGTGTTGGATAAAATGGCTAAATTGTGAGATGCACGGAGACTTGGGAATATGGGGAATGAATTACACATGACACACTGCACAGTGGAAAGTGATCCGTATCGTCTTGCATCTTTAATTTTGTCCATATATATATACAATTTACAGTGCATAGGGAGACCATTCGGCCTATCAAGTCTGCACCTGCCCTTACAAAGGGCACCCTAATCAAGCCGACATATCTACCCAATTCCCGTAACTCAGTAACCCCCACTTAATCTGTTTTGGACACTAAGGGCAATTTTGCATGGCCAATCCACCAAACCCGCACATCTTTGGACTGTGGGAGGAAACCGGAGCACCCGGAGGAAACCCACGCAGACACAGGGAGAGCGTGCAGACTCTGCACAGACAGTGACCCAAGCCGGGACTCGAACCTGGGACCATGGAGCTGTGAAGCAACTGTGCTAACCATTATGCTGCCGTACTGCCCATATGTTTCTGGAACCTACCTCTTCATTCCCCTGAGGAAGGAGCAGTGCTCCGAAAGCTAGTGATGTAAAACAAACATGTTGGACTTTAACCTGGTGTTGTCAGACTTCTTACTTACTAAAATTGGCAGAGGATATTACAAAGTGGAAGGTAAATCATTAATGTGTTGAGTGTAGGACTTAATGTGGTATTTGATCAACACTGAAGCTAGAGTCACTTGAAATATTAGGGTGTGTTAGCGGACTACCGGAAAACTTGAATTCTTGTAGCATGTTTCATAGCCAGCCAATTAAATAGTGTAGGCATTTTTGTAATGTAGGAAATACAGCAACAGATATTGGTCCAACAAACCCACACAAGCAGCAGTGTGGTAATGGCCAGTTAATCTGTTTCTGGTTCTGTTCTGGAGAAGGATCATTTAGATTCAAAACGTTAACTCTGGGCGGGATTCTCCGGCCACGTCCGCCAGGCGACCGGACAACCCTGCCCGAGGTCAATGGACTTCTGGATTGTCCGCGGCTCGCCCGTGGCGTTCTTGCAGCGGGCGGGGGGGGGGGGGGGGGGGGGGGGGGGGGGGGGGGCTTGGGGGGGGGGAGAATCCAGCCTTCTATTTCTCTCTCCACGGATGCTGCCAGGCCTGCTGAGTTTATACACCATTTTCTGTTTTTATATCTTCAATTTTGCGATGCTGACTGAGGGATAAGTAGCCGGGACACCAATGACAACTCACCTGTCCTTCAAAATGGGAGCACCAACTCATCAAATGTCAGTTTCGAAAAAGAATCCAAGTTCAACGCTGACCTGACAGATCTCAGCCAGGCAGCAATTGGCCGCAGTACCTGTAAACCAGGCAGAGCAAATCAGCCAGGATCCTTGCATGCTGACACCCACTGGCTGAGCTACTGCATGGAGAATGGCCACTTCCATGGTAATTGGAGAGCTGTTGATGCCTGTGTAACTGGAAGCTGCAAGCAGAGCCTGCTGGGGCTTGCACAAAGCTTTACCAGCAGCTCTTAAGAGGGAAGGAAATTATTTTGATAATTGCCTTTCATTCGGATGTGGTAAGTACAGTATTTAATCGGCAACTTCTCTAATCTACTCTTTTAAAAATAATTTAGTCCATATTTTTCACCTCAGGTTCTTTCCTCCTTACACAGTGGCCATCAACAATTCTTAACTCTATAAAGTCCAAGTCTGTCCAATGTTTGAATATCATTTCCACCTCTGGAGTGCCTCTTCTAATGTCTCCCTGGCACTCCCGTGTGTGAAACAATAAGAAGCTTGTTCTATGATAGGGGATCCTTTCATGCCTCCAGTCTCTCTCCGTCTCTCTTTAGTTTTACCTTTTATCACTAATTTTGTCAGCAGTGCTCTTCTGAAGTTCATTTTTATGATTCCAAGCTACCAATGTCCTTCCTCCAGACATCCCTATTGCATTGAAATCACGGCTCCCCAAAACGTATCCTATTCCAACTCATCCACTTTGAGTACGAGGGGATTATCAATGGCTGTTATTTCTTTTCAATATTCTTCCACGGGTTGTGGGCATCACTGGCAAGGCGACATTGCTGCCCGCCCTAATTGCCCTTGCGCTGAATGGCTCGCTGGGCCACTTCAGAGGGCAGTTCAGAGTGGTGTGGATCGGGAGCCTCATGTAGGCCAAACCGGGTGAGGATTTCCTTCCCTCAGGAGCAGTAGTGAATGAGATGGGTTTCTACGGCAACCGATGATAGTTGCCATGGTCACCATTCCGGAGGCGAGTTTTATATTCCAGGTTTATTCATTGAATTTCCATTCAACCCGCTGTCATTTGAACCTACATCCCCAAATCATTAGTTTAAGTCTCTGAATTATTAGTCCGGTGTTATTAATAATAATGCCACCATCTCGCCAAGCGGCATGGTAGAACACTGGTTCGCTCTGTTGCTTCACAGCGCCAGGGTCCCAGGTTCGATTCCCGCGTGGGTCACTGTGCGTACGGAGTCTGCATGTTCTCCCTGTGTCTGCGTGGGTTTACTCTGGGTGCTCCGGGTTCCTCCCACAAGTCACAAAGGACATTTGGACATTCTGAATTCTCACTCTGTGTACTCGAACAGGTGCAGGAATGTGGCGACGAGGAGCTTCAACTTTATAGCAGTATTAATGTAAGCCTACTTGTGACAATAAAGATTATTATATATTATAAGAAGGGTGGAGCCAGTTATTCATCCATTGGACGTAAAGAATATATAGAAAGCAGAGAGGTGTATAGAATGTGCATAAGGGACCTTAAAAAGGAAATTAGGAGAGCAAAAAGCGGACATGAAAGGATAGTGGGGTAAAATAACGGAAAATCCTAAATTGTTTTATAAGTACATTAAGGGTAAAAGGCTAACTAGGGAAAGAGTAGGGCCCATTAAGGACCACATAGTAATTTGTGTGTGGAGCTAGAGCACAGGTAGGGTTAAAATGAGTACTTTTTGTTGGTGTTCACTAGTGAGAGGAACAATACGGAATTGAAATCAGGGAGAAGGATTGTAATAACATTAAAGAAATTAATATAGTCAGAGAGGAGGTTCTGAGTGGGAGGCTTAAAAGCAGACAAATCTCCAGGGCCAGATGAAATGTATCCCAGGCTGCTGAGTGAGGCAAGGGAGGAAATAGCAGGGGTGCTAACAATAATTTTCAATTCCTCTCTGGCCACAGGAGAGGTGCCGGAGGACTGGAGGATAGCCAATGTGGTACCATTATTCAAGAAGGGAGGAAGGGACAAATCAGGAAACTACAGGCCAGTCACTCTAACCCCAGTGGTGGGGAAACTATTGGAAGCAATCCTGAGAGACAGAACTAATCTGTATTTGGAGAGGTAAGGATTAATTAAGAACAGTCAGCATGGTTTTTGTTAAGGGGAGGTCATGTCTGACCAACTTGATTGAATTATCTGAAGAGGTGACCAGTTGTGTAGATGAGGGCAATGCATTTGATGTCGTCTCCTTGGGCTTTAGCAAGGCTTTTGCTATGATCCCACATAGGAGAATGAGTCTCCCAAGAGCCCATGGGATCCAAGGAAATTTGGAAAATTGGATCCAGAGTTGGCTGAATGGCAGGAAGCAGAGGGGTGTTTTCTGACTGGAAACCTGTGTCCAGTGGGGTCCTGCAGGACTCAGTGTTGGGGCCCTTGCTGTTTGTGGTTTATTGAAACGATTTAGACATGAATGTAGGAGGGTTGATCAGTAAGTTTGTGGATGATATGAAAATTGGTGGGGTGGTAAATAGTGAGGAGGATTGCCTTAGATTACAGGAGAATATAGCTGGGCTGATCATATGGGCTGATCAGTGGCAAATGGAATTAAATCTGAATAAGTGTGAGGTGATGCACTTGGGCAGGACAAACAAGGCAAGGGGAATACATGATAAACGACAGGACCCTGGGAAGCGCTGAGGATCAGAGCGACCTTGCTATGCATGTACACCAGTTTCTTGGGGAAGTATAACCTTCTTGCTCTTAAACTCAATGCCTCAGCTAACAAAGGACATCATAAGCCTTTTTAACCATGCGTATTCACCTGGGCACGATTCTCACTGCTGATGGGACTGTGTTTGTAAATGCTTATTTTTGAGAAGCATTAATCAAACTGCACCAAGTTACCACAACATATCAAGGAATATTTTGAAAGGATATTTTACAGAAACAATGCCTGATTGCATTGGTCCATATAGCAGATTTTGCGTTTGAAAATCCTGGGAGTGGTAGCAAGGGATAAAAAAGGTCTACCTCAAAACTAGTGCTATTTTTGATCATTTTGAAAAATTCTTTCATAGGATACGGGATTCTAGTAAGGCCAGCCTTCATTGCCCACCAAACAATCCTTGAGGAGATGAAGTTCTGCCTTCACATTGAGGATACCCTCCATCGTGTTGTGTGGCACTAGCACCACGCTAGATTGGATAGATTTCGAACAAATCTATTAACTCAAAACTGGGCATCCATGAGGCACTGTGGGCCATCAGCAGTAGCAGAATTGCAAACAAAGAGAATCTGTATCCCCATAGCCCAGCATATTCCCCATACTACCATTAGCATCAAGCCAGAGGGTGAATCCTGCTTCAATGAAGAGTGTAGGAAGCACGCCAGGAGCAGCAGCAGGCATACCGGGAAATGAGGCGTCAACCAGCTGAAGCTACCACACTTGAATGCCAAACAGCGAAAGCTCTGTGCAATATGCTCTAAGCAATCTCCAGGACCAATGGATCCGACCTAAGCTCTGCAGTTCTGCTATATCCAATTGTGAATGACAATGGGCAATTGAACAACTAACTGGAGAAAAGCTCCATAAAACCCCAATCCTCAGTGATGGGGGGGGGGGGGGGGGGGGGGTAGAAAGACACCAGTGCAAAAGACAAGGCTGAAGCATTTGCAAGCGACTTCAGTCAGAGGTTCCAAGTGGATGATTCATCTCAGCCTCCTCCAGAGGTCCCCGGCATCGCAGTCTTCAGCAAATTCATTTCACTCCACATGTTATGAAGAAAATGTTGAACATGCTGGATACTGCAAAAGGCTCTGGGCCCTGGCAATATTCAGAAGACATGTGCTCCAGAAATCGCCGTGCCCCTAGCCAAGCTGTTCCAGCACAGCTGCAACACTGGCATTTACCCATCAAATGGAAAGTTTCTCAGGTATGTCCTGTAAACAAAACACAGGCCAAGTACCATCCCATCAGTCTACTGTCGAGCATCAGTAAAGTGATGGAAGAGATCATCAACAGCATTATCAAGTGGCACGTATCAGCAATAATCTGCTCACTGACATTCCGCCAGAGTCACTCAGCTCGTGACCTCAATGCAGCCTTTGTTCAAACATGGACAAAAGAGCTGAACTCAGTGAGGTGAGAGTGACTGTCCTCAACATCAAGGCAGCATTTGACTCAGCGTGGAATCGAGGAGCCCTTGCAAAACTGAAGTCAATGATAATCAGGGGGAAATCTCTCCATTGGTTGGATTCATATCTGGCACAAAGGAAAATGATTGTGGTTGCTGGAAGTCTATTATCTCAGCTCCAGGACATCACTGCAGGCGTTCCTCTGTGTTGTATCCTAGGCCCAACCATCTTCAGCTGTTTCATCAATGACATCCCTCCCATCATAAGGTCAGAAGTGGGGATGTTCGCTGATCATTGCACAATGTTCAGCAGCATCTGTGTCTCATCAGAAACAGTCCATGTACACATGCAGCAAGACCTGGGCAACATTTAGGCTTGGGCTGCTAAGTGGAAAGTAACACTTGCACCACACAAGTGCTTGGCAATGTCCATCTCCAACAAAAGAGAACCTGACCATCTCTCTTTGCTATTCAATGGCATTATCATCACTGAATCGTTCACCATCACCTGGGGGTTACCATTGACCAGAAACTGAATTGAACCAGCCATATAAATACTGTGGCTACAATAGCAGGTCAGAGGCTAGGAATCCTACAGTGAGTAACTCACCTCATTACTCCCCAAAGTCTGTTCACCATCTACAAGGCACAAGTCAGGAGTGTAATGGAATACCCACCCCACTTGCCTGGATCAGTGCAGCTCCAGCAACACTCAAGAAGCTTGACACCATCAAGGACAAAGCAGCCGGCTTGACTGGAACCTCAACCAGCACAATAAACATTCAAACCCTCCACCACTGATGCACAGTGGCAGCCGTGTGTACCATCTACAAGATAGAACATAGAACATAGAACGATACAGCGCAGTACAGGCCCTTCGGCCCTCGATGTTGCACCGACATGGGAAAAAACTAAAGGCCATCTAACCTACACTATGCCCTTATCATCCATATGCTTATCCAATAAACTTTTAAATGCCCTCAATGTTGGCGAGTTCACTACTGTTGCAGATAGGGCATTCCACGGCCTCACCACTCTTTGCGTAAAAAACCCACCTCTGACCTCTGTCCTATATCTATTACCCCTCAATTTAAGGCTATGTCCCCTCGTGCTAGCCACCTCCATCCGCGGGAGAAGGCTCTCGCTGTCCACCCTATCTAACCCTCTGATCATTTTGTATGCCTCTATTAAGTCACCTCTTAACCTTCTTCTCTCTAACGAAAACAACCTCAAGTCCATCAGCCTTTCCTCATAAGATTTTCCCTCCATACCAGGCAACATCCTGGTAAATCTCCTCTGCACCCGTTCCAAAACTTCCACGTCCTTCCTATAATGAGGCGACCAGAACTGTACGCAATACTCCAAATGCGGCCGTACTAGAGTTTAGATGCACTGCAGCAACTCAGTGGACTCGTTCAACAGCACGTTCCAGACCTCTACCACCTAGGACAAGGTCAGCAGATTCATGGGAACGCCACCATCGTACGTTCCCCTCCAAGCCACTCACCATCCTTGTTCGGAACCATATCACCATTCATTAACTATTACTGGGTCAACGTCCTGGAACTCCTTCCAACAGCACAGTGGGAGTTCCTGCAGTGCACAGGCTGCAGTGGTTGAAGAAGGCAGCTCACCACCACCTACTCAAGGGCATTAGGGAGGGCCATAAATGTTGGCCTAGCCAGGGGTGCCCACATCCCCAGAGCAAATATTTGTTTTTTAAATTGCCCTGGGGAGTGCTGAGCTGCCTTTGTGAACCATTGCCGTCCATCTGATGTCTGGTTACACCCACAGTGCTGATAGACAGTTTTCGGCTTTTGGCCCGACAACAATAAAGGAACACTGATATAGTTCCATATAATATGGTGTGTAACTTAGAAGGGAACACCCATATTGAGGTGTTCACTTGGCTGTGATACCCTCTCTGGGTGGATGAGGTGACAGGTTTGGAAGGTGCTGTCGAAGGAGCTATGATGACTTGTTGCACTGCATCTTGTATAGGCCTGTGTCTGCTGGGGGTGGAGAGAGTGCATGTTTATGTTGCTGAATGGGGTGCTGATGTAAGTGAGCGATTTTCTCCTGGGTAGTGTTGAGCTTTTTGAATGTTGGGTCCACATTCAAAGTGGAGAATATTCCACACACTCCTGACTTGTGCGTCATTGATTGTCCGCAAGCTTTGGGGAGTCAGGAGATGAGTTGCTCATCACATAATTCCCAGGGCGCAATTCAGCGACCGTGCTGTGCCCGGCGCAGATCAGAGCACGCCGGGTGTATAACGGGAGAGGGCAAAATCGAGAATCGCGGCGGGCGCGAACCATTTTGCGATTCACCTGGCGCCCGGCCGAAGGCAAGGTTTGGATCTCGCCCAAAAATTGCCAGAACGTCATTAACCCTAATTTGCATTCGCTTCAATCTCATTAATGAAACTGAAATCGAATGCAGTGGCCTCCTGGGAATTACCCGACTCCGCAGCGGGAAGTCAGGCAGTCGTCATTTCATACTCGGTTTCAAAAACATGAAGCAGGCGTCATGGTTTCTGAGGAGCTGAATAGCCCTTTCCATTTGCCAGCATGCAGCTTAAGGGCATTGGAGCTGCTGCCCAGTGCTCGGGGTGGGAATCTCTCAGGTGGGGTTCGGCTCGATCAGGGGGCTGAAGCGTTCCAGGTCGGAGGTCACCTTTGGGCCAGGGGCATGAGGGACTTAGCATCTGTGAGGCCTTCAAGCCATCTTTCAATATTGTGGAGACCCATAACAGGGGCAAACACAGCTGTAGCCTGTCTGTCCAACCAAACTCTCCCAGGACAGAGCCTGCTGCAGCTTCTCCACTGAAAGTCCATTTCACCCCCTTTGACTGTGAGCAGCCTCTAGCTTCACAGCTGAAGGCTATTTCAAATGAGGAATCAAACTGTTTAGTTGTTAGAGCACTTCATTTTCCTGAATTCTCAAGTGCCTCCTCGAGTGCACACATGCCATGTCTCAGAGGGAGATTAGTGCACTGCAGGTCCAGAAAGCTTTGATGCCTGAACAGTGTGTCTGAATTATAGGAGCTCCAACACCATTGAGGAAGCTGCCAACAATCAAACACTAAAAAGCAGGGGTTCACCACTGAGGATCCTCTCTGGCCAAAGGGTGAGTGTGTGGATGGGCGGAGGGCAGCTGATCACGCCCTCCCTCATGTTCCCGACAGAGGTCTGGGGTCCAGGAGCTCCCGATTTGGCAGGGGGTGAATGAGCAGAGCGACGTTAGTCAGTACATCTGGTTCGCTGGATGGCACTCTAGGAGAAGGTGGGACAGCCATGGTAAGGGTGGGGGAGGCGTGCGGAATGAAGGGTCCCGGGATGGAGCCCACAACTGATTGTCAGTCACTTTCCTTCTCCAATTATTTCCAGATAAAACGATGTTTGCTGGTGTTGATCCTGCAGAGGCTGACCTTGCGTTGTTTCTGGGAGCTGAGGCGGGCAGGCAACAGAGAAGGCAGCAAAGCCAATTCAGGCTGGAGGCAGCACCCCATGGGCAGGGGACCACCGCACAACCTGAAGACCCGGCAGATCAGGCTGAGGAGAGAGCCAGAAGGGGAGGCCAACGACAGCCTAAGGTGTACAGGCGTCATTGGTCATTCCAAGAGATGACAAACAGCAGGTGCCACAGACGATTCCGTCTCAGCAGAGAGACAGTGCTGTACCTGTGCCACACCCTCGAGGACTTGGCACCCATGGAGGAGGAGAACACCTGCTCCTGGTCACTGCAGCCCTAAACTTTTCCACCACCGAGTAATCCTGGAGTTCGAGGAGGGCCTTGTGTGGCACCTTGCTCTCACCATCCCACAGATGCATCCGGGAGCTGACAGATGCTCGGTATTCTCCGGGTATCAAACTACATCAGCTTTGATCTGGACCAGGCCCACCAAGATGCCCGGGCTGGAGGATTCAATGTTGTCACTGGGATGCCCCAGGTCCAGGCCGATCGATGGCACGCATGTCACCTGTAAACCTGATGTGGTCCGAAAGCTCGTGTTTGAAACAAACCTGTTGGACTTTAACCTGGTGTTGTAAGACTTCTTCCTGTAAACCAGGGCAACAAGGAGTGGCCGATATTAACAAGAAGGGGTTCCACTCTCTGAATGTTCAGATCATGTGCGACAACCACCTTCAGAATCAGGCACCTGTGTTCCTGCTACCCTGGAAGCGCGCACGCATGACAGCTACATCCTTGGGCACCCGGTGACCTGGTGTCTTTGAGGCGCACCCAGAGGTGACAGGTTGGCTCATGGGGGGGAAAAAGGGAGACCTGCCTCGATCATGGCTGATGGTGTTGGTGCAGAGGATGAAAGCGAAGCGGAGACCTGATATAATGAGACCCACATTACCACCCTGCTGTCATTGAATAGTGCATCTGGGTTCTCAAGATGCAGTTCTGATGCCTTGGCCGCTCTGGTGGTGCCCTGCAGTACAATCCCCAGAGGGACACCTGCTTTGTTGTGGTCTGCTGTGCCTTCCACAACTTGGCACGGAAGCGGGGTGACGTGGTGGAGAAGGACAAGCATGAGGAGGCGGTGGCACATGCGGCCTCATTTCAGGAGGAGGATGAGGCGGAACAAGAGGGGTCAGAGGACAAACCTGAGGTGGTGTCGGAGGATGGAGGACAGGTGGCGGAAAGGCTCTGACATGCCAGGAGGACCCTCATTATCTCCAGTTTCTCCTCGAACAAAGCTGTGCTCATCAGCTCCTCCCACTATTTACCTTCAACCCCAATTTACCCGCCTCCCCTATTCCCCTCACCCCATTCCCTCCTTTCCCCCGGAGGGCAATAGAGGATGGGGTGTAGGCAGGCAGACTGTGAGGATTAACATGACAGAGGCTTCACATGTATCATATATGGCATATTTTAATAACTAATATTTTGCTGTGACAGATTTCCATTCCCCTAGCTACCGGTAGTGACCTCACCAGTGATCACTCAGTGTTCCTCACTCTTCTGGTTTAGCTCACTGGGCTAAATCTCTGGCTTTTAAAGCAGACCAAGGAAGCCAGCTGCACGGTTCAATTCCCGTACCAGCCTCCCCGAACAGGTGCTGGAATGTGGCGACTAGGGGCTTTTCACAGTAACTTCACTGAAGCCTACTTGTGACAATAAGTGATTTTCATGCATTTCATTTCTTGATCATTTCCAGAGGTGGAGGCTGCCTGCTGCTTTCCACGACCAATGGCCTTTGATGCCTTTGGCAGACATCCTCTGGAGGGCCCGGAGCCATCGTCATCCCACCATGTTCTGCCTGCTGCTCTTGAGGTGCACCAGCATCAGGAGGGGGAATTTGGAAGAACTGTTGACCACCGTCGTCTCCTTGTTGGCAGCCCTAGGTTGGCCTCCAGCGCCCCCTCCTCCCTGACGGTGCCCGTGGGGCCCTGGGGGGTCTCCAAGAGATGGAGGGGCAGCTGGAGTGAGCTCCAGAGGCCTCTGAGTCATCTGGCGCCGCCAGTCCTGGAGGCTCCCTCCATTGTCGGCACCGTGGTGTTGACGCCCTCTGCGATGGTCCTCAGTGAATGGGCCATGCTCTGCAGTGCCTCGGCAATGCATCTGAAGCACGTCTCTCATTGACTGGGACATGATGTTGAGGCCCTCAGTCATGTTCATTGCAGACTCAGCCTTGCCTTGGACACCAGCACTCAAAATGCATCGACTTCATACTCCAGGTTTTCCACTGCGGTCACCACCCTGGCCCTGTTGGCTTCGGTGCCATGCATCGTCAGAACCATCTTACAGAACAAAGAACAGTACAACACAGGAACAGGCCCATCAGCCGTCCAAGCCTGCGCCGACCATGATGCCTGTCTAAACTAAAGCTTTCTGCACTTCCAGGGTCTCTTTCCCGCTATTCCCACCCTATTCATGTGTTCATCAAGATGCCTCTTAAACGTCGCTATCGTATCTGCTCCCACCACTTCCCCCGGCAACGCATTCCAGGCACTCACCACCCTCTGTGCAAAAGGTTTGCCTCATACATTTCCTCTAAACATCCCCCTCACATCTTAAGTCCACGTCTCCAAGTAATTGACTTTTCCACCATGGGACTATTCACTCTGTCCATGCCATTCATAATTTTGCAAACCTCTCCTGCGCCCGAAGCCTTTGTCATTCCTCCAATTGGCCTTGCAGTCGCTGGAATGTTGCTGATACCCCCTCCTGAATCTCACGGTTTGTCTTAGCAGCTGCGTCAACTCTGGGAGAACCGTGCCCAGAGGCTGAGCATCTGACTGGGACCCAGCTGTGTCCTGGGATCCAGCAGACCTTCGACTGCTGTCTCCCTTGAGTGGTCCTGCCTCCGCCTGATGGGGATCAACAGCTGTGTGGTTCTCACCAGATAGTGCCCCCAAAGCCTGCCCACTGATGTCACCCACTGAGGTATGTACCTCTCCGCTGGTGGAAGGTGTGGGTGATAGCTATGAGGTATCTCCAGTGTTCTCCTCAAAGCTCTCCTCCATGGTGTTCCCTTGGGTGGCAGGGCAGGGAGCAACTCCGAATAACCCCGGCCTCATCAGATGGTGATCCTGCAAAACAATGGACATGTGGGGCGGCATTCTCCCCTACCCGGCGTGACGGAGGGTCCCGGAGTAGGAGAGTGGCGCCAGCCACTCAGGGGTCGCGCCTCCCCAAAGGTGGGGAATTCTCCCCACCTTTGGGGGCTAGCCCCGCGCCGGAGCGGTTGCCACCAGAAGACAGGCGCAAAAAACCGGCGCCCCCGGCAGCGGGGCTGGCCGAAAGGCTTTCGCCAGTCCGCGCATGCGCCGGCAGTGACATCAGCGGAAGCTGGCCGCTGACGTCACTGCCGGCGCGTGCGCGATGTGGGGTTTTCTTCCGCTTCCGCCATGGCGGAGACCATAGCGGCCGCGGAAGAAACTAGTGCAGCCAAAGCACTGGCCCGGAGTCTGAGCGAGGGGCCCCGATCACGGGCCAGGCCACCGTGGGGGCACCCCCCGGGGTTCGATCGCCCCCCCGCCCACCCCAGGACCCCGGGGCCCGGTCGCGCCGCTGATCCCGCCGTTCCAGAGGTGGTTTAAACCTCGGCGGCGGGAGAGGCCTCCCAGCGGCGGGACTTCGGCCCATCCGGGCCGGAGAATCACCGCAGGGGCCTCTCCGATCGGAGTGGCGAGATTCCTGCCCCTGCCACTTCCCGGGTGGCGGAGAATCTCTGCCACGGCGGGGGCCAGATTTTAGGCGCCCCCAGGCGATTCTCCGACCCTGCTGGGGGTCGGAGAATTTTGCCCGTGGTCAGTGAGAGGGAAGAATCATTTTGTCTGACACGAACAATTCATTTGAGACAGGGGATGAAGGGGCATTGAATCCTGGTGCAGGTCAACCTCGCTGTCAGTGACTGCTCTCTCCTCGGGCAACCTTTCGATCTCCAGGGCCCGTTCTTGGAATCTCTGGGAAACCTCCCCACCTGTCTTGGCTCTTTCCCATTTATTATGGGCTATATTCTCCTGCGGGAACAAAGAGAGGGCATTGTGAGCTGCATGCTTGTTGGGTGATGAAGAGTCTATAGCAGGTGGCATATGTGGGCATCACACCTGGACATGAAGGGGTTGTGCTGGTGGGTGCCAGGGGTTCTGAGGAACAAGCATGAAAATCGGACGAGGGGAGAGTGTGAGGTGTCAGCTAGTGAATTGTGGGAAGGAGGGGTTTGAGAGGTGATAACACATCCTTGCAGCTCGGTGGAGGTTGTTGGTCGGCTTTTGACATTGGACGGTGGTCCTCCTTGCCACGCTGCCCATACTGATAGCCGCTACCACTGCCTCCCAGGCGGCATTGCTTACCCAGCTACTGGTCCCCCAACCTCCTCGGGAGAGCAGGGTCCACAGCGTCGAGGAGCCTGGCCAGGCCGCCATTGCCAAAGCGAGGAGCAGGCCTGTGCGGTGCCATGCATGTTTCTTGACTGGGAGTGAGCGGTGATGGAGCGTTCAAAAGCAGCTTGCCCCTCGTTAGCAGCGGGCAGCTGAGGCACGTCAGGTGAATCAGACGGAGACGGAGCCAGTATTGCCGAGAATCTCAAGGGGGCTTATTGTGGACACTAAGCGTTGTTGAATACGGGCCACAATCTCGCCAATGCGGCCGTCGCAAAGCTCCCCACAAAACGCGCCCAAGACCAGTCCGCTGAATCACTCCCCCAGCCTCTGATCGTCCCTTGTCGCTGAAGTATTTTTGTGGCTGATCCAGTTAAGTTGCCAAGTGCGCCCAAAGCAAAATCTTGACCTGAGCAGTGCATGCAGGAAACGTTATGGAGAGTGATGACATATTGTTATGGAGAAAAGTGTTCAAAAACATCCTGTGGTTTACCATGGCAATGTTGAATTTTCATTGTACATGAAGTACAATTTAAGTTGAAAGATGATCCAACTGCTGAATAATCTACCTTCAAAGTGAAGCGACAAGCACACAGCATGTAGCAAGATAGAGGATGACGTTCTTTCATATACATCCACCTTCTGAATGCTAATTCGAATCATTCAGAAAAAGTATATTTTAATATCATTAATTGAACAATTACATTTATGTGGGGCCTTATCAGAAGTCTCCGGAAACATTTCACTCAAAATAAATTAGCTCGGAAGTGCAGTGACTTGTCATTATGTGGGAAACAGTTTATTGGGTAGTTTCCACTTGTGACTACATTGAGGCATGCAAGGGTGCACATACTGAGTATACAGGCTCAAAGGTCGGCATTCTTCTCACATAATATTTTTTTATTAATGTTTTTTTGGAGGCATAAGATAAGAAAATACAATTGCAGGGGTTTACCTGACAAGGTTTGATTGGCAGCTTGGCAAACTGCCCACCTTTACCTCCCTCTCTCTGCCTTTGTAATGTGTAATACGAAGACTCCTGTTAGTAACTTAACATGCCACTATCTGCAAAGCTGAAGTGCTCGTTTGATTTAAGGTCTGGGCTCAAGT
Organism: Scyliorhinus canicula; assembly: GCF_902713615.1. Lineage (NCBI taxonomy): Eukaryota > Metazoa > Chordata > Chondrichthyes > Carcharhiniformes > Scyliorhinidae > Scyliorhinus > Scyliorhinus canicula. The sequence continues at coordinate 20,061,022 of NC_052161.1, forward strand.
TGAAGTGCAGGCTGCTGAAACCACCCTAACTATGTGTATAATTGAGTGTAGTCCCAGTCTGATATGTGGCCTGTGAGATAATCTTTTTTCTGGGCATCATTAAACTACTTTTGTTTCACTGTACTGTTTCCAGAACTTTAGTGCAATTTGATACCATAAATAAACCAAGACCAGGTGTACCCTTCGGCAGTCACAAAAGCCCTGTTGCACTGGCATTTTTGAGTTGCCTCAGTGCTGGTATCTGCGGTTATGTTAACAGGAGTTGACCATTAATTGAGTTCTTATTTACAGCTTCCTCCAAATGGCACGGAATATTATGAAAGTGATTAACTTAGTGCCTGAATAGCCTCTAAATACGAAGGGACAAGACCTTGGAAGGGATTGAGGGGAAGAAGGATTGGCAATAATGCGTGTGAAGCTGTGCAGCCAATGAGTAGCCGTGGCAGAGGATAAGAGGCACAGTTTTTATTGCACCCCTGACTGTTATCAAATCTGGAACCTTGTAGCATGAAATGTGGAGCTTTGTCAGAGGGGTAGGCAGTGGCATGGTGGTATTGTCACTGGACTTGTAAACCAGAAATCCTGGGTAATGCTCTGGGGACCTGGGTTCAAATCCCACCACTGCAGATGGTGAAATTCCATTTTTTTTAAAATCTGGAATCTAATAATGTCCTTTAGGGAAATAATTCTGCCATTCTGGTCAAGCTTGCATATGACTCCAAAACCACGACAATGTGGTTGGCTCTCATGTCCCTAGAATTAATTTTTTTTTCTTTGAAATATTCTTATTAGCATACTCAAGAATTGTATTTTATAAGGGCAGCACGGTAGCATGGTGGTTAGCATAAATGCTTCACAGCTCCAGGGTCCCAGGTTCGGTTCCTGGCTGGGTCACTGTCTGTGCGGAGTCTGCACGTCCTCCCCGTGTGTGCGTGGGTTTCCTCCGGGTGCTCCGGTTTCCTCCCACAGTCCAAAGATGTGCGGGTTAGGTGGATTGGCCATGCTAAATTGCCTGTAGTGTCCTAAAAAGTAAGGTTAAGGGGGGGTTGTTTGGGTTACGGGTATAGGGTGGATACGTGGGTTTGAGAAGGGTGATCATTGCTCGGCACAACATCGAGGGCCGAAGGGCCTGTTCTGTGCTGTACTGTTCTATAAATGAAGGTGACATTTTCTTCTGCATTCTCCCCTCATGAGTATATTTTTATGGGTTTGATCAGGTAACTCTGGCACATTTATTGTGCACCCTTGCTTGCCCTGATTGGAGACCGATGTAAGCCCAACTAGATTGGTGAAATAGAGTCCCTTTCCTGAAGGACATTACTGAACCAGCTTGGCCAACACACTGAACCAGCAGATCTCATGGTTAGTTTATCTAATGCCAATTTATAAATGAGAAGATGTACTGATGTTGCAATGCCAGTTGGTTTTTATAATTGGATGGGAAGATCCCAGGATGGAACCCTGGCTCAAAAGAACATACAACATACAGTGCAGAAGGAGGCCATTCGGCCCATCGAGTTTGCACCGACCCACTTAAGCCCTCACTTCCACCCTATCCCCATAACCAAATAACCCCTCCTAACCTTTTTGGTCACGAAGGGCAATTTATCATGGCCAATCCACCTAACCTGCACGTCTTTGGACTTCTATTTTTTTTTAAATAAATCATAGAGGAACAGAGTCCCAGGACCCCTTATTAGTTTTAACAACAAGGATAAATCAAATACGAAAAGTTGGATTATTATACAATATTCATTTACTCCCCCTTTAGCTTAACAAATATACAAAGATTTTCTGATTAACACAGATTACAAATTATATCTTAAAATACAATAGTCCCATTAAGCACACAAAGACATTAAAGTCTCCTTTAAGCACACAGATTGACTGTGGTCAAATACACACCAAGTTAGTGATTGTAGTTTTCTCTTCAGAATCCCCCCAGATGTTTGTCACATGAGAGTTTCCAAACTCCACTCCCAAAAACACACTTTAAAATCTTTCCTCTTAATAATAATGCCTTCCCTTAGCAGTTTGCATTCCGAAATCCAGACCATGGCGGGATTCTCCGTAGCCCAATGCCAAAATCGGGAACGCCGACCAGGTAGGGAATGGCTTCCGACACTGGAATGGGGGAAAGCGGCGGTTTGACGGCGGGTCACAATGCTCCACCCCCTCCAAATTGGCGTCATCAGGCCGCGTGCAGTCGTAGTGCCGTTGGTACGTCATCAGCCAGCCCGCCCGCGATGCTCCGCCTCCGATGGGCCGAGTTACCGATGGCACGGGCCACGTGTATTCCCAGTGGTCAGGAGCCTGGTGTGCCGGCTATGGGGAGAGAGAGAGGGCATGCGGATAGTGTCCAGTGCCACCACACTCAGCCGAGATCTGTGTCGCTGGCCGGGGGCCTCTGCCATGGCTGGGGGGAGTGGTGGGGTGTGGCCAGGAGGTGGGCTGCGGGGTCGAGGTGGGCGAGTACATGGTCCAGCATGGCCAGTGCCATATTTTCCGGTGCAACCGGTGTGTGTGTGCGGTGTGCAGGCGTACGCGGCTGCAGCTTGTCAGCCCTGCACATGTGCCACACGGGACCTGGTGATTCTTGGACCATTTTCCGCGCATTCCGCGGGTGTTTCACAAGGCACCAGCACTAGCCTCTCACCGGTACCAGGATTGGTGAGGGATTCGTGCCGGTTTTCCCATCTTGAAACACCAAGGATCCTCCACTGACATCGGCACTTAGTCTCAGAAATGGAGAATCCAGCCCATGTTTTCCAAATGAAAGTTTCTAACAAAGCATCCACTTCACTTTTAACAGTAAATGAGTCAAAGATTTTACAGCGACCCCCTTTAGGATTTCTTTGTCTTGTGACAACTGGAGGGCCTTAAGAATATTGGAGTCTAAATATTGGTGAATTTAAAGGTTAAAAGCCCGGGGTAAAAATGTGTTTGTTTAAAAAGAATCCTGTTCTGCAGGGCCTGGGTGGTTTTCGCAGCCAGCAGATGAAATTGTTTAAGGAATGTGTTTTTCAGTCTGAGCTATACTTGGGGAAGTCCCTGGGAAGTTAATGTGCTTTGCAACCTACAGAGATAATTCGCTTTTTAGCTTGGGGAGATGAATAATTGATGGACGGAGCTCAGAAATGCAGAGAGGCAGTGGGTTTTGAGAAGGTTTCAGAAAGAGAGAGGAGCTGAGTTCTGATCTGCCTCTATAAGCACAATAGAGTTCGTAATATAGGTATTACCCTTCCAGGCACCGAAACATTAAATTAAACCCATTTAATACTACACCTTATTTCTAATGTTTATTCATTTGAAGTAAGATAGTTAAAAAAAAGAGTAAGACTATAATAAAGCAGAGCAGTCTTGTCTGAACATAAGGAAGAGGCTGAAACAACCTAGTGGAAGCAGCTTTTTGAAGATATTCAGGCAGAGTCTGAAGGGGTACCAACCAGAGCCAAATCTGTTTTATAAATCAAGTATTAACCTATGCCCTGCTAATTTTAAGATGGATCAAGAGTCGTATGTATCTCTTCTTGTTGATTAATGGGGAAATGTATAGTTGTGTTCAGGAAAATTATAAGCTGTTCTTTTTTAGTGTAAAGGTAAAAGTTTAATGTTGTATTCATAATAAAAAAAAATTTTTTAAATTATAAAGCCCTATTTTTTCATGCAATCACTCTTAGAGCGAATCATTCTTTCCATGCAGTCTGAAAATAAACTAAAATATTGGGGCTTTGGTCCAGAATCTTAGCCACTGTTGGGACCTAGTCTGGGATAATAATAGTCTTGCCTTCTGTACAAACTATCCGCAGTTGCTTTAACCCTCGATTCCCAGACTGTATTAAAATGACATCAAATGTTTCATCAATCTCAGAAGTATGCTGTCCCACTTTAAATTGTCTCTTTAACACAGAACGCATTGTTTACTCTTCCTTGAATTCTTCTGAACAAATATCTTGATCACTGTTCTCTTTCGGTGCTTTAAACATTCTTTCTGTCCCAATTCCCTGGTTATCTGTGCTGTATCTGGTTCCTTAGGAAGCTTGAATCTTTGCAATCCCCTTGTTCTGTCCAGCATCTCCTGGCAGAATTGAGAGCTGTTCACTCCCCAGTGTCCTGTCTACAAATGCTCTGGATTCCAGTTAAAACAAAGAACAAAGGAAAACCCTTCCCTCAGATAAGGAGAGAGATTTCAGATAGCCTCTGATAATTGGCCTGGAACTTTACTAAATTGTCTACCCACCACTTACCCCTCCAACCCCAATTCTGCACCTGGAAAAATAGCTCTCAGTGGAATGGTGCCAGCAAGCCAACTCACCCTTCTCTGCTCTTGCCCCCATATTGTCTGAAAGCACTCTCCAAGAAGTCAGCAGAAACCTTTTGCATCTCAAGAGGCTATTTTGTGGCAGAATCGAATGGCAAAGAAGGAGGCAATACAAATGGACTTAAGGCACAAGTATTTCTGAAGAGTGGATTTGTAAGCTAAGGGGAGAAGCTGGTAGGCAACTGAAGGAAGGGGTAGGGGCCAATTGGCATTCGTCCATTCCTCAATGTTGTTCTTTGTAGTGAGGGGTTTTGCTTCCTTTTCTTTTTTCCTATCTATAAGCATCTTAGTTCAAAACTAAGACATATTATTGTTTCAGAAAACAGTATACAGTGAATTTACCGTCAGTGTGTCTGCTTTCGGTAATAATGAGAAACAAAGTTTAAACTTTTCCATCAACTCTTTCAATTAAAGGTCACGGAGTAGGGGATTAATACTTTTAACATTTTTAGATTCACTTTCTATTACAGTGTAAAACTTGCAAATTTTCCAATAGAATCACAATTGTTACCATTATATGTTAAATCAGCCATTATAAACCCAGACGAGAAGATTGACTGTAGTGTAACAGAATTAGCAAAACCACTTTCAAGTTTCCCATTTTGCTTCAGGGATTTGTAGCATTTTAATTCTGCAACTTTGAAGTAAGCAAAATGTGCAGGTAGAAGGTATGACATCCAGGGGAAAAGAACAAACTTCAAAAAAGTACATGTACACATTGCAGTGCAAGAGCTAATATCCTGAAGATATTTGAATTCAAATTATGTTAGCTCATTTAGCACCAGTAAATTGGTCTGAGTTCAATCAGGGAAAGTCTGACACAGAACAAGGAGTGCGGGCTAATTGTCATTTGTTCATCAAATAAATTTCATTCCGAAAGAAATGAAACCTGCGAGCAAATTCTTTTGAGGTGAGCAGCGAGTTTATTATCAGTTAAATGCAGTAAATCGGTAATCAAATGGTGATAATGCAAATGGAATAAATGTAGTACTCAGTCGTAACCTGCCATAGGGCAGTTCTGATGAAACCTAAGCACCATAATGTTCAAGCAGTTTTGATGACACAGAATGCTGCTCTATACCCTCCTGATGCATTTTGCATTTTAAAAAATTATCAAAGCAACAAAGGAATGCAGAATGTCAGCCTGAAACGCATTGACGGCAAATTCAGGTTTAATTTATTGTTATTTTGACTGTTTTTAACTGATAGTCTATAACCGTATATGCATGCATTCACACATGTCCAATAAATATTTATTGTAATCCTTGTTTTAATGTTGCAATCTGTATCAATAAATATTGGTAGGTTTTACCTGTTCTTTTATGCCTTAAGATATAGTTTGTTTCTTCACAGGGGAACATTTTCATGGGCACATTTAATGTACAATTTTGCCCAAAGCTGTAATCCAAATTGACCGAGAAAGACAAAATGAAAGGTAGGCCTCCCATTTTCAACAATGAAGGACAAATAAAATGACTTTTTAAGTAAGTAAAAGTCATCAAGACCATCAGCAAAATCTGGACAAGCTGGACCTCTTTTCCTCGGAAAAGACAAGGATGAGGGATGACCTAATACATGCCTTTTAAATTATGAATGGTAAGGTGTAGACGTAGGGATGTTTCTGCTGATGGAGAAATTTAAAACTAAGGGCCACAAACATAGGATAGTCACTTATGAGCCCAATAAGGTATTCAGCAGAAACCTCTTCACAGAGTGGTCATAATGTAATGCTTGTTGGCACCGAGCAGATCAAGGCAAATCGCTTACCTGGCATTTAAAGGGAAGCTAGATAATGACATAGCGACAGAAATTGGAGGGTATTCATAAAGGGTCAGATGAAGTAAGATGAAAGGAGGATTGAGCGGAGCACAAACACCAGCATAGACATGATGGGTTGAATGGCCTTTTTCTGCACAGTGCAAACTAAGATGGGCATGAGGAGAACATTTTTGAGCAGCGGGTTTTTATGATCACGAGGTTGATTCCTGGGCTAAAGGGCTTGTCTTATGAAGAGAGATAGGGCAGTTTAGACCTATACCCGCTGGAGTCTAGAAGAGTGAGAGGAGATCTAATTGAGGTATTTAAGATGCTAAAGGGATTGACAGGGTAGACGTAGAGTGGCTGTTTCCTCTTGCTGGATATTCGAGAACAAGAGGCCATTGGTTTAAGCTAAGGGGCGGCAGATTGAAAACAGAAATGAGGAGGAATTACCTCACTCAGAGGGTCATGAATCTGTGGAATTCTCTATCCCAGAGTGCAGTGGATGCCGGAACACTAAACAAATTTAAGGAGGAGATGGATAGGTTTTTTATTAGTTACGGGACGAAGGGTTATGGGGAGTGGGCAGGAAGATGGAGATGAGATCAGCCGTGATCATATTGAATGTCGGAGCAGACTCGAGGGGCTGAATGGCCTAATCCTGCTCCTAGTTTTTATGCACTTACAATCTAGAATATACAACCTAACTCGATGATGGAAGCAGATTCAGTGGTGACTTGCAAAAGGAAACTGAATGAATATTTGCGAACTAAAATATTGAAAGTGATAGGAAACAGCAGGTGAGTAGGACAATTGGATAGTTTTCAAAAAACCGGCACAGGCAGCTTGAGCAGAGGGGACTTTTTCCACGCTGTGAGATTCCATGACAATATGGACAGGAGGGGAGTTAATTTAAACAGCCCTTATTTCTCCGCTGAGTTCCCGTTCGTAAGCAAATAAGTGGTTTGCTGATTTTTGAGTTCTGCCTTTATAAGTGATGACGTATTTTCCCCAACCCTTAAATTTGGAGTGTTCCGACCCTCTCTGGCTAACTTGCACAGAAAACTCGAGGGAAGATAAAATAAAAGGGGTTGGTTTATTTCTAAAACCGCATGCACTGGCACAATGTACAATAAATGCGGGAAGGGGGTTTCACAACAGCTGCCCCTTTTACGCTCATACAATGAAAAACAGAAAAGAAGAGAGTTCAGGGTAGACGACGGCAAAAATACAAGTTAAGGTTTTACATGTGTCCAGAATCAAACGTCCAGTGAAATGTTTCTTAAGCGGGAAGGTTGACCATTCAGGGGTGATTCATCTTTCCAGAACCAATACGTCCGCAGGGGGCAAGGCACATGGAATAAAATAATTTCATCCAGTAGTCTGACTCACAGAGACATTTCCCTTCCCGTCTCGACCGGGATGTAATGTTTCCTCGCTGATGTGGAAAAGGTTTGCCAACTTATCCATGAAAATTCTATAATCCTGCTGCAAACCACGGTGCATTTACCATGTGGAATTTCCGCAACTCTTCAGCTGTTGGAGAATCCTATTGTTCAGAAGTGTGAATTAAGGGCAGCACGGTAGCACAAATGGCTAGCACTGTGGCTTCACAGCACCAGGGTCCCAGGTTCGATTCCCCACTGGGTCACTGTCTGTGCGGAGTCTGCACATTCTCCCCGTGTCTGTGTGGGTTTCCTCCGGGTGCTCCAGTTTCCTCTCTCAGCCCAAAGACATGCAGGTTAGTTGGATTGGCCACGATAAATTCCCCTTCGTGACAAAAAAGGTTAGGAGGGGTTATTGGGTCATGGGGATAGGGTGGAAGTGAGGGTTTAAGTGGGTCGGTGCAGACTCGATGGGCCGAATGGCCTCCTTCTGCACTGTATGTTCTATGTTCTAAGGGAGAGAAGGGCTGTGTGTTTTAATAAAATCTGTTTCTGGGGAGGAAAAGAAACTAACATTTAGTATCTTGAAAATTCCAAGAAATTAATCATTTCAAAACAACACCCTGATTCATACAACATTGAGAGGTTGGCAGTTCAATTAACGATCCGACTGTTTCCATAAATATAACATGGAATAATGACTCAGGGACTTAGCACCAGAACATGCTTTTTAAAAAATGCATTCACAGGATGTGGGTGTCACTGGCTATGCCAGCATTTATTGCCCGCCCCTAATTACCCTTGAGAAGATGGTGGTGAGCTGACTTCTTGAACCGCTGCAGTCCCTGTGGTGTAGGTGCACCCACAGTGCTCTTAGGGAAGGAGTTCCACAGAATAGTGAAAGAAGGATGAAGGTTTAGCCAAAAATAAAATGCTGGAAAATCTCAGCCGGTCTGGCAGCATCTGTAGGGTGAGGAAAGAGTTAATGTTTTGAGTCCAGACGACCCTTTGTCAAAGCTAAAGACAGAAATTGGGAAATATTGATACGGTGGAGTGAGAATGAAAGATGAGTCATAGCCACAGAAACCCAGGGAAACCGGGTGCTAATGGCCACAGAAAGCAAGGGGAAAGAGTGTTAATGGCAGTCCCCAGAAAGAAGAAAAGGGGCGGAATTCTCCGCTCCCCACACCGGGTGGGAGAATCGCGGGAGGGCCGGGCGACTCACGACACGTCCCCCTGGTGCCCCCCACGATTCTCCCACCCCCAGCTCAGAAGAATCGCCGCTCGCCGTTTTTCACGGCGACCGACGATTCTCCGGCCCGGATGGGCCGAGTGGCCCGCCATTCCCGAACGGTTCACGACGGCGGCAACCACACCTGGTCGCTGCCGTCGTGAACATGGGCGCCAAAGTGCTGTTTGAAACTTGTGGGGGGCGGAGAGGGGAGTGAGCACCACGGCCGTGCTCGGGAGGGGTCTGGCCCGCGATCGGTGCCCACCGATCGTCGGGCCGGCGTCTCAAAACGATGCACTCTTTCCCAACCGCCGCCCCACAAGATCAAGCCGCCACGTCTTGCGGGGCAGCGGAGGGGAAGATGGCAACAGTGCATGCGCGGGTTTGAGCCGTCAGCCGTCGTGACGTCAGCCGCGCATGCGCGGGTTGGAGCCGGCCAACCTGCGCATGCGCGGCTGATGTCACAAAGGCGCCGCCGTCGCGTTATTCTCGGCGCGCCGCCTTGACGCAAGCGTTACGGAGCGCCGCTCCTAGCCACACGGGTGGGGGTGAATAAGGTTAGAGGAGCGGCCTCCGAGGCCGTCGTGAAACTCAGCCGAGTTCACGACGGCCTTCCCGATTTATCGCGGGAGCGGAGAATTCCGCCCAAGGTGTGAAAGGCCAAGCTGCAGAGAAACTAACATCAGAGAGCAAACTGTGACAGATGTAGATGTGGATGGAGGGGAAGAGCAGGCTCCTGGGTCCTGGGGAGGGGGGGGGGGTGCAGGGCGATCTAGCTCCAGGGGGTGCCCCCACGGTGGCCTGGCCCGTGATCGGGGCCCACCGATCGGCGGGCGAGCCTGTGCCGTGGGGGCACTCTTTTCCTTCCGCCTTCGCTATGGTCTTCACGATGGCGTAGACGGAAATGACCCCCTCCCCTGCACATGCGCAGGGATGATGTCAGCAGCCACTGAACTCCGGCGCATGCGCTGACTTCTGCCGGCCGGTGAAGTCCCTTCGGCCCCGGCTGGCGTGGCACCAAAGGCCGTTCCCTCCATCCGGCGAAGCACCAACCACTCCGGTGCGGGCCTAGCCCCTCAATGTTAGGGCTTGGCCCCTAAAGGTGCGGAGACTTCCTAACCCTAACCATAACTTCCGCACCTATGGGGCGGCCCTACATCAGAGTGGTTCACGCTACTCCATCACGCCGGGAACCCCCGCCCCGCCGGGTAGGGGAGAATCCCGGCCAGTGAGTTTCTAATCTCGACCCGTCTATTGCAGAGATTTCTACTGGTACAGAAAATAAGCAAGCAAAGTTTAAAGTTGAGACATTGCTTAACTGGGAGCCACTGTAGGTTAGTGAGCATAACTGGTTGAACAGAGCTCAGTGTGAGTCTGTACACACACAGCAGACCATTAGATAAGCACAAGTTTATGGACAGTAGAATGTGACAGGCGGGCCAGGTGTATGTTGAAATAATCTAAATCTCAAGATAGCAGAGGCATCGCGAGGGTTTCAGCAGAAGATTAGCTGAGGCATGGGTGGAGTTGGGCAATGTTATGGCGATGGAAATAGGCAGACTTCTTGAGGGCACGGATTTGTGGGCAGATGGTCACTTCAGAGTGACAATATGTGTCCAAGGTTGTAAACAGTCTGCCTCCGCCTCAAACAGTTACTGGGGAGAGGGATGGAATAGGTGGCTAGCAAATGGAATTGATGGCAGGGTCTGAAGGCAACAGCTATTAAATAGGGCACCATGTTTCCAGGTGATAATAATAATTTGTATTAGTGTCACAAGTTGGCTTACACTAACACTGCAATGAAGTTATTGTGAAAATTACCCAGTCGCCACGTCTGTTCGGGTACACTGACAGAGAATTCACAATTCACCGATCAGCACGTCTTTCTGGGCTTGTCGGAGGAAACCGGAGCACCCGGAGGGAACCTGCGCAGGCACGGGGAGACCGTGCAGACTCCGCACAGACAGTGACCCAAGCCGGGAATCGAACTTGGGACCCTGGCACTGTGAAACAACAGTGCTACCCACTGTGCTACCAAGTGGAAGCATGTTGGTGAGAAATAAGAGGGCGCCAAGGATAAAACCATGGAGGACATCAGAGATAATGATGTGGCAACAGGAAAAGAGGCCATTGCGGGTTACCAATAAATAAATAAATAAGAATGGGACCAAACGAGCGCATTCCACACGGCTGGATGAGGTGTTGAAGGGGATTTTGTGATCACCCATCTTAAAGGCTACAGATAGGACGAGGAAGGATACTTTTTTTCTCAGTCACATAGGATGTCATTTGTGACTTTGATAAGTGCCATCTTGGTGCTGTGCCGGGGCACATAATTATACATAGCAAATATTAAACCATTTGCCTGGGTTATCAGACCTCAAAGCGTTATATTTAGCTATCATAATTGTCACTAAAGTTAATAAATAACTGATTCTACCTCAGCAGTTATTAATATTTACCCTAATTAATAAATATCCGCACTGCATACAATAATATAGAAATCATACTATTGAGAGTATAACTTGAGAATTTTTGAGAGTTGTAAAGAAGGATGACTAATATTTAATTTTACTGATTAGAATATGTGTAATTTAATGGGTCACACTGTGAATTTTCAGAAGTGGTCATTCCAATAACATCTATGAACTGCAACTGGGCACTGTTTAAACAGCTGGAATAGTGCAGGACAATTATAATCAGAGCAAAGTTGCTGAAGAATAGAATACAAAAGAGAAAAGAAAGCCAGGTTTACTGGCCACCTTCCAGGGAAATAGGACAGCGAATCGGCCTGCTCACTGTATCCTTCCTCCAAAGACATTCAGTGAGGAACAGGAGGTAGAAGCCTTTGCCCTGCCATAATACATTTTGATTGACTGGACATAATTTAGCATGTTAGCTATCGTTGCAATTAGCAAGTGCCAATGGTGTTCTATTTATAAAGATACATATCTTCGGTCCCTGCCACAAACTCTATTTGCTAGCTACCTATTCTGTCCCTCTCCCTGGCAACTGTTTGAGACTGAAGCAGACTGGTCACCACCTTGATATCATATTGTCACTCTGAGATTAGCTTCTGCCCACAAATCTGTGCCATTAATAAGACCGTCTATTTCCATCTCTGTAGTATTGCCCCTACCTCAGCCAATCTGCTAAAATCCTCACTGATGCCTTTGTCATCTCCACATTTTGACTATTTCAACACACTCCTGAGCGACCCCAAAGCTGTGAGCTTAAAATTCCTTCCATGAATAATTGATGAATCTGATGTGGGTTGGCACCAGAGGAAATGACCATTCTTGAATCTCATTGTTTCACCAATGTTTCTCAGAGATGACAGCCTCTGGCTCCAGCCCCACTCTAAGCAGTTGACTCTTCGCGCTCACTGACATGGCTCACCAAGCTACTCAGTCAGAAAGAATTACTGCACAAGTACCATCATCAAGGCACCGTCACCATAGGAATTGCTTCATTTCAAGAAGATCCACCACTGCCTTGACACCTCAATGGCCAGGAAACTGTTGAACACTACACTACAGGCCTGGAATCAACTGGAAGCTTGAATAAGACTGAGAGGTTTTATACTTCAGAAACTATTGGTGATGCTGTACAGATGTTAGATCAGATCTGGTGGTCATCTTGCTGGAGATGGCACAACTCTATCGGGAATCATCTGTCAATTCCACTACTGATGCACCTGATCCCATCTCCAACTATTCCAGGATTTCTGTTTCCATCCCCCTATCTGTGAGTCCATTTCAAGTTTGGCTGACTAACTGTGTGAAGAAGAACCTTCTGACCCGAGTATTAAATTGACCTTTTACTAATTCAACCTATGCCCTTTGTCCGAGTCTCACAATTTACGTAAGAACATAGACCTCGGAGCAGGATTAGGCAATTCAGCCCCTCGAGCCTGCTCCACCATTCAATGCAATCATGACTGATCTCATCCCGGCCTCAATTCCAGTTTCCTGTCCTTTCTCCATAACCTTTCAACCCATTACTACTGAAAAACCTGTCTATTTCCTTCTTCAATTTACACAATGTCCCAGTATCTACTGCACTCTGGGGTAGTGAATCCCACAGATTCACAACACTTTGGGAGAAGTAGGGCGCGATTCTCCGCTGCCCACGACGGGTCGGAGAATAGCGGGAGGGCGTCCCCGACATTTTTCCCGCCCTCCCGCTATTCTCCCCCCCCCACGGCTTCCCCACGACACGAATCGCTGCTCGCCGGTTTTTACGGCGAACAGCGATTCTCCCCAGGCCGATGGGCCGAGTTCCCAGGCCTTTACGGCCGTTTTTACAGCAGCAAACACACCTGCTTGCTGCCGTCGTAAAAACAGCCGCAACATGCCCGTTCTGGGCATCCAGGACCCCGATTGGCACGGCAGTACCACGGCCATGCCAAGGGGGGCATGGGCCCGCGATCGGTGCCCACCGATCGCGGGCAGTGCGTCCATAACGGACGCACTCTTTCTCCCTCCGCCGCCCCGCGGGATCAGTCCGTGGGGCGGCCGAGGGAGATGACGGCCCCGCACATGCGCAGGTTGGAGCCGTCCAATCCGCGCATGCGCGGCTGACGTCATCGTGCGCGTCAGCCGGCGTGACGCTTGGCGTGCGGACTTAGCGACGGTCGCTAAGGCCGCGATGCCGTGGTTCACGGGGCCCTGCTGCTAGCCCCGCCCGGGGGGGAGAATCGGGTCCCCGGAGGGGGCGCGGAGCCTGCCGTGAAACACGGCCAGTTTCACGGCAGCCTTTACGACTCACCGCATTTGCGGAGAATCGCGCTCGTAATTTCTTCTCATCTCTGTTTTAAATCTGCTTCCCCTTATCCTAAAACCATGACCTCTCATGCCACATTGCCTCACAAGAGGAAGCATCCATTCTGCCTCTACTTTGTCAATAACTTTTATCATCTTATATACCTCTCATTCTTCTAAACTCTAAAGAGATGAGCCCTTAACTGCTGAATCTCTCTTCATAAGACAAAGCCCTCGGGCGGAATTCTCTGCTCCTCACGCCGGGTGGGAGAATTGCGGGAGGTCCGCTCTCGCACCTCCCGCAATTCTCCCACCCCCACACCCCCCCTGTCGTTCGCGACCGTTTCACGACGGCGGCAACCACACCTGGTCGCTGCCGTCGTGAACACGGCGTGAGATGCCCGTTTGGGGCTTGTGGGGGGCCTAGAGGGGACTGAGCACCACGACGTGCTCGGGAGGGGACAGGCCCGCGATCGGTGCCCACCGATCGTCGGGCCAGCGTCTCAATGGGACGCTCTCTTTCCTCTCCGCCACCATGCAAGATCAAGCCGCCACGTCTTGCGGGGCGGCGGAGGGGAAGATGGCAACCGCGCATGTGCCGGTTGGCGCCGGCCAACCTGCGCATGCGCGGCTGACATCATTAGGCGCGCCGGCTGCGCCATTCTCGGCGCGCCGGGCCTTGGCGCCAGCGACAAGGCACGGTGGCTGAGTCTCCCAGCACGGCCCTCCTAGCCCCCCGACGGGGGGAGAATAGGGAGCCAGGAGAGGCCTCCGACGCCGTCGTGAACCTCTCCGGGTTTCACAACGCCGTTGGGCCTTTGGGAGAATTCCGCCCCTCATCTCTGGAATCAATCTAGTGAATCTCCTCTGAACAGCCTCGCATGCAACTACATCATTCCTGAATTAAGGGGACCAAAACTGGACACAGCACACTAGGTGCGGTCTCACCAATTCCTTGTACAGTTGCAGCAAAACTGTCCTGATATTACTTCCTTAATGTCCTGATATTACTTCCTTAATGTCCTGATATTACTTCCTTAATGTCCTGATTTTATTTCCTTGATAATAAATTCTGATAATTTCTCAATGACAGATATTAAACTAACTGGTCTATAGTTTCCTATTTTCTCCCTCCCTCCTTTTTCGAATAAGGATTTTAAACATTAGCATTTTTCCAAACCACTGGAACCTCTCCTGCATCCAGGAAATATTCAAATATTATAACCAATGGATCCACTAACTCTGTTGCCTCTTCCTTTAAGACCCTAGGATGTAGGCCATCAGGCCCTAGTGACTTGTACTGGGGACTTTGATGTTCCAGATTAACCTTTTCCATGCCATTTACTATCTGCTATATCTCACATTCTGGATATTATCTTTCCTAATAACCCAATTCACTCCAACTCAGTCTAATGCCGGTCACGTAATTCACAGGGACACCTCAATTGATCTCCCAGTGGGATTCGTGGTCTTCGAGCTGCCCAGCTAGTGGATGGGAGTCTGTCCAGCTGGAGCTTGTTAATCTGCCTTATAAAAGCGGGCCCAGACTGGGATCGGCATGATCAGTACTCTTGTTTGGGAGCTTTAGACTGTAAGCCATGTTACGGCCTTTACTTTGTGCTAGTTTATTAAATGCTGATTAACTTCGCTTCCTGGGCCTCCTGACCTTTTCTACTCAGGAAGTGTCCATATCTGGGTTCACGCTCTGAGCTCTGCTCTGCATTGCCACCAGGACATGAATATCTCTCTTACTCCGTAACTGTAAGAAGTTTTACAACACCAGGTTAAATAAAGAAAACCGCAAGTGGCCACAATATTTAAGGTGTTGCCTCGCCAGTTTGATCGGGGCTTTATCTGATTCTTATTCTGCTGTCTTGGCTGAATTGTTCAACATTTTATGGGCTTTGCTGATTGCTGCAAGTCTAATAAGACTCTGATATATCTTTCAAATTCCTCCTTTGCTATTTTAATGTTGTTCCTGAAGAATGTGTGTTGTCCAAGTGTGTGCAATAATTTCCATTTGTCTGCGTTAAATTCATTTGACAATGCTCAGCTCATCCAAATGATTTATTGAATTCGTCCTCTAATTTCTGGGCGGCTGCCTTCAATTCCACTGTCCCCCTGTGTTTGTGTAAATGTGTCACATTCGCAATGAGTTGCTGACTCCAAATCATGGATGTGAATTGGAAATTGCATTGGTCCCAAAGTGGAACCCTGGGTCATCTCATTGTGTACCCTGACCTGCTCCACCTAACTGCTGCCCGTTTATTTTCTACGCAAGTTGTACACTGGCCGCAGGACTTTCACAAAAAGTTAATCAAAGGTTCTTTTGAAAATCGAGGCAGAGCACAGCACTGGAATACTGCATCCTCAAAAATTTTAGAGATTGAACAGGCAGGGTACCATCAGGGTACCTGATGTACCATCAATTGAACGCGAGACGAGTTGCTGGACAAAAGTATGGCTTTAATCAGCTAGATGTTAGCCCTGCGGTCGATTACAGTATAAGGACGACCGCCGGGAGTACTGGGTATTTATACCCCGCCCTGGAGGTGGGGTTAACTCAGCCTCTCGACCAATCGGGGAGCCGTCACATGACTGGTCTCAACCAAACGGTCGAGAGGCACATGACTGACCAGGGCCAATGGTAAGCCTGTGTTCTGCACCAATGGCAGGCAGCTATGCTAATCATACCACCACACTCCCTTTCTGAAGATGTGCTGAGTCTTATATCACCTCCATTGTCCTTCTTTTAACTCTTTGCAATGCATCAATAACTTATTGAAGGCAGGTAGCTGAAAATCACAGACAGAATGTCAAACAGCATTCCAAAATGAATCACGCAGGGGTAAGGTGATCTGTTTCAGCTTCAAAATAAATGTTTTTAAGTTGATATCAAGCCCAGAATATTCCTGTAAAGTTCTTGTTTATATACCACCACAGAAATGCTGTAAGAAGTGGGTCAGGAAATCCCTATTTGATTCATTCTCAACACATGTTTTTTAAGCTACTTACAACCTGATCTACAGATGCCTTTCCATATTTCAGAGATCAGTAGGTCCTGTAACTAAATTCCCAACTCCATAAAATTCCATAAATAGTGAGAGTACAAGTTCTACCTCAAACACAGCCATATTTCCTGACTGAATGTGGAAGGTATGTGTGTCATATATAATAAATAGTAGTTAGTAATGAATGTCCTCTGGATAACCTCTTAGAAACTATTAATAATAGTCTTTACTAGCACCTCAGCATTTATCAATCAACTGGACAGTGATTTCTTTCTAAGAATTGTCATCAGAAAGTAGTTTATTTCTTTGGTAATTGTACTCACACACTGTGCGCCAATAAAAGCTAATTATTTTGTCTGGATTTCTGACTTCAGCCACTTATACCACATTGACATGTCCTGCATGTGGATGCCAAATGCTATGTACAGTCTGGTACCAGCTACGAAAATCACATGCTCAATGTGCACTCTATTAGTCTAAAGCAGGTATTTGGTCAAAGCTGGATTTTGAATTTCGAACTTGGGTGTCATTTTTCTTTTTTGCCATTTTTCATTCAAATGAAAACACAAAGGTTTTTTTTTTTTGGTTTATTGTACAACTTTGGCACTCTGCGTCGGGAACATTGGGTAACGGTTGCCTCACGATCAAATCATTCATCACTGAAGTACCGCATTGACTCAACGGAAAGGCAGTACCGTTTTTGTGAAGGGTTCCCTGAAACCCAGGCCACAGGAATGCTTTTGGTGGTAACATTACCTCCTGATTATTGTTTGGAACAATAATGTGGTTATATTGATTATAATCCTAGTTTGCTCATAATCAACACTGCCTTTGCTGCAACAAATGATCAGACAATGACTGAAGCATAAATTAAAGTAAGTCGTAAAACCTGGATTGAGTAAAATAACCTGTTACATTTTTTCACACAATTTGTTTTTGTCTGGGAAATAGCCGCACTTCTGAAGGAAGATTTAATATCACAAATTGTGGAATTTATAGACGCAATATAATCTGTAGCATTATCCCCAAACAGCTACAAATGTGGCTTCTCCTTTAATCTTTAAACACTGGTGCTGTTCCAATCCCAGTCTAACTATTCGGGTTATTTGTGTTTTCAGTAATTGAGCAATGTGAATTAGTCTTGCCATTCGATTATCCTTGTGAATTCTCTCTGATGATCGACAAAAGCATGTTTTCATTGTATTGGTTGGCTCCTCCAGACGAAAGCGTCCAGGTTAAATCTTCCAAATCCTCCACCTCCGGGAAGAATGTATTCATTTGGGTTCTGATTAGGTGAGCTCTGTGCATCACTTTAAACTGCATGAGGCTTAGCCTTGCGCAGGAGGAGGTGGAGTTGGCCCTGCTCAGTGCTTCGCTCCAGTGTCCACAACCCACTTCCGTCCCGGGTTCGTCCTCCCATTTCTGCCTAGCTCCGTCCAACGGTGCTCTTGCCCTTTCTAGAAATCTTCCATAAATGCCCCCACAGTTCCCCTTCTCCTGACTGTCCATGGCCAGTAGTTCCTCCAGTAAAGTGTCTCGCGGGGCCCTACGGTACCTCGTCGTCCCCTTGTGGAGAAAGGTTTGGATTTGCAGGTGCTGGATCGCCTGTCCTTTCGCTAGCTCCCATTCTTCCGTTAGTTCATCCAGGGTTGCGATTCTGTCCCCCATGTAAAAGTCCCTGGTCACTAGCGTTCCCCCGAGCTGTCTCCACTTCTTAGAAGTGGCATCTAGCAAGGCTGGAGGGAATTTGTGCTTGCCGCAGATGGAGGCCATGGAGGACATCTCAGTTAGACTGAAATGTTGTCGCATTTGGTTCTACGCCCTCAGTGTGGCTCCTGGCACTGGCCAGGATGTGTATTTGGCCTGGGGGGATGGGAGCACTGCCGTGGTGAGGGCTCGGAGGGTCGTTCCCTTGCAGGAGGACTCCTCCAGCCTCACCCATTCCGTATTCGGTTCTCGCATCCATCCCTGGATAAATGTGAATGGTGCCACGGAGGCCCAGCCAACCATGCCCACAAGGATCTGGACCTGCCCCAGACTTGTCGGGTTTTGGTCAGCCGTCTTTGAGGTGATATCCATGGTTGTGGGGGTGAGGTTGAAGCCGTGCCCGAGAGTGACAGACTTCGGGGTTTCGGACCAGCCAGAACTACATATGGGGAAGGGGGCCAATACCTTTGCTTTTGCTTCCTAAATCGCCCGCCGGAGAATCCTGCTTGGCTGGCGATCAACAGCACCACCCACGGCTGCAGACTGGCTGGCAGACCTGTCGGAATTTCTCCACCCTCAACCGCACCCACCCCCCACCCCAGCGAACCCACAAGAAATCACATCAGGAAGGAAAGAAGTACAGCAGTTGCCACCCAGAGCAAAAGGTGGTGCCAGAGGGGAGCCCGACTACCAACGGGGGGAGCAGGGAGGTGGGAGCAGGGAGGGGGCAGCAGGGAGGGGGGAGCAGGGAGGGAGGAGCAGGGAGGGGGGAGCAGGGAGGGGGGAGCAGGGAGGGGGGAACAGGGAGGGAGGAGCAGGGAGGGGGGAGCATTGAGGGAGGAGGGCTGACAGAAAGGGTGTGTGTAAAATTGTACAGAAGAAACATCATACTCTGTAAATATTATGTGCTTTATATGTCAAATTGTCAAACTTAAAATTGGAAAATGCCAATTAAAAATATTTTTCAAAAACATCTTCCAAATCAACCTCCACTGCCTTTATGCTGGTGAATCGTTCAGGGGCGAAATTCTCCGACCCCCAGCAGGGTCGGAGAATCGCCTGGGGGCACCTAAAATCCTGCCCCCGCCGTGGCAGAGATTCTCCGCCACCCAGGGAAGTGGCGGGGGCAGGAATCTCGCCCCGCCGATCGGAGAGGCCCCTGCGGCAATTCTCCGGCCCGGATGGGCCGAGGTCCCGCCGCTGGGAGGCCTCTCCCGCCGCCGAGGTTTAAACCACCTCTGGAACGGCGGGCATCAGCGGCGCGAGCAGGCCCCCGGGGACCTGGGGGGGCGGGGGGCGATCGGACCCCGGGGGGTGCCCCCACGGTGGCCTGGCCCGTGATCGCGGCCCCCCCGATCAGGGGCCGGGCCAGTGCCCTGGGTGCACTATGTTCCTCCGCGACCGCCACGGCCTCCACCATGGCGGAGGCGGAAGGGAACACCACATCGCGCTTGCGCCGGCAGTGACGTCAGTGGCCAGCTGCCGCTGACGTCACTGCCGGCGCATGCGCCGACCGGCGAAAGCCTTTCGGCCAGCCCTGCTACCGACGGCGCCGGGTGTTTGTGCCAGTCTTCTGGTGCAAACTGCTCCGGCGCGGGGCTGGCCCACAAAGGTGGGGAGAATTCCCCACCTTTGGGGAGGCGTGACCCCTGAGTGGTTGGCGCCACTCCCCTACTCCGGCACCCTCCGTCACGCCGGGTAGGGGAGAATGCCGCCCAGGATTAGACTTAGGATTCAGGAAAGGATGGTCTATTATGTATGTTTTAAACAGACACTTAAACATAGTTAAACATACTTGAAACATACAGGGTTCGATTATACCCTTACGTTGCAGCCGGTGCACCTCCCGCTGTTCCTGGAGAATAGCGAGAGAGCCCCGAAACAGGGATGGCGTTGGGGACTGAACGGAGCCTGTACACTAACATTTCCCATCGAGGTGTGTGTCTCTGCGCTGGTGGAGGGTGGGGGTGGCAACTTTGACGAGTCAATCATGCCTTCCTCGGAACTCTCCTCCAAGATGTTCTCCTAGGAGGTAGGAGAGGGAGGGCCGGCACTGTCGGCTGGAGGATCTGCGGGAGAATGGACATGTGGTCAGTGGGTGGGATGGGTCAGTCAGTATGGCAATAGCAACTCACATGTGACAGGTCCTCGGATAGAGCCCGGTGGATCTTCACCTGTGTGGCTTCTGCCAATCTCCATGTTGGTGGCCACTCTGTCCTCCAGGGCTCCTTCCTCGAAGGTGGTGAGGATCCGTACGTCTGGCACATTCCTCCACCAGCCTGGGCCCTCTCCCAACAATTGTGGGAGAGCTTCTCCTGCGGAGTCACAAAGAGGACATCGTTAGCCACACGCCTGGTTCACGGTGGCGGGAGGAGTGTGTGAAGGAAGGGTCGGGGGATTGAAGGGTGGGTTGAAGGGAGGGTTGGGGACCACATGGTGAGTTGGGCAGTGGATGCCAGGGTGGGGATGGAAGTCTCAGTGGGGGGGGGGGGGGGGGGGGGTGGGGGGGGGGGGGGGGGGGGGGGGGGGGGGGGGGGGGGGGTGTTGATGTAAACCCACCCGTGCTGCCCGGTGTAGGTCGTCGACCTTCTTACGGCTTACAACACCGGAGGCCAGTCACTTACGGCCGCTGCCACCTCATTCCAGGCAGCACTAGCTGCCCTGTGGCTCATCCTCCGGGACCCTCGGGGGAACAGAACATCCCTCCTGGCCTTCACCACACCGAGGGGCCTCTCCAGGTCTCCATCACCAATCTTGGGGCCGGTCTTCTTGGCTCCAGGGCTGCATGCTGGCTGGGGTTGGCTGTGCAAGAGCCCTTTAAATGCTGCTCAACCCTGTTAGAGGGGGACCGGCGAGCGCGGTGCCGGTGAATCTGCTGCCGAGCCTTCATTTGCGGTGAGAAACCGAATTCTCCCCACCTTTGGGGGCCAGCCCCACGCCGGAGCGGTTTGCACCAGAAGACTGGCGCAAACACCCGGCGGCCCCGGCAGCGGGGCTGGCCAAAAGGCTTTCGCCGGTCAGTGCATGCGCCGGCAGTGACGTCAGTGGCAGCTGGCCGCTGACGTCACTGCCGGCGCATGCGCGATGTGGTGTTCCCTTCCGCCTCCGCCATGGTGGAGGCCGTGGCGGGCGCGGAAGAACATAGTGCACCCAGGGCACTGGCCCGGCCCCTGATCGGGGGGCCCCGATCGCGGGCCAGGCCACCGTGGGGGCACCCCCCGAGGTTCGATCGCCCCCACCCCCCCAGGACCCCGGGGGCCTGCTCGCGCCACTGAGCCCGCCGTTCCAGAGGTGGTTTAAACCTCGGCGGCGGGAGAGGCCTCCCAGCGGCGGGACTTCGGCCCATCGCGGGCCGGAGAATCGCCGCAGGGGCCTCTCCGATCGGCGGGGCGAGATTCCTGCCCCGCCACTTCCCGGGTGGCGGAGAATCTCTGCCACGGCGGGGGCGGGATTTTAGGCGCCCGCAGGCGATTCTCCGACCCTGCTGGGGGTCGGAGAATTTCACCCAAGGATTTAACCAGCTGAAGAGACACTAGGGGCTGTATTCTTCCACCTCTCCTGCCTCAGGAACGTCATGGGCGAGACGCCGGCAATGGAAAAATTCATTGACCTTGGGCGGGATTCTCCGGTCACCGGGCTGACGCCGCCCGAGAATCCCGCCCTAAACCCCCCCCTTATACCCCTGCTTTTTCAGATTAGTTTATGAAAATTGGATTCTAACTTAAACAAGTCAGCTCTTTACATCGGCACAATAAAATCTGGCTCCCCTATCCCAGTGGAGGAATCATGGAACCAGTTTTCTGTGAATGTCAGATTTGGCTACTGGAATAAGAAAGCCGGATTTAGTAGTGTAAATGCCAGCACTTGGCTCAAACTATGTCATTTTCTGGGAACCCGATCTATCAAAGGCTTACATTTTGTAAGCTGTTGTTGATTAGCAGTGGGTGGGGTTCACAGCTCACGAAGCCAAACCACTGGTGATAACTTTCCAATTACAGAAAATAACAAGTAGTCTGTTGCAAAGAAACATCAGAAGTAGCGCAAGATATTTCAGTGGCGAGAATGGGACAGAGCATGCCAATTTTTGGACACTACTTAGTTTTATCGGTTTCCCCCTTTGCAAGGACATCGTGCTTCATTGTAAATTTGCAACCAATGCCAAAGAATTACCATCCATCAGCCTCGTCTCGATCATGAGCAAAGTGATGGAGCATGTCATCGACAGTGCTCCCATCAAGAAGGCCGATCTGAAAAAAACCCTCCCATTCAGGACTTCAATGCAAATTCCACCTGGACAAATGAATGGGGGGTCATTGGACATGACAAACAAGTATCTGGTCTCAAACCCAACCCTACAACCGCCTAGTTTCAAACTTCCATGGAAAGGGTGGTCCACCCTTAATGGGTTCAGAACCAGCCAAAGCTCCTGCTTGGCCAACCTCCACAGATGGGGCGTTAATGTCAGCCCCCTATGTGCCTGTGGGAGAAAACAAACTATGCTCCACATCACAGAAGGATGTCAAATCCTCAGACTCAGCAGAGGCCTAGCCGTAACACAGCAGGACCAGATGAAACTTGGCTTAGGGACTTTGCATTCAGCTAAATAAATCAAATTGACAGTGCTACCAAATGCCGCAGAGTCAGCCGCACCGGCTCACTGGCGATCAGTTTGGGTTGCATTAGGGCCACTGACCTCCTGACATCAATACAGTATTTGTCCAAACATGGATAAAAGAGCTGAACTCAAGACAGGAGGTGAGAGTGACATTAATATAAAAGCTGAGAGGACAATCTCAGCAGGACTGACAGCATCTGTGGAGAAAGAAGGGAGCTAACCTTTCGATTCTGGATGGCTTTGGCAAAGGGTCATCCAGACTCAAAACGTTAGCTCCCTGACATCAAAGGTGCATTTGACCAAGTGTGGCATCAAGGAGTCCGAGACAAATTGAAGTCCATGAGAATCGGGGGGGGGGGGGAAGTTCTCTACCAGTTGGGGTCATGCCCAGCACGCAGGAAGATGGTTGTGGTTGTTGGACATCAATTGTCGCATTCCCAGGACATCACCACTGGAGGCCCTCAAGGTGGTCCCATGCCAACCATCTTCAGCTGTGCCAGCAATGATGTGCCCTCCTCATGAGGTCAGAATTGGGGATGTTAACAGATGATTGTACAGCTTTCAGTACCATTCACAATTCATCAGATATTCAAACCATCCATGTCCATATGCAGCAAGACCTGGACAACATTCATTCTAGGCATGATAAGTGGCTAGTAACACTCACATCCATATAAGTGCCAAACAATGATCATCCCCAATAGGACAGGAACCAACAACCTTCCCTTCACAGGGAATTGGTGGCATAGTGGCAATGCCACTGGGCTAGTAATCCAGATAGGCCTAGGCTCATACTCTGAGGACATAGGTTCAAGTCCCACCATAGCAGCTGGTAGAATTTAAATCCAATCTTATTTTTAAGTATGAGATATTTTTAAGTATTAGAAGATAATCTCAGTAATTGTGATCATGAATCAATTATCGCAAAAACCCATCAGATTCTCTAATGTCCTTTCGGGAAGGGAATTCACAGATTTCACAGAATTTACAGTACAGAAGGAGGCCATTTGGCCCATCGAGTCTGCGCCAGCTCCTGGAAAGTGTATCCTACCCAAGCTCACACCTCCACCCTTCCCCATAACCCAGTAACCCCACCCAACACGATTTGGGCAATTTTGGACACCGAGGGCAATTTATCATGGCCAATCCACCTAACCTGCACATCTTTGGACTGTGGGATTAAACTAGAGCACCCGGAGGAAACCCACGCACACACAAGGAAAAGTGCAGACTCCGCACAGACAGTGACCCAAGCCGTGAATTGAACCTGGGACCCTGGAAGCTGTGAAGCAATTGTGCTAACCACTATGCTACCGTGCTGATCTATGCTAATCTGCCGACCTTACTTGGTCTAGCCTACATGTGACTCCAGACCCACAGCAGTGTGGTAACTGTTAAATTCCCTCTGAAATGGTCTGGCAAGCGACTGAGTTGCATCAAAGTGCCAGAAAGCCTACAAAAAAGAATAAAACCAAACACCACTGATAATTGACCGAGGCACTGGAAACAACAACAGCAAAGCCGTCCCTTTGGACCTTGCAGAGCCTTCCTTATTAACACCTCGGGGCTTGTGCCAAAGTTGGGAGAGCTGTCTCACAGACTAGTCAAGCAACAGCCTGACTTAGTCCTGCTCATGGAATCATACCTTACAGACAATGTCCCAGATACCAGCATCATCATCATTACCAGGTTTCTCCTGTCCCACCGGCTGGACAGATTCAACAGATGTGGCAGCGCAATTGTCGACATTCAGGAGGGGGTTGCTCTGGACCCCAGGAAGTCTAATGGCATCAAGTCAAACATGAGAAAGAAAACCTGATTATCACCTATCGCACCCCCCTCCCTCCTCCCCCTCCCCCTCCCCCCCTTCCCCCTCCCCCCCTTCCCCTTCCCTTCCCCCCCCTCCCCTACCCCCTCTCTCCCCCTCCCCCCTCCCGCTCCCCCCTCCCCCTCCCCACCTCCCCCCTCCCCCCTTCCCCCCTCTCCCCTTCCCCCTCTCCCCCCTCCCCCTCCCCCCTCCCCCCTTCCCCCTCTCCCCCCTCCCCCCTCCCCCTCCCCCCTTCCCCCTCCCCCCTCCCCCCTTCCCCCTCCCCCTCCCCCCCTTCCCCCTCCCCCTCCCCCCCTTCCCCCTCCTTCCCCCTCCCCCTCCCCCTCCCCCCTCCCCCCTCCCCCTCTTCCCCATCCCCCTCCCTCCCCCTCCCTCCCCCTCCCCCTCCCTTCCCCTCCCCTCCCTCCCCCCCCTCCCCCCTCCCTCCCCCCTCCCCCTCCCCTCCCCCCCTCCTCCCCCTCCCCTTCCCCCTCCCCCCCCTTCCCCCCTCCCCCTCCCTCCCCCTCCCCCCTCCCCTCCCTCCCCCCTTCCCCCTCCCCACCTCCCCCCTCCCCCCTCCCCCCCTCCCCCTCCCCCCTCCCCCCCTCCCCTCTCCTCCCCCTCCCCACCTCCCCCTCCCCCCTTCCCCCTCCTCCCCTCCCCCCTCCCCCTCCCTCCCCCCTCCCCCCTCCCCCCTCCCCCCTCCCTCTCCCCTCCTCTCCCCTCCCCCCTCCCCCTCCCCCTCCCCCCTCCCCCCTCCCTCCCCCCTCCCCTCCCCCCTCCCTCCCCCTCCTCCTCCTCCTCTCCCCCTCCCCACCCCCTCCCCCTCCCCCCTCCCCCCTCCCCCCTCCCCTCCCTCCCCTCCCCCCTCCTCCTCCCTCCCCCCCTTCCCCCTCCCTTCCCCTCCCCCTCCCCCCCTCCCCCCCTCCCCCTCCCCCTCTTCCACTCCCCCCCTCCTCCCGCCCTCTCCCCCCTCCCTCCCCCCCTCCCCCCTCCCCCCTCCCCCCCTCCCCCCTCCCCCCTCCCCCCTCCCCCTCCCCCCCCTCCCCCCTCTCCCCCCCCTCTCCCCCTCTCCCTCCCCCCTCTCCCCCTCTCCCCTCCCCCCCCTTCCCCCCTCCCCCCCCTCTCCCCCTCTCCCTCCCCCCCCTCCCCCCCTTCTCCTCCCTCCCTCCCCACCCTCCCTCCCTCCCTCCCCCCCTCCCCCCCTCCCCCCCCCTCCCGCCCCCCCCTCCCCCCCCCCTCCCCCCCCCCTCCCCCCCCTCCCCCCCCCTCCCCCCTCCCCCCCTCCCCCCCCCTCCCCCCTCCCCCCCCTCCCCCTCTCTCCTCCCCCTCTTCCCCCTACCCCTCCCCCTCTTCCCCTTCCCCCTCCCCCCTTCCCCCTCCCCCCCTTCCCCCTCCCCCCCTCCTCCCCCCCTCCTCCCCCCCCTCCTCCCCCCCTCCCCCCCCATCTCCCCCCCCCCTCCCCCCCCTCCTCCTCCCTCCCTCCCCCCTCCTCCTCCCTCCCCCCCTTCCCCCTCCCTTCCCCCTCCCCCTCCCCCCCTCCCCCCCTCCCCCTCCCCCTCTTCCCCCTCCCCCTCCCCCTCTTCCACTCCCCCCCTCCTCCCTCCCTCTCCCCCCTCCCTCCCCCCCCCCTCCCCCCTCCCTCCTCCCCCCTCCCCCCCTCCCCCCTCCCCCCTCCCCCCTCCCCCTCCCCCCCCTCCCCCCCTCTCCCCCCCTCCCCCCCTCTCCCCCTCTCCCTCCCCCCCTCTCCCCCTCTCCCTCCCCCCCTTCCCCCCTCCCCCCTCTCCCCCTCTCCCTCCCCCCCCCCTCCCCCCTTCTCCTCCCTCCCTCCCCACCCTCCCTCCCCCCTCCTCCCCCCCTCCCCCCCTACCCCCCCCCTCCCTCCCCCCCCCCTCCCCCCCCCCCCCCCCCCTCCCCCCCCTCCCCCCCCCCCCCCCTCCCCCCCCCTCCCCCCCCTCCCCCCCCCTCCCCCTCCCCCCCTCCCCCTCCCCCCCGCCCCCTCTCCCTCCCCCTCTTCCCCTCCCCTCCCCTCTCCCCTTCCCCCCTCCCCCTTCCCCTCCCACCCTTCCCCCTCCCCCCTCCTCCCCCCCCTCCCCCCTCCCCCCATCTCCCCCCCCCTCCCCCCCCCCTCCCCCCCTCCCCCCCCTCCTCCTCACCTCCCTCCCCCCTCCTCCTCCTCCCTCCCTCCCCCACTCCTCCTCCCTCCCTCCCCCCCCTCCCCCCTCCCCCCCTCCCCCCCTCCCCCCCCTCCCCCCTCCCCCCCCTTCCCCCCCCTCCCCTCTTCCCTTCCCCCTCCCCCCTTCCCCCTCCCCTCCCTCCCCCCATCCCCCTCCCCTCCCCCCCCCCTCCCCCCTTCCCCCTCCCCCCTTCCCCCTCCCCCTCCCCCCCTCCCCCCCTCCCCCCTCCCCCCTTCCCCCTCCCCCCCTCCCCTCCCCCTCCCCTCCCCCTCCCCCCTCCCTCCCCCCCCCCTCCCCCCTCCCTCCCCCTCCCCACCTCCCCCCTCCCTTCCCCCTCCTCCTCTCCCTCCCTCCCCCTCCCTCCCCCCTCCCCCTCCCCCCTCCCCCTCCCTCCCCCTCCCTCCCCTCCCCCCCTCCCCCTCCCCCCCCTCCCCCCTCCCCCCTCCCTCCCCCCTCCCCCTCCCTCCCCCTCCTCCTCCCTCCTCTCCCCTCCCCCCCCTCCCCCTCCCCCCTCCCCCCCCTCCCCCTCCCCTCCCCTCCCTCCCGTCCCCCTCCCCCCTCCCCCCCTCCCCTTCCCCTCCCCTTCCCTCCCCTTCCCCTCCTCCTCCTCTCCCTCCTCCTCCTCCCCCCTCCTCCCTCCTCCCCCTCCCCCTCCCTCCTCCCTCCTCCCTCTCCCTCCTCCCTCCTCCCTCCTCCTCCCCCTTTTGGACACTAAGGGCAATTTATCATGGCCAATCCATCTAACCTGCACATCTTTGGACTGTGGGAGGAAACCGGAGCACCCGGAGGAAACCCACGCACACACGGGGAGGATGTGCAGACTCCACACAGACAGTGACCCAAGCTGGAATCGAACCTGGGACCCTGGAGCTGTGAAGCGATTGTGCTATCCACAATGCTACCGTGCTGCCCCAAGGAAGCACCTTGGAGAGTGGAAAAAAGCACAGAACGTACTCTGGGTGAGGGATTTCAAAGTCTATTACCAAGAGTGGCTCGACAGCACAACTACTGACTGATCTGGCCGAGTTCCTAAGGACATGACGGTGGATTCTCCATTGCCTGATCGGAATCAGGACTCCCGAGAGGACGTAAATCACCAATTTGCATCCATTTCCATCTGGTTACCAGGCTGGAAGTCCGTGTCTCCACTCTCCCCCCCCCCCCCCCATCCCCCACCCCGTTATGCCCTGGCCTACACATCGGGAAATTCTCCAGGCGGGCCTTGGTGTAAGTTTGCCCACTCGTGGCCCTGCCATGGTGGACCCTGAGGTCCAAGTCCCACGGTGAACCTTGCTCTGCCGAGCACCTAACATTATAATGTATGCAGGCACATATCATCACAATACAACACAATCTTATGTCTTGACAGTTCTTTTTGTTGACTCCACTTGACTTTTAATAGTTCCTAGTTTTTTTTTTATTAGAACAGTACAGCACAGAACAGGCCCTACAGCCCTCAATGTTGTGCCGAGCAATGATCACCCTACTCAAGCCCACGTATCCACCCTATACCAGTAACCCAACAACCCCCATTAACATTATTTTTTTTTAGGACACTAAGGGCAATTTTAGCCTGACCAATCCACCTAACCCGCACATCTTTGGACAGTTTCTTCTGAAGTTTTTAATTTTTGCACTTTCTTCCAAGGGAAATCCAACGTGTTCTTCCTGAACATTACGTGCCAGAAGAAGATTGCTGAAACGACCACACAAATGGAAAAGCACAACACCAATATGAGGGGGGGGGGGGGGGGGGGGGAAGGTCGATGAAAAAGATCTCTGAATTGAATTGATGGAAAGAGAAGAAACCTTCTCACATGACCTAAGTATCAGAAACAGAATGTTGTGACCATTCCTTCACACCTGACAGACCAAGATGGTGAAAGAATTGTCAAGACTGCCTTGTATTGTGATATGGGCCGACACGCATTGTAATGTAAAGCGTTGGCAACATCTCAGGAATCAACAAAAATGGTTTTTATAAAACAAAACTTATCATTTGGCAGAGTCCTTATTTGAGGATTGCCAGTTAGGCCTTTCTGTACTGGCATGGGCCCCAGTTCCATTGCCTGCTTCTCCATGAAAGATGCTGTTGGAGTTCTAAAACAGACAATATCCGTGTGTTAAATAGCTTATTTTGGGTGTAAGAGCTGGCTGCATTCAAAGGCCTGACAGAACGTAGATTCAGACCGGAAAATCGGTACATAATGTCCCCTTCGGATGTCAGCCATCTGTTTTTAAGGTGAACAATGGACAGCCCACAGTTCAGGGGCTCTCCCCGCAATCATCAACCCCTCTGCTGCACCCCTCGAAACCGCCCCCCCCCCCCCCCCCCCTCCCAAACGTATTGTGGCACTTTAATTCTTATCAGCTATTTCAAGCATATCTCATAAAATAGAAGTTTAACATGATGAATTATTTTCCTGCAGGCACATTTGAAGTTTGCTGTCTGATTAGGCAGCTGTATCTACCTGCGGCGTCGTGGTGTAATAAAATGGCATGGGTGTTCTCAGATTTATTCCTAATTTTGCTTATTTTCTGTGCCTTACGAAAGTGTTTATCCACGTTTGTTCCTTCTCCCATCCCTTACACCCCGGCCTGGGAATGACGAGGTGGGTAGTGAAGTTGTTCCTGGGCATTTGCCAACGTCCTTCTGAAGCTGGCTGCTCGTAGGTGTTTGAGAGTTGATTGGCGCTTTACTTCCTGCACGCTCTCCGGGGGAGCTTCATAGCAGCTCAACCCATTCCACCAGCCAACCTGGTTGGAATCGAAAATTAACTCTGCGGGGGAAATCACAGAGGGAAACTCTAATCTCTCAGTAAATGATGCACATACACGGATACACTGTACCAGAAGGACAGCATGTATTTATTTTTCAACTGGACAAGTGAATATGTGCTTTCTGGTAATATGTGTTTTAATGGAATAAGTATTTGGAACAATTCAGATTTTATTTGTGCTATCGAAAGCAGACCTTGTCAGGAAACTAAGGAAATTTGGCATGTCCACACTGACTCTTATCAACTTTTACAGATGCACCATAGAAAGCATCCTATCTGGCTGCATCACAACCTGGTATGGCAACTGCTTGGTCCAAGACTGCAAGAAGCTTCAGAGTCGTGAACACCGCCCAGTCCATCACACAAACCTGCCTCCCATCCATTGACTCTATCTACACCTCCCGCTGCCTGGGGAAAGCGGGCAGCATAATCAAAGACCCCTCCCACCCGGCTTACTCACTCTTCCAAATTCTTCCATCAGGCAGGAGATAAAGAAGTCTGAGAACACGCACGAACAGACTCAAAAACAGCTTCTTCCCCACTGTCACCAAACTCATAAATGACCCTCTTATGGACTGACCTGATTAACACTACATCCTGTATGCTTCATCCGATGCCGGTGTTTATGTAGTTACATTGTGTACCTTGTGTTGCCCTATTATGTACTTTATTTCTATTTTCTTTTCTTTTCATGTACTAAATGATCTGCTTGAGCTGCTCGCAGATAAATACTTTTCACTGTCCCTCGGTACACGTCACAATAAACAAATACAATCTGGAAAGATGTATTGCAATGGAGTTAGGGATGAAGTGGCCAAAAGCCAGTGAGAAAACACAAATATATCATCCAGAATTCCAAGTACCCCTCCTTCAGGTACCATGGTGGACTTTCATTGGATTGGTCCATGATTATGCTTGGCAAAGCACTGCAGTAGTTTGCCATTGCCGCCTCCAGTGTGGCTGGCGAGGAAACACTCCCAGACTTTTTGCTTGCCATCAGGAAGGACGTACAGGCTGATAATCAATTTGCTTGGCCACATTCTCAATGTAGTCTCCGTGGCCATCAGGTCCTGGAGTGGGACTTGAACCCTAAGCTTTGGCCAAGAGGAAGGGACACTGCGCCACAAGATCCACCCCAGAGGACATGCTAAGCACTAATTTCTCCACAGGAAGAGAAGGCAAACTAGGGACTGATTCTGGCACAGCTGTCAATCTGGCAGCATCTGTAGAGAGAGAAAAACAACATCAGTCTTTCATGTTGATGACTTTTCATTAGAACAGTTTACCTCACCACAGATGTTGCCAGTCTGCCAAGCAGTTCCAGCGTATATTGTATTTATTTCAGATGTCCAGCATCAGCAGTATTTTGCTTTTGTACCAGTCATCAAGCTGTCTGACAGTGGGCTGGATTCTCCGTTTGGGAGACTAAGCGCTGACGCCAGCAGAGCATGTGTGGACTTTTACATCCGAAAAATTGCCGTGAAATCCTCACCGGTTGCGGTGAGTGGTTTAGCACCAGCGTCGAATGAAACTCCCGCCGCCCGCAGCGGAAACAGCCACAGAAAGGCCGGGCCCCGCACGCGTACCACTGACGACCTGTGCCGATGACGCTGTATAACATGGCGCCGGCTATGCGTGACCCCAACCCGCCAATCGCGTCCCCAGAGCCCACCCACTAGCCACCCCCCACCCCCACCCCCCCACCCCCACCAGTCCCCCCAGCCCGAGCAGAGGCCCACCCCCCCCCTCCACCGTGCCAGAGGCACGGATCCCGGCCCAGTGTGGCGGTGCTGGACACAGTCCACAACCGGCACGCCAGGTTCCCGCACGATTGAGACCACACGTGGCACGTGCCGTAGGAAACTCGGCACATCGGGGGGCGGAGCATCGCGGGTGGGCCGACCGATGACACACCAACGGCATTGAAATGGCGTTGGAGGGGGCGACGCATGGTAGGAATCAATTCTCCACCTGATCGCTGAACACAATTTCGGCGTCGGGCTGTGGAAAATCCGGTGTGTCTGAGAATGGTGAGGTTTTGAAGATATCAGAGGGAGGAAAAGAAGAACAACTCATGTCAAAAGTGCAGACAAATAAGAACAGAAAGGCGCACAAATCAAATTTGAATTGTGTCAAAATTTACACTCGTATTTATAATATTAAATATCAACATGGCCTGTAAGGCTGCTGACATCAGCAGGGTTACATTGAAATTAGCTATTGTTTACCATCCTTCTCTCATTTCCTTGGGATGGGAAGATTAAGAGGAAGGATTGTAAATACCAGACCCAGTGAAAGCAATGTATTTTGCCCCGTAAGGTTATGAAATGGCAGAATGGCAACAGTTGGTAGATTGCTTGGGATACACTAAGATGATTTGCATTGTAATTCTATGACTAAAAAGGGCACAGATAATGTTTTTGTCCCGAACAGGCTGAGCATATTTCTGTATCAATTATTGTATCTGTTAATATTGTTATGGTCGGGTAAGGAGAAGTTGAATGGCTCCCCCTTTCCCCAATCCTCTTGGCCGTTCCACTTCTAAATCCCTGTTAGGTATTGTCTTGGCTGGGGCCTGGGTGTCCACTAACATCTGGCAGTGGTGCAGTAGGTATGTTAATGCCGACAGGCACCCAGCATTTTTGGCTTGGAATTCAGTGGGAAATCAAGTGCAACTCTGAGATCCTGGGAGGTATCACATTTCACATGTTGCTAAGATCAAAGGCTTGCACTATGTAAATTTCTGTTACTGCATAGTTGCACTGCCTGTATCGTCTTTAACTCCGTAACTGCTATTTCTGCCACCCGCGGGTTTAATAGTTACATTTTTGAGATTGGCAAATCTGATTTCTTGGGTGATGAGTGTGGTGAACTACCCACGAACGGTTTAGGCTCACCTCCCACAACCCAATATTGGGGGTTCTGAAGCTGAACTGCTGCATTTGGTGAGATTTGGTGAAACTTGACCAATTGATTCACCAGTGGGTAATTCCATTTAGATTTCACTGGTGTTTCCAATGACCACATGTGGTGTTCATTTTAGGGTGTGTTACAGTCCCTTTTCCTTTTACCTTGGGAATAGGTTGCCCCCTAATCTGTTCTATGTCTCCTGTCACACTACTGTGCTCATGTGGCAGACCAGCTTCCACTGAACTCCCCTGTGGCACTTCGACAAGGTAAGGCATCGCCTCCACTTTCTGTTTGTCTGTTTGGGAACTTCCCTGATCCATATTTAAATCTTGGGTGAAGGCTTCTGCTAACCATTCTTTTGCAACATTCCCCTCATCCTCTTCTGCTTCTGTCCCAGTACATCAGCTTTCCTCTTACACGATTTGGGTCCTTTTAAATCTAACAGGCTCTATTCCGTCCTCCGTAAATCCTGGGGGCTCCAACCTGGCCCCTTTAAATTCAGCAGATTCTAACCTGGCCCCAGTTAACTCTATTAGACTTTCCTTAGGCTCCTTAATCCATACTGTCTCCAATACCTCCTGCGGGACCTTTGGAACCACCTCAGCCGTCTGCACCAATGCAGAATTCAGCTTGTTTCTCTCACTTTTCCCAGTCTCCACGGACTGTCCTGGACTCTGGAAATAATACTTCACATCCAGCTAAGTCATTCCTTAATAAATGGTCCATTTGCATGGACAAGCATGGGATCCAACTCAGCCTTACTAGCCCTGTTAACTAGCTCGCTCTGCCAGTATATCTTAATCAAAGAAACCTCTACACATTCACCAGTGACTGGCACACTGGTATTCACCCTTCCCTCAGGTGGAAAAGCGCCATCGTTTGCTACAAACAGAATTTGCAAACAACCGTGAAGCAGAAAGAAAATGCCCTTTGTTTCCTCGGCATTATTGCGCTGCAAGAATATATAATCAGGAATTTTCATTAGGGTGCCTTATCTCCCGTACTTCTTTAATAAAGCAGGCCTCTATAGTGAAAGAATGCAAATTTGATCATCTTAGCTCCACGCTTAGAGCAATTTCATGTGCCAGGCATTTGATTTTAATTGGCTATTGAGAGGAGACAAACAAATCAACACATCCAAATGCCTCCAAGCAAAATTGGTACCATTAAGACAATGCTAAAGGGTCAAGGTATTTTAAGCTTTCCGTAAAATGCAGCATCAAATGTTGGCGTGTACCTCTTCAGTGTAGATTACACGGCATCAGACTGAGAATTCATAGAATCACGCAGTTGTTACGGTGCAGAAGGAGGCCATTTGGCCCATCGCATCTGAACCAGCTCTCCAAACTAGCATCATGGCTCATTGCTGTCTCCCCTGACTTTTTGCCGTACCCCAGAACTTTGTTTCTATTCAAGTAATCACCTGTTGAAAGCCTCGATTGGACCTGCCGCCACCAAACAGCCAGACAGTGCATCCCAGGCCAGAGCGATGATGAGGGCGATAGATAGAGTGGACGTTCAGAGACTATTTCCTCAGGTGGATGTAGCTGTTACAAGGGGGCATAACTATAAGGTTCGGGGTAGGAGATATAGGAGGGATGTCCGAGGTAGGTTCTTTACTCAGAGAGTGGTTAGGGTGTGGAATGGGCTGCCTGCTGTGATAGTGGAGTCGGACACTTTAGGAACTTTCAAGCGGTTATTGGATAGGCACATGGAGCAAACCAGAATGACAGGGAGTGGGATAGCTTGATCTTGGTTTCCGACAAGGCTCGGCTCAACATCGAGGGCCGAAGGGCCTGTTCTGTGCTGTACTGTTCTATGTCCTATGTTCTAATGGTGTGTGCCCAAGCCTTTTCTCTCAGCACGTTTGCCTCTTTTGCGAATCACTTTAAATCTGCATGTCAAATTCTTATGTCAAAAGTATGTACTTTTATTTTTTAATAGAACAGTATCTACAGTATAATATAATCTGTTAATGCAAATTGTGACACTTAATTTCTGACAATGTTTATTCCCGGATTTTATCCTGGTACTCAGACTAGAGTTTCTGCGGCCAACCTTCAAAGGGAGGTCATTGTCATTTCAGCTTGAAGAGTCACCCAAGAAAAAACTCTCAGATCCAGTTCTTAATGGCAAACATTCCTCATTAAAATGTTTTCACATGTTCACAATGAATAGCCTGTGCTTGTCTACATATGGAACTAATTTGAATTCCTCTGTTATTTGCCAAGAAAAATCTCTGGAGCACAAGGTATTCCAGAGTATCCTAACAGTACACCTGCTGTTACCTGTTATCTTGATCTAGAAGCTGGGAAAAATAGCCTGTTGTTTTCACAAGAGAATGCAACCTTGCTGCATAATTATCTACAAAAAGGTGCATATGAACGGGGCGAAGGTGATTTAATGAATGGGGCTGTTGCCCTTTACCACTGGGTAATTCACTGGATCTTCACTATGATCTTTAGTTTAGCTGGTCGTAAGCCAGAAATGTGGTTTGGCAGGGATATTTGGTTTAGGGTCTGTGTTCTAATTTATATGGAAGAGGACCTCGTGTAAAATAATCCTACACAATCGTGACTCATGTACATGCTATACTTTAAAGCTGTTAACGCAACACTGCCCGAGATGCAGAGGCCATTTTTAGAATTGTACTGTATTATAAGTGTATTTGTTTCGTAACATTTACCAGTGGGAAATACATCAAAGAATAGCTTATTTTATTGCAAAGCATTTGACATCAAGGTACAACTATGAAGACAAAATCCTTCAGAATTAATGGAGAAAGTGTCGCTATATGATGCATTTGTAAGTTGCCTAGATGTAGTCTGTATTTGTTTGATAAATGCAGCACAAAATATCAGGAAGTAGAGCAGTAACTGTGCCTTATAACCACGTCTGGTCATATTACTGTGTTTATAAAGTGGGAATTTTATCTTTCTGCACATCACTTTCATTTTCTTCCTGCTTTAAAACAGATGTCTCTCTCCCTCTACTCTGTGTTAAGTCAAGAATCGACTGATTATTTTCCAGGGCTTCAAACATTAACTATATTAGGTAGTCGCATTTATCGTGATGTTTCTTTGCCCTTATAATTATGGCCTCTGGGTTTCTCCAGTGATGTCAGGTGACTAAAGCAATAAGCAGAGGGACTAATTGCAAAAGTAGCAATTTAATAATACAAAGGTGTTTCCATAAGCAGGAAATAAGTGTGATAATTGTATGCCAGACAGTCACAGTAATAATAATAATCATCATCTTTATTAGTATCACAAGTAGGCTTACATTAACACTGCAATGAAGTTACTGTGAAAATCCCCTCGTCGCCACACTCCGGCGCCTGTTCGGGTACACTGAGGGAGAATTCAGAATGCCCAATTCATCTAACAAGCACTTCTTTCAGGACTTGTGGGAGGAAACCGGAGTACCCGGAGGAAACCCACGCAGACACAGGAAGAGCTCCGCACACTCCAAGCCAGGTCCCTTGTGCTGTAAAGCAACAGTGCTAACTATTGCGCTACCGTGCTATCCATTGTGAAGAATGTATTGTATTAATGAGTACTGTGAAGATATGAAGCTGACCCTAGAAGGCTGAAGCAGGGACAAGTTTGGAGATGTTTCAGTTGTGGCATTTATGTGTCACGACAATGGGGAATTGTGACTGCGAGATGTTAATTGATAATTTCACCAGCTAACCAGTTAAAAGGGACCCTTTTTAAAGACATGAAAAATGACGAAAGTTGGCTGCCACACGTCACCTGATGTCCATACATGTAAGTTGACTACGAAGTTATGGATTGCATTGCAGGTATGCCTTGACATGATTGCTCAAGGAACATCACACCTGAAGGTGACAAGGCCCACTTCAAAAAGTAATTAAGAAGACAATGGGGAAATGCTAGCCAGCCAAGATATACAACTAACAGACATTTAAATTCCAAGTGGAGGATGAAAGAACTCCCCATCCCCTGTTAGTTTCTACTATCTTGAAATGTATCAGAAGATTTCTGGCATGAAGCATCAAAAAATGTGATTACTTGATTTACAAAAATGACTCCTGCAGATATGTTAATAAAATTCCTTTGGAATATACATCCAGTGAGAGTTTTAAGAACTGGGTTTTACCAAGCAAAAAAAAATACATTATCAGAGAAATTTTGAAAAAGGACCCTGTCTGCCGCCAGGTCCAGTCCTGGCAAAAGTCAATGGGCATTTGGCTGGGCCACCGAATCTCCCACAGCGGACCCCGCCATGACAGAGCGAGACCATAAGAGAAACAGGCTGACGAGCTCTTTCTCGTTCTCCCCCTTGGAATAAACATGACAACCAGTTTAAGAAACCAGTGTACCAATGAACCAAGATCTGTAAGAATTCCATCTTCTACATTTACCTACTCCAGGGGACCAGATAACTTCAATTGGCCGTAACATTGATATGACCTCAAGGACATTTAACCGTCTATTCTTTAACTTTTCAGAAAGGAATTGAATTGCATAAGTTGGGAACATAGGCTGACAGGAAAGGACAGAAGTGAAATGTGGAACTTGTTCAAGGAACAGGTACTACGTGTCTTTGATATGCATGTCCCTGTCAGGCAGGGAAGAGATGGTCAAGTGAGGGAACCATGGTTGACAAGAGAGGTTGAATGTCTTGTTAAGAGGACGAAGGAGACTTATGCAAGGCTGAGGAAACAAGGTTCAGACAGGGCGCTGGAGGGATACAAGATAGCTAGGAGGGAACTGAAGAAAGGGATTAGGAGAGCTAAGAGAGGGCATGAAAAATCTTTGGCGGGTAGGATCAAGGAAAACCCCGAGGCCTTTTACACATATGTGAGAAATATGAGAATGACTAGAGCACGGGTAGGTCCAATCAAGGACAGTAGCGGGAGATTGTGTATTGAGTCTGAAGAGATAGGAGAGGTCTTGAACGAGTACTTTTCTTCAGTATTTACAAACGAGAGGGGCCATATTGTTGGAGAGGACAGTGCGAAATAGACTGGTAAGCTTGAGGAGATACTTGTTAGGAAGGAAGATGTGTTGGGCGTTTTGAAAAACTTGAGGATAGACAAGTCCCCCGGGCCTGACGGGATATATCCAAGGATTCTATGGGAAGCAAGAAATGAAATTGCAGAGCCGTTGGCAATTATCTTTCCGTCCTCACTGTCAACAGGGGTGGTACCAGGGGATTGGAGAGTGGCGAATGTCGTGCCCCTGTTCAAAAAAAGGAATAGGGATAACGCTGGGAATTACAGGCCAGTTAGTCTTACTTCGGTGGTAGGCAAAGTAATGGAAAGGGTACTGAGGGATAGGATTTCTGAGCATCTGGAAAAACACTGCTTGATTAGGGATAGTCAGTACGGATTTGTGAGGGGTAGGTCTTGCCTTAAAAGTATTATTGACTTCTTTGAGCAGGTGACCAAGCATGTGGATGAAGGTAAAGCAGTGGATGCAGTGGATTTTAGTAAGGGATTTGATAAGGTTCCCCATGGTAGGATTATGCAGAAAGTAAGGAGGTATGGGATAGTGGGAAATTTGGCCAGTTGGATAATGAACTGGCTAACCGATAGAAATCAGAGAGTGGCGGTGGATGGCAAATATTCAGCCTGGAGCCCAGTTATCAGTGGTGTACCGCAGGGATCAGTTCTGGGTCCTCTGCTGTTTGTGAGTTTCATTAATGACTTGGATGATGGAGTTGAAGGGTGAGTCAGTAAATTTGCAGATGATATGAAGATTGGTGGAGTTGTGGATAGTGAGGAGGGCTGTTGTCGGCTGCAAAGAGGCATAGATAGGATGCAGAGCTGGGATGAGAAGTGGCAGATGGAGTTTAACCCTGACAAGTGTGAGGTTGTCCATTTTGGAAGAACAAATATGAATGCGGAATACCAGGTTAATGGTAGGGTTCTTGGCAAAATAGAGGAGCAGAGAGATCTTGGGGTCTATGTTGATAGATCTTCGAAAGTTGCCACTCAAGTGGATGGAGCTGTGAAGAAGGCCCATGGTGTGCTAGCGTTCATTAGCAGAAGGATTGAATTTAAGAGCCGTGAGGTGATGATGCAGCTGTACAAAACCTTGGTAAGCCAACATTTGGAGTACTGTGTGCAGTTCTGGTCACCTCATTTTAGGAAGGATGTGGAAGCTTTGGAAAAGGTGCAAAGAAGATTTACCAGGATGTTGCCTGGAATGGAGAGTAGGTCTTACGAGGAAAGGTTGAGGGTGCTAGGCCTTTTCTCATTAGAACGGAGAAGGATGAGGGCCGACTTGATAGAGGTTTATAAGGTGATCAGGGGAATAGATAGAGTAGACAGTCAGAGACTTTTTCCCCGGGTGGAACAAACCATTACAAGGGGACATAAATTTAAGGTGAATGGTGGAAGGTATAGGGGGGATGTCCGAGGTAGGTTCTTTGCCCAGAGAGTAGTGGGGCATGGAATGCACTGCCTGTGGAAGTAGTTGAGTCGGAAACATTAGGGACCTTCAAGTGGCTATTGGATAGGTACATTATGGTAGAATAATGGAGTAGATTAATTTGTTCTTAAGGGCAGCACAGTAGCATTGTGGATAGCACAATTGCTTCACAGCTCCAGGGTCCCAGGTTCAATTCCGGCTTGGGTCACTGTCTGTGTGGAGTCTGCACATCCTCCCCGTGTGTGCATGGGTTTCCTCCGGGTGCTCCGGTTTCCTCCCACAGTCCAAAGATGTGCAGGTTGGGTGGATTGGCCATGATAAAGTGCCCTTAGTGTCCAAAAGTCTATGGTAATCTATGATTAACCTGGGACAAAAGTTCGGCACAACATCGTGGGCCGAAGGGCCTGTTCTGTGCTGTATTGCTCTATGTTCTATGTTCTATGTTTACTTGGACCTTAACTTTCCATATTTCGGATTCCTGGATGCTTGTGACATTTTTTCTCAGTTTTTCTTTAATTTAGAGTGACCAATTCATATTTTCCAATTAAGGGGCAATTTAGCGTGGCCAATCCGCCTACCCTGCACATCTTTGTGTTGTGGGGGCGAAACCCACAGAAACACAGGAAGAATGTGCAAACTGCATACTCACAGTGACCCAGAGCCGGGATCGAATCTGGGACCTCGGTGCCATGAGGCAGCAGTGCTAACCACTGTGCCACCGTGCTGCCCTCTTTTTTCTCAGGTTTAATGGCTAGTAAACTTTCTCTTCCATAGATTCAAGAAAACCTCATTGATTGGCTCCTTATTGTTCAATGCATAGGTAGTAAAAATACATTTGTATTTGAAAAATGCATCCAAGGGGCAAATAGATGTTAAAACCTGTGTTACGACCAATTGAAGAGGCTGAGTAGAGCGGAGCCTGTTCACTCCACCTGGTTGTAACACATGTTACATGTATGTTGCTGTTTGCTGCCACCATGGTGTTTATGGGTCTTTAGCAGTCTCAATTGGGAGAGTTTGAGACATATTTAAACATGAACCATTTATTACTAGTCTTTAACTATTCACAGACCCAAGGTATGGCCATGCATGTTGCTGCTACTGCTATGGAGGTGGGCTGCTTACATACAGGGTTCTGCATCAGACTGTTCCTTCAACATCTCTTTCCATGTGACTCTACACATCATACCACAGGCAGTGCTGCTGGCCTGTCCCACATTAACCTTTGCTCTCCTGAGCAACTTTACATTACAATGCAAGCAGGCACATATAAGCTGAATATTAGTTTGGTGAGAAGATTGACAAATGTTCACCTATCACTCCGGACATTACCGATCCAACAACTACAACATTTATATTCATTCGCTGGGGGCGGGATTCTCTCTTCTCATAGCTTGTAATGGAGGTTGCGGTGGTAGGATGCAGTGTTTGTGCCCCTGGCCCGCTCTCGCCCACTAGTCGGCCAATCTGGAGATGATCAGAGTGTCTCATGACTGTTGGCCCTGGCGCGCACATCGTCCAGCCTCCCGTGCCCTCCTGGGCACCAGGTCCTGTCCATCCTCACCCTCCCCCACATTCTCCTCGTCGGGCAAGGCCTGGCATTCATCCTCCTCCTCCAGCACATCACCCCCTCTGCTGTGCAATGTTGTGGAGGACTCTCTGCATCATACTGGAGGGCCGCTCCAGAGCGGTCCAGGCACCTGAACTGCATCTTCAAGAGGCCGAAGCACTGCTCATGGCTTGGGCATCATTGTAGCGGGTCTCGGCATGGGTCTGTGGCCTCCAGATAGGCGTCATAAGCCATGTCTACAGTGGATAACCCCTGTCGCCCAGGAGCCAACACCTCACCTGGGGGGAGGGGGGTGGGCCGTCTCGAACATGTCAGGAATTGTCGAGTGTGCCAGGATGAAGACGCCATGCACACTGCTTGGGTATCGGTCGCCAACGTGTATGATGTGCATCTGATGGTCACCTATCAGATTCACGTTCATTAAGTGGAACCCCTTTCAGTTTGTGTAGAGCGGCCTGGACATCTGCAGGTGCTCATAGGGGTCATGCATCCTGTCAATCACCCTCTGGACCTGGGCATGTCGGGGATGGCAGCAAACTCCGCTGCCTGGGCATCCTGGTGGGCTTGGTTCACATTGAAGTGGATGTATTGTGCCGACTGGGCATATAGAGCCTCCGTGATGGCACAGATGGACCTGTGCGCCAGGCTCTGTGAGAACCCGGACAGGTCCCCACTCGGCGCCTGGAAGGACCCCATGGCGTAAAACTGCAACAGTTAAAGAGGGCAGATCACAACCAGCTTCTCAAGGAGAAGTAAGGATGGGTAATATACGCTGGCCCTGCCAGCAACACTCACATCCCAAAAATGATTGGAACAAATAAACATAGGCACATTATTCACGATGAAAAGGATTGTCAGGTTGCTATGTTTGAAAAAATATTGAAGGTCTGTGGTCCATAATGGCAATGAACCAAATTTAGGCCAAAGAATAGGCTGGAATAGGCAGTGTAACATCAGGAGCTGATCTAATCTATTATACAAAAGGTAAGAAATGATGGCGTGAACTGACTGCCAAACTCCAGAATGGAGACAGCATTGGCCTCTTCAATGAGCCAACACAGGTATGATGGGTAGAAAGGTGTCCGTCTATGCTGAAACTTTCTTTGATTCTTCGACATAAAGAATGATTTCACAATTCTTTATTCCTGTCAGGGAATTTCATCTGTCAAGGGTACAAATTTGAATCAGACACGCACACTGCAT
Organism: Scyliorhinus canicula; assembly: GCF_902713615.1. NCBI lineage: Eukaryota > Metazoa > Chordata > Chondrichthyes > Carcharhiniformes > Scyliorhinidae > Scyliorhinus > Scyliorhinus canicula. The sequence continues at coordinate 20,102,661 of NC_052161.1, forward strand.
AAATGATTGGAAAATCAGAAGATGTACGCACCCAAACATTTCTATACACACACCGAGAGACAGAGTCAGAGAGAGAGAGAGAGAGACAGAGAGAGAGAGAGAGTCCGAGAGAGAGAGAGAGAGACAGAGAGAGAATGAAATTCCTTTTGTGTTTCGACACAAAGAACCTCCGCCTACCCACATAGTTCAAGAAGAAAGCCCATCGCCACTTTCCCACAGCTACTCCAGGCAATGAAGGCCAGCATTTGTCTGCTTGATGATGATTTTATAATCATGGATCTTTAGAATTGATTCTTTTATTTATTGATCTATACACAAATTAAATAACATTACAAAATAAATAAAAATATGAGAGCTTCAAGGTCATACAAATGTTATCACAGGTATTTAACCAAATCTTCATTGTCTCTGAACTCAGCTTCAGATTACCTCAAGACTTATGTTTTACAGAATTTTATATTAGGAGTCAATGCTACGTTTGGTTGTTTTATGCAGTATGATAATAACAGCTTATTGTCACGAGTAGGCTTCAATGAAGTTACTGTGAAAAGCCCCGAGTCGCCACATTCCGGCGCCTGTTCGGGGAGGCTGGTACGGGAATTGAACCCGCGCTGCTGGCATTGTTCTGCATTACAAGACAGCTGTTTAGCCCATTTGGGATGACCTGATATTGTTGTCGACACTGTCGACACTGTGAGCTGAATTTTCCAGGCGCTGCAGTGGTGGGAGCCAGGAAAATAGTAGCGTCCCGATGCATTCCAGCTGCTAGTAAACTTCCCCAAGGGTCGGACTGGGATTAAGACCAGCTGAATGCCAAGTTCAAGGAGGCAGCCTCTCTTTGGGCAGGCCAGTGATGATTGGTACCAGAAGCTTCATTCAATAAAGAGGGGTTGGATTAGGGACAGGCCACAGTCGAATCTCAGCTCGATCCAGCTTATTTAAGTATTGATGTGCAGGCCAGTAAGTATGCCTCGCGGGTGAGGCCTGCTCGAGGCCTCTGACCTGGCTCAAGAGCAACCATCTCTACTGGTGAAACTGCTGAGACTCTAGAACTCCTTGCCCCTTGGTAGCCTGCAGTATTGAGAGCCTGCCCACCTTCCTGATTAGGATTGCGAGCTCAGTCGTGGGCAAATAGGAGACCGCCTATTCTCAGAAGATTACTGAGCCCCTCTCAATGCTGGAAAGTGCAGGCCCTATACCCCCATTGGGTTCAACACTGGAGTCCCGAAGCCGAAGCCAAAATCTAGGCCAATGTAAATAGGAATCTTTCTTTATCTATCTCATGGGAAGATTAATTAATGAAAAAACTATTTCTGTTTGTGAACGAATCTAGCTGTGACAAAGAACTACAAGATTAAAAAGAGTGAAGTAGGGATTCAAAATTAAAAGCAGAGCTCATCTCTAAGGGTTCAGAAGTTCATAAACATGCCTGAGGATAATAATTCTGTGCTTAAGGACAACATTCTGTGGCATAGAGTACGGTATATCCTCTAACACAAGGCAGCTCCTAAAAAAACAAGCACTCATAAGGATAGATCACCAAGTAATAATGATCTTTATTAGTGCCACAAGTAGGCTTACATAAACACTACAATGCAGTTACTGTGACAAGCTCCTAATCACCACACTCCGGCACCTGTTCAGGTACACAGAGGGAGAATTCAGAATGTCCAAATTACCTAACAGCACATCTTTCGGAGCTTGTGGGAGGAAACCGGAGTACCCAGGGGAAACCCACGCAGACACGGGGAGAACTTGCAGACTCCACACAGACAGTGAGCCAAGCCGGGAATCGAACCCGGGTCGCTGGCGCTGTGAAGCAACAGTGCTAACCACCGTGCTACCGTGTCGCCCCCTCAGAAAAACATTGATAAATTGTAACATACCACAATCTAACAATGGCTATCTGCGAAATTTTAAGCATGCCCCTAAATCAATTGTCAGCTGAATCCGGTAAACTGAGTTCCAATCTTAACAGGGTTGTGTAGCTGGAAAGTTACCACCTTCAGTATCCTGTTTCTTCAAAGTATGTTGACTAGAGTGAAGGAGTTTTCCCAGCACATGTACACAACATGCTTCCTGCTTGTTCAGCTCTTTTATAGAGCAAATATTGGAACCATACTGTAGGATTTTTAGATCCATTGAATTCACTTCATTGTCTCTCAAGGTAAAGGCATAGCTGCTGTAGTGTAGCAACGATCATTTTCCCCTTAACTGAGATAGAGATATCTCACTCAGGGCTTTAAGGTAAATATTACTCAAAATATTTATGGCTATCTTAAGTAACATTCTGTAACATTATTTAAATCTAGATTCTCTAATAGAAGTAAGATTTATTTTCCTGGAACTGTCAACTTTGCAATTGACTTAACATCAAGTATGAATTGCATGTTCGGTTCTTTGATAAACTTTTATATAATTTAGAAAATATATTGATGGGCAGGATTTTCGGCCCCACCTGCCGCATATTTTACAGGTGGTGGCGAATGCCTGTCATTGGCCGGCAGCGGGATCTTCGCTTGTCTCTGCCGCCGGGGGATACGCCACGGGGGGTTGCCATAGATGAGACTGGAAGACCCTGCCGGCAGAAAGGACTGGAAAACGTTGGCCATTGTCTCACATAGTCTTCTGCATTCAAATTTGAGAAACCTTCAGTGAATAGGCACATCGGTGAGGAGAAATACTTCTAATATCCTGGTTGTTATAATCTTGCTCAAACTTGTTAAAAATGCTATCCGGGAGGACAATAATGTTCTCTCTTGGTTCCTTCAAGAAGAACTAGACCAGTTCTTTAGACCCATTTAAGTGTCTGTCTTTCTCAACCTTAAGTGAAAGTGATCATCCTGATCCAAAATTGTCCCAAAAGGTGGCTTGGATTATCATCTACTTCAAATTCTACTTCAGCTGGTGTTCTGAGATCATGGAATGAAAAGAAGAGTTTGGTCGGACTAAAAATACATCTCCAGGTAAGATGGGTTGAATAAAGGAAATATAGGAGGACCCAAAGAAGTCAGAAAAGGTTAAAAGAGCCTGTGCTTTTGAGAAGCTCAACAGATAGAACACTGGAACATTCCACAGTCTGTCTCTCTCGTCAGCAATAGCTGGTTGACATGATAAGGTAGGTTTGCTTTGTTATGAACAGAATAGCCACCTGTCAAACATACTTGAAGCAGTTTCAGCTTTCAAATGGTAATGTCAACATGGGAGTGTCAACATAATGTACCAAACCAGGTGGAAATGAGTATGAAAATGAAAATGAAAATCGCTTATTGTCACGAGTAGGCCTCAATGAAGTTACTAATTCTTTCCAAATAAATGTCAATCACAACCACACATTCAGCAGTAACATTACGCAGAATATACTTTGTTAAAAGGAAATGTCAGACCTCCTGACATATCAACATAGGAAATAGGAGCAGGAGGCCATTTAGCCCTTCAAGCCTGCTCCACCATTCATTATGATCATTGCTGATCATCAAATTCAATAACCTAATCCCGCTTTCCCCCCATATCCTTTGATCCTCTTTGCCCTAAGCGATATCTCACTGCTTCTTGAAAACAAATCCACAGGCTTTGTGGATTAATTCCAGGTAATTAATTCCACAGGCTCACCACTCTCTGGGTGAGGATATTTCTAATCATCTCTGTCCTAAATGGTCTACCCCGTATCCTCAGACTGTGACCCCCGGTTCTGGATACACCCACCATTGAGAACGCCATTCTTGCTTCTACCCTGTCCAGTCCTGTTAGAATTTTAGAGGTTTCTATAAGATTCCCCCCTCATTCTTCTGAACTCCAGCGAACACAATCCTAACCGACTCAATCTCTCCCCATATGTCAGTCCCGCCATCTCAGGATCAGTCTGGTAAATCTTCGTTGCACTCCCTCGATAGCAAAAATATCCTTCCTCAGATAAGGAGATCAAAACTGAATTTTGCAGCTGTGGTCTCACCAAGGCTCTGTATGATTGCAGAAAGACATCCCTGCTCCTGTACAGAAATCATCTCGCTATGTAAGCCAGCATACCATTTTCCTTCTTTACTGCCTGCTTCATCTTCATGCTTACCTTCAGTGACTGGTTAGAGGACACCCAGGTCTCGTTGCACATTCCCTTCTCCTAATTTATGGCCATTCAGATAATAGTCTGCCTTCCCGTTTTTGCTACCAAAGCGGATAACCTCACATTTATTCAAATTATACTGCATCCGCATTCACTTGTCCACTCACTCAACTTGTCCAAGTCGCACTGAAGGATCTCTGCATTCTCCTCACAGCTCATCCTCCCACCCAACTTGATCTTATCAGCAAATTTGGAGATATAACATTTTGTTTCCTCATCTAAATCGTTTATATATATTTATATAGCTGGGGTCCTAGTACAAATCCCTGGGATACCCCATGTGTCGCTGCCTGCCAATTTGAAAAAGACCCGTTAATCCCTACTCTTTGTTTCCTACCTGCCAACCAGTTTTGTATCCATCTCAATATACTATCCAGAATCCCATGAGCTTTAATTTTACACGCTAATCTCTTATGCGGGACTGTCTCAAAAGCCTGCTGAAAGTCCAAATAAACCACATCCACTGGCACCCCCCTCGTCAACTCAACTGGTTACATCCTTGAAGAATTCCAGTAGATTTGTTAAACATGATTTCCCCTTCAAAAATCCATGCTGACTCTGTCCGATCCTGCCACTGTTTCTAAGTGTTCTGCTATAAAATCTTTGACAATGGATTCTAGAATCTTCCCTACCACCGATGTGCAGGTCTATAATTCCCTGTTTTCTCTCTACCTCACTTTTAAAATAGTGCAGTTATATTAGCTTCTCTCCAATCTGGAGAAGCTGTACCAGAGTCTATAGAATCCTGGAAGATGACCACCAATTAATCCACTATTTCTAGAGCCACTTCCTTAAGGGATTTAGATTATCAGGTCGTGGGGATTCAGCGACCTTCAATCCCATCAATTTCCCCAACACCATTTATCAACTCATATTGATCTCCTTCAGTTCCTTCCTCTCACTAAACCCTGCGTTCCCCAATGTTTCTGGTATCTTGTCTGTGTCCTCAATTGTGAAGGCAGAACCAAGTAGGAATTTAGTTACTCAGCCATTTCTTTGCCCCCATTATAAATTCCCCTATTTCTGGCTGATATTGCACTGCAGCGTCTAATTTGCCTGAGCACTAGAAATGCATTTTTAATGTTCCAAATGGTCTTTTAATCGCATGCTCAGTAAACTGATGTGTCCAATTAAATTGTACTTCAACAGGCATTACAGTAGCCACCTCTCCACATCTACTGTTTTACATCACAGTAGTAAAGAGGTCTAATTGCTTAAATCTTTCCTATCACAGTTGTAGTAGAATTGTAGCAAATATGCAAACACGTGGAATTTGGCAAGTGTTATAAAGCTGAGATTAAACCCCATGATGTGGTTGCACTGGCAATGTGGAGGGAGTTTTAGCCTGAATTTAACCTCTACGGTACTTGACCTCTGGGGACTCTTTGATGCTGACACTAATATCTGGAAATTGAGGTATTATTCCATTGGATAAACAGAACGTTCTGTGGGAGGTTTTGGCCAATTTGAAATTGCAAGCCCGAAAGCAGCTGGCCCGTTTCATTTGGATCAAAATCAGAAGCTACCAGCTTCACAATGACAGTCTACTGAGCTCACACAACGACTGTCTACCAACCACACAATGCCAGTCTACCAAACTGACAATGGCTGCATGGGTTTCCTCCGGGAGCTCTGGTCTCCTCCCACAGTCCAAAGATGTGCAGGTTAGGTGGATGGGCCATGCTAAATTGTCCTTAGCATCCAAAAAGGTCTAGGTGGGATTACAGGGATAGGGTGGAGGTATGGGTATATGGTGGAAGTCAACCATATTTATATAGCTGGGGTCCTAGTACCAATCCCTGGTATACACCACATGTCGCTGCCTGCCAATTTGAAAAAGACCCGTTAATCCCTACTCTTTGGTTCCTATCTGCCAAACAGTTTTGTATCCATCTCAATACACTATCCCTAATCCCATGATCTTTAATTTTACATGCTAATCTCTAATGCGGGACTGCCTCAAAAGCCTGCTGAAAGTCTAAATAAACCACATCCACTGGCATCCCCCCCCCCCCCTCTCATCAACTCAACTTGTCTCTGTCCAGCAACCTCACAATGACAGTCTACCCACCTCACAATGACAGTCTACCACCTCACAATGACAGTCTACCCACCTCACAATGACAGTCTACCCACCTCACAATGACAGTCTACCACCTCACAATGACAATCTATCATCCTTACAATGTCAGTCCACCAGCCCCACAATGACAGTTTACCACCTCACAATGACAGTCTATCAGCCTCAGTGACAGTCTACCCACCTCACAATGACAGTCTACCTGCTCACAATGACAGTCTACCCACCTCACAATGACAGTCTACCACCTCACAATGACAGTAAACCCACCTCACAATGACAGTCTACCACCTCACAATGACAGTAAACCCACCTCACAATGACAGTCTACCAACCTCACAATGACAGTCTACCCACCTCACAATGACAGTCTACCACCTCACATTGACAGTAAACCCACCTCACAATGACAGTCTACCAACCTCACAATGACAGTCTACCCACCTCACAATGACAGTAAACCCACCTCACAATGACTGTCTACCAACCTCACAATGACAGTCTACCCACCTCACAATGACAGTCTACCAACCTCACAATGACAGTCTACCACCTCACAGTCTAACAAACTCACGATAACAGCTAATCAGCCTTGCAATAACAGTCAATCAACCTCACAATGACAGTCTACAAATTTCACAATGACAGTCTAGCGACCTCACAATACCAGTCTACCCACCTCATAATGAGTCTACCCACCTCACAATGAGTCTACCACCTCACAATGGCAGTCTACCCACCTCATAATGAGTCTACCCACCTCACAATGAGTCTACCACCTCACAATGACAGTCTACCCACCTCATAATGAGTCTACCCACCTCACAACGACAGTCTACCACCTCACAATGACAGTCTACCACCTCACAATGACAGTCTATCACCTCGGAACGACAGTCTACCCACCTCAGAATGACAATCTATCAACCTCACAATGTCAGTCCACCAGCCCCACAATGACAGTTTACCACCTCACAATGTCAGTCTACCCTCCTCACAGTGACATACCCACCTCACAATGACAGTCGACCCACCTCACAATGACAGTCTACCAACCTTATTAACAGTCTAACAGCCTCAGTGACAGTCTACCAGCCTCACAATGACAGTCCAGCAACCTCACAATGACAGTCTACCCACCTTACAATGACAGTCTACCACCTCACAATGACAGTCTACCACCTCACAATGACAGTCTACCAACCTCACAATGACAGTCTACTACCTCACAATGATAGTCTACCAACCTCACAGTGATAGTCTAGCAACCTCACAATGACAGTCTACCTACATCACAATGACAGTGCAGCAACATCACAATGACAGTCTACCACCTCACAGTGACAGTCTACGCACCTCACAATGACAGTCTATCAACCTCACAATGACAGTCTACCACCTCACAGTGACAGTCTACGCACCTCACAATGACAGTCTATCAACCTCACAATGACAGTCTACCACCTCACAGTGATAGTCTACCACCTCACAATGACAGTCTACCACCTCACAATGATAGTCTACCACCTCACAGTGACAGTCTACCACCTCACAATGACAGTCTACGACCTCACAATGACAGTCTACCACCTCACAATGACAGTCTACCACCTCACAATGACAGTCTGTCAACCTCACAATGACAGTCTACCTACATCACAATGACAGTGCAGCAACATCACAATGACAGTCTACCACCTCACAGTGACAGTCTACGAACCTCACAATGACAGTCTATCAACCTCACAATGACAGTCTACCACCTCACAATGACAGTCTACCACCTCACAATGATAGTCTACCACCTCACAGTGACAGTCTACCACCTCACAATGACAGTCTACCAACCTCACAATGACAGTCTACCACCTCACAATGACAGTCTATCAACCTCACAATGACAGTCTACCAACCTCACAATGACAGTCCAGCAACCTCACAATGACAGTCTACCACCTCACAATGACAGTCTACCAACCTCACAATGACAATCCAGCAACCTCACAATGACAGTCTACCACCTTACAATGACAGTCCTCGGGGGAGCCCAGGGGATCTGGCCCCAGAGGGGGGGTGGCCCCAGGTTGCCTGGCCTGCGATCAGGGCCCACTGATCCACGGGCGGGCCTGCGCCGTGGGGGCACTCTTTCCCTCTGCACCGGCCGCTGACAACCTCCGCCATGGCTGGTTGGGAGAAAGATGCCTCTGTGCATGTGCTGTGATGATGCCAGCAGACGCTGGCACTCCCGCGCATGCGCCAACTCACGCCAGCCAGCGGAGGCCCTTCGGCGCCAGTTGGCCCTTCACACCTTCGGGGCGGCCCGACGCCAGAGTTCCTCACGCCACTCATTGGCGCCTGAGCGGCCCGCCCCGCCGGTTCGCGGAGAATCCCGACCTCACATTGACACTTCACAATTACAGTCTACCCACCTCACAATGTCAATCTACCCACCTCACAATGAGTCTACCACCTCACAATGACAGTCTACCACCTCACAGTGACAGTCTCCCACCTCACAATGACAGTCTACCCAACTCACAATGACAGTCTACCCAACTCACAGTGACAGTCTACCCACCTCACAACGACAGTCTACCCACCTCAGAATGACAGTCTACCCAACTCACAATGACAGCCTACCCAACTCACAGTGACAGTCAACCCACCTCACAGTGACAGTCTACCCACCTCACAATGACAGTCTGCCCACCTCACAATGACAGTCTACCCACCTCACAATGACAGTCTACCCAACTCACAGTGACAGTCTACCACCTCACAATGACAGTCTACCAACCTCACAATGACAGTCTGCCAGCCTCAGTTACAATCTACCCACCTCACAATGACAGTCTACCACCTCACAATGATAGTCTACCCACCTCACAATGACAGTCTACCACCTCACAATGGCAGTCTACCACCTCACAATGATAGTCTACCCACCTCACAATGACAGTCTACCACTTCACAATGACAGTTAAACCACCTCACAATGACAGTCTACCACCTCACAATGACAGTCTGCCACCTCACAATGACAGTCTACCACCTCACAATGACAGTCTACCCACCTCACAATGACAGTCTACCACCTCACAATGACAATCTACCAGCCTCACAATGACAGCCTACCAACCTCACAGTGACAGTCTACCCACCTCACAATGACAGTCTACCACCTCACAGTGACAGTCTCCCACCTCACAATGACAGTCTACCCAACTCACAATGACAGTCTACCCAACTCACAGTGACAGTCTACCCACCTCACAACGACAGTCTACCCACCTCAGAATGACAGTCTACCCAACTCACAATGACAGTCTACCCAACTCACAGTGACAGTCAACCCACCTCACAGTGACAGTCTACCCACCTCACAATGACAATCTACCCACCTCACAATGACAGTCTACCCACCTCACAATGACAGTCTACCCAACTCACAGTGACAGTCTACCACCTCACAATGACAGTCTACCAACCTCACAATGACAGTCTGCCAGCCTCAGTTACAATCTACCCACCTCACAATGACAGTCTACCACCTCACAATGATAGTCTACCCACCTCACAATGACAGTCTACCACCTCACAATGGCAGTCTACCACCTCACAATGATAGTCTACCCACCTCACAATGACAGTCTACCACTTCACAATGACAGTTAAACCACCTCACAATGACAGTCTACCACCTCACAATGACAGTCTGCCACCTCACAATGACAGTCTACCACCTCACAATGACAGTCTACCCACCTCACAATGACAGTCTACCACCTCACAATGACAATCTACCAGCCTCACAATGACAGCCTACCAACCTCACAGTGACAGTCTACCCACCTCACAATGACAGTCTACCACCTCACAATGGCAGTCTACCACCTCACAATGATAGTCTACCCACCTCACAATGACAGTCTACCACTTCACAATGACAGTTAAACCACCTCACAATGACAGTCTACCACCTCACAATGACAGTCTGCCACCTCACAATGACAGTCTACCACCTCACAATGACAGTCTACCCACCTCACAATGACAGTCTACCACCTCACAATGACAATCTACCAGCCTCACAATGACAGCCTACCAACCTCACAGTGACAGTCTACTCACCTCACAATGACAGTCTACCACCTCACAATGGCAGTCTACCACCTCACAATGATAGTCTACCCACCTCACAATGACAGTCTACCACTTCACAATGACAGTTAAACCACCTCACAATGACAGTCTACCACCTCACAATGACAGTCTGCCACCTCACAATGACAGTCTACCACCTCACAATGACAGTCTACCCACCTCACAATGACAGTCTACCACCTCACAATGACAATCTACCAGCCTCACAATGACAGCCTACCAACCTCACAGTGACAGTCTACCCACCTCACAATGACAGTCTACCACCTCACAATGGCAGTCTACCACCTCACAATGATAGTCTACCCACCTCACAATGACAGTCTACCACTTCACAATGACAGTTAAACCACCTCACAATGACAGTCTACCACCTCACAATGACAGTCTACCACCTCACAATGACAGTCTACCACCTCACAATGACAGTCTACCCACCTCACAATGACAGTCTACCACCTCACAATGACAATCTACCAGCCTCACAATGACAGCCTACCAACCTCACAGTGACAGTCTACTCACCTCACAATGACAGTCTATCAACCTCACAGTGACAGTCTACTCACCTCACAATGACAGTCTATCAACCTCACAATGACAGTCTACCCACCTCACAATGACAGCCTACCAACATCACAATGACAGTCTACCACCTCACAATGACAGTCTACCACCTCACAATGACAGTCTACGCATCTCACAATGACAGTTTACCACCTCACAGTGACAGTCCACCACCTCACAATGACAGTCTACGCACCTCACAGTGACAGTCTGCCACCTCACAATGACAGTCTATCAACCTCACAATGACAGTCTACCCACCTCACAATGACAGCCTACCAACATCACAATGACAGTCTACCACCTCACAATGACAGTCTACCACCTCACAGTGACAGTCTATCAACCTCACAGTGACAGTCTACTCACCTCACAATGACAGTCTATCAACCTCACAATGACAGTCTACCCACCTCACAATGACAGCCTACCAACATCACAATGACAGTCTACCACCTCACAATGACAGTCTACCACCTCACAATGACAGTCTACGCATCTCACAATGACAGTTTACCACCTCACAGTGACAGTCCACCACCTCACAATGACAGTCTACGCACCTCACAGTGACAGTCTACGCACCTCACAATGACAGTCTACGCATCTCACAATGACAGTTTACCACCTCACAATGACAGTCCACCACCTCAGAATGACAGTCTACCACCTCACAATGACAATCTACCAAACTCACAATGACAGTCTACCAGCCTCACAATAACAGTCCACCAACCTCACAATGACAGTCTATACGCCTCACAATGACAGCCAACCTCGCTATGACAATCTACCAACCTCACAATGACAATCTACCAACCTCACAAGAAGATGCTACCAGCTTCATTAACAGTCTCCCAGCCTCAGTTACAGTCTACAAGCCTCACAATGACAGTCTAACACCATCACAATGACAGTCTAACACCATCACAATGGCAGTCTAACACCATCACAATGACAGTCCGCCAACCTCACAATGACAATCGAACAGCCATGGTGACTGTCTACCAGCCACACAATGACAGTCCACCAACCTCACAATTACAGTCCACTAACATCGCAATGACAGTATAACACCATCACAATGACAGTATAACACCATCACAATGACAGTATAACACCATCACAATGACAGTATAACACCATCACAATGACAGTATAACACCATCACAATGACAGTATAACACCATCACAATGACAGTCCGCCAACCTCACCATTACAGTCCACCATCATCACAATGGCAGCCCTGTAGTCTTACAATAATAGTCTATGAACATCACAATAACAGTCAGTTCCAGGACATCACTGAAGGAGTTCCTCAGGGTAGTGTCCTAGTCCCAATCATCTTCAGCTGCTTCATCAAAGACCTTCCCTCCATCAATAAATCAGAGGCGGGATCCTCCGACCCCCCGCCGGGTCGGAGAATCACCGAGGGGCAGCGAGAATCCCGCCCTCGCCGGCTGCCGAATTCTCTGGCGCTGGGGTTTTGGCGGCGGCGGAAATCGTGGCACGGCGGTCGGTGGCTGCTGGCAGCTGCCTCCCTGGCGATTCTCCGACCCGCGATGGACCGAGAGGCCGCCCGTTTTCGGCGGATCCCGCCGACGTAAATCACAACAGGTCCTTACCGGCAGGACCTGGCTCCACGGGCGGCCTGCAGAGTCCTCGGGAGAGCGCGGGGGATCTGGCCCCGGGGTGGGGTGGCCCCACGGTGGCCTGGCCTGCGATTGGGGCCCACCGATCTGTGGGCGGGCCTGTGCCTTGGGGGCACTCTTTCCCTTCGCACCGGCCGCTGTCAACCTCCGCCATGGCCGGTGCGGAGAAAAACCCCCCTGCGCATGTGCTGGGATGATGCCAGCACACAAATGAAGTTACTGTGAAAAGCCCCTAGTCGCCACATTCCGGCGCCTGTTCGGGGAGGCCGGTACGGGAATTGAACCAGGCTGCTGGCCTGCCTTGGTCTGCTTTCAAGGCCAGTGATTTAGCCCTGTGCTGGTACTTTTTAAAGGATGCGGGGCAACCTGCCTCTACCACCCTCCCGAGCAGTGCATTCCAGACACTCACAACCTTCTGGGTAAAAAAGCTTTTCCTCACATCCCACCACTAAACCTCTTGCCCCTCACCTTTAAATTGTGTCCCTTTGTGACTGACCCTTCAAATAAGGGGAATAACTGTTCACTATCCACCCTGTCCATACTCCTCATAATCTTGCACACCTTGATCAGGTCACCCCTCAGTCTCCTCTGCTCCAACGGAAACAATCCAAGCCTATCCAACATCTTCATCACTTAAATGTTCTATCCCAGGAAACATCCTGGTGAATCTCCTCTGCAACTCCTCCTGTGCAATCACATCCTTCCTATAATGTGGCAACAAGAATTGCACACAGTACTCCAGCTGTGACCTCACCAAATTTTTATACAACTCCAACATGACCTCCCTGCTTCTGTAATCTATGCCTCGATTGATTAAGGCAAGTGTCCCATGTGCCTTTCACACCACCCTATTAACCTGAACTTCTGCCTTCAGAGATCTATGGACAAATGCGGCAAGGTCCCTTTGTTCATCGGACCTTCCCAGTGTCATGCCATTCATTGAATACTTCCTTGTCAAGTTATTCCATCCAAAGTGTATCGCCTCTTTTCAGGGTTAAATTCCATGTGCCACTTATCTGCCCATCTGACCATCCCGTCTACATCTTCCTGTAACCCAAGACACTCAACCTCACTGTTAACCACCCGGTCAATCTTTGTGTCATCCACACACTTACTGATCCTCTCCCCCCACATAGTCATCTATGTCATTTATATAAATGACAAACAGTAGGGGGCCCAGCACAGATGCCTGTGATACGTCACTGGACACTGACTTCCAGTCACTAAAGCAGCCGCCTGTCATCACCATTTGTCGCCTACTGCTAAGCCAATTCTGAATCCACCTTATCAAATTACCCTGCACCCATGTGCAGTGCCTCCTTTGTAAGTTTCCCATGTGGGACCTTGTCAACGGCTTTGCTGAAATCCATATAAACTACATCAACTACACTATCCTCATATACACACCTGGTCATCTCCTCAAAGCATTCAATCAAATTTGTTCTGCATTCCCTCCCTCTGACAAAGCCATGCTGACTGCCCCTGATCAAATCTTGCCTCTCCAAATGGAGATAGATTCTTTCCTTTCGAACTTTCTCAAGGGCAATTAGGGATAGGCAAGGAATACTGGCCCAGCCAGCAAAGCCCACATCCCAAGAATGAATTATTATGTTTTTTAAAGTGCTTAATTAAATGTTTCATTTAATTGTTCTTCCACCTTCAAAGATTTGTACACAGACATCCGGGGGTGGGAGAGGGCGGGGGGTGGGGGGGGATCAATGCCTTCCATGCCCAGTGGGCACCATGAGGACTGGGGTGTTTCATCATTCCCTTTAATGTCATTTTGTTTTGATGTTTTCAATTGCCTTTGAGATTCTGTTTACTTTTGTGCAGGGGCGTTAAGGGGCTGACTTTTAATTCATCTCTCAATTTGTTGATTTACTTTGCTTGCCGAAAAGAAGTGCACGCAGCTTTTCTGCTGAAGACCTCAAGCTTTGCGTCCATGTATATCAGTTCAACTATTCCCCGAATTAATGAATGAACACACAAGGGTTTCTCCCTTCTCGCACACCTTGAAAATTAAACCATTCCCACTTAATTTCCAATATATAGGGGCGTACTGAGCACCACATGACGTTGAGATTTTCAGACCTTCTCACCACTACCATTCGGAATCATAGAGTTTACAGTGAAGGAGGAGGCCATTCGGCCCATCGACTCTGCACTGGTCCTTGGAAAGAGCAACTCACTTAACCCCACGCCTCCACCCTATCCCAGTAACCCATTAACCCCACTATAGTTGGACTATGACCAAGCTTCAGGAACGCCTGCCCAAACCTTCAGAATGATGGAGCTGGCAAGGTGCTCACAAAGAAAGGTGTGAGATTGTACCAGATTTTAGAAAGCATACGAGCCAATGTGGAGAGCTAAGTGCCTTGAGTTGTTGAAGCTGCGAAGAATAGCCAGTAATAGCATTATTGTGTTAATACAAGCGGATGCAGAGGACCTGAAACATTTATTGTTTGTTTTGTGGTTTCTCTGATGCTATCATAGAAGTAACACAAGAAAAATCATATTTTTGCCCATAATTGTATCAAAGCTCAAAGTATATTGAGACGCTTTTTAACATTTTTCAATCGGAAGTGACTTCTTAATTGCTCTGCCTTGGCGAGCTTCAGTATAATTAGAGGCAGCCGTTTACAAGAAAAATAGATTCCGAATCAATTATGACCCTGATCTGAGGTAGCAATGTAAATAAGGGATATATTTTCGCTGTGCTCTGGCTGGACACTTTGGAGCCGAAGGCCATTCTGGAAAAGAGTCGCCACTTCCTTTGTCACAGAAAAGGCAGCTCATCGAGCACATTTGGCAAGATTTCACAGCGAGGAATGTTCACACACATTTGTAAGACATTATAGACAGGATATTACTGCTTGTGCAGGATTTGAGCTTTGACATTTTTCAGTTCTAAACGGTGAATTATTAACCTGCAGAACGATCTCCTCGACATTCCATGTGCTGATATCATTGCTCCCGCAAATCTTTAAATCCTTCGCATCATTCTTCCAGAAAACGTTACTTCAGATTTTGGTTTCTAATGCTGAAGAAACTTTGGACATTAGTAAGCACTGGCAAGGAATTACCAGACGGTAATCTCATCAAGGGATTCAAACATCTTTTTTCCAAACATTTATCTTCTCTCCTTAAGGCTCGAGCTGAGGTACAGTTTGACGGGGTTAAAGTGCACCAGGCACTGGCAGCTTGCCTGAATATTTGCGAGAAACCCCCAAGGCCCAATTCCAGGATTGCAGGTTGAGCGCTGCCTGTACTGTAGAAAAGATTCCGATAAATCCCGACCACTGTTTTATCAACACAGCAATGATCAAGCAATGCTTTAACAAGCAACACATGAAACGCGCTTTGAAAAGTGAAAGTGTTGAAATGAGCTGCTGTGGTTTGGCGGTAAACCAATGCTAGATGGAACTAACGACATGGGTGCGTTGTTTTGGGTTTTTTATTCGTTCACTGGATGTGGGCATCAGTGGCAAAGTCACCATTTAGTACCCATCCCTAAACAACAATGAGAACGTGGTGGTGATAACCTTCTTGAACCATTGCAATGCATTGAAGATACACCCATTGTGCTGTTAGGGAGGGTGCTTCAGGTTTTTGACCCAGTGACAATGAGTGAATGGCGGTGTGCAACCAATCCAAGATCATGTATGATAGTTGAGGGTGTTTGCAAGTGGTGATGTTCCCATTTTCCAGCTACCCTCCACCTACTAGGTGGTAGAGGCTTGGAACATGGTGTCAAAAAAAGCCTTGGACAGTTACGACAGTGAATCTTGTACGTGGTACAGACTGCAGCCACAGTGCACCAGTGGTGAATGTTTGAAGTGGTGGAGGGGGTGTTTTGTCCTGTGTGTTGTTGGAGCTCCACTTATCCAGGCAAGGCACACTGTTGACTTGTACCTTGTAGATGGTGGACACACTTTGAGGAGTCAAGAGGTGAGTCACTTGCCACAGATTACCCAGCCTCTGACCTGCTCTTGTAATCACAGTATTTATGTTGGTAGTCCACTTCAGTTTCTGGTGAATGGTGACCTCCAGGATGTTGATGGTGGGGAATTTGAAGATAGGAATGCCATTGGATGCCAAGGAGGAATGTTTAGACACTCTCTTGATGGCAATGGTCATTGCTTGGCGTTTGTGTGGCGTGAATGTTAATTGTCTGATTTATCAGTCCAAGCCTGAAGGTTATCCAGCTCTTGCTGAATGCAGGCACAGACAGGGTCATTGTCTGAGGAGTTAAATTAACACTGTACAATCAGCAGTGAACATCCCCATTTCTGACCTTCTGATGGAGGGAAAGTCATTGATAAAGCAGCTGAAGGTGGTTGGTCCTAGGGCACTGCACAGAGATAAAGAACAAAGAACAAAGAAAAGTACAGCACAGACCATGCTGCCCGACTAAACTACAATCTTCTACACTTCCAAGGTCCATATCCCTCGATTCCCATCCTATTCATGTATTTGTCAAGATGCCCCTTAAATGTCACTATCGTCCCTGCTTCCACCACCTCCTCCAGCAGCGAGTTCCAGGTACCCACTACCCTCTGTGTAAAAGGCTTGCCTCGTACATCTACTCTAAACCTTGCCCCTCGCACCTTAAATCTATGCCCCCTATTAATTGACCCCTCTACCCTGGGGAAAAGCCTCTGACGATCCATTCTGTCTATGCCCCTCATAATTTTGTAGACCTCTATCAGGTCACCCCTCAAACTCCGTTGTTCCAGTGAGAACAAACCAAGTTTATTCAACCGCTCCTCATAGCTAATGTCCTCCATACCAGGCAACATCCTGGTAAATCTTTTCTGCACCCTCTCTAAAGCCTCCACATCCTTCTGGTAATGTGACGACCAGAATTGAACACTACTCCAAGTGTGGCCTAACTAAGGTTCTATACAACTGCAACGTGACTTGCCAATTCTTATACTCAATGCCCCGGCCAACGAAGGCAAGCATGCCATATGCCTTCTTGACTACCTTCTCCAATGTAGTGATGTCCTGTGACTGAGATGCTTTTCTCCAACAATTGTAACTATCTTCCTCTCTGCTGCTTTAGACTTCAGCCAGTGAAGAGTTTTGCCCCAATACCTGATGACTTCAATCTTACTCAATGTCCTTGATGCCATAGTCAAAGCATACCTTGATGCCGAGGGCATTCTCACATCTTGAACTCAACACTTTTGTCCATATTTGGACCAAGGCTATAATGAGGTCCACAGCCAAGTAAGACTGGGAGAACCCAAGCAAAACATCGGTGAGCAGGTTATTGGTGAGTAAGTGTCACTTGATAGCACTGTCAATGACACCTTCCATAACTTTGTTGATGATTAAGGGTGGACTGATGCGGCAGTATTTGGCTGGATTAGATTTGACATGTTCTATTTTGTGAACAAATGAATTTTCCACTTTGTGGCGTAGATGCCAGTGTTCTGGTCATACAGGAACAGCATCTAGTTCTTGAGCACAAGCCTTCAGTATGACAGCTAGGATGTTGCACCTTTGCTATGTCAGCTCTGCTAAGCTGTCCTGTGCTATCACATGAAACAAATCAAATTGGCTGAAGGTTGGCTTTTGTGATGCTGGGGGCCTCAAGAGAAGGCCAAGACAGGTCATCCACTCAGCACTCCTGGCTGAAGATAGTTGCAAACACTTCAGCCTTGTCTTTTTCGCTGATGTGACTCCATCATCACTGGGAATGCCACCCATTCGATTAGTCCACCACCATTCATGACTGGTCATCTAAGGCATGAAGAGCATTGATGTGGACAGTTGGATGTGGGGTCACTTTGCTCTGTCTATATCATGCTGCTTCTATTTTGCTTCCACATGCATGCTATTGTGTATGCATATAGCCCTGTGTTTGATCCGAGGCCAGTAAATACTGTGTTGGAAAATTAGATGGAAGTGCAGGCTTGTAAAGAAGCCACACTGCTTCCAATCATTTAATTAACGGTTGGAAAATTGACCTGGCTCCATTGGGTGCATTGTCCTCACCAACTTGCCCAATCTTCCTGAATCTACCAAAGCTTCAGAAGAAATTGCTGAATGAAAGAAAATAAATTACTTGAATCTTTTTCTTATCCACCTGAGCAATCCCACCCCCCCCCCCCCCCCCCACCAACCCATTAATTTACATTAACATATGTGTATTGGTGGACTGAGCTCGTGAAATGTTTGTCCTCTGGGAATGATTTATTAAGAATGAAATGCAAATGTAGCGCTTGATTAGATTATCTGAACTAAAGATTTGTTTTTTAAAATTATTCCACACCCCCTATTTGGTTATGGGAAACCACGGGCATAACCCAATGCCACAGTCAAACATTCCATTTAAATCAACAATAGGGCTAATCTACATCAAGCAGAGTAATAATTCCACACAGATCACAATCTACAAGATTTTATCAAATGTGCAGTTTCCTTTTAACAGTAACTAACGTTTAAAAATGTTAAATCCTGTAACTATTAGGACAATCTTACCTGTGTTTCTTTTGTGCTCTAACCCCTCGTAATCCCTCTGAATTTACAGATTCTGACTTTACTGCACCATAGATTTTCAATACTGGATGCAATCACCAGCTTCTTCAGTTTTCCAGTCCATACTCTTTACTTGGACTCCATCGTTGGGTGCCAGGGTAGGTGTGATGAGGTAAGCTGAACTGATCTACAAAGTAAATCGAAATAAATGTTAATGTCACCACCATCCCAGAGGACCGTAAGCTGCTCTCCACTCTGAGAGCTGACTGGTGGTGATTTAACCCGAGGGGCACCACATAATAATAATAATCTTTATTAGTGACACTAGTAGGTTCACATTAACACTGCAATGAAGTTACTGTGAAAATACCCATCTCAGGTGAGGGCCAAGGTCGAGAAGAAGGGGGACTTCCATGAATAACCTCAGCCAGTACAGGAATTGAACTTGCACCGTTTGTATCTGTTGTAACCCCCCACGGAGGACACAATATAAGGACAATCCGATTTGCCGTAGCCTCCACAGAACTTCCCCGGAAACGGGGGCAGGGCTTCCCCTTAACGAGGGGAACCCTCAGATGTATATGAACCCCGGCCTGGTCGGGGAGGGAGGCCCTTCGGGAAGTGGAGATTTAAACAACTGGATTTTAATGCAGAACAAGGCCAGCAACGCGGGTTCAATTCCCGTACCGGCCTCCTCAAACAGGCGCCGGAATGTGGCGATTAGGGGCTTTTCGCAGTAACTTCATGTGGTAGTATGACTAGGGGTATTACGGTACCTGGGAGTGTGAGCTGCCATTGGTGCAGAGGACTCGCTGCCCATTGGCCCAGGTATGTCATGTGCCTCTCAGGCGATTGGCTGAGAGGAAGGCAGCTCCGCCTACGAGGCGGGGTATAAGAACCCGTGTTCCCCGGCAGTCAGCCATTCTTCTGTACGTCTGCTGCCGGGTCACTTCTTGCGTATTAAAGCCTATCGTTCGGACTTTATCTACGTTTCGTGTCCATTGATTGTGCATCACTTCATTGAAGCTCACTTGTGAATAAGCGTTTATTATTATTATTGTTATCATTATTATTATTAATGTTATTGTTTTCTACCTGCTGGTTCAGGGTGCTACTTTGGCAGATTCTACAGTGTTCCTCTGCATCACAACCCAGCCATCCAGCCAACTGAGCGAACCACCCCTCAAATTAAAATATTACAGAGTTCAGTTACTGGGAAGGACAAAGCAATTGATGAATTAAGGAACTCTATCATCAGGACATACTGAAAATATCCATGAGTCTAATGCTTTAAAGTGAAAGCTGTTTGGTGTTACTGTGGGCAGTTTTAACCTTCTAGTGGGTTTAATATGGATAGGACGGAGCAAATGCAAAATATGCTATCATAGAAACAGAAAATCCTGGATAAACTCAACAGGTCTGGCAGCATCTGAGGAAAGAGAAACAGAGTCGCTTCAAATCCATTGACCCTTCAAAGAGCAAGAGGGTAGTCAGGGAAAGGTTTTTTCCACTCAAGGACAGGGGAGTGAATCTGTGCGTGGAACCAGAGGAAATGGGCGGGACACTGAATGAGTACTTTGCATCAGTATTCACCAAAGAGAAGGATTTAGTGGGTGATGAGTCTGGGGAAGGGTGTGTAGATAATCTGGGTCACATTGAGATCAAAAAGGAGGAGGTGTTGGGTGTTTTGAAAAGCATTAGGTAGATAAGTCACCAGGGCCTGATGGAAGGGTGCTTCCCTCAATGGAGGGCTGTGATTAGTAGTGTTCCTCAGGGATCAGTGCTGGGACCTTTGCTGTTTGTAGTATATATAAATGTTTTGGAGAAAAATGTAACTGGTCTGATTAGTAAGTTTGCGGATGACACAAGGGTTGGTGGAATTGCGGATAGTGATGAGGACTGTCAGAAGATACAGCGGGAGAGGATCGGCTGGAGACTTGGGCGCAGAGATGGCAGATGGAGTTTAATCCGGACAAATGTAAGGTAATGCATTTTGGAAGGTCTAATACAGGTGAGAAATATACAGTAAATGGTAGAATCCTTAAGAGTATTGACAGACAGAGGAATCTGGGTGTTCAGATACACAGGTCACTGAAAGTGGCAATGAAGGTGGATAAGTCAGTCAAGAAAGCATGAGGTATGCTTGTCTTCATCAGTCAGGGCATTGAATATAAAAATTGGCAAGTCATGCTGCAGTTGTATAGGTCATTCAGCCCATTGGGCCTGTGCCGACCCTCTGAAGAGCATTGTGCTTAGGCCCTCTACCCTACCCTATCGCCATAACCCTACATCTTTGGACATTAGACTCACGAATTGCTGCAAATTCTCAGCAAAAGATAAATCTTCGCCTATCTTCAAACAAAGCTTGTGTAAATGCTAGCCCTCAAGCAACTTAAATGTAAGAAGGGGTATAATCTTTCTGCATTTTCTACTTACAGCGACAATTAAGTGCAGGAGAAGAAAGGGAATATCAACACCTGCTTAATTATAGCCATCTCAAGGAAAGGCATGAAAAATATTCTCTTATATCTGAGACTTGGTTTGCAAGCAGCACAGTGCTCTTTTTCGGGAAGAGATGCTTAACGGAGTATTGATTTCCCGTTCTTGAACTTTGCTCAACAAAAACATTTTAATGTGAAAATGGGTTTTCCGTAACATGGTGTTGACCTGACAGAAAATGCTGCACATGATCCACACCTAAAGGGTGAAAGGGAGCAAATCAAGTTATGAATGATATCTGAGAATCTCCACACAATATACAGCATAAATTCCTCTTTACGCACCAATGAAGCCAAACAGCCAAAAACAGTGCTTAAGATGTTCCGCATTTTAGCGTCAACAAAGACACAATATAGAAGAAGACCAGTAAGCCAAAAACGAGGAAGTATTTCTGCAAAGGACTTGGTCAAATATGCAGTACCCATTTAGGCACTCTAACTGGAGGTACATTTAGACAGTACGTTTTTTTTTCCAAATCAGATAATGGTATCGGGAAGATTATATTACTTAATAATGGACCTATTTAGCCTTCTCATCATTACCTTAACAGCCACATTAGCTCTGAACCTGCAATTCTTTACCTCATTTTAGCATGGAGACAAGGTTAAATTACAGAGCCTTTTTGTTTGCTGATATCAATTTGAAATTCCTTGAAAATAATAGCAGTTCTCCTTCTAATGGAGCTAAGAATGCTCAGGATCATGGTCCAAACACATTTTATACATTCGTAAAAATGAAGGTTTGGAGCGATGCCAAGCTGCTGTGAAAGCAGTCAGTTCCACAGCATGGGACACAAATCCTATTTGCTAGATTTCCCTCTTCTGGAGTGGTTGCCTCAAAATCAACCTCTTTGTGTCCACTGCATGTTAAGGAAATGTCGGTGTAACTTTTGTTTTCGATTGAAGCAATTGCCACTGTGTTTACCAGCTCTGACTCTGCTGTGTCAATGGTTCATGGTGAATATGTTACCCTTGGCAGTTGCGATGTGTATGCTGGCCAAAGAAGCACAAAGGAATTATTCAATGAGCTGACATCAGTGGTCTTTGACTCGTTGGATTGTTGTATCCAGCCACAATTGACCCCGAGGGACTGCCTAGGAATCGGGTATACCTTCCCCCTCTGTAACCTTGATTCACCATCAATGTATAGCCATGAAGGGACTGTAGTGATAGACCAATCACCTACTTATTCAGGATGCTTCCCTGGTCCTTTAATTCAGAAATTGGTGAGATGATTTTGCTAATTCATTAATTCTTCACAAAGCAGCAATCCTAAATGAAGCCATGCTTAAACAAGCACTTGGGAGCAACTAATAGTAGCAATCATTTATGACAAAGAGTTTGGTGTCAATTTGAGCAGCGATTCATATTGTGAGTCACAAGAGTGACATCAGAGTTTCACACCATCTAATTATTTTTCTTCATTAGATTTTAATGAGCCATTGGGGTGGATAACATTCCATGAGTTCATACTTACATTATAGCTTTGATCTCTGAAAAAAAAAGGGATAATAAAAAAGTGAAGAAATAAAGAAGGCAAAGTATTATATTTCCAAATCAGGATGTTGTGTAACTTTTTTTTCCCTTTATCATTTCATGGGAGATGGGCTTCGCTGGCCGGGCCAGCATTTTTTGCCCATCCCTAATTGCCCTTGAACTCAGTGGCTTGCGAGGCCATTTCAGAGTGCAGTTTGGAGTCAACCACATTGCCACGGGTCTGGAGTCACATGTCGGCCTGACCGGATAAGGACAGCAGGTGTTTCTTCCTGGAAGGACATTAGTGAACCAGGTGGGGGTTTTTTAAAATGTTTTTATTAAGGGTTTTTCTTATTGTACAGAGCAAAGATGAGCGTGAACATACACAGAAAATATATACATTGGTTATCTTTCATTATATACATCGGTTCCAATTTCTTGTTTTTCAGCAGGCGCTTAGTTTAGGGTAGATCCCCTGGTCCCACTACCCCCTTTCCTCCTGATCCCCCTCCCCTACTTGTCGTCTGCCTGGCCTTCTTCATTTGCCAGCTCTTACAACCTGTTGGGATGGCATGGCGCAGCGTATATTGTTATGTGTCGGGCATGGTTATGCTCCATGTCTCTTTATTCCCCTCCCTTTCCCCCGCTCCCCCATCTCAACGTTCCCTCCCCCCCCCCTTTTCAATGGTTTCATGGTCACCATTACGGAGACCAGCTTTATATTCCAGACTTATTAATTGAATTCAAATTAACCAGGTGCCTCGTGGGATTTGAACTCATGTCCCCAGAGCATAAACCTGCTCCTCTGGATTACTAGTCCAGAGGCATTAGCACTATTTCACCATCTCCATAACTTGGACAGGCACTAGCAGATAGACACGACATCAAGGTACCTACTGCCTAGAGGAGGGGCTAAATGCCTAAAGTGATGGATCAGGTGCCAACAAGGAAGTGGGCCACTTTGGCCTGGATGGTGTTGAGCTTTTGGAGTGTTGTTGGGGCTACACTCATCCAAGCAAGGGGAGAGCATTCCATCACATATAAAGCCTGTGCTTTATTGATGGTGGATAGGTTTTGGTGAATTGTTGCCACAGAATTCTGACCTGCTCTTCTTGCTGCAGTATTAATACCATAGATCCAGTTAAATTTCAAGGTGATCATCATGCCCAGGATGTTGATGCTGGAGATTACAGCAAAGGTAATGCCGAGCGGAGATAGTTATATTCTCTCATTACCCAGCACTTGTGTGAGATGAATGTTGCTTGCCAATAATCAATCTAATCTTGCTGTGTGCAGGTAAAGACTGAGGAGTCATGAATGATACTGAACACTGTGCAATCATCAGCACACATCCCGACTTCCTTAGGATGGAAGGATGGTCATTGATGAACCAGTTGAAGACAGTTGAACACAGGAGACTAAGCAGAGAAACTTACACTACAGCATCCTGGTGCTGTAATGATCGGCCTCCAACAGCCACAACCATGCTCGGTATGACTCTAGCCAGTGGAGAGTTTTCCCCCAATTCCCATTGACTTCAATTTTAGTTTGGCTTCTATGTATGTGTGTGTGCAGATGTATGGTCATATGAGTGATAATATTAGCCTAAACAAGCAACAAAAATGTATCAACATTAAACGTAAACATCATCATTAGACTTGATGGGCCGAATGGCCTACTTTTGCAATGTAAAGATTCTGTGATAATTTAAAACATGTCATAGTGGAAAAATGTTTAGTATCTGGTGAAAATATTATAAGGAATGATGTTCTTGCTATGGAGGGAGTGCAGCGAAGGTTGACCAGAGTGGTTCCTGGGATGGCCTCAAATGAGGAGGGACTAAGTCGGTTATGATTTTATTCATTAGAATTTAGAAGAGTGGGAGGAGATCTCATAGAAACTTACAACATTCTAACTGGATTAGACAGGGTAGATTCAGAAAGAACGTTCCCGATGGTGGGGGAGTCCAAAACTAGGGGTTTGAGGATAAGGGGTAAACCTTTTAGGACTGAGGTGAGGAGAAATTTCTTCACCCAGACAGAATTCACCACCACAGAAAG
Source organism: Scyliorhinus canicula (assembly GCF_902713615.1). NCBI lineage: Eukaryota > Metazoa > Chordata > Chondrichthyes > Carcharhiniformes > Scyliorhinidae > Scyliorhinus > Scyliorhinus canicula. Next base: position 20,127,765 of record NC_052161.1, read on the forward strand.
TAGCTGCGGCCAAAATGTTGTGTAATTTCAAGAAGGAATTCGAGAGAGCTTCGGAAGCCCCCCACCCCGGTGAAGGAGCCCCCCTCCTCCCCACCACTGGCCACCCCCCGAGCGTTCTCGCAGAGTTCCCGCCGGCAGCGACCAGGGGTGGACGGCGCCAGCGGGTGCCTGTCATGTCAGAGCGGCAGCTCGGCCCATCCGGGCCAGAGAATCGCCGTTCGCCGTTTGCGCCGATTCTCCGAGCGTCCCGGCGCGATTCGCGCGGCACTGATTTCGGGGGGTGGGTGGGAGAATCGTGTGCTGGGGTCGGGGCGGCGTGGCACGATTCGCGTGGCGCCCCGGCTATTCTCCCACCCGGCGTGGGAGTGAGAATACCGCCCTATATTCTGCAGTCTCTCCTTCCTTCCCTATGTACGGTATGCATTATTTGTACAGCATGCACGAAACAATACTTTTCACTGTATACTAATAAATGTGACAATAATAAATCAAATCAAAATCAAAAGCTGTATACCTTTCAAGCAGGCTGAGATGTTGTTGGTGGAGCAGAGCGGTGATAAATAAAGTCAGAGTCTTCACACCGTTCAGGTCATAACAGCGTAATTTCTAACAATTATAATTTGGCTATAAACTATAAACAGGATACTTAGGGAGACTCTGTGCTGATATCACTGAATTCAGGGATCAAAACGCAATCTAACTCAGAGTTATCGGTGGAATTTTCCGGCCCCCTCGCGGCTTGCTTTCCGGTGGCTGAGGCAGCAACTTTGTTTAAGGACTCATCCAATAGTACAGTGCTGGAGTAGCCAAAATGTTTGTGCTCAGGTCCTGAGCACAGCTGACACACCAGGAATGTATGGAAATAACAGATGTGTATTCCTATCATGTTCAAAATTCTGAATGTCTAATCTTTTTCACCCTCTCTCTCTCTCTCTCTCTCTCTCTTTCTCTGTTTGTCTTTGTTTAGCCCTGTGTTTCCCTCTCCCATAAGCAACGATATCATCAACAGCCTTAGCTTAATAAACTATGTTCAAGTGTTTACATCTTTTCCTGGGGGCTGGTGTCGCTCAATTGACTGGACAGCTGGTTCATAATCCAGATCAAGGACACAAGTGCAGGTTCAATTCCTGGTCTGGCTGAGGTTATTCATCAAGGCTCAACCTTGCTCCTGGCCTGAGGTGTGGTAACACTCAGATTAAATCACCACCAGTCAGCTCTCCCCCTCCAAGGGGAAAGCTGCCTAAAGTCATCTGGAGCTGTAGTATATTCACTTGACATCTTTTCCTGGTCAAAGATTTGGCCCTGTTGAGTTTACCATTGTTTCCGACTAAGATCCTAATGGAACTCATTCATTGACATCAACCGGATTTGTGCCTGCTGAATGGAAAGGCCCAGTTGGCAGATGGTAGGTGACACATGCTAAATGCCTGCAACGCCCGTCATCAGATCAGTTGGACATTCATAATTTTGAACATGATAGGAATACACATTTGTTATTTCCATACATTCCTGGTGTGTCAGCTGTGCTCAGGACCTTAGCACAAATATTTTGGCTACTCCAGCACTGTACTATTGGAAGAGTCCTGAAACCAAGTTGCTGTCTGCTCTGTCAGGGGAATATAAACTATCCCATCGCACTATTTCCACATTTAAAAGGGGAGTTCTCCCCATTGCCCCAGCCAATATTCTTACCTTCAATCAACATTACAAAACCAGGTTTCTATCACCTTGGTCAGAGCATGCTGTGTACAAATTGGTTACTGAATTTCCTATGGTCTAGCAAAGCCTACACCTCAAAAGTACTTCTTCACTGCAAAACATTTTGGATGCCCATTTGGCAGCTTGATATGCCTGGTCTCCAATGGTAGTTCCCATCACCTACTATTTCTTTAATTTCAGAAGGTGTTTGTTCAGGATGTATCCTTTTCAAGGCTAGCACAAGTCACTATGAGGGTTCAACTTGGATACTGGACAAATGCCAATCTATCCAACTCTCTCCCACTGGAGTTGCCATGGTAATGCATTGGAAGAGTGTTTCCTCATGGAGCCCCTCAAAGAGGTTAGACTATGGACTATGTCATAAGAAAATGTAGCGAGAACAGCTTTGCTGTCCCAATGTGCTGATCTATGATGGGGACTCACGAGTACAGTTCCTCACTGTATGAACCTCAATATATCTGCATTAGTACTCAAGCCTAATACAGCACGGTAGCATGGTGGTTAGCATCAATGCTTCACAGCTCCAGGGTCCCAGGTTCGATTCCCGGCTGGGTCACTGTCTGTGTGGAGTCTGCACGTCCTCCCCGTGTCTGCGTGGGTTTTCTCCGGGTGCTCCGGTTTCCTCCCACAGTCCAAAGATGTGCGGGTTAGGTGGATTGGCCAGGCTAAATTGCCCTCAGTGTCCTAAAAAATAAGGTTAATGGGGGTCGTGGGTTACTGGTATAGGGTGGATACGTGGGCTTGAGTAGGGTGATCATTGCTCGGCACAACATCGAGGGCCGAAGGGCCTGTTCTGTGCTGTACTGTTCTAAAAAAAAAAGACCTCTCAATAAGCTAGGAAAATAAATGAAACCACACTTGCAACCATGAAGAGGAAACAGATCACATTGCCGAACCACCGACTTCTGCATAACAAGGCTAATGCTGTGCAATGAACTAGCCGGAGTGTGTATGTACAAACTAATTGAAAGTAGACATTTAATATAGGTATATGTGAAGGCCCAATTTCCCAGAAGCAACCTAAAACTAGATGTGAGGTCCTCCCAGGGAACAGGCATGTTTTAGGTGGCTGTCCCAGATGGCTGACCACCATTCAAGACAGAGAGATGACTCCGCTGGAGTTGACTTGGTAATGCACTGGAATAGCTGAAGACCTTCAGTGCCTTCTCATTACAGTACTTCAAAGTAGATCATCTTGTGCATTTGCCTAATACCCAATGAAGGTATCTTTTCCTTTAGGCGCAGGCAGAAGACTGTGACAAATTTCTCACCGAAGTATGGCAGACAGCGAGCAGTTGATCCACAATAGCCAAGTTTTCATCAGAGTCCAAAGTGAACGTTGCTGTCAACACCTGCTTTGCAAAGGTTTCCCCAAGTCACCCAGTGTCTGCTTGTTGCAACATTTCAATCAATGCAACTATTTTTCCCTTATTGCTTCACCTTAGAATGGCCACCATATTACATTAAAAAAATTATAAATATAATTGTCATTTTCTATTATGTTAGCCAGAATATTGGTTGTAAGCATCAATCTTAACACATAGAGGATTTTTGAGCAAATGTTGTCCAATCGCAGAGTCACATCTAATGTTGGACACTGCGTTTTACATTTTGAAAGCACGGGCAGGTTGGTACAGTCTGTACCTTGCCCATTGCGAACAGTGGAAGGGGCCTGCTGCTCAATACAATCCGCCAGTCACACTGGCACTGAAATTCATATCCCACTTTACTTACTTGTCTGATAGACAGAAAGTCTTTTAGGCTTGATGACAGCACCGTGTTCATGGCAAAAGCCAATCATGATGCAACTGTTTTCGCAGCAGCGAGAAACAGCTAGTTTCTTGTGTTGCTCAATTTTTGAGATGCCTTGCCCTTCCAGCGTAATTTGATGTACACTGGGCACTTTTCAGGGCCAAAAATGACAGCCTTAGGCTTGTTCGCGTGTTTGCATGATATATAGCATGAAATGATCTGGCCAGAATAGCCATTATCCTGAGGGATGCTTTTGATGCGCCCGTTGTCGACATCAAGCTTGCATGCTGAGTAAATGGCCCAGGCCCCATTTACGAGGTTGCCGATAAGGCCAACCTTATAGCACGTGGAACAGTAAGAATCCCAACGCATATATTGACCAGTGAAAGTAGACATGCAGCAGACACTGACAGGGAATCTTGTGGCAGATTTCTCAACTAATATATCAAGGAAAGGCTTGCAGTGGGGTGCATTTATGTGTACTGGAAGCTACACTGAACATCAGGCCCTGATCTTCATAGGTAGGAAGAGCATATACAAACTTGCGCCTATTTCAGCTAAACAAAACAGGTGACAACCATTCACTGGTTCATTCCTCAAGGCAATGCCTTGACCAATCAGAGTCAAGCTGCCGGGTTTAAAATCTAAGCAACGTTTGCAGTTAACTGTCAGTCATCACCACTGGTGCATTCTCCATGGCAACACCTCAATGGGCTGGTTTAGCACAGGGCTAAATCACTGGCTTTTAAAGCAGACCAAGGCAGGCCAGCAGTATGGTTCAATTCCCGTACCAGCCTCCCCGAACAGGTGGCGGAATGTAGCAATTAGGGGCTTTTCACAGTAACTTCATTTGAAGTCTACTTGTGACAATAAGCGATTTTCATTTCATTTATCATTTTCGTTTCTACCAATCAGAGTCCACCTGCCAACGAATCAGCACTCTCCCCTCACACAGTATAAATTGTTATTCCCATTACATTTGGTATTCTTGCAATTTGTCCGAATGAATGCAAGTCAAAAAGATTTGTCAAACAAAGCCTCTTTGTTCAGCAATAATTAAGTTCTGCATTACCAAATAATGTCAGAATACTTATACATAATTGTGACTTCTTAACTTTCATATTTTAAAGTTAAATTCAGGTGACAGTATAGCAATGTAACATTTTTTAGTTTATTAAAGAGGACCTACGTAGCTTCATATTTATAGGCTGCATTTTGCACAGGGGATGGACTCTAAAAAGAAATAATCAAAATGTGTTTAAAGCATGACTTTCCTTGCAGGTTCAAGATTTTGCCAAGAAGGAGATACAAAGCTTCCCGGTAGAGCCGGCCTCCACATTGCTGGAGGAGGTGCTGACAACAGGGGGACTGGAGAAGGAGGTAGTGTCGACGGTTTGCGGGCTATTTTGGAAGAGGAGAAGGCATCGCTGGAAGGGATCAAGGCAAAGTGGGAGGAAGAGTTGGGAGGGGTTCTGCTGTGAGGTGCTCTGGAGAGTGAACGCCTCCACCTCATGCGTGAGGTTGGAGCTGATACAGCAGAAGGTGGTATATAGAGCACACCTCACAAGGGCAAGGATGAGCCAGCTCTTTGAGGGAGTAGAAGATGTGTGTGAGCGTTGCGGGGCGGGCGGGTGGGCGGGGGGGAGGGGGGGGGGGGTGAATTGTGTTCATATGTTTTGGTCCTGTTCAAAGCTCGAGGATTACTGGAAGGAGGTGTTTAGGGTAATATCTAAAGTGGTGCACAGAAACTGGACCCGGGAGACCATATTCGGGATGTCGGACCAGCCGGGGTTGGAAACGGATGTGGAGGCAGATGTTGTAGCCTTTGTCTCGTTGATCACCCAAAGGGGGATCCTGTTGGGATGGAGAGCAGCCTCTCCACCCTGTGCCCTGGCGTAGCGGGGGGACCTGCTGGAATTCTTAACTCTTAAGAAGGTTAAGTTTGAACTGAGGGGAATGATGGAGGGGTTCTACAATTCATGGGCGTTATTCATTAGGCACTTTCAAGAATTGGATAACATTGAACATTGCGGGGGGGTGGTGGTTGGGAGGGTTGGGGGGAGGGGGGCTGTATGTGTTAATAATGACTATGGGTGATTGCTGATTCCTTTTTGTTATTTGTTTATGTGAACATGCGGGCGGCTGTTTGGGGATTTGGTGGGAGGATGGGATTGTTGTTGATATGGGGATTGACATTATATTCATTACTGCTTATTGTTTAATCGTTGGTGGGTGTAAATTTGGGAGAAAATGTGAAAAAGGAGGAGAATAAAATATTTATTAAAAAAAGCATGACTTTTCTTGGTTTGTGATTGGAGTGTTGAATTAATGCAATTTAACCTGTCATTGTATGAATGCTGGAGCTTAATATGAAAAGATATTTATTTAAACGTTTCTAAGGATATTTTTTGAGCTTTTTCACAATTGAATATATAAATCCTTGTTCATATCTGGCAATGTAATTATGTAATTTAAGGAAAAAGACTTTTAAAATATAATTGCGCCATTTTTGTGTGAAGTAACTAATCTAAGGTCAACACTAATGGAACAAAATAGTTCTTGATGAATGTGGAAAAGTGAATAAAGAGGGGGAAATGGGAATTTCCATTCATAAATTTCTAAAATATCCATGCAGAATGAATTATTATAAAACTAATTGGTCATTTACAAAACGTTGGATCAATGTTGTGAAGATTAATGAACAGTAATTTTCAGTCTATTTTACAGACTGAGCCAGACTTAGCGCAAGTCTTTGTTAAAAATAGATTTTAAGGGGCAGCACATGGCACAGTGGTTAGCATTGCTGCCTACAGCGATGAGGACTTGGGTTGACTCCCGGCTCTGGGTCACTGTCCGTGTGGAGTTTGCACATTCTCCCTGTGTCTGTATGGGTTTCACCCCCACAACCCAAAGATGTGCAGGTTAGGTGGACTGGCCACACTAAATTGCCCCTTAATTGGAAAAAGAATAAATAATTGTGTACTCTAAATTTATGTTAAAAAAAAAGATTTTAAATTTCCACAAATGTCTTTACATAGAGTCATACATAGAAAATAGAAGCAGGAGGAGGCCATTCGGCCCTTCGAGCCTACTCTGCCATTCATTATGATCATGGCTGATCATCAAATTCAATGTCTTGATCCCGCCTTCCCCCATATCCCTTGATCCCTTTAGCCCCAAGAGCTATATCTAATTCCTTCTTGATGTCATACGTTTTGGCCTTAACTTCTTTCTATGATTCCACAGATTCACCATTCTCCTCACCTCAGTCCTAAAAGGTTTAGCTCTTATCCTCAAACTATGACGCCCTAGTTCTGGACTCCCCCACCATCGGGAACATACTTTCTGAATCTACCCTGTCTAATCCTGTAAGAATTTTACAAGTTTCAATGAGATCCCCTTTCACTCTTCTAAGCTCAGATGCATATAATCCGAACTGATTTAATCTCTCCTCTTATGACAGTCCCATCATCCCAGGAATCAGCCTGGTAAACCTTCGCTGCACTCCTCCACAACAAAAACTTCCTTCCTCAGATAAGCACACCAACATTTCACATGATACTCCAGGTGTGGCCTTACCAATGACCTACAATTGCAGTAATCCCTATTCCTACACAAGACCAACATACCATTTGCCTTCTTTGCTTCCTGCTGTATCTACGAGCTTACTTTCAGCAACTGATGCACGAGGACACCAAGGTCTCGCTGAGTATCCACCTCTCTCAGTTTACACCCTTTCAACTAATAATCTGCCTTCCTATTTTTGCTACCAAAGTGGATAAGCTCACATTTATCCACATTATACTGCATCTGCCATGCATATGCCCACTCACTCAGCCTGGCATGCCATGATGAAGAATGACTGCATCCTCCTCACAGCTCACCCTCCCACCCAACTTTGTATCATCTGAAAGTTTGGAGATAATAAATTTTGGTCCCTCGTCCAAAGCATTGATATATAATGTTCACAGTTGGGGTCCCAGTCCCTGTCATACCCCACTAGTCACTGCCTGCCATTCGGAAAACTACCTTTTTATTCCAATTCTTTGCTCCCTGTCTGCTAACCAGCTTTCTATCCATCTCAAGACATGACCCACAATCCTATACCCTTTAACTTTACACAGTAATCTGTTACGTGAGACCTTGACAAAAGCCTTCTGAAAGTCTAAATAATCCACATTCACCGGTTCTCCCTGGTCAACTCTACTGGTTACATCCTCACAGAATTCCGGGAGATTTGTCAAGCATGATTTCCCTTTTGTAAATCCCGTGCTGACTTTCCAAATGCTGTGCTATGGAATCCTTGATAATGGACTAGCAACTTCCCTACTACCGACGTTATGCTAACTGGTCTATAGTTCCCTGTTTTCTCATTACCTCCCTTTTTGAATAACGGACTTACATTCGCTACCCTCCAATCTGTCGGAAGCTCTCCAGAGTCCAAAGAATTTTGGAAAATTTTATTTTATTTTTTAAAAAAATTTAGCGTACCCAATTCATTTTTTCCAATTAAGGGGCAATTTAGCGTGGCCAATCCACCTAGCCTGCACATCTTATGGTTGTGGGGACAAAACCTACGCAAACATGGGGAGAATGTGCTAACTCCACACGGACAGTGACCCAGAGCCGGGATTCGAACCTGGGACCTCGGCGCTGTGAGGCAACAGGGCTAACCCACTGCGCCACCATGCTGAGAATTTTGGAAAATGACCACCAATGGATCTACTATTTCTCGGGCCACGTCCTTAAATACTCTCAAATTTAGTCAAAATTATAAAGGATTGGATTGGATTGGATTGGATTTGTTTATTGTCACGTGTACCGAGGTACAGTGTTTTTTTCATAAAAAGTCCAAATACTTTTCAACATATATCAGGGATAAAATTATTTCATATTCCTTACTTAAAAACTGGTGTTATTCAGATCCTTGAAGGTGTTGGAAACACAATTTTGAAGAATCCAATGACTTGTTATATTGTCACCCTCGTGGTGACAAGCCTCCTGTTGTATCTCTGTGGTAGGATTCCATACTGCGGTTATCAACCAAGTCTTGAGTGGGTATCCTTTGACACCGCCCCCCCTCCACCCCACCCCTCCGCCCAACATTGTGCTTGTCCGGTGGAGAGAACGCCTCTGAGAAATGAAAGAGTTATAGAAGTTCCCTCGATACTGGCATAAACATGCATTATGTTCTCATGGCGCTCACAGGCGAGTTGAAATTAAGGGATTGGACAACCTTCTGATTAACAAATATGCCGCCTGTGCTGCTGTGATCATCATGTGACTGCAGCTTATCATACCCTGGACCTTTGGAAATCAGGCCAGGACAGCAAAACCGACAACATCATCGGTGCCTAAGTGGTGGTCATAGTGATGACCTGAGGGATGCAGTTGTGAGCTGCCAATTATAAGGCCCTGCAGGTGTGAGCAGAATGTTGCAATAACCTGGATGTGAAGAAACTGAGGGTGATGGTCACCTTGACAGGCATGAGCAATGGGTGGTCAGTACAGAGGCCTACGTCCTAAAGGCTGCATGTTTGTGACTAATTGCCACGACAGCCAAAGACTTCTGAGGAGCTGTTGTCTGGAGAAATTGAGGAAGGTGACCATCAGTATATAGACCCTGTGGTGGAGGCATTGGTTCCTTTGAATGCAGCTCATTGTTCACCCTCCTGGCCCATGTTGCTGCATCAGGCTGCAGATAAGACAGCTGGTGCCTCCATTGCTGTGGCTACTTGGCTTGAACAAGCTGAAGCTTCCCTCGGATATCGAACCAACTGCAGACTATGTTACATGCAAGTCTCACAGTCAAGATGTTGAGATTGACCTCTTGGAATCCAAGGTACTTGATAGGAATTACACAAGGTCACTCTTCACAAAAAGATCAGTTATTTTAGGATGGGAGAACTGCTCCTGTCACTGCTCATCTTCTGCACACTACATGCTTGCTGAGTTCAGTCTTTATACTATTTGGGTAGCACGGTAGCATGGTGGTTAGCATGATTGCTTCACAGCTCCAGGGTCCCAGGTTCGATTCCTGGCATCGGTCACTGTCTGTGCGGTGTCTGCACGTTCTCCCCATGTCAGCGTGGGTTTCCTCTGGGTGCTCCAGTTTCCTCCCACAGTCCAAAGATGTGCAGGATAGGTGGACTGGCCGTGCTAAATTGCCCTTAGTGTCCAAAAGTGCCCTTAGTGTTGGGTGGGGTTACTGGGTTATGGGGATAGGATGGAGGTGTGGGCTTGGGTAGGGTGCTCTTTCAAAACAGAGACAGTGCAGATCGATGGGTCGAATGGCCTCCTTCTGCACTGTAAATTCTATGATATTGCTATCACTCTGCAATGAGTTTCCCCTCTGGGCTCACCTTCCCCAACCTGGTTACGTTCAGACCCGGTATGGAACGCATTCGCTGCTCGGAAAGGAGGAATCCAGGGTAGGTCCATCAACTTGGTCTTCCAGTGCAAAGAGCTGTTGCAGATTGGCACATTGAAAGGTCCAGGACCACCTGCTGAGGGGTGTACTAAACCTATGGGGGAAGTCACCATAAAGGCTCCGCGGGAAGAGGCCATTGTCTAAGATCCTCCACCATATTATATCATGGCCTGCAAACCATGTAAAACTTTCGGGCTGAAAGCATCAGAGAACATCTGACATGGAAGGTGAATATAAATTGGAAATATAACCTGCAATGGCAAGAGTAGTCAGGCTGTATTTAAAGAAATTATATTAAACTTCACATAATGTTGAATTGACAATGTGATATACTTATCCAAATTTTATGCTTGAAGTATATTTGAAGGGAAAAAAAATTCAAGAAATACTCAATTGGTTTAACTGGTTTCCCACCAGGTCCAAAGAAGTTCCCCACTACCCTTGGAACACACCCCTGGAGAAACCAGGAAACATCATGTTGGGATTCCAACTCAGTTTCAGTGGATTTGGTTCCCTGCTCGCGCCAAACTCTGCCTCCACTTAAATGGCAAATTTACCCCCAAAATGTTATTCTGTCTTTCCTCTTATCTGCTGTTGAGAGGCCAGCTGTGTACTTGCAGAATTGTCTTCAAAGCAGTTTCAATTGTTCTCGAGCTTAACCTGTCTCAATACAGGACCTCACAACAGATGACACTTCCAGTTAACCAGAAGAAATCATTTGTTTGACTTAGAAATGACAAGTATTGGATTTGGGGCAGCACGGTAGCATTGTGGTTAGCACAATTGCTTCACAGCTCCAGGGTCCAGGGTTCGATTCCCGGCTTGGGTCACTGTCTGTGCGGAGTCTGCACGTTCTCCCCGTGTGTGCGTGGGTTTTCTCTGGGTGCTCCGGTTTCCTCCCACAGTCCAAAGATGTTCAGGATTGGCCATGATAAATTGCCCTTAGTGTCCAAAATTGCCCTTAGTATTGGGTGGGTTAATGGGTTATGGGGATAGGGTGGAGGTGTGGACCTTGGGTAGGGTGTTCTTTCCAAGAGCCGGTGCAGACTCGATGGGCCGAATGGCCTCCTTCTGCACTGTAAATTCTATGAATTCTAGAAGAACCATATAGACTTTAGAGGCGAGGGAAATTAAGGGTCTCAAGCTCAAATTCTGATTAAACGTTCTGATTTAAATCTTACTACATAGAACCTATAAGAGAATCAATAACTAGAGAGAGAGGAAAGTGCGCGTCTGGCTTTTGGCAAAGGTTGCACTTTTTTTTCCTTTTGAGACACAGCAGTGAGCGAAAGATGTGTCAAATTCTGTCACGTGGGGGTAGGGTTCAATGAATTGTTGCTCAGCTTGCTGGAAATGGGTCAAAATATGCCTTAACCTCAGCAATGACCATTAAACACAGAGTTATAGACACTGCAGTACTCTTTTTTCAATGTCCTTTATAGGGAACAAATATATCACTGCATTTTGTATGAATATTCATACAGTTTTTATAAATACTATGCTGATATATTTCATTGTTTCATGTCACTGATTGAAAATCGTCTACCTCAAATATCTCAAGTGTATATTTACGGGCAGCACGTTGGCGCAGTAGTTAGCACTGCTGCCTCACGGCTCCAAGGACCTGGGTTCAATCCCGGCTCTGGGTCACTGTCCATGTGGAGTTTGCACATTCTCCCCGTGTTTATGTGGGTTTCGCCCCCACGACCCAAAGATGTGCAGGGTAGGTGGATTGGCCGCACCAAATTGCCCCTTAATTGGAAAAAATTAATTGGGTACTCTACATTTTTTTTAAAAGTTTATATTTATGAAATGAAATGAAATGAAATGAAAATCGCTTATTGTCACGAGTAGGCTTCAATGAAGTTACTGTGAAAAGCCCCTAGTCGCCACAATCCAGCGCCTGTCCGGGGAGGCTGGTACATTTACTGCAGTATGTCCAGAAAACAATTGCTGTTAACAAAGAAATAAATTAATTTCATTGAAACTAACTATCGTCTTAATGAAGCATTTGCTTACAAGGATGGCTTTTGAAACTTTTGCGGTTTTGTTTTTCTGTTACAGTGATGTTTGCTGTTCATAGCCAACTTCGAATTGGACACTACCTATCTACTACTTGCCAAATCTGTTGTGGAGACTTGCGATCGGCACAGTTTCACTGATTTATGATCAATGTCCCAAATTTATTTTACATCTTAACTCCTTTAGGCACCTTTTCTTTTCTCTTTATAATTTTAATTAATAATGTCAGCATTAATGCTCACAGCCAGAGATAAATCCAATAAAAGGTGTTTGTGGTTACCTACATGTTCATTACGTTTGTTCCGTTTTCTTTCTTTGTGCACCGGTTCAAAGTGTTGCCCCTTTTTTTAGATCACAAAAGAAATACAGGTGATCATTTATCTTGCCCCTGAAGAAGATAACAGACATTAATTACCGTTTCCCACCGTGAAATTTCCCAGTTCAATTTCCCAATTATGATAAGGAAAGAGGAGCGGCAGGTGAAGGGGCTGGTTTAGCTCACTGGGCTAAATCACTGGCTTTTAAAGCAGACTAAGGCAGGCCAGCAGCACGGTTCAATTCCTGTACCAGCCTCCCCGAACAGGCGCTGGAATGTGGCGACATGGGGTTTTTCACAGTAACTTCATTGAAGCCTACTCGTGACAATAAGCGATTTTCATTTTCATTGGCTTGGTGTGCCCAGCGCTGATGCAGACACAACGGGCCGAGTGGCCTCCTTCCGTCCTGTGCCATTCTTTGAATTTTTAAATCCCAGCTGTGTGTCTGCTTAGTTCAACTGATAACACTCCTAACTTTGGAATCAGGAATGTTTGTGATCACATCCCACTCCAGCGGACACCTGAGTTCTGCACTGAGGGAGAACTACTTCTTGCCCAATTATCAAAACAAGTTTATCCACCAGTGTCAAATCAGAAGGAGAGATTCCTTAGTTTGTGCTCATGGGGATACTGAGGTCTTTGTGAAAATGCAGGCAAATCAGATGGGAAGTATCCTATATCCAGAAGCAAGACCACCCAATTTGCCATGCATGGAAACAAGGGTGCTCCATTACAAAGGTAACTTCCTCCCTTTCCAATTTCCCAGCTTTCACTGTTCCCACCTCCAACAGTTCCAAGCACGTGAACAGGAACGTCTGGCCCTCTTGATGGCTTCCAAAATCGTTGTCTACTTTTGAAAGAAGGCTAATGGGCCAATTATACTGCAGTGTTTGCATCATTCCAACACAGTTCTTGCATTAATTTGCGACTAAAAACCCAGCAAAATGCAGGAAAGAGGTCACTGAACTGACAACACACAAGAGCAATTGATGCTGATAATCTTGCTCTACTTTGACTTCACACCAGCAACAGTTACCTCTGCAACTGGTGCTAAACAAATCAACAAAGTTAACTTCGAAAGATTTTACTGTTATTAAAGAGCCTATTCTCATTTTACTTCTCTGCTGAGATTTAAAATATAACCCAGCTCTGCTTGGTGCTCCTTTCATACGTGGACACTCAATTTGTTTGAGTATTTGCAGTATAAGGGTCATAAGGAATATGATAAGGAGATTGCCACATTTTTTTCAATACAGTATAATTTCTTTTGGATCTCAATTTTTCAGCTGCTTCTTGTGAATACTGAAGATTATCGGTATGAGGTAAAGCTGGAGAAAGTTGACTTTATCAGTGATGGGAAGCATTTGACCCGATGATCGTAGAAAGGCGTCAAAATCTGTGCAAAAGGCAGACTCAGAATATATCAGGAAATTCTTCTTTACACCGCGTGATCAATGTGTGAAATGGATAGAATAGTGGGACAAAAACCTTGGAATCAATTAAGAATTGGATGCTGCAATGGGTGAATTGCAATGAGTTCCTCGATGGACGGAGCAAGTTGAACTTAATGGCCTTCCTCATCTGTAATTATGTTATGATCTTCCAAACTTGTTCCAGTGATCTCCTCCAGTGGCCTTCGGTGAATGCCATCAAAGTCTGGAGCTTTTTCAATGCTTGCCACTGGCTTCAAAATAATAATTGCCCTCCACATGATGCAGACGGGAAATAGTTGAGGGCGTACCACCAGGAGTGCCAACATAAATATAGCCCCCGATGAGAGAGAGAGATGACCGAGCAGTGCCGTGTTACTGCCTGGCGCAGATGGGCACTGCCAGATAGACACGGGTTGGCACTGCCAACCTGGCAGCCCAATCTATGTCAGGGGCAGTGCCAGAAATGCATCCTCTGGGCAACCCCAATGGGTTGGGCACCATTTATTTCTTCTATTTCTCTCAGACTGTACATAGCCAGGCTGCTGGATTTAATGGGTTTGTATCTATTTAAGACTCCTCTTTCATTCAGTGTGCAATCGCCTGTATGCATGTGGCATCAGCCCCTGATGTTCATTAACAAGAAAGCCTTCCATTTCATCAATGTTCAACTGGTTTGTGATTATTGTAAACATAATGCACGTTTGGGTCAGGTTGTTCTAAGACACGATCTCCATCAGTCAGCATAAAAGTTAACAAACATGTTTTTCCAACCCAACCTAAGGACCAGGCACGTGTATCAAATCCGGCACCAAGTAGGGAGTTTAGACAGGGATCTATAGAAAAATCATAGAATTTACAGTGCAGAAGGAGGCTATTCAGCGCATCGAGTCTGCACCGGCTCTTGTAAAGAGCGCCCTACCCAAGGTCAACAACTCCACCCTATCCCCATAACCCAGTAACCCCACCCAACACTAAGGGCAATTTTGGACTAAGGGCAATTTATCATGGCCAATCCACCTAACCTGCACATCTTTGGACTGTGGGAGGAAACCGGAGCACCCGGAGGAAACCCACGCACACACGGGGAGGATGTGCAGACTCCGCACAGACAGTGACCCAAGCCGGAATCGAACCTGGGACTCTGGATTGTGCTATCCACAATGCTACCGTGCTGCCCCAAAATCGCTTATTGTCACGAGTAGGCTTCAATGAAGTTACTGTGAAAACCCCATGTCGCCACATTCCAGCGCCTGTTCGGTGAGGCTGGTACAGGAATTGAACCGTGCTGCTGGCCTGCCTTGGTGTGCTTTAAAAGCCAGTGATTTAGCCCAGTGAGCTAAACCATGTAGGGTACATAAGAGTAGATAACACTCACTCTGCCTGGGTGCAAATACATAACTTGTTTAATGTAAAATTTAAAATAGACACCCACCAATGTAATCGATATTCTTACCTACACAACTACATTCTGGATAAATGTCATCTGATTCTGAGTCAGCTCCAGAGGTCTTTCTCTGGAGCTGTGCTCCCCTAACACGTTGGTCAATAAATGATCGTTCTTACCTGATACTCCTCCGATTATTTCATGGAAACGAGAAAAACACCGCTCACCTATTCCCTTCACCAGCACAAAGACGCACACCTCAGGAGAACAAAGTTCAGGAGCAGTCTCTGGGTCACAGTCTGATCAGCACAGCTCATGGGAATATGTTTAAAACAAAGTTTGTGTGTAAATCTAAGGATGCCCATGTTCAACTGAAGTTGTTTTAATTTTTAGCAGTAAAAAGTCATAAATTTGGAAAAAGTAGGGCTTTGAAATAAAGTTTCAAAGTAAAGAAAAAAGAATGCCGGCCGCAAGCGGCCTTTAAATATGAACGATTAGTTTTTCCGGCAGAGGCAGCGACAGAGAGAAGGTCCTTCGCCCGGCACGTCAATGCTTTGGGGGCAAAATCATAGTGGTGAGATTCCTCCATTTTGTAGCTGCCAGCAAGCAAGCAACAGGACTGTGTGAAGAACTGAAGATGGGTCATTTTGTAATAAGGTAGAGAGGGCTAGAGGCACGAACAGTCCAGGATCTCACAACTAAATCTGCTGGAGAGAGCTTCGCAGGAGAGTCCACGGTAAGGCAAGTCAGTGTTGGTGTGAGCTTATCCCGAGCTCCAGGGCCTCTGGCTAACAAACAATTAAGAAACCGAAATCGGGAGCAAAGCAGTATAAAGATGATTTATTGAGGTATGGGTTCAATTTTGCCAATGTGTATTATATTCCGGTGGAGTACTGTCAAACGAAGCTTAAAACCCTCAAATCTTCAAAGGCATTTGAAGACTAAGCATGGAGAGATCGAGGATAAACCTCTTTTTTCAAAGGATGCAGCAAGAACTAAAATCGTCAGCTGAAGTGCTTAGCAGAAATGTAACATTGAATGATGAAGCAAGAGAGATCGTGAGGACTAAACAGGCCCACCTGCCGCATTAGAACATAGAACATAGAACAGTACAGCACAGAACAGGCCCTTCAGCCCTCGATGTTGTGCCGAGCAATGATAACCCTACTCAAACCCATGTACCCACTCTATACCCGGAACCCAGCAACCCCCCCTTAACCTCACTTTTTAGGACACTACGAGCAATTTAGCATGGCCAATCCACCTAACCCGCACATCTTTGGACTGTGGGAGGAAACCGGAGCACCCGGAGGAAACCCACGCACACACGGGGAGGACGTGCAGAAGAAAACAATAATGGTGTGTCGCGAAGGTCGGCAGGAAGGGATCCCAAAGGTCCGCCGCATGGTAAAAGTGGGTCCCGGGAAAGAAATTTTGAAAAACACTGTGTTAAACTCACCAATAAGTGGGGGCTCTTTGTCACCTCAAGGTAATGAAGCTCTGGCACTCTCATCCACATTATTGTCCTGCCGCTTAAATGTCCAACCTTGAGCGTCTCTCACCCTGAAGTTTTGTGTGTTTGTGGGGACAAGGCTCTCGTCACAAACTCAGGATGCAGCGCTGTGTATCCCATCACCTGAGCGCTCGCTGAGGTCACTGTTGCTGGATTCTCCATTCTCGCAGTCGGCTAATGGGGTTTCCCATTGTGGACACCCCACGCCGTTGGGAAATCCGTGGGCGTGAGTGCGCTGCCGGAGGATCCCGCTGACGGAGAATTCTGCTGCGTTGCTTTAGACAATGTGGAGGGCAGCAATGGGACACGAGCAAGGATGTACTGAAGCTGAAGTGTGCTCTTTGTTCACACCCTGCCTCTGAGAGCTTCATGGTGTCTGACCATTTTATATATAGTAAGGGCCAATAGAGCACAATGTCTGTGTTAAAGAGGAGGCATTTCAATATCTGGCGGGAAAGTGTTTGACATCGACATGCTCAGTTGGTCAGCATCTATATCAAGCTGAGCATAAATGCAGCCCAGTAACCTAAACGAAGAGTGTGGGATGTCAGTGTGATTTGGTAGAATGCAACACGGATGACTGGTTCATTTATAAACGGATTCACAGCAATGGAATGTCATTGGCTGCCTTGTGAAAATCAAGCAACTTCAGCAAATCCCAGTGCTCTGGCTTCTTGGCTTGCTTGATCTCTGTCGACATTGACGTAATTGTGAGCCTTAGCGAAGAGGGCATCTGTGACCTCATGAATGCATTTGTTGTACATGGTCGCTTGAGCGATCCGACAGAGATCCCCAGTTACTTTCACAGGCACCAGCAATGGATGCCCTCCCAATTCCCATGGTGCCAGTTCCTCAGGAAGCTGGCCAATGTGGGTAACCAGATCCCTTGACCTGCGGAGCCATCTGGTTCTCATTCATCTGGAGATAAGAGATGTGAATTCTGCAGACACTGCGTCTTGTGAGCCAGCAAGCCACATCCCTTGTGTCCAGAGGAAGCCCTGCTGGCCCTGTGTCTTGAGGACATTCCTCCTCCTTTTGGCGAGCCAGGGATCTCTGCCCCAATCCTCTCCTTCGTCTCACCTGCCTGTAAGTGATAAAGCAGCAGTGATAAATCCAGGCTCCACCTTCCTGATGGTCTCCCCTCTGCAGCAGGAATGAGAAACAGACAAATGTCATCAGCATTCGTCTTCAAAGGTCCTCTTTCTGTCAATTACACGTTGGTGCTTGTGGGTTCAATGGCTATGTTCCCATGGGGGCAAAAACTTGCCCCGGGCGAGGGTGTGTACCAAGACACCCCCCCCCCCCCCCCCCCCCCTCCCGGCCACCAACCCAATATATCCGACTTTTATGACTTTGCTTTGGTCAGACACCAGGATGTGCTGCTTATAACCCAAGTGCTGGGATCCTCATTTACTGCACTCTAATACCACCCTCTTTGGACTAAAGATGAGGGTAAATGTTTTAGTCAGGAAATTAGATTATTTGAGGAGGGTCCGAGGCTTCCCTTCTGTGATCCGTCCAGTGCCAACTTTCTAACAGCCTCCTAAAGCTTGTCCAGTCGCCCAATTGATCTGGAGTTCATTGTTACTCTAGGGAATTTCCATGCTGTGAAAAAAGGGTTAAAACAAGGAGATTGACTCATGCCACTGCACACGATTAGTCTTGCATGAATGGGCATGATTGCCTCACTTTCCTGACTCCCTGCATTATCGTTGAAAGGCTCCCAACATGCCTCAGCTGTGTCTCTCTGCTCACTTGGGAATGTGCGATTCAGTTGGGTGACCCTGTCATTGCCCCCTGCCCCAGTGCATGCAGCTGCCCTCCAACCTGCCCGCAGGGCCCTCGCCAGCAGAGCTTCTTCTCATTGCTGCAGGTTAGAAGGTGGCTATGCAGAACTGTCACTGGCCACATCAGCTTAGACTCTCCCTGCGTGACTTTGGGATTCCCTCCCATTGTCTCAAAGGAGCTTAACATTCGGGCTTTCCCTCCCTCACAGACCTCTCAATCCACACCCTGTATTTCTTAATCCTGTCGTTCTTCTGGTGCACGTCCATTTATTAGCCTCTGAACATTTTGAAGTGGATGTGCCTGTGGCCTGTGTGGGCCTCACCCATCCCCACCTACATTTGAATCAAGGCTGTAATGAAGTCAGGAGTTGAGTGACCCTGGCGGACCTCAAGCTGAGCAGCAATTGATGTGAGAAATGTACATAGAAGTTGACCGAGTGCTATAAAGGGCACAGCAAGAGGCACTATTTCAAAAGAAAAGCTTGCCTTGAGTGCCTTTCATGTCTATGGGACTCCCCACGATGTTTTACAGCTATTGAAGTCTAGCCATAGCTGTAACATATTTGTGCAAAGTAATCTCCCAGATTGTGACTGGATTTTGTTTATTTCAGTACCGCTGATTGAACCACCAGTTTCAGGACACTCCTTTTCAAACCCGTGTCAGTGAATCTTTAGCATGCGTCTAACATAGCAGAGAGGACTGAGATCTCATTTGAAGGACTGCACCTCCAACAGTGCTGCACCCCCTCAGTACTGCACAGGAGCGTCAGGCCTGGCTTTTGTGCTCAAGTCACAGAGTGGGACTTGAACCTGCAACCTTCTGAGGTGATAATGGTACCAAAAGACAATGACACACTGAGAAATAGGAGGCGCAATATGTGCATGCAGCAACGTTGACATAGAAGTGGTGGACACCAATTCGCAAAGTGGACAGGAAACACAACAGCGATCTTAATGTTCAAATTTAGAAACGTCCACAGCTATAAACGTAGACCGAGTTCTAGGCATTTCCTTGCTGTGTGCACTGGGAATAGTTGCTACAGAAAAAGGGATTGCTGCCCTCGCAATCTCTTCTACTTCCATCATATTTAATTAGAATCAGCTTGTTGTGCCAGCTTGGCCCCATTTCTGTGCTGTACACAAACGTTTAAACTGGTGCTTAAGTGCTGTGGTTTTGCAATCAATCATTTAAACGTGGGGCATACTTAACCTGATAGTAATGGCATTTTGCACTTCATAAATTCTACATGGTAACAGTGAGTGAAGAGAGAAACTGGCATTTATAAGAACTTGGTCGATCGTTTTTCAATGAATAATTGGTTTATCACAATCTTTTCGATATGTGTCAAAACATTAATGTAATAGGAATTTACATTGAAATATCAACACATTTAACTGACAAGGAAATGAATTGGTGTTATTTTAACGGGAGTGAAAACCAGTTCCTGGCGTAGACTGTGGTAGAGTTATAACTCCTCTTGTCAGCTGAACCCCAGGACTGATAATGGGGGAGATGAGGAAAGACATAGCCACCCTTACAGGACTTCGGGAAAAGATGGGAGTTCACTAATGTGGAAAAAGTATCAAGATCAGGATTGATTTAAACCTGTATTAGATCACTGGCTCACCTGCAGGATCGAATCAATAAGAACGACAACAAATGCTGAATAGCGAATATAAATTTTAAAAGTGCTGGATATGGAAACGAACGAGTTGGCGAGCATCTCAAAACAAAACGCGCCTTGGAACTAAGGCACTCAGGCTAGGGAAGCCACTTCACAGAATTTACAAAGCACACAGGTCGAAAGTTCAAATATTTCTCCTTACTTTCCTCATGTGTTTAATGTATTGTAAATTAATTATTATAACGCTACCATGTTAAAAAGTGAAATTGTCCAAAATACACACTATACAATGCGGCAAGAAGAGAAGAGTATGGGCAGCACGGTAGCATTGTGGATAGCACAATTGCTTCATGGCTCAAGGGTCCCAGGTTCGATTCCGGCTTGGGTCACTGTCTGTGTGGAGTCTGCACATCCACCCCGTGTGTGCGTTGGTTTCCTCCGGGTGCTCTGGTTTCCTCCCACAGTCCAAAGATGTGCAGGTTAGGTGGATTGGCCGTGATAAATTGCCCTTAGTGTCCAAAGCACACACTTAGTGTTGGGTGGGGTTACTGGGTTATGGGGATAGGGTGGAGGTGTTGACCGCGGTTAGGGTGCTCTTTCCAAGAGCTGGTGCAGACTCGATGGGCTGAATGGCCTCCTTCTGCACTGTAAATTCTATGATAAATTGGTCCTTATCATGACATGACAATACCTTGGCTCTTTTCTTGAGACAAAAGCCCTTTAGTCCAACACCTGTCTTGCATCAGAATCACACTGAAGTGCGGTAGTATGCCTGAAAAAAGATGTCTTTTGCTCACCAGCCACAATGGTGGTTTTTTTGAGTAGTTTCATCCACCTCCCACCTTATTGCTAGCGGCTGGCCTCTGAATCGCCCTATCCTCACTATGGGTGTCGTATCTAAACTGCAGCCGTGCACATCGTTCTCAATGCTTGCAGCCCAGGCTTGCTCCAGTGATAACATGGCCCAAACGCCAAGAAGAGTGACCCATCACTGGAATGCCTTTTCGAGGCCCGCCATGATGTCCTCTACCCCCCGCTCTGGCCGCAGTGGTGAGCCCAAAGCCTCACCACTCCCAGTTGGGATGCGGTGGCAGCAGTGGTCAGCGACAACACTGCACAGAAGAGGTCAGCCATCCAATGCAGGAAGGGGAAGAATGATCTCCCCAATGCTGTCAGAAAAAGGCAACCATTCCATCACCCTAAATTCCCACACTGTGGTAAACACCACTAGTAACACATTGCATGTATGCATTGAAGGCTACCTCAGAGCAGCCACTGAAAAACACTCAGACCCACAGAAGCTACAAGTTCTCTACTCACGGGTGAGCCATCAAATTTTTCCCCTCATCCAGGATGCGCCCACCGACACAGAAGCGATGATGCTACTAAAGGGAGAGTACATTAAGTCGGTGAACCAAGTGTACGCCAGGCACCTCCTGGCCACGAGACAGCAACTCCCAGGGGAAACTCTGGACGATTTCTTGCGGGCTCTACAGATTCTCGGTAGGAACTATGACTGCCAGGCAGTTTCAGCAGTCCAAGGCACCAAACTACCAATCAGAGACGCTTATGTCACGGGCGTTAAGTCTATGTACGTTCGGCAGCGGCTATTGGAAGGGGGTACGCTCGACCTTGCAGAGACTGTGCAGCTTACCAATTCCCTGGAAGTGGCCTCCCGTAATCTGGAGGCCTACACGTATGACCGCGCGGCACCCTCGTGGGCATCGTGGGCCCCACCAGCTGCCGACTCAAGTACACCGTAAGCCTGCGCCACGCGGCATCCAGCCAATTCCGGAGGGCCCAACTGTTATTTTTGCGTCCAGAGCAAACAACCCAAGCAGCGCTGCCCGGCGCGGAGCGCGACCTGCAAAGGGTGCGGGAAGAAGGGCCACTTTGTTTCCGTTTGCCAGGCCCGGTCGGTCGCCGCTGCTTCCAGGCCCAGCATTGTTACACCCCCCACCTGTGATCCAGGGGTGCCCCCAATCTTCTTCACCACAAGCCACGTGCGGCCCGTGGGCGCCGCCATCTTTGACGCCGCCGGCCATGGGCGCCGCCATCTTCGGCGCCATTTTGGACCCCGCCTCAGGACCCCTGTTCGTCGGGCCGTTCGCTGCCCGCTGATACCTCCGCCACCTGGATCAGCCCGGGGCCTCCCAACATCTTCTGCAGCTCCATCGGCCTCCATCACCCTGGGTCAGCCTCGGCTCCGCAACCTCGCGGCTGCTACGACGACAGTAAAGATCAACGGGCCCAAGACGACCTGCCTCTTTGACTCCGGGAGCACAGAGTTTCATCCACCCTGCTACGGTAAGGCGCTGCTCCCTCACGGTACTCCCTGTCAGCCAGAAAATCTCCCTGGATTCCAGATCTCATTCCATGGAAATCAGGGGGTACTGTGTCGCGACCCTCACCGTTCAGGGCGTAGAGTTCAGCAACTTCAGGCTCAAGTCCTCCCCCATCTCTTGGCTGTCCTGTTACTAGGTCTTGATTTTCAATGCCACCTCCAAAGCCTTACTTTGAAATTTGGCGGACCCCTGCCCCCCTCACCGTCTGCAGCCTCACGACCCTTAAGGTCGATCCACGTTCACTGTTTACAAACCTCACCCCGGACTGCAAGCCCGTTGCCACTCGGAGCAGACGGGACAGTGCGCAGGACAGGGCCTTTATCAAGTCGGAGGTGCAACCGCTTCTGCGGGAGGGGATCATTGAGGCAAGTAACAGCCCCTGGAGAGCTCAAGTGGTGGTAGTGAAGACTGGGGGGAAGCACAGGATGGTCATTGACTGCAGTCAACCGGTACACGCAGCTCGACGCGTACCCCCTCCCACGCATATCTGACATGGTCAATCAGATTGCGCAGTATCGAGTCTTTTGCACAGTAGACTTGAAGTCCGCCTATCACCAGCTCCCCATCCACCCGGAGGACAGCCAACACAGTGCCTTCGAAGCAGATGGCTGCCTCCATCATTTCCTTAGAGTTCCCCTTGGCGTCACCAATGGGGTCCCGGTCTTTCAGCGAGAAATGGACCGAATGGTTTACCAGTGCGGGCTGTGGGCCATGTTCCACATGATGTCACCATCTGCGGCCACGATCAGCAGGACCACGACGCAAACCTCCAAAAATTCCTCCATACCGCCAAACTCCTTAACCTCACCTACAATAAGGAGAAATGCGTGTTCCGCACCAACCGCTTAGCCATCCTTGGCTACGTCGTGGAAAATTGAGTCCTAGGGCCTGCCCCGTTAGCATGCGCCCCCTCCTGGAACTCCCTCTCCCTCCCCCACTGCCCCAAGGCTCTGAAACGATGCCTGTGGTTTTTCTCGTATTACGCCCAGTGGGTCCCTAATTATGCGGACAAGGCCCGCCCACTCATCAAGTCCACAGTTTTTCCCCTGGCCACTGAGGCTCGCCTTCAACCACATCAAGGCAGACATCGCCATGGCCATGATGCACGCAGTCGACGAGACCCTCCCCTTTCAGGTAGAGAGCGATACATTAGATGTAGCTCTGGCCGCCACCCTCAACCAGGAGGGCAGACCCCTGGCTTTCTTTTCCTGCACCCCCCATGCCTCCACAATTCGGCACTCCTCTGTCGAAAAGGTGGCCCAAGCCATTGTGGAAGCTGTGCGATATTGGCAGCATTACCTGGCCGGCAGGAGATCCACTCTCCTCACTGACCAACGGTCGGGTACCTTCATGTTTAACAATATGCAGCGGGGCAAGATCAAGAATGACAAGATCTTGAGGCGAAGAATCGAGCTTGCCACCTATAACTATGAGATCGTGTATCGCCCAGGAAGCTCAATGAACCCCCTGATGTCCTATCCCGCGGTCCATGTGCCAGCGCACAAGTGGACCGACTCCGGGCTCGCCACTATGACCTCTGCCACCCGGGGGTCACCCAGTTCTTCCATTTTGTCAAGACCCGCAACCTGCCCTACTCCATTGAGGAGGTCAGGACCGTAACCAGAGACTGCCAAGTCTGCGCAGAGTGCAAGCCGCACTTCTCCCGGCCAGATAGAGCACACCTGGTGAAAGCCTCCCGCCCCTTTGAGCGCCTCAGCATGGATTTCAAAGGGCCCCTCCCCTCCACCGACCGCAACGTGTACTTCCTCAACGTAATTGATGAGTACTCCCGGTTCCCTTTCGCCAACCCATGCCCCAACATGACCTGCCACAGTCATCAAAGCCCTGCACAGCATCTTCACTCTGTTCAGTTTCCCTGCCTACATCCACAGATATCGGGGATTCTCCTTCATTAGTGATGAGCCGCGTCAGGTTCTGCTCAGCAAGGGTATTGCCTCGAGCAGCACGACCAGCTACAACCCCCGGGGAAACGGGCAAGTGGAGAGGGAGAACGGGATGGTCTGGAAGGCAGTCCTGCTGGCCCTTTGGTCTAGAAATCTCCCAGTCTCCCGCTTGCAGGTGGTCCTCTCCGACGCACTCCACTCCATCCGGTCGCTCCTGTGCACCGCTACTAATAAGACCCCACACAAACGTGTGTTTGCCTTCCCTAGGAAGTCCACCTCCAGGGTCTCGCTCCCAACATGGTTGACAGTTCCTGGACGCGTCCTCTTCCGGAAGCAAGTGCGGAGCCATAAATCGGATCCCTTGGTTGAGAAACCTCCTCCATGCAAACCCGCAGTACGCCTACGTGGCACACCCCAACGGGCAACAAGACACAGTCTCCCTCCAGGACCTGGCACCCGCTGGGTCCCCACCCACAACCCCTGACCTGATACCGCTCCTTCCCCCCCCCCCCCCACGGTTGCCTCATTCACCCCTGCACCACCCACCCTCCCACCAGCGAACCTCACCGCAGCCCCAACCCCAGCAGGATCCGCCCAGCCACTGGATCCACTAAGGGATGACGAGCAAGAGGACAACATGCTCCCGGAGTCGCAGGTGCCCACGTCGGCGCCACATCACGACCAGGACTGAGGCGATCGCAGCGGAGGGTCTAAGCCCCCGAGAGACTCAATCTGCACTCTTTTTTAAACAGGGGGTGAATGTGGTAAACACCACTTGTAACACATTGCATGTATTATGGTAATGCCCCTGTATTACAGGTACCACAGTCAATCCTAGCCTGCTGGCTCCTCCCAGCAGGCAGCGCTGCAAAAGTATGTGCTCTCCTGTGATTCTCCCATTCTGGTTCCAACTGCAGGAGGCACACCATCTTGTGCAATAAAGTCTCGACTGCTTCACCATTCCCGTCTCGTGGTAATTTACGGTACATCACACACTCAAGCCCGTCACTCATCCACTGTCATCTCACTTCACTGCTCGCTCAAGGCACATCACCACTCACTTTCTCATGCGCATCCTCAAGTCTCCATATGGCCTTTTCTGCACACACGCACACACATATACACATAAAGGCCCTGGGATACCCTCCTGTGCCAATACAGCCCACATCCTATCGTCTATTTCCCTTCCTGAGGGCACTGCCGCCGTTCCCTGCCCCCAGTCCCCATGAAAGCCCTCGCCCTGCAGCTGCTGAAAAGACACCCGCTTCTTACCATTGATCTGGTAGTAGAGATCTTCCCATGAGCCCCGGGATGTGGTGCTGCCCCTTCAAAGCCTGGGCCTGATGACCATGAGGGCTGCCCAAAAGGTGAGCGCACAATCCAGCATTGGGGTGGTAGGGAGGTAGGGTGGGGGGGATAGTATGATTCCGGTGAGTAGGGCTTATAATGAGATTACATTAGTATATAAATTAGTATTGGAACCACTGCCTGCCAATAATAGCCAGAGCCAACCATCGCAAACTGGTCTCGCAAAGGTGTAAAAGTGATTTTTGCCCTTCTCGCCATATTTTCCGTTCACAACGCCAAAAATGCCCACTAGGCACAGGAGCGGCAAATTCGGGCCACGATTCATTTCATGTTACTGAGTAGATTTGCACAGTTTAACTACAGCACTGATGTTGAAGCTGAATACATCTGCGCTGAATAGGTACAGTATTTCACAACCAGAGCAAGGGGCAGGATCTAGTGGTAATAATCTTCTGCTAAACATACATTTAAAAAAAACAGTCTCTTCTGTCAACTCTTTGCCAGAAGATATTCTTGATGAGCAATCAGTATTTATTCAAACACTATCAACAGCTCCAGCAGCTGAATTACTGCAGGTTGACCAACATACCGGCCGTGTCATGTTTCAACAACGGGCGACTGTAATCCAACACATTTTTAATGGCTCATAGGTTTCTCCCAGGGGAACAGGATTGCCAAACCATTTTTTCTAAAATTTCAAATCGAGTCTTGTGCCAAAGTCAGAATGACAGCTAAGAATGCTTATTTTTTTCTCCAAGAATTATCCAAAGTACCTCAAAGACAATCATTAGATTTAGCCTCAAGAGTCAAAATCAATCTCAACACATAATCTCTTTAATCTCCAACTGTAAAACTCATTGTAACAACTGTGTACCTCAGCGTTTGAGGCGAAATGTCAAGCTAAATAGTCAGTAATAGGTGTGTTATTATTTAAATACGCAGGTTTGTACAGGTATGGAAAATGAGCTTTACGAAATAATTACATACCATATATTACAAAAGCTGATGTGAGCATTTAAAAAAACATTTATATATTGGAACCACCAAACAAGCCAAGGCACAGATGCAATTTTAATATACATCATTTGCTAGCAAAAATAATATTTGATGTCTGTAAATATATAAAGAGAACTATTCAGTTATAATCATTCAACTGCCACTCTGAAGTTACAATAAGCATGACTTTAATAAGAATGGACAGTCAGTGCCAGAAAAACTTCAAAACTGCTTCTAAAGAATTTGCAGTAAGGAAACAAAAGGCTGGATTCTCCATTATTGAGACTATGGGCGGGATTCTCCGACCCCCCGCCGGGTCGGAGAATCGCCGGGGGGGGGGGGGCGGCGTGAATCCCGCCCGCCGCGCCAACGGCGCCTGCCAAATTCTCCGGAGCCAGTTTTCTGGCGGGGGCGGGGATTGCGCCGTGCTGGTCGGGGGCCATTGGCAGTGGCTCCCCAGCAATTCTCCGGTCCCCGATGGGCCGAGCGGCCACCAGTTTTCGGCCAGTCCCGCCGGCGTGGATTAGACCAGGTCCGTACCGGTGGGACTTGACTCTGAGGGTGGCCTGCGGAGACCTCGGGGGGAGGGGGGGGGGGAATCCAGCCCCGGGGGAGACCCCCACGGTGGCCTGGCCCTCGATTGGGGCCCACTGGTCTGTGGGTGGGCCTGTGCCGTGGGGGCACTCTTTCCCTCCGTGCCGGCTTGTGTAAAGCTCCGCCATGGCCGGCCCGGAGAAGAAACGCCCTGCCCATGCGCAGTAAACATGGCAGCAGTTCTGCGCATGCGCCAGAACACGCTGATGCTCCTGCGCATGCACCAACTTGCACCGGCCAGCGGAGGCCCATCAGCGCCAATCATTCCAGTGCCGGCCTAGCCCGCGAAGGTGCGGAGTGGTTCATGCCACTCTTTGGCGCTGGTACAGCCTGCCCGCCGGTTGGGGGAGAATCTCGGCCTATGTCCCAACAACAGCGTCAAAATGGTAGTTTTACTCCTGAATATCCTGGATAAAAGTGAATTTGGGGGGCTTATTGGGTTACCTGGATAGGATGGGCGGGCCGTACCGGCACCAAGGAGTGGCGTGAACCACTCCGGTGTCGGGCCACCCGGAAGTTACGGAATCCTCCGCACCTTCAGGGACTAGGCTGGCAACCGCGGGGTTGGCTGCGCGAACCGGTGCCGAACGGCCTCCGCCGGCCGGCCGAGTTGGTGCATGCACAGGAGTGTCAGCGTGTGCTGGCGTCACCCCAGCGCATGCGCAGGTAGATTCTTCTCCACGCCGGCCATGGCGAACCATTACAACGGCCGGCGCAGAGGGAAAGAGTGCCCCTGCCGAAAAACCTGCGGCGGAGAATCCATCAGCCGGCGCCGGGGCGGCGGGGCAGGAATCATGCCGCCCCCTGAAGTGAGCCTGAAATGCAGAGAGGATCTCGCCATTGACTGCTATTGGAGGTGTGTGGGCCATTAACGTTTTAGGTTAAAGGCAAAATTCTGCACCTACTGAAATTGTGAAATAAAACAAGGTGCTTGAAATACTCACAGGTCTGGCAGCATCATTTGAGAGAGAAACAGAGGGCGCGATTTAACTGATACATTTCTAAGTGTCATTTTGGGTGGAATTGGCGGGGAGTTTGTTGACAACCACGGTGGCAAGATCACGTCCTGCATTTAACGGCCGGAAATGAGCCCATTACTGTCAGTCTTGCCGTCCGATTCGCCTGACCCCCGCCTCAGCGTCTTGCCACTAACAAGGGGGAGCTGCTATTAAATGTTCCCTCACCACTCACTCCCAGTCGACACACAAGCATGGCAGCGCACAGACCTGCTCCTCGCTTTGGCGATGGTGACCTGGCCAAACTACTCGACCCTGTCACTGTGAGACGGGGCATCCTGTTACCCCAAAGGGGTCAGAGGGCCAGCAGCAGGACCACCAATACGGCCTTGGAGGCAGCGGCTGCCAACGTGGGCAGCATGACCAGGAGGACCAGCGTCCAATGTTGGAAGAAGACCAACAACCTCCAGGGAGCTGCAAGGGTAAGTAACCAGCTCACTCCTGGCATCAGTTCTTCCTGCCATCCCTCAAATTACTAAACACCCCCGTCACAAATCACTGGCCGAAATCTTGCGCCCTCCCCACATCCGATCTTCCTGCTTGTTCCTCAGCACCTCTTGGCACCCACCAGCACAAGACCTTCATGTCCAGTTGCACTGCCTACACATGCCATATAGATTCCTGCTGTAGAGCTCCCTGATCCATCAAGCGCGACATTAGTGGACAGGCTTCTGGGGTACAAACTGGTGAGCACCGCACACTTGCTGATGCACATCAGGTGGAAGGAGGAACATCCAAGCGAGTCAGCAGTCGGAGGTTTGCTGGATCCTCGACTCAGCTAAGTCCCAGTCAGATGCTGAGTCTCTGGACAAGTTTCTCCCAGAGCTGATGCAGATGCTCGGACACGCCGTGAAATTCAGGAGGGGATGTCAGCGACATGCCAGTGAATGCATAGCCAAAGTGCATAGGAAGATATGGTGGTATTTTCGCTGGACTGGTAACCCAGGGACCCAGGGTAATGCTCTGGGGATCTGGGTTCGGATCCCACCACAGCAGATTGTGAAATTTGAATTCAATTTTAAAAATATGGAATTCCAATTTTATTGATGACCATGAAAACATTGCCAAAATTCATTAAAACCCATGTGGTTCACTGGCAGCACAGTAGCACAGTGGTCAGCACTGTTGCTTCACAGCGCCAGGGACCTGGGTTCGATTCCCAACTTGGGTCACTGTCTGTGCAGAGTCTGCCTGTTCTCCCAGTAAGAAGTCTTACAACACCAGGTTAAAGTCCAACAGGTTTGTTTCAAACACGAGCTTTCGGAGCACGGCTCCTTCTTCAGGTGAAGAAGGAGCCGTGCTCCGAAAGCTCGTGTTTGAAACAAACCTGTTGGACTTTAACCTGGTGTTGTAAGACTTCTTACTGTGCTCACCCCAGTCCAACGCCGGCATCTCCACATCATGTTCTCCCAGTGTGTGTGTGAGTTTCCTCCCACAAGTCCTATTGCTGTCAGGTAATTTGGACATTCTGAATTCTCTCTCGTTGTACCCGAACAGGTGCTGGAGTGTGGCGACGAGTGGTCTTTGACACGAACTTCATTGCAGTGTTAATGTAAGCCTACTTGTGACAATAAAGATTGCTTTTTAAAAATTAATTTTTAATTAATGTTGTTTCATGAAGGAAATCTGCCATCCTTACTCGGTCTGGCCTACATGTGACTCCAAACCCACAGCAATGTGGTTGACTCTTAACTGCCCTTTGAAATGGCTGAACAAGCCGCTCAGTTTAAGGGCAATTAGGGATGGGCAATAAATACAGGTCCAGCCAGCCACAGCCCATGAATGAATTTTTTAAAAAGATTGGAGGTTTCCCAAAGACAGGAGATGATGCCGGCAATGCCTCGTACCAAGGTCAACACTGGTAGTGTGGCAACCACAGTGGAAAGTCTGGAGCACGAGGTGAGCATCTTGAGTGGTGATGTCCAAGGCATGGTTCAGTCCATGAGGACCATGGTCTCGGGCCTAGACATCGCTAAGGGGCATGTACCAGGTGGACATTGCCAAGGCACTCCAGAGCATGGCCCAGTCACTGAGTACCGTCGCTGAGGGCGTCGACGCCATGGTGCGGACAATGGGGAGCCTCCAGGACTGGCAGAGCCAGATGAGGCAGAGGCCTCTCGAACTCACTCTGCTGCCCCTCCAAATCACAGAGACCTCCAACATCCTACGGGCACCGCCAGGGAGGGACACGAGTTGAATATTCAGGGAGTAGAACACCTTCCTGTTAATGAAGGGCACTCTCTGATGCTCCGGTGCGCACAAGGCGATGTGTATGCCATCAATTTCCTCCTGAACCTGGGACATCCTGGTGATGGCGGAGACTCCTGCAGCCCGGGCATGTTGGTGGGCTTTGTCCAGCTCACATTTAATATGGTCTGCTGCCAGGGCATACAGGGTATTCGTAATTTCGCAGATGCACTTGTGGGCTATAGCTTGTGTTATGCCACACGAGGACCCGCTTGAGCTGTGGAATAAACCTGTGGAATAGGGGATCGGTCTGTGGTGACCTTCACAGCCAACGGGAGCAGGTCCGTGAGGAAGGATGCGGCGTGGGTGCCACACTGTCCTTTTGTTAAGATGGGGTCTCTTGCGGCACATGCTGTCTGTCATCTCCTTGGAAGACCAACGATGCCTGTGCCTTGGGCTGTTGTTGGCGTCCCCCTCTGGGTTCCTCCTTGGTCTTAAGGGCGGCCGTGTATTCAGGTTTGCAGCGGCCCCTGCTCAAGGGATGCTACCTCCAGCCAGCATCAATGCTACTACCCTCTCTCGCATCCGATTGCCTGGGCTGCTACCTGCTCCGCCAGCGGCATCGTCTGTGGGATCGACACCACCATCCATTTTGCTCTCTGTAAGGAATTGGACAAGGAGATCGCCCAACAATCAGTTAGAGGTTCCATCCTGGGACCTTCAAATCCCCCAAGCTTCCCCCCACCCTACGTGTACCGGCTTCTCTCCAAGTGTCATCCAATGAGCCAGTTGTGCTAGAAAGCCTCGCTCTGCACCCTCACCCCTGACCACAGCAGGAGCCCCTAGACCCCAGGCCCCCTGCTGGGAACATTAGGGAGACCGTGCTCAGCTACCCTCCCCTGATCCACACACTTAGCCCATGGTCGTGAGGATATCCCCAGTGCTGAAGTCCAGCTCTCGAGTGTTTTATTGTTGACTGCTGCCTTTATGGTGCTGATGCTTCCAGAGGTCAAACAAAGTGCTCAGGCTTCAAAGTTTGATTGAAATGCAATGTAATAATCATTGACTGAGACATGGGCGAAGTACCCATGAGAAGCCACTTGCGAATATTTTGTTTATTAAACAGTCAGCAGTAACTTTATGTCAAAGGATGAAAAAGAAACTACTAAATAGTCAATTTATCACATTAACTAATAACTAACAAGGAAAAGGCTCCGTGCCATATGCACACACAAGCTCCAGAATATCAGTACAAACACAAAGCTACAACAGTGCATTTATACAAATAAAACCAAACACACTTTAAACATTAAACAGTCAACAGTACAATAAAGTTACCATCAATCTGCAAAAGCATTTCTTCAACATCTTCATCAAATTCCTCATTCAAATCAATCCACCTCTCTTCCACAAGTGAAATGTGGAACTTGTTCAAGGAACAGGTACTGCGTGCCTTTGATATGTATGTCCTGTCAGGCAGGGAAGAGATGGTCGAGTGAGGGAACCATGGTTGACAAGAGAGGTTGAATGTCTTGTTAAGAGGAAGAAGGAGACTTATGTAAGGCTGAAGAAACAAGGCTCAGACAGGGCGCTGGAGGGATACAAGATAGCCAGGAGGGAACTGAAGAAAGGGATTAGGAGAGCTAAGAGAGGGCATGAAAAATCTTTGGCAGGTAGGATCAAGGAAAACCCCAAGGCCTTTTACACATATGTGAGAAATATGAGAATGACTAGAGCGAGGGTAGGTCCGATCAAGGACAGTAGCGGGAGATTGTGTATTGAGTCTGAAGAGATAGGAGAGGTCTTGAACGAGTACTTTTCTTCAGTATTTACAAACGAGAGGGGCCATATTGTTGGAGAGGACAGTGTGAAACAGACTGATAAGCTCGAGGAGATACTTGTCAGGAAGGAAGATGTGTTGCGCGTTTTGAAAAACTTGAGGATAGACAAGTCCCCCGGGCCTGACGGGATATATCCAAGGATTCTATGGGAAGCAAGAAATGAAATTGCAGAGCCGTTGGCAATGATCTTTTCATCCTCGCTGTCAACAGGGGTGATACCAGAGGATTGGAGAGTGGCGAATGTCGTGCCCCTGTTTAAAAAAGGGAATAAGAATAACCCTGGGAATTACAGGCCAGTTAGTCTTACTTCAGTGGTAGGCAAAGTAATGGAAAGGGTACTGAGGGATAGGATTTCTGAGCATCTGGAAAGGAACTGCTTAATTAGGGATAGTCAGCACGGATTTGTGAGGGGTAGGTCTTGCCTTACAAGTCTTATTGACTTCTTTGAGGAGGTGACCAAGCATATGGATGAAGGTAAAGCAGTGGATGTAGTGTACATGGATTTTAGTAAGGCATTTGATAAGGTTCCCCATTGTAGGCTTGTGCAGAAAGTAAGGAGGCATGGGATAGTGGGAAATTTGGCCAGTTGGATAACAAACTGGCTAACCGATAGAAGACAGAGAGTGGTCGTGGATGGCAAATATTCAACCTGGAGCCCAGTTATCAGTGGTGTACCGCAGGGATCAGTTCTGGGTCCTCTGCTGTTTGTGATTTTCATTAATGACTTGGCTGAGGGAGTTGAAGGGTGGGTCAGTAAATTTGCAGATGATACGAAGATTGGTGGAGTTGTGGATAGTGAGGAGGGCTGTTGTCGGCTTCAAAGAGACATAGATAGAATGCAGAGCTGGGCTGAGAAGTGGCAGATGGAGTTTAACCCTGGCAAGTTTGAGGTTGTCCATTTTGGAAGGACAAATATGAATGCGGAATACAGGGTTAACGGTAGGGTTCTTGGCAATGTGGAGGAGCAGAGAGATCTTGGGGTCTATGTTCATAGATCTTTGAAAGTTGCCACTCAAGTGGATAGAGCTGTGAAGAAGGCCTATGGTGTGCTAGCGTTCATTAGCAGAGGGATTGAATTTAAGAGCCGTGAGGTGATGATGCAGCTGTACAAAACCTTGGTCAGGCCACAGTTGGAGTACTGTGTGCAGTTCTGGTCGCCTCATTTTAGGAAGGATGTGGAAGCTTTGGAAAATGTGCAAAGGAGATTTACCAGGATGTTGCCTGGAATGGAGAGTAGGTCATACGAGGAAAGGTTGAGGGTGCTAGGCCTTTTCTCATTAGAACGGAGAAGGATGAGGGGCGACTTGATAGAGGTTTATAAGATGATTAGGGGAATAGATAGAGTAGACAGTCAGAGACTTTTTCCCCGGGTGGAACACACCATTACAAGAGGACATAAATTTAAGATAAATGGTGGAAGATATAGAGGGGATGTCAGAGGTAGGTTCTTTACCCAGAGAGTAGTGGGGGCATGGAATGCACTGCCTGTGGAAGTAGTTGAGTCAGAAACGTTAGGGACCTTCAAGCGGCTATTGGATAGGTACATGGATTAGGGTAGAATAATGGAGTGTAGGTTAACTTCTTAAGGGCAGCACGGTAGCATTGTGGATAGCACAATTGCTTCACAGCTCCAGGGTCCCAAGTTCGATTTTGACTTGGGTCACTGTCTGTGTGGAGTCTGCACGTCCTCCCCGTGACTGCGTGGGTTTCCTCCGGGTACTCCGGTTTCCTCCCACAGTCCAAAGATGTGCAGGTTGGGTGGATCGGCCATGAAAACTTGTCCAAAATTCCTTGATTAACCTAGGACAAAAGTTCGGCGCAACATCGTGGGCCGAAGGGCCTGTTCTGTGCTGTATTTCTCTATCTATCTATCTCTCCCTTCCCCTTCTGCAGCCCCCAGCAGTAGACTCTCAACAGTGGAAAGTCACATCGGGAAGTCACATTGATACAGAGCACGTCAGAAGAGAGAAAGAGCATCACTTTCCCTTCTGCAGGGCCGGCAGCAGGTAATCTGGCTTCCTTCCTTCCTCACTCAAGGCCACAGAAGCAAAAGAGGCAGCAGCACACAAACATACAGCCTCCAGGCATTTAATATTAAACAGTCAACAGTACAATAAAGTCACTAGCAACCTGTGAAAGTATTTCTTCAACACCTTCATCAAGTTGTTCGTTTGGAGCATTGCTTCACTCACTCCCCCTTCCACAGCTCATAGCAGTAGACTCTCAACAGTGAAAAGTCACACCAGAAAGTCACACCAACACAGAGCATGCCAGAAGAGAGAAAGCGCACCCTTCCCCTTGTCCAGCGCTGGCAGCAGGTCATCTTAGATCCTCCCTTTCCTTACTCCAGGCCACAGGAGCAGGAGAGGTGGCAGCGAACAAACAGGCTCCTTCAGGCATTTGCAGCGACTAGCAGGAGCAAACACAACCTGCAGCAGCACTTGAGAATATTTTGTTTATTAAACGGTCAACAATACTTTCATACAAAAAGATGAAAACAGTCATACTAACCGTGAACCAATGAGGAAAAGGCACCACTCCACACTTTTTACTACAAAATATCGGTCCAAATACAAAGCTACAACTGTACATTTATACAAGGGAAACTAAACATACTAGGGACATTAAATAGTCAACAATACAATGAAATATCTTGCCCCAAGCCACAGAAGCAAAAGAGGTGGAAGCATACAACCACACAGTCTCCAGGCATGAAACATTAAACTGTCAACAATACAATAAAGTCACCAGGAATCCATAAAAACATTTATTCGATACTCCTAACCAAGTGGCCCATTCAGAGCAGTCCATCCCTCCCTACCCTCCCACAGCTCCCAGCAGTAGACCCTCAAAGGTGGTAATGAGCACACCGGAAGGTCACTCGGAGGCAGGGCTTGCCAGATAAGAGGGAGAGCACTCCTTCCCCTTCTCCAGTGCTGCTAGCAGGTCATCATACATCCTCCCTTCCCTCGCTCCAAGCTACACAAGCAAAAGAGGTGGCAGAAAACACACAGCCTCCAGGTATAAAACGTAAAACAGTCAACAATACAATAAAGTCACCAGCAATCTGCAAAAGTATTTCTTCAACACCATCACCAAACTGCCCGTCCAGAGGAATCCAACCATCTTCCCATCCCTCAGCCTGCAGCAGTAGACCTTCAAAGGTGGGAATAATCACAGCGCAACGTCACACCGATGCAGGGCACGCCAGAAAAGAGAAAGAGCACCCTTTCTCCTTCTCCAGCACAGGCATCAGGTCGTCTTACATCCTCCCTTTTTTTATTCCAGGCCACAGAAGCAAGGGAGGCAACAGTAAACAAACACACCTCCTTCAGGCATTTGCAGTTACCAGCAGGATCAATCAACAAACACAACCCACAGCAGCAGTTGAGAATATTTTGTTTATTACATGGTCAACAGTACCAAAGATTTGAAAATCAACTCCGTAACATTCCACTTATCATTCTAACCATTAAACATCAAGGAAACGTTACTGTTCCATATTGGTACCAATACAAAGCTATGTCAGATCATTGACACAACAAAACCCACAGGGTATCACCCCTCCCGGGTTCGTCAACAGAAGCGGAGAATAAACCTGAGAATGTGTTATCATGGGCGAAATTCTCCGACCCCCAGCAGGGTCGGAGAATCGCCTGGGGGCGCCTAAAATCCTGCCCCCGCCGTGGCAGAGATTCTCCGCCACCCGGGAAGTGGCGGGGGCAGGAATCTCGCCACTCCGATCGGAGAGGCCCCTGCGGCGATTTTCCGGCCCGGATGGGCCGAAGTCCCGCCGCTGGGAGGCCTCTCCCGCCGCCGAGGTTTAAACCACCTCTGGAACGGCGGGCTCAGCGGCGCGAGCAGGCCCCTGGGGTCCTGGGGGGGCGGGGGGGCGATCGAACCCCGCGGGGTACCCCCACGGTGGCCTGGCCCGCGATCGGGGCCCCCCCTCAGAGTCCGGGCCAGTGCCCTGG
This sequence comes from Scyliorhinus canicula, assembly GCF_902713615.1. NCBI lineage: Eukaryota > Metazoa > Chordata > Chondrichthyes > Carcharhiniformes > Scyliorhinidae > Scyliorhinus > Scyliorhinus canicula. Next base: position 20,163,912 of record NC_052161.1, read on the forward strand.
CTGCACTAGTTTCTTCCGCGTCCGCCACGGCCTCCGCCATGGCGGAAGCGGAAGAGAACCCCACATCGCGCATGCGCCGGCAGTGACGTCAGCGGCCAGCTGCCACTGACGTCACTGCCGGCGCATGCGCGGACCGGCGAAAGCCTTTCGGCCAGCCCCGCTGCCGGGGGCGCCGGTTTTTTGCGCCGGTCTTCTGGTGGAAACCACTCCGGCGCAGGGCTGGCCCCCAAAGGTGGGGAGAATTCCCCACCTTTGGAGAGGCCCGACCCCTGAGTGGTTGGCGCCACTCCCCTAAGCGCGGTCATCGCGACGCTGGTCGGGGGCCGTTGAAAGCGCCCCCCCCCAGCGATTCTCCGCACTCAACGGGTCGAATGCCAGCCGAGTTCCGCTGAGTCCCGCTAGCGTTGTTTACATATGGTTCCACCTGGTGGGACCTCGGCATCCTGGCTACGGGGGCCGTCTTGGTGGGGGGGGGGAGGGAGCCTATGCTGGGGGGGGGGGGTCTCCACAGTCACCAGGCCTGCAATCGGGGGCACCTGACCAGTGGGCGGGCTCATTCCGGGGGGGCCCTGCTGTGCCCCTGTAGGCCCCATGTTGCCCACGAGCCAGCTCGAAGACGGCCGTGGCGCGCGCATGCGCAGACCCGTGCTGGCCGTGGCGGGCCAGCTTTCGGTGCCAGAGCAGTGCTCAGCATTCTGGCTCTGTTTTAGCCCCCTGGGAAGGGGTGAATGACTGGGCTTGGAGGCCCGTTGACGTCGCGTCGCTCGCGCTGTTTTTGACGCCAGCGTCAACACTTGGCCGGGATTTCGGAGAATCCCGGCCCAGATTTTTCATTGAATTCAAATTTCACCATCTGCAGCGGCAAGATTCAAACCCAAGTCCCCAGGCAATTACCCTGGGTCCCCGGATTTTACTAGTCCAGGAACAATACCGCTACGCATATTGGACTCAAAACGTTAATTTTTCTCTCTCCACACATGAGCTTTTTACATTTCAGATTGATGGGTTGATTGATATTTATTGTCACATGTACCGAAGTACAGTGAAACAGTGGGCGAAATTCTCCGCCCCCCACGACGGGTGGGAGAATAGCGGGAGGGCCTTCCCGACATTTTTGCTGCCCTCCCGCTATTCTCCCACCCCCCGCCGAAGTCCCGACCCGAATCGCTGCCGCCGTTTTTTTACGGCCGGCAGCGATTCACAGCTGTTAGATGGGCCGAAGTCCCAGCCCTTTCCGCCGTTTTCACAAACGGCAAACACACCTGGGGCGAGATTCTCCCAAAACGGGAGAAATCGTAAAGCTGCCATAAAACCCGGGCGGGTTTTACGGCAGCGCGCCCCTTCCCGACGGGGGACCGATTCTGGTCCCCGGTCGGGGCTAGCAGCCCGACGCCGTAGGCTCCGGCAAGACGGGCTTAACGAAAATCGTTAAGCCCGCTTACCGGAGTTAGCGCCGGCTGACGCGTCATATGACGTCAGCCGCGCATGCGCAGTTTGGAAGACTCCAACCCGCGCATGCGCGGGTGACGTCATCGCGTTTGTGCGCGAAACCCGCGCATGCGCGAAACCCGCGCATGCGCGGGCCGGGTTGCCCTCAGCCGCCCCGCGAATGGATACTGCGGGGCGGCGGAAGGACAAGTAGTGCGCGGGCATCGGGCCCGCTGCCCGCGATCGGTGCCCACCGATCGCGGGCTCATGGCACCCTTGGCACGGCCGTGGTACTGCCGTGCCAATCGGTGCCATGGTTATAAAAAGCGAGTTGGTGACGCCGTTTTTACGAACGGCAAGACCAGGTGTGTTTGCCGTTCGTGAAAACGGCGGAAAGGGCTGGGACTTCGGCCCATCTAACAGCTGTGAATCGCTGCCGGCCGTAAAAAAACGGCGGCAGCGATTCGGGTCGGGACTTCGGCGGGGGGGGTGGGAGAATAGCGGGAGGGCGGGAAAAATGTCGGGAAGGCCCTCCCGCTATTCTCCCACCCGTCGTGGGGGGCGGAGAATTTCGCCCCTGGTCTTGCCGTTCGTAAAAACGGCGTCACCAACTCGCTTTTTATAACCATGGCACCGATTGGCACGGCAGTACCACGGCCGTGCCAAGGGTGCCATGGGCCCGCGATCGGTGGGCACCGATCGCGGGCAGCGGGCCCGATGCCCGCGCACTACTTGTCCTTCCGCCGCCCCGCAGTATCCATTCGCGGGGCGGCTGAGGGGCAACCCGGCCCGCGCATGCGCGGGTTTTGCGCAAAAACGCGATGACGTCACCCGCGCATGCGCGGGTTGGAGTCTTCCAAACTGCGCATGTGCGGCTGACGTCATATGACGCGTCAGCCGGCGCTAACTCCGGTAAGCGGGCTTAACGATTTTCGTTAAGCCCGTCTTGCCGGAGCCTACGGCGTCGGGCTGCTAGCCCCGACCGGGGACCAGAATCGGTCCCCCGTCGGGAAGGGGCGCGCTGCCGTAAAACCCGCCCGGGTTTTACGGCAGCTTTACGATTTCTCCCGTTTAGGGAGAATCTCGCCCAGTATTTTTCTACGGCCGGGGGAACGTACACAGTACGTACATAGTAGACAAAAGAATAATCGACAGAGTACATTGGCAAATGGGACATCAACAAATAGTGATTGGTCACAGTGCGGGACAAGGGGCCAAACAAGCAATACATGAACAAGAACAGCATAGGGCGTCGTGAATAGTATTCTTACACGGAACAGATCAGTCCGAGGAAGAGCAGTCGAGGAGTCTAGTAGCTGTGGGGAAGAAGCTGGCCCTATTCCTCAACCGTACCATGTTGGGGGGGGGAAGGGGTGGGAGCAGGGGGGGTTGAATGCCTCTCGCTGAAGCACTAATTTTGCTTTCAGCAGTCAGGGAAATACCTCTGGGGCAAGGTTATTCCACCTTTGGCAAGACCATACAGTGGTGGCTATTCTAAATTGATATTCTGTAAACAGTAGTCTCAAAATTACTGCTGCGGGAATATTACTTTTAAAATGAGTCCATCTGGACCCCAGTTGATAATCAAATCGGTCCCAAGAAGTTTCATGAATTGCTTTTCCCTGTTTCAGTCAATTGGATTTAATGGCCTGAATTTTAGATTCCTGCTGCAGATTGGGAGCAAGAAAGCTTGCAAATTGGCATTGAAAGTTGGAAAGCAACACGCTTGGGTTGCCGACATGCTTCTGCCTCTGGGTTGTTTTTGCTCGAGAAGGAACGGAGCTGGTGGTATTGCGGGCAAGAGGAGGGTCACACATTTTGCCAAGAGAAGTTAGATTACTCATCAGAAGCTAACTGGAATTTTCCAGTGGGTTTGCGCAATCCCAGCCACCACTGAATCCAAAATGTGGTCAGTTGATGGTCAGTGTGGTCAGTCCGTGATAGACTAGGATTAGAGGTTCTGGGTTGGTTAGTGCTCACTTTCTGGGAAGCTTCCTGGATCTCCCCCCGCCCCCCTGGATAAACGTAGTCGGTCTGCCAGTGTCTGTGGAGAGAGGAACAGGGTTAACGTTTGGAGTCTAAATGACCCTTCTGAAATGAAAAGTCGCCATAGTCCCATTGGACTTTGGGTAACTGACTATGCGGGGTTTGCACGTTCACCCCGTGTGTGCGTGGGTTTCCTCCGGGTGCTCCGGTTTCCTCCCACAGTCCAAAGATGTGCAGGTTAGGCGGACTGGCCATGATAAAAAAATCTGCCCCTTAATGTCCAAGGATGTGCAGGTTAGGGGGAATAGGGCAGGGAAGTTGGCCTAGATTGGGTGTTCTTTCAGAGGGTTGGCGCAGACTCGATGGGCCGAATGGCCTCCATCTGCACTGTTCTACGGTCTGCTCTCCCCTTTTCTGCCTGAAAGCGGCACTTTCCCTCGGTAAATGGCGGGCTAATGCAAAAATTACTTTGTGCATTATTTTAACACGGTTGCTAATTAGTTTAAAATAAAATAAACTAGTTATCAACTGTGCAAATTAATTTAATGTTAATATAGTAACCAGCACATTATCAGTGAAAATTAAACCCTTGAGTGCTGGTGACATTATTAAAGTTTTGACTATAATAAACCGAGAGAGAGAGACAGAGCTAAATTAAAGTATACAGTTCATGCTAAGCACCCTCAGGACAGTGATTATCTCTATTGATGTTAATTTAACTTCTCACGAGTTTCAAGCTCAAAATTTCAAGCTATAGTGAGATTGGTATCATCAGAGTCCTCAGCCGTTCAGGGGTTTCTTAATGGAGTTGGCCAGAGGATAGCCGTCTTCACTTAACTGCCAAACCAACATTCCTTCTCCTTCCAATCGTGCCGGTACTATAGGAAGTGGCTGCAGAATATACTTTAATTTTTACTGTTTGGATATCACTCTTTGAATATGCACAATAGTGTTTCTGTAATCAGATAAGACCTTGAACATGTTTTTTTTCCCCGCGCTCTTGTTCAGGGTTGAAGGGATTGACAATGAGGAAGCTGCGATCTGAGGGAACCCTGCCACCTGGTGAAAAGTATCTGCTCCGCAATATCTGAGGCCTCCTTTGCCCGGGACACACTGTGAAGAGTTTGCCTATTGCAAACGTAGCCTTGAGAAACGTAATTGGCTTGAGAAATGTGAAATTAGTCAATTTAGTCTCCGCATGCGCCCGTACCTGGCCAATCGGCCATTTAATTTTGTCCATCCGTAGTTGCCTTTGAGAAGCTGGTGATGCACCAGCTGTGGGCTGGTCAGGCTTAAAATGATCTGGTAGCTGTGGTGCCCTTCACTTCCAATGGAAGAGCAAACCGTGATCCAATCATGGTGCGGCAGGTGGTACCACTCTTCTTGTGAAATGGAGCGATACAGTGGCACAGTGGTTAGCACTGTTGCCTCAAAGTGCCAAGGGTTCAATTCCAGCCTTGGATGACTGTCTGTGTGGAGTTTAGCGTGTTGTCCCATTATCTGAGTGGGTTCCCTCCAGGTGCCCCTGTTTCCTCCCACAGTTCATAAATATGCAGATTAGGTGGATTGGCCATGCTAAAATTGTCCCTGAGTACCCCCTAGGTCACAGGGGAGGGAGGGCAGATCGGGGAGTGGGCCTAGGTTAATGCAGACTCAATACTGGGCTGAAAGGCCTCCTTCTGCGCTGTAGAGATTAGATTTTAAAAAAAGACAGTTTTCCTCTGACCTGTTCATATGGAGACCCAGGGCTCATAAATATATGAAGAGTCCTGTTGGCCCCTCACAGATTTCCTTCCTCGTTTCAATTCTGGAAGAATTTCAGAAACAACAAAGGAATGTTTTGCTTTGTATTTGCTGAGAATGGGCAAGGACTATTAAAAACTGGAAATATGGAGCAAGACATCCCTGAAATACACAGCTGATTATTCAGCATTGGCAGGAAGAAGAGGCAAGTTATAAATTGGGACCATTGTCTTTTAGTTCTGTGGACGAGTTCCACATCTGAAACAGCAGGAGTTGAGTCATGGAACAGGACAACGTGTCGCCAGGCAGCAAATATTACAGAACAAAAATAGAAATGAAACTATGTGTAAAACATGTTGCCCTAGATGGTTGGCTTGACCATCTGGGTGAAAATGGGGCAAAGCAGACTGCCCGTCCATTGTAGAACCCTCCTGATTTTCATTCTGTCGGGTGGATGGTCCCGTTTGCCTGATAACCGCTCAGGAGGTGGAGACCATGATCACTCCCACTGTCTACCAGAATGGAAGCTCAGTCCAGAGTTACTCCCAAGGAAATCGCTTGAGGCATGAGGGGACTGATAATTCTATCCTGATCTGTACCCACAATCCTGCAACAGCGTTTTTTGCATAAACAATGGAGGGGAGGTAACTTTCTGTACAATTGTTTTGAAGGGTACATGAAATAGTGAGTCCCTCAGAACTTTATCAGTGCAAAATAAATTGAATTTAAATCCTACGGTCTAAAGCGACTTGGTGACCATGTTGCGCCAGACCTCGTGAACGCCTTTGCCAGGGCGTTAATTTGTGACTTTTGGCATCACAGTCTCGGTTTCGCACTTCTAAGGCACTTAGTCTGAGGGATAATGCTTAGCTTGTGACAAGACTGGGCTGTTTGTATACTTGTGTTTTATCAGCAAAGGTATTCAAAACCACCACTACGGGGGAAGAAAATTAAACATTGTTTGCGAACTCGTAAGTTTGCAGTGCCCATACTAAGAAGCTGGGATCATAGTAATGGACATGAGAAAAAATATGGTTCTTTGCTCACAGCAATAAAAAAATTATCATACTGATATGATGTTCCCCAGCTGTCAACAGAGCTGCGATAACGTTGTTTGATGATTACTTTCCCATGAATGTTAAACAGCTGGCACTGCAGAGGGAAAGAAGCTTATCAGCACCTAATACTGATCTCTAATTCCTGCCCTTCTTGAACTATCCATTTTCTAACAGCATTAACTGGCAAATTTACATCCCGTCTTAATGCTGCTAAAGAGGACAGGGGATGAAGAGTAAATGACAGCAGTGTAATGAGGACAGCTTTTTTCTCCTTCCCTTTAATGGATGCTGCTTTGCACAATGGTCTGTGAGCTAATATTGAGAGCCCACCTGAGCTTCCTGCCTGTACTAACTCCACTGACTATGTCTGTTGTGGAAAACCAAAGCCACGCTAAAAGAAAGTGGGTATCTACAGTATTCCTACTTCAAGAAAAGTGACCAAATCGCATGATGGAAAAAAAGAGAAAGGTGTTTTTTTTTAATAAACTCACCACTAGAATTAAAATGGCAATTACATCCCATTTCAATTAACCAGCAAAGGGATGGCGTTTGGAGGCAATGGGAATTTATAACCGACACTTTCGCAGCATAACTTCAAACCTATTTTCCGTGACAAACAACAACACTAACTGGAAATCCACTTCAGGTTGGTCAGCAGCGGAAAGGGGAAAGGTTAATGTTTGGGGTACATTCTCTCATTGGCGTACACTGAGGTCTGATGGCTCCTGTCTGAACACTTAGCATTTTCTTTCATTCCAGGCGCCGATTTACCAGCTGCGCATTTCCAGTCTTTTCTTGGAGGGAGGGTTTTGAAGAGTCAGGTTCCAGATGCTGGGGTTTTTCTTTGTTATTTTCAGTTATTTAGGAGCTGTGATATAATAAAAAACAACTTGGGACCAATTCTGGGACATACTTTGTAATCTAACTAAAAACAACATTTAAAAAAAATCATGGGTCGGATTTTTCATTCCTGCGGCTAAGTGTCAGCTCGAACGGAGAATCCATGGGAGGACTACGCGTAAAAAATCGGTGCGAACCCCTCTCCGATTCCGTTACCGGTGAGGGGCTAGCACCGGCGGCAACCAAAACTCCCGCCTCCTGCGCCGTAAACGGCCGGAGAATAGCCGGGTCCCGGGCCACGCAAGCGCATCATGGCGCCAGCCGTGCGTGGATCCGACCCACAAACTGCGACCCCACAGCCCACCCCCTGGCCATCCCCCAACACTCCCCCCAGTCTTCACTGAAGCCTCCCCGCCCCGCCCCCCCCAGCCGAGTGTGGCGGCTCTGGATGCAGTCCGCGTCCGCCACGCCGGTTTTACAATTTCTGTGAGGATTCAGCCCATCGGGGGCGGAGAATCACGAGTGGGCCGGCTGATGAGGCGCCATCGACATTGTGACTGGACGCGTCACAGTAACGCCTTTTGGAGGGGGCGGAGACTCACAAACCAGCATCAAACCGACACTGGCCCCGATTCTGCCGTCAGAATCGACTCTCCGCCCGATCGTCGATTACGATATCGGCGTCGGGCAACGGAGAATCCCGCCCCTTATTTTTGACGTCTGAAGATTATGAGGGGAAAGTAATGTCTGATTTTCTGGTCTGGGTGCTTAAGTCATAACCAGAGCTCACTGTTATCCCACTGAGATTTCCCATAGTTGACTCTATTTATTCAGGAAATCCTGCTGGAACATTGGACCTGGTGCTGTGAACTTGCCGGATGGTTCTGTATGCAACCCCAACCCTTAAGGGTTTGCTGTCCGCTTTGAAAGTGCTGTGGATATTTAATTCCAGACACTCATACCCCGACTGCTTACTTTGTGAAAGGAGCACTGACACAATAACGTTCGCTGTGCTATCTGAATTCTCATTGGTATTCAGAAGTTCAATTTTGATACTTTGAAAGATCTGAGAGAGCGCTGCAGTCGAGTCCAGCCAGGGGCTGTTGCGTAATTAGTGCTTGCTGCATAATTTTGGTTTTCAAAAAGGGCCCATTATTGTTGCACTAAAAGAAAAAGCCGAAGATGAAGAGGGGAAGCTGGTTAAAGCAGTCAAAACTTCTGTTTGAGACAACATTAACCAGGAGAGATCCTGTGCCAGCTTCAAGACTCCAAATAGCGACAGATGCAGCTCATAATGGAGACTTTCTGCTAAATACCCATCTCTACCCACTGTAAACCTCATCCACCATGGTCCACTTTGTTAAGTACAAGGAGAGATGTGGGGTAATGTTCTCCCTTTTCCTCATGGCTGACTGCAACAAGATGCATTTTAGAGAAAGAGTGTTAACTCCTTAAATGCTGTGATTTTAAAGAATAGAGGGGAACGGGCTTTATGATGGGTTAAAGGATAAATATTTATTTCTCACAACAGCTCAAATGAAATTGCAACAACTCTCACTCGTCACACCGACTAGACACACACATGATTTCTAAAGATGTAACATGCATTTAAATTACTTAAAGGGTAAAAGAAATGGTCACTTCGAATCAATCCTCACAATGGTATTTGAAATGTTGCAGACCCAAAGGACCTCTTGCTGAACTGAAGAAAAATGAAGGTCAGAAGTTTGCGGTGATGGATTCATACTAGATCACCCCCAAACAAGAGCAAACTTCTGTCTTTCCAGTTAAAGTTGGTGGAGCCCCTCTTATGACGAGCTATATGCTGACAGGTAAAATGAATAAACCCCATTCCTGTACCTAAGGTAACGTTTGAAGTAGGACCCTCCCTTGTGCTGGGCAAGAGATGGCTTCCTTCTCATCTTCATGACCGAGACTGACCTTCTAAGCTTCCCTTGTGAAGTAATATTATTTAGCTATCTTCAGCTAGTTTCAGTCATGGGGCAACAGTATCAATTCATTCCATTGTGCACACTCTGGGTTGGTGGCAGAAGCAATTGACACACAATGGTGGGGTGTTTTCTATCTCATTAACTAGCTATGATTACCCTCCAAAATGTCTTTATTGGAAACTCTGTCTTAGTCTCGCAGCCACTGTCATTTGAAATATCTTCCGCTGAAATTATGATGGGTAGTCTATCAGAACCTGGGAGGGCCATTTGAATTTTCAGTAACTTCCCAGAGCAGATCTGGGCAGATCCGGCTCTGTCTGTGCAGAAACCACATAGACATCATCTGACTCTTGAGTTCATTTTGTGAAGGTCCAGTATCCAGAGTACGTGTTGCTTTTTAGAGGAAAGTGTCCATTTCCCAAAAAGCTTTGTGAGCTTATGACATAACCGTAACAGGCAACCTTATCAATTCAGTCACATGCTGGCATGAAGCTCTCTTCCACAGTTATCAATGGCAGCCTTGACAACTGTTACCTAAATTACACTTGCATTACGACGGTACTTCAAAAGTACTTCATTGGCTGTAAACAACTTTGAGGTGTCCAGTGGTCATGAAAGTACGATAAAATGCAAGTGTTTCTTTATTTTCTTTTTTGTACTTGGATCCCCTGTGGAGAGGGGCCCCAGATCACTCTGTAGCTGCAATTTGCAGTAAGATTGATTGCAGCCTGCTCGCATATCCATCACGGTGCTACAGACGTAGATCATGCAATCCTCTGACTCAGCCATCCTCTGGAAAATATTCTTGAATACCATTTCCACTGCTGCAGCAGCATCTTTCCTTTAAATGCTAGACCCCAAGAAAGCATTTGCCGTCAATGAGTGTCAGATAGATGTACCAGGGATTACATATATATTTCACTGTGAATGTATCACATTTCATCCTCCCCGTGTGTGCGTGGATTTCCGCCGGGTGCTCCGGTTTCCTCCCACAGTACAAAGATGTGCAGGTTAGGTGGATTGGTCGTGATAAATTGCCCTTAATGTTCCAAATTGCCCTTAGTGTTGGGTGGGGTTACTGGGTTATGGGGATAGGGTGGAGTTGTTAACCTTGGGTAGGGTGCTCTTTCCAGGAGCTGGTGCAGACTCGATGGGCCGAATGGCCTCCTTCTGCACTGTAAATTCTATGTAATCTATGTATCAGTAATTTCATGCATTGGCAATTACATTGTTAAAGACACGGGATGATCATCGGCTCAACCTCCAAAAAAGTATAAATGGGCACAATGAATGAATGAAATGAAATGAAAATCGCTTATTGTCACGAGTATCCTTCAATGAAGTTACTGTGAAAAGCCCCTAGTCGCCACCTTCCGGCGCCTGTCCGGGGAGGCTGGTATGGGAATCGAACCGTGCTGCTGACCTGCTTGGTCTGCTTTATAAGCCAGCGATTTAGCCTTGTGAGCTAAACCAGCCCCTGGAACAACTGGAACAGTTGGGGTTGGGGGAACTGTAAGGAATTTGTATGCTATACTGAGCTGGATGAAGAATACACTTAGAACATAGAACATAGAACAGTACAGCACAGAACAGGCCCTTCGGCCCTCGATGTTGTGCCGAACAATGATCACCCTACTTAAACCCATGTAACCCGTATACCCGTTACCCAACAATCCCCCCCATTAACCTTACACTACGGGCAATTTAGCATGGCCAATCCACCTAACCCGCACATCTTTGGACTGTGGGAGGAAACCGGAGCACCCGGAGAAAACCCACGCACACACGGGGAGGACGTGCAGACTCCACACAGACAGTGACCCAGCCGGGAACCGAACCTGGGACCCTGGAGCTGTGAAGCATTGATGCTAACCACCATGCTACTGTACCGTGAGACCTTGTTGAAGGTAAAAGACAGGCTGCTGCATTACTCCTCCACCACATACTATTACTGATCTCAACTTTAGAAAAATGCAGACAGTCTACGTCTAGAGATTGTTGGCATCCCTGGCCATTCTAATACCACTCCAATTCGGACAATTTAAAGACAGAAGCTAGAATTTATATAGCACCATTAACATGGTAAAACACCTTGGCACAGGAGTGTTATCAAACAAAATCTACATAGACCCAGATACAGAAATATTAGGACATGTGAGAAAAGAATTGATCAAAGAGTGCGGTGTTAAGGAGAGAGAGGGGAAAGGTAGTGAGGTGTTAGGAGGGAATTCCAGGTCTTAGGATCTCGGTAGCTAAAGTCACAGACATCAATGGTGGAACTATAAAAAGTATCTCTAATGTTAACTTTAAATTTGATTTGCGAAGGCCCTGGGACTCTGCAGCGGGCACTTACACGTGCTTACATGAGTTTCCATTGAAGTTATTATTGTAAAAGTTGATTTAAAGTTGACCTTTAAATACTTCCATTCGAATCAGCATTCCAATGGTTGTGCAGATGGTGTATTCGGCTATTTTCTGCTTCAGGTTAACCACTCCCTACTGATATTGAAGAAAAAAATTAACAAAGCAAAAATACACAAATAAATAAAAACAAGTTGCTTATGACAAACCCCTCATCTGTCAAATGGCAGACTTTGAAGTACCGCGGCTTGCTGAGGAGGCTCAGGAGAGGCAAGGGCCCAAGTCCAGTCAACCTCCACCTCCGGGGCCTGAGTGTAAAGGCCTTATGCATTTGCGGAAAGACACAAATAATGCTGCGTGTTGCCAGGGGGTTTCCCCACTACACAGCGGGTGGAATAATAATCTTAAACTCCGCAAACGAGGAGGCTTCAGGGATTTGCACTGACTTAATAACGGACAAGGAAGAAAAATGGAAATTTTTAAAAATCAGTGTTAAAACAGAAAATGAAAATAATCAAATCCGTGGCAACCTGTGTAAGAGCTCTATGTGACATGGAGTTTCCCTTTACACCCATTCCAAACTATAAACAGAAGACATTGCGCCATCCCATCCAAAACAAATAGGAACTCCTACCATGCTTTGTAAAAATCCATGTATATGCATTTTAATATTGAAATTAAACTCTTGCACATTTGGTGTGAGAGTGCTTTAGACTGGTCTAAAGGACCAGATAGATTGCACAGTGCACAAATGATTCCTCATTGATTTCATGACCCCCCTACTTGCCTATTCCACACTGGCAGGATTGAGTCAGCAGGCCAGAATATACTAATTACTTTATCTTGTTTGGTTTTCTGACTCAACAGAGGATTTGGGGGTGGGAGTAATTATAAAAAGATTGAGAGCAATTGTGATTTTCTGCAAATTAATGAACTGCGATTAAATTGTGTGATTGAAAGCTACCATTTCATTAGCAGGATGTTTGAGGGGCGACACGGTAGCACAGTGTTAGCACTGTTGCTTCACAGCACCAGGGACCTGGGTTCGATTCCCGGCTTGGCTCACTGTCTGTGCAGAGTCTGCACTTTCTCCCTGTGGTCTGTGTGGGCTTCCTCCGGGCACTCCGGTTTCCTCCCACAAGTCCCGAAAGATGTGCTTGTGAGGTGAATTGGACATTCTGAATTCTCCCTCAGTGTACCCAAACAGGTGCCGGAGTGTGGCGACGGGAATTTTCGCAGTAACTTCATTGCAGTGGTAATGTAAGCCTACTTGTGACATGAATAAAGATTATTATTTAAAATACTCTTTCATGGATAGAAATTTCAGGCCACATTGATCACAATCTATAAGGCACTCCATCAGGAGCTTGTTTCATATTTTCAAATTGTTCACATAAACATCAACAGGGATAGATTTCCTTGGGCTAAAAATTCATCCATACTGTTTTTGGGGGAGGACAAGCAGGAGGTGGATGGGGGGGTATAATGTGTAGGTATAATTCGCAACCAACCTGAACCCACTAAAGTAGAGGTGGACAGTGTCCAAATTTAGAGCAGCTATCTCATTTAGCTGATTGTAACATTGGGATGAGCATCTCCTGCACTGCCTGGCTGCCTCTGTGCATGGCAGGAAGCTTCTGCTAATGGCACGTGACACAACCAGATTCTGTTCTAAAAGACAGTCTGTCCCTCTTAAAGGGAAGCTGCACTGAATTAAAGGATGCTGCTGAATAATATTGCTGCAATTGTAAACAAGGAAAATGGAACACCAGGGCAGAGAGAGGGTCCCGGGTCACGAATGTGGTGTGGGAAGCCGATACATTCACCAACATTTTTCCCTCTATCTGGCAGGATGAAGTGGCACACTTTAGAAGAGAGCTGGCAGCGGGATTCTCCGCTCCCGCCGCTGTCAATAGAATTTCTCAAAGAAGCCACCCCATCCAGCCAGGAACCCACGGGCACGGGGTGCGCTGCTGGTGGGACCAGAGAATCCCACCATCAGCGAATGGCCAGAGAATTCCAGCACATAGCTCCAGTTTTCACCCCAATTTTAATCTCTGCATAATTGATGATTATGCCTTCAGCTGCCTGGGCCCTAAGACCCTTCCTCTCTCAGCGTCGTTGTCCTCTTCTAAAACCTAGCTCCATGCCCTCGCCTTTGGTCATCTGTTTATTTCCTCACATGACGTAGTGTCAAGTTTTGTCTTCTAACAGTCCAGTGGAGCACTTGAGGCATTTTACTATCTTAAGGAGGCTATATAAATGCAAGTTGTTGTTGTTGCAGAGGTGGGGTTTAAAGTCATGATTTGGGCACCCTCTGCATTATCACGACCCATTCACCCTTTTTTGCCATTTTACCCGGTGAATATTCTTGCTGGTATTGCGACTTGAGGGATGCAACGCTTCATCCAACTGACAGTGAGAGCACCTAGCTGCACAAATCACAGAGATTTGGCTAAATAACATCTGAACAGTTGAAATACGGTACAGGATTATATATTGCAGTCTTTACCCTTTCAAACCAGTGTAATTGAAGGATAAGGAAGGACAAATGATCTGTACAGATTCTTTCAAAAGAAAAACTCCACCCAAGGGGACATATTCAGCGAACAATCTATTTGCAATTTTTTAAAATATAATTTTCTTCCTCTCCTAGGTATTTGAATACACCCATCTCTGAGATGAATCCCTGTAGAGATTCCACCAGTGCTATTTGCCCACAGTGCCCGAGCTGCCTTGATCACAATGATAGACATCCTGCCACTATTCTCATCTCTGGGCGAAATGTGTTCAAGTTCCTCTCCAGTGCATATTGAAGATTCTGTACAATGCTATACTTTTGAAGGTGCTATCCGTTGGATGAGGTGCTAAGCTGAAGTCCTATCTACCTGCTCCTCTAGCTGAGGTAGATGTTAACGCTGGAAGTATTCAAAGAAGATTTCAATGTTGTTTCTTTGAACCAACCAAAACACATCAACTGATCGTTCATCACGGACTGCTTGCCCTCTGGCACAGTAACGTCAGGATTCTGACCCTTGTAATCAAATCCATCCATGAATTTGCTTCATTTTACCTCTGCAATCTACTCCAGCCCTTCCTCAGAGCACACGCCCTCAGGTTCATTGTGCGTTTCCTCCTCTGAGCTCTGCCTTGGTGACAAAGCCACCAGCCACCACGTCCTCGAACTCTAGAATTCCCCTATGATCCTCTTTGTTTACACCCTCCCCCACCCACCTCCCCCACCCCCTTCCCCCCACCCCCCACCCCACCCCCATCTCCAAAAGACTCATCAAAACTTACCTTTTTGCATTCAATCACTTGCCACAGTACACCACCACTTTGTACGTTTTATCTACCATACCCCATTCCAGACCCCTTAAAATATCTTGGCACAGGACACGAAAGGCCCTGTACAAAAGGTAAGCTGTTCTTTCAAAACTGATGGCTTTATTTACACATGATTTTCATTACTATGTAGATTGCTCAAAATAAATAACAGATAAAAAAGAATGTATACAAGTAGCTAAAGGAGAGAGCTTTATCCTATTTAACAAAGTCATTAGGGAAATTACCTCAGTCTTTTGTGCAGAGAACAGTCAGCACATTATTGTCTTCAGTCTGTATCCTATATCTCAACATCACTACAGAGCTCAATACAAGAAGACAGGAATTAATTAAATCCTTTTGGGCATCTGGTGATGCATTATAAAAACAAACAAAAATAGTAGAAGTGATAATCTCTGCAGAGACTTCAATTAACATCAGAATGACACTTACATATAAAAAAATTATTAACACACACACACACACCGACGTTGTGTACAACCCCATGAATAAATACTGAGTAGCATATTTCCAAGACCACAGAACTAGCAAACGTCACATTACAAAATGATGAGTGTTGGGCTCTGAAGGTTTTAATCGCACTTGCTTTCGATTCCAACCATCGTCTTACCTGGGCATGAATAAATCCGAAAGGAAATATTGTGGATTTTTATAAAAAGCTGTGAAATTAAAATATCAAAGTGCATGACGATGTTTGAAATTTGCCGTGTGTTTATGAAGCTAGAAGCAATTTGTATTTGTCGGCGCCTTCTGTGCAAAAATGGCTATGTAACTAGGTTGTATAATGTGCCACATTTAGTGGCGGACGACTTTCTCCAAATTAATTAGCAATAATAATAGTTTTACAGCAAAAACCTGTGGTAGAAGTTGTTTTTTTTTCAGCTTCTCTTTTCCTAGGCTTTCCATTTTCCCCACCCCTTGGATGAATCTAGCTCCACTGTCTAGAGCATTCCTCCTGGGTGTTGCTATTCTGCAGAGAACCTACACCACCACTGCAAAGCTCAATACCTCCACCATCTTTCAGCAACAAGCAAAAACATCTGTGTCAAACAAATCAGTTTTTGCTTGACTATTCATTGTCAAAGCCAGAACAGACCAAGGGAAAGCCTCCCCTCATTGTCTTTCCACATCTTAATTTAATTTCCTTTGTTTGAACTTAAAAGAAAATAAATGAGTTGAATTTTTTGAAAGCAGGCAAGCTGACAGAGGAATTTTCCATTTTCTTTCCCTAATTGATCTTCGGTTGTTATCCAATTTTTTTTCACCTTTCCCTGGAGATTCCATGGTTGTTGGTGAGAAGGGAGTGTATATGTTGGGATGCATGAGGCATCACATCAATATTCATAGATTAATCGAATGGAGAAGGAGGCCATTTGGCCCATCGATTTGCACCGACCCTCCGAAAGAGCATCCTATCTCGGTCCACTCCCCCGCCCTATTCCCGAAACCTCAACTAACCTTTGGACACCAAGGGGCAATTTAGAATGGGCAATCCACCCAACCTGCACATCTTCGGACTGTGGGAGGAAACCAGAGTTCCTGGAGGAAACCCACACAGACACGCGGAGAATGCGCAAATTCCACAGTCTCCCAAGGTCAGAATCTAACCAGGGCCCCTGGCGCTGTGAGGCATCAGTGCTAACCACTGTGCCACCCCAAATGGGTCAGTTCAACTTTTCTTGCCTGCCATTTCTGGATATTTGTAGAACAAAACAAATTGTGATTTAGTCTTCTGGTTAATCATTAGAATCTTTACACACATAAATTCTAATTTTATTTCTTTATTTGTTAATTGTGGATCCAACCAAGGATCAGGCTATTTTGGATTTGATGGTGTGTAATGAAACAGGTTTAATAAACAATCTCCAAGCAAAAGATCCCTTCAGAATCAGTGACTATAACGTGGTTGAATTTAGCATTCAATTTAAGAGTGAAAAACTTTGGTCAGAAACAACTGTGCGACACTTAAATAAGGGCAATTATAAAGGAATGAG
Organism: Scyliorhinus canicula; assembly: GCF_902713615.1. Taxonomy (NCBI): domain Eukaryota; kingdom Metazoa; phylum Chordata; class Chondrichthyes; order Carcharhiniformes; family Scyliorhinidae; genus Scyliorhinus; species Scyliorhinus canicula. The sequence continues at coordinate 20,180,619 of NC_052161.1, forward strand.
GGCAGAGTTGGCAGGAGTGGACTGGGAAAGGAGTATTGCTGGGAAGACTGTTGTAATGACAGACTTTTATAGTTCATGACTCGCAACAAAGATGAGGAAGACAAATACTTTGGGAGAGATTCGCCAATCCCGGGTCGCCCCCGCAATGCGTTCCCCGATGGGATGGAAAATCGGGCATCTGGGGAAAATCCCAGTGAGGAAGAAGGATTCTAGGAAGGGGATAAATCAGCTATGGTTAACCAAGGAAATGTAGGATAGTATTAAACTAAAAGTAAAAACATATAGGGCGCGATTCTCCGCTCCCCACGCCGGGTGGGAGAATCGCAGGAAGGCCCCCCGACAAATTTCACGCCCCCCTGGCACCACCCGCGATTTCCCCCCCCCCCCCCCCCCCCCCACTCTGAAGAATCGCCGCTCGCCGTGTTTCACGGCGAATGGCGATTCTCCGACCCAGATGCCGTTTGCGGCCGTTTCACAACGGCGGCAAACACACCTGGTCGCTGCCGTCGTGAAACGGGAGTGAGAAGCCCATTTGGGGCTTGTAGGTGGCCTAGAAAGGAAAGAGCGCCACGACTGTGCTCGGGAGGGGACAGGCCCGTGATCGGTGCCCACCGATCGTCGGGCCGGCGTCCAATTCGGACGCACTATTTCCCCTCCGCCGCCCTGCAAGATCGAGCCGCCACGTCTTGTGGGGTGGCTGAGGGGAAAGACGGCCACCGCGCATGCACAGGTTCGTGCCATCAGCGTCATGACATCAGCCGCTCATGCGCGGGTTGGAGCCGGCCAACCTGCGCATGCGCGGCTGACGTCATTAGGCGCGCCAGCCGCGCCATTCTTGGCGCGACGCCCCCGCAGCCGAGAGTTACGGAGCGCCGCTCCTAGCCCCGCCAGGAGGGGCGAATACGGGGCGAGGAGCGGTCTTCCCGATTCCGCGCGGGAGCGGAGAATTCCGCCCATAATGTGGCAAAGATTCGTGGTAAGCCAGAGGATTCGAAATGTTTTAAAAACCAACAAAAGGTGATCAAAAAAATAATGAAGAAGGAAAAGATAAACTATGAGAGTAAACTAGCAAGTAATATAAAAATGGACAGCAAGAACTTCTTTAAATATATAAAAAGGAAAAGTGAGGCCAAACTGATGATAGGCCCCTTAGAAAATGAGATTGGAGAAATATGGGGAACCCGGAAATGGCAGAGGAGTTAAACAAATATTTTGGGAGGGATTCTCTGTCCCAGGATGCCCAGACTGCGTTCTCCGATGGAACGGAGAATCGTGCTCCTGGGGAAAATCGGGATCGGTGCCTGAACGTGCTACTCCAAGCCCCCCCGCGGCGGCTTGAATGAGGGTAATGATGCATACTGGCAGGGGACGTAAATAAATGCAAATGGGTCTTAATTCAGAAACCCAGGGTAATAATTTGGGGACCTGGGTTTGAATCCTATCATGGCAGATGTTGAAATTAGAAATCAATAATAAAGAATTTTGGATTAAAAGTCGAAATGAGGACTGTGAAATCATTGCTGATTGCTGCAAAAACCCACCTGTTCCACGAATGTCTTTTAGAGAAGGAAATCTGCCGTCCTTACCTGGCCTGGCCTACATGTGACTCTAGACCCACAGCAATGTGGTTGACCCTGAACTGCCCTCTGAAATGGCCGAGCAAATCACTCAGTTCAAGGGCAATTAGGAATGGCCACGTCTCATTTAAAAATATATTTATTTTTTCTTGTTTTCAGTTCTTCATTCTTTCTTTGCTGTTTTTATCCATTCCCAAATTAATTCACTGTTTTTATTCATTTACGTGTGAAAGGTGAGTCAATGGGTTGAATTTTGAGAGTGCCTGCTTGGTAGAAATGGACCATAATGCTGAGTATTGACCTATTGGCCATATCCCACCCCTGTTGTGGCTGAAGCAATGCCTCACCAGACCTCGTGCTGAGTGGCCAGGGAATTTCTCCCACATTTATCATCTGGTATTACCTGGTGGCCCATATATCCAGCTGTATTTAATTTTGTGGAGCTAGGAGAAGCATCCGGGCCCTAACGATTTACCATGCAGATCACACCCTCCTCATCCTCACCACCCCATCCCTCATTGTCAACAATCGCTTACACCTTAGCTTTGCAATCCCTACCCCCTCCTCCTCAGCCTCACCCCCTTTCTCCCTCATTCCCACTGTCCCTCATGCTCACTACCCCCTCTTCATCCTAATTAACCTTCCTCAATCTCGCCAACCCTCCTCCTCAGCCTTACCACCCTCCCCCACTCCACATTCATCATCTCCAACCCCACCCGAGTCTTGGCTCCTGCCCCTCATCCTCACCACTCCCTCCGCGTACTCGCCAGCCCTCTCCTCATCTTCCTTGGCCCACACCTCAGCAGCCTCAACGCCCTTCCTCTTTCCCCCGCCCTTCCTTAATCACACCACCCTTCCCTAATCACACCACCCTTCCCTTTCGGTCCTATCATCTCCCCTCCCCGGGCTTGCCAACACTCCGATTCGTCCATGCCACCCTCTCCTCAGTCTCATCACCCCCGCCTCCTCAGACATAGCACCTCCCTCACTTTACGACTCCACCCCTTTTTTTTGACCATTTGTACTCACAAAACACAGAATTTTAAAAAAATTAGTAATATTTTAATCATCATCTGGTGCCATGTTTGTGACAAATCAATAATGTTGATTACCCAATGTAGCCATCTAAGATGGACACTGGGCTACAAAATGGAGAACTGCTAAGGCTGCAGGGAAAAACAGTCTTAGCAAGGACAAGCAGTCTGCAGAAGACTAATTAGCATTCTGCACGCACAGAAACCAGTATTTGGCCAGGTGCAGAGTTTCAGCCAAAGGTGTAAATGGCAACAGATCTACATAGTAATGAGGTGATCCAGATCCAGACCACACACAATAGAAACATTTAAGTATCAATGGATACTTTTGAGTAGACGCCCAGACAGAACGGCACCACAGTATCCAACACAAAGAACCATAAGGACCGCCCCACCCATCGAGGAACGACCCTCAGATTGGGGGGTTTAGAAGATATCGATTGGGAAAGGCCCAATCGATACAAGGCAGGTAAAAGAACCGCCCCGAAGGGGCACGGACTTCTAGGAACTATAAGAATAGACCCCGCACATGGTTCGGTCTGCTTTGCTCCGACTCAGGTCTGTTGCTTCCAGACTCCGGCCCAGACTTGTTACATCGCATCCTGACTCCAGTTTCAGCACCGGCCGTTGAGCATCAGCCATCGAACTGTAAGTGCCAATACAACGATCGCTACGTGATCCAGACCTTGCTAGATCCTGACAACTTTAAGTACCTGAGAGTTGCAGACCAAGAACGGGACGAAGGCCTTGTCCCCTGACCTTGCCTGTTCCTGTCTAGATAAGTATTTTAGTTGTTTAGTATTAGAAGTAAGTTAGTCTCTTTAGCGTATGCATGTGTATTTATTATATTTGTCATAATAAATATCAATCGTTTGGACTTACTAATCGGTGTACAGATTTATTACTTTGAACCTGACCTTGATATACTTGTGAGGTGTCTAAATACGGCACCTGGCGACTCCTGAGCATAATTACATACACAGAGCCATAGTAGTGTTAAGCACACGGCCTTTAAACGGAGGCGTGTTAATACACTCCAGTAAAACGAGCAACACCAGTCAACAAAATACAATGCCTTCAGTGAAATTTTTTTAATGTTCGAGACGGGCAGTCACGTTGACACAGTGGTTAGCACTGCTGCCTACGGCGCTGACCACCCGGGTTCGAATCCCAGCCCTGGGTCACTGTCCGTGTGGAGTTTGCACATTCTCCCCATGCCTGCGTGGGTTTCGCCCCCACAACCCAAAAGATGTGCAAGGTAGGTGGATTGGCCACTCTAAATTGCCCCTTAATTGGAAAAAATAATTGGGTACTCTAAATTTTAAAAAATTTTTTTTAAATGTTCGTGACAACCTGCCTGTCACCAATGAAACAAAACCTTCAGCTAGTTTAACCAGTTAAAGCTGCACCTTCTGTATACGTTTCCCATGTAAATGAGAACATGCCCATGATAGAATATCAAACATGTTGCTCAATATTTTTTTGCAGAGTGATAACATGAAGTTTGTGTGCCTACCAACACAGCCTTCTCTTTGCCACTGAGTGCTTTCCTGCCACCCCGTCGGAGCCCAGGAGCAAAGCGGGTCGTGCATTATAACTATTGCGCTCCCTCGGAAAAACGTCATGTATTCAAAATGGAGATGGTGGGAGCAGCAACTTCTCACAGCAAGCTACCTATACGTGGGAAATATTTAATTACGGAGAACTGCAGTTTTAATCAGTCAGGTTGGGTCTGACCCGAGGGTGAATTGCTCATACGCTCCACTGCAATAATGAAGTTTTTGATGGTGAAATAAATGAAGCAATGTAATTTATTTCAGCAGTGAATTATGCCCCAGAAATTCTTCACCGTGTTCAGCATCTCTGCGGTCTAAAACCCCGACAACTGAACCTAGTATTCTGCACGTCGGGCGGGAGGGGAGGGGAATGGGGGGCGGGGGGGAGTTTTGCTTGGTTTTCACTCCAGAATTAGTTTCTCCTTGAAGGCATACCAGCTGCTTCTGGGATCAGTTGAGACAGGCAAAGCTGAGAACCTTTTGTAAAGGGTTGAAACTTTACCCATAAATTACTGGACCTGGGGATGAGTTCGCAGAGTTTTTGTCACATAAAAAATACTTACAGTTATAGAATCTTATAACACAGAAAGGGGCCATTCTGCCCATGGTGCACTTTGAGAATGCCGGCCAGTTTCTAATTGCCTGTGGAACTGAGAGGCCCCAAGGATCATTTTACCCTGCCCCCCCCCCCCCCCCCCCCCCCACGCCCGGCCCCCGACACTAAGAGGCTCTGAGGAGCAGTATGACGATCCTATCATGGCAAATTTAAGTTTGCCAATATTACAAAGGGAGGGCAGAGGATATAAAACTGAGGTGGCATTAAAAAAAAAGATAAAAACAGGAAGTGCTGGAAATATGCAACAGGATTCAGCAGCATCTGTGGAGGGAGACAAACTGTTGATGTTTATATTCAAGTAAAATTTTGCGCATTAAAAGAGCATTTGCCCTTCAATGAATTTCAATGGCATGCAAGTCCAATGCAGGCTTTAATAATTCATACTGCATTAGAAGATTGTGCTTCATCAAAGGTGCAATAGGTTAACGAACCGTCCTGTAAAACACAGGACTGTCCCACTTTTGCAGCGTTTGCCCCACATTGTCTCCAATGCTTTTTTGTTTAATTTTCCAATTAACGGGCAATTTAGCGTGGCCAATTCACCTACCCTACACATCTTTGGGTTGTGGGGGCGAACCCGGGTCCTCGATGCCGTGAGGCCACCTTTGTGCCACTCTGCCTCCATCCTGTTCTCCTGTATGCTGCATCAGTGAATTTTGCAATATGCACTGCATAGGGTCTCCTTGCCGCAGCTTGCTGTCCTGCCACCAGAGATGTATCAGTGACTTATACCCCACTCCCCCCTCAACTCCCCCCCCCCCCCCCCCCACCATGCCAAAGTGTCCCTTAAATCTTTCATTAGGAGTTGGTCACCCTGGGTAGCTGTGCCGTCTACTTTGTGAAGACCTGCAGCCATAAACGTTGGACCAAAGAGCTCTACATAATCAGTTAGGATGCCATTGGGGCGTGTGTACACCAGGTCACCAACACACTGTTCCAGTTTGCTGGGAAATTTGTCCAACCTGAGATCAATAATGGCTGCAGCACATTATCCTTAATTACTATCGACTGATAAAGCACCTTTTCTTGCACTGCTTCGCTTCATTATTTTGGGTAGCTAATTGTGTCTTTCGTTCCGCTATTCAGTGCCCTGGCAAATATTTAGCCCTTGATCAGCATCTCAAAAAATAAAGTATCTGGCCATTATTGCATTCCTTTTTCTGGGAGATTGCTGTGTGCAATTTGACTGCCACAGTTTCTAGGTTACAACAGGAACAAATACCAAAGGTATTTAATTGGTTGTAAAGGGCTTTCAGACACCAATGGATGTAAAAGGCGCTGTATAAATGCAAGTCTTTCTTTTTATCTTATTGCATTTTTCCAAATGCAACAGAATGGAAATCAGGCAGCTACTTTTCTGAATGTATATCCTCTCTGCCTCAGTCTTCTTGTCCAAGCAATTTATAAGGCTCAGGTAGCAAAATCTAACCTCAGCATTTTGAATGTTCTGTCTCCCATGCAATAAAGTAGCCAAGACCCAAAACAAATAATAGCCAGCCCGGCATTAACCCGTTCTGTCTTCTGAAAGGTACATCTGCTCAAGAGATGAAAATGTTCTCCAAACAAGCAGTTTCACTGTTACACTCCTGAGTCCTGCTAATGTTGAATACAAACAGGCAGGATGGTCAACATCAGTGATAAAACAGGCAACCAATATATCTAAGGGCATGTCTGATGCCATCAAACCCAAGTAGATATCTATGGCAACACAGAAATTGCTACACCCATTTCAAATGTATTAACAAAGCAGTCGACGCATGCTGTGGTCGCTGTGCATCCTGCACCTGTTGTTTGACCTGAACCCTTAAGTATGACTGATGACCCAGACATTCACATGTACAGATTTCACCAGATGTACCTGCTGCATCTTGGTTTCAGCTGAATAATTTCTGCTACCTGTTCCACAGTTCCACATGAGTAAAGAGGAGAGAAACGTGACTGAATAGAATGTCTGCACCTTCTTTTCCATTTTCCACTCTGTAGACCATTCCCAGATGGCCAGGGAGTTCAACCATGCAGTGTCCACTGGCTTATTTAAAGCTGTCCACAACCAGAGGTACTGAAATTCCTCGGTGCATGTCCAACTGTGCCCTCAATACCTCTTTAGGCACGTCTCTGGCACCGGATTACCCTACAACCCACGGAAACGCTACTCTGCTGTTGGTCACCTTTGGAAGGGCTGCCCCTTCTTCCACAATAATCTGACCTTCCTCGTATGCACTTTTAATTTATAAGGACTCCCCATTTTCTATCAGTGCCACCTTCCTTCTGCCCAAGGGGAGTTGGGATGAGGGTGATGTACTTTTGACTGTTTGCTTGACTTTAGACAAAGCAATTACCTGAGCGAAAGATACCGTAAAATTGTGACAATTCACTTGGGCTATCTTTGTAATTGCGAGCTTTGTTTTCAGGAACGAAAGCACTTCAAACAGATTTATGATATTTGGATATATTTACTTCCCAGATGATGGCAGCTTTATCAGTCCAGCCAGGTTTCAAATTGGGGCATCAGTAAATTAAACCATCTCTTCAGCAGTGTCTCAGTAAACAGGAAATGAGGTCTCTGTGTAACTGATTGATGCTGCAACCAGAGCTGAACAGAAAATACCAAAAACAAAACAAAACGCATTTACTGAAGAAGAGGCAAACCTGATGGTGGGGAAACCTGTGGTTAAGAAAAGTTTCATATCCCGCTGTGAGTTTGATACAGGTCAGTGTGACATTGTGTGTAATGTCTGGCACATTAAGGGTTAATGTGATACTATATTCTACCACCAGATGGAAGTGGGGAGCAGACCTATAAAAGTGAATGCCTCTCAGACTTCTGGGAGAAGATGTAAGAACGTGCAAGGAGAAGCTTGGAGTAGGTGTGAGTTAAGATAGATCGCTACAGAATATATAGCGTTCTGTAGCATATAAATAGTATAGTCTTATTTATTAGTTAGTATCCTGTAACGTGTTCAAATCATAATTTGTGTCGTTGAAATAAACTAGCTTTGTTTAATAACATAGCTTGATGTTCTTTGGTTCTACTCCAACTTTAATCGATCCTGAGAAACTCAACAAGGAACATCACAGTCAGCTGAGAGGATGGGTTGAAGACAGCAGAATACAACCTTGAGAAACAAGTCCCGACACCAAGAGTAACTTTCATTTCTGTATTACGTTTTGTGCAGAACAACATCTTCAGCTGCTTTATGGAAAACAGTTAAAGGAACAGGCTCTTCGCCAAACTTGAAAATGTAAGTGAGGTGATGAGCAAAGGATATGAGAGGCGGCGCAAAGGTGGTGGAAGGACCATGGAACGAGGCCACGGAGTCAACTGAACATGTTCCGAGTTATGGGCAAGGGAACCAGCGTAAATCAGTCAGAATGAGCAAGTGAGGTTGAGGGTGGGTCACAAAGTGTCGGAGTTCACTGAAGGTGGACAATGTGAGCTTGGGGGAGGAAAATTTGCTTCTGGAAGACTTTCACTGGCAGGGAGGAGATTTATGGTAAGGGTTGGACACATTGGAGAAGTGGAAGTAAGCAGTCTTGATAATGGATAAGGGTTTGAACCTCCACCGTTGGTGAAACTGAGGATCTGCATTGACCGATTCAATCTAAGTAGCTGGCTGACATGGTCAGACAGCAGGGAAAGGAAGAATCGGAGGAAAATAGGGTGGATTGTAAAGGAGGCAAATTTATAGAAGGAACAAAAATGATGTTTTCAGTCTTGTATTTGCTCTTGCAGGAAGGTTTTGATCTTTATATGACTCAAAGTGTTAAGCAGACTGTCTAACAGCATGGGGATGGCTATGGCATCAGAGAGGTAGAGGTGAGTAACATCCATTTGGATGTGGGGGTTGATCCCACGCTTATAGATAGCAACACTGAGGGACCACATGTAGCTGAGGAAGATGAGGACCTCAAAGAGGTATTCAGACAACACTGTTTGGAGATGAGAGGACAAGTAACTAATGCTGGACGTGTTGAGACAAGTACATATGGAACCATGGATAAACATTTGCACGTACCTAGACAAAGGAGAGTAGTTGGAGGAGGAAAATGTTGTTCACTGTGTTGAACCTGGTAGTGAACCAAGACACATGATGGTTACAGATCCAGATACTGTTGTTTGCGATGTTGACCAAGATGGTCTTGGTTCTGTAAACAGGAAAGAAACTGGACTGAAGGGATTTGAACAGGAAATTGTGGGAGAGGGAACCATGGAATTGGGAGGTGATGGTATATTCAAAAACACTAGAAAATAACAAAAATTTAGAGATGAACCTCCACCGTTGGTGAAACTGAGGATCTGCATTGCCCAATTCAACCTAAGTAACTGGCCGACATGGTCAGATAGCATTTTTCTGCGATTCTTCCTTTCCCTGCTACCTGACCATGTCAGCCAGCTACTTAGATTGAATCGGGCAATGCAAAAGTTGCCTCCTTAATGGTACACCTGGCTGCAATGATGTTGTAATTTCCTGCCCTCACACTGGCAAACTCCATTTTGAGAATGGAAATCCCGGGGGAAACTTGTCATGCACACACCATGAACCTGACCAGGCAGATACAAAAAGTTTCCACAGCTCCCTATTAGTGTTAATTCCTTATATCCCATCCATAAAAAAAGGCACGGTTAAGAATTATCTGTAGGGTTGTGCGTCTTCCCAAACTGAAAGTGTGGGAAGTTTGGGAATAGAGGACAAAGATATTGGCTCAGATTTTATGGCTGTAATGACAGTAAAAGTGTGGGTGTTCACCATTATTACAACTGTGAAACTGACACCCACTTCTGGAATTTGTGCTTGCACAGTTAAATGTGGAAATCAAGAAGTCGGACAAGGAATTTTCAGCCTCCCTGGGGGTGGGTTGGCAGGCTTGGGGTGGATAGTGGGGATGTAACATTAGGCACCACACCATGTATGCCATTCCTAATGCCTACCCATCTGTACTTTTGACATTGCACCTGCGACGGGGTGGGGGCTGGGGGGGGGGGGGGGGCATCAAGAGGCCCACCCACTTGTGGGTCAATTGTGACCCTTAAGTGGCCAATTAGCAGCCATTAAAGGATCTTCTCCCGCCCCTGCTGGGGTTTTACCCAAGGCGGGAAGAGAATGGCGCCCCCTGCAGCCCATTACCTAATGCTTCCTGAAATTAAGCACGTCAAAAACACTCCATGAATATTTTGGCTTCAATCAAGTTATTATTTCTTGTAGTTGATTGCATGCTGCCAGAAGCATTGGTGCTGAATGTTGGGCCTTTAATATAGATTGCTTCCTAGTGTGCATTTGCCTGTTATTCCTTTCCTGGTGTATCTGTGTGTTGGACCAATTTAGTATTTTAAGGGTTTGCTCATGTTATAAACTTGCATCTGGCTTTATGTGACTGCCAGTGTTGCTCTTAAACTTCCAGATATTGAGATGCTGCACAAAGTGTTGAGACCCCCTTGCCTAGCTCATATCAAGCCTCAATCTCTGATGATTAAGCTTCGTCCAAGGTGCAGCTATTGAAGTTGCTCAATCGCAGATGGTTTGAAACCTTGCCAAAGCTCCAAATAATTTAGGGCTGTCCATTCCTGATTGCATCACACAAACAAATCTATCAGATTATGTTCTCCCCTATTACTCCGCAGCGATCATGTGCCAAAACGTATGACTGTTAAATTACTTCAAATTTACGAAAGTTAACAGTGCAAGGGTTGCACCTGTTTTACCGTCAGTGCAAAACAAACTTACCACATTCAAATACCAAAACAGAGAGCAGCTATGGGATTCACAAACATTAGATTTGCATGGAAACAAACCATTTTGGTTTGCTCCTCCTCTAGCTACTTCAGTTTTGGAGGACAAAGGGCAACATTTCATGAGGCAACACTGGTATGTTGTGAAATGTTTGCTAATATGAATGAAAACATCTCCCAGCTTTTCAGAGGCGATAATGACATTGTTTGGACGAAGAACAATGAGCCATTATGAAGGATTCAACAGGGACTTGATGTCCAAAAAGCTACATTTTCCTCCTCCAGTTATACATTCAATTATATATTCTGCTCATGTATGTTATAAGTTGGCTGATATTAATTTTAATTTGCCGTCCTTGTGTAATGTAACAGTAGTCATATGGTGCTGCCAAGCGCCAAATGGATTCATCCTTACTCCCGTTCTAGCAGGTGAAGGTCCTCCTCTGGATGCTATGACGTGTTAAATGATTGTCATTCAGTTAATTGGCATTTTGTTTTGTAGGGGTGACGGAGGGCTGGTGACGGTGGGAGGCCCAGCCAATTTTATATGCTGGGCCTCATTAATGCTACAAGGGTGGGTCATACAGACCCATATCTCTGCTGAACGCAGACGCCAAAATACTGGCCAAAATCCTAGCCAAAAGGCTAGAAGACTGTGTACCTGAGGTGGTCACAGAGGACCAGACGGGCTTTGTCAAAGGTAGACAGCTGACCGCGAACATCAGGCGCCTGCTGAACGTGATAATGACCCCCTCCGGGGAGAGAACACAAGAGGTGATCGTCTCCCTGGACGCAGAAAAGGCCTTCGACAGAGTCGAATGGAAATACCTCATAGAGGTACTGGAGCGGTTCGGGCTTGGAACAGGGTTCACCGCTTGGGTAAAGCTCCTGTACAACGCTCCCATGGCGAGTGTACAGACCAACAATACCAACTCCCAATACTTCCAGCTGCACAGGGGCACCAGACAAGGATGCCCACTGTCCCCGCTGCTGTTCGCACTAGCAATCGAACCGCTAGCAATCGCGCTCAGGGCAGCAAAAAATTGGAGGGGGATCCGAAGGGGAGGTAGAGAGCACAGAGTCTCACTCTATGCGGATGATCTGCTCCTCTATATCTCGGACCCACAAAGCAGCATGGACGGAATCATCGCGCTCCTGAAAGAGTTTGGAGCCTTCTCGGGCTACAAACTCAACATGAGCAAAAGTGAGATCTTCCCATTACACCCGCAAGGGGGGGGGGGGGGGCAGCACTAAAGGGGCGGCCGTTCAAACAAGCCCGACATAAATTCCGCTACCTGGGGATCCAAATAGCCCATGACTGGAAAGGGATCCACAAATGGAACCTCACCAGCCTGACGGAGGAAGTTAAAAAGGACCTGCAAAGATGGAACACACTCCCGCTCTCCCTCGCGGGGAGAGTTCAGACGATCAAAATGAACGTACTGCCCAGGTTCCTCTTCCTGTTTAGATCCATTCCGATCTACATCCCCAAGGCCTTTTTCAAAGCGCTGGACAAACTCATCATGGCGTTCGTATGGGGGGGTAAAAATGCTAGGATCCCAAAGAAGGTCTTACAAAAAACAAAAACCAGGGGAGGGTTAGCCCTCCCGAATCTACAATTCTACCACTGGGCAGCAACAGCCGAGCGAGTAAGGGGATGGATCCAGGAGCCAGAAGCTGAGTGGGTGCGTGCGGAGGAGGCCTCCTGCATGGGAACCTCCCTCCGGGCCCTCGCCACGGCAGCACTCCCATCCCCACCCAAAAAACACTCCAGCAGCCCAGTGGTGACAGCCACCCTCCAATCCTGGAACCAACTGCGGCAGCAACTTGCCCTGACCAAAATGTCGAACAGGGCTCCCATCTGCAACAACCATAGGTTCAAACCAGCACTGACCGACGCCACCTTCAAAAGGTGGAGGCAGGACGGGGGGACACTGACAGTCAGGGACCTATACACGGACGACAGGATCGCAACACTGGACGAACTGACAGAGAAATTTCAGCTAGCTGGGGGGAACGAGCTACGGTACCTGCAGCTCAAAAACTTCCTACGAAAGGAGACAAGGACGTACCCACAACCGCCACGACAGACACTACTGGAAGACCTACTGGACGCAAGTATCCTAGAGAAAGGGAACTGTAGTGACATGTATGACCGACTGGTAGATAGGGACGACACCGTACTGGACGCAACAAGGAGGAAATGGGAGGACGACCTGGGGATGGAGATCGGGTGGGGACTCTGGAGCGAAGCACTGCATAGGGTCAACTCCACCTCCACGTGCGCAAGGCTCAGCCTGACGCAACTAAAAGTGGTACATAGAGCCCACTTAACAAGAACCCGTATGAGTAGGTTCTTCCCGGAGGTGGAAGACAGATGTGAACGGTGCCAAAGAGGCCCGGCCAACCACGCCCACATGTTCTGGTCCTGCCCCAGACTCGTGGAGTACTGGACAGCCTTCTTCGAGGTAATGTCCAAAGTGGTGGGAGTGAGGGTGGAGCCATGCCCGATAGTGGCGGTCTTCGGGGTTTCAGAACAGCCAGATCTATTCCTGGGGAGGAGGGCGGATGCCCTTGCCTTTGCCTCCCTGATCGCCCGCCGTAGAATCCTGTTTGGCTGGCGGTCAGCAGCACCGCCCAGAGCTGCGGACTGGCTGTCCGACCTCTCGGAATCTCTCCAAATGGAGAAAATCAAATTTGCCATCCGAGGGTCGGACGACGGCTTCCACAGAACGTGGGAGCCATTCATGCGACTGTTCCGGGACCTATTTGTGGCCAATGTACAAGAGGAAGAATAGTCGGGGGAAGGTAGCGGGAGGGGGGGGGGGGGGGCTACAGGTTCGTTACGGGGGTTCGATGGCTAGCTAAGGCCCAAAACCAAGCTAAATAAACATGTTGAGGGGGGGAGGGGGGGGGGGGGGGCCCAGTTACTACTACGAAGATGCTTACCTGTAAATATGTGTGTTAATTTTTGCATGTTTGTTTTTGTTTGTTTTTTTTTTCTCTCTCCTAACAATTTGTAATTTGTTCAATATAAAATACGAAAACTGAATAAAAACATTTATAAAAAAAAAAATTAATGCTACAAGGAACAAAAGCAGTTCAAAATGGTCAAATCCATGTAAAAACCAGCAACACCAGCACCAGTAATACTGCAGTTCCATTTTAAGGTACACAAGACCCTTTTTAACGTCGTGGCCATTGCCGAGTGGCCCTACATTCATCGCCCATTCCTTGAACTGAATGGCTTGACCTCGGCCATTTCAGAGGGGATTTAAGAGTCAAACATACCACTGCGTGTCTGGGGTCACAGGTAGGCCAGACCAGGTAAGGGCGCTGCTGTTGCTCTGTCTTTCTGTGAAGGAAGGTCAGCATGACATTGTGTGTTTCAGCGATTAAAACAAAGATATTAGACAGTTGCTTGATAGTACCGAGCTTGAGCATTGCGGAAAAAAGAGACTTGCTATAAAAGCTTTGCGTCTTGTACTTATCAGGACAGAATTTTCAAGAATACCAATTGTAAATGGAACAACAATTTATGCTGCATGAAAAGAGTGTGCTGATTAGTTGGCAGGTGGACTCTGTGATGCACCATCAATGGATATGAAACATAGGTGAAGTCCGAAACGAAAGGCTTTAACTAGCAAGAAGTGAGCCCGGCAGCAGACGTACAGGAAAATGGCTGGCTGCCAGGGAACACGGGTTCTTATACCCCGCCTCGTAGGCGGAGCTACCTTCCTCTTATCCAATAGGGATAAGAGGCACATGATACCTGAGCCAATGGGCAGCGAGTCCCCTGCACCAATGGCAGCTCACACTCCCAGGTACTGTAATACCCCTAGTCATACTACCACATTCTGCTTGGTAAAGGCATTGCCATGGGCAATGTACCAGGGAGGGGTTAACTGCCAAGTTTTTGTTGAAATCAAAACAGTGCATGTCAACTCTGATCGGTAAAGGCAGTACCATGTGAAAAAATGAAATGAAAATCGCTTATTGTCACGAGTATCCTTCAATGAAGTTACTGTGAAAAGCCCCTAGTCGCCACATTCCGGCGCCTGTCCGGGGAGGCTGGTACGGGAATCGAACCGTGCTGCTGGCCTGCTTGGTCTGCTTCATAAGCCAGCGATTTAGCCTTGTGAGCTAAACCAGCCCATGTGGAAGGAACCAGGCAATAGCTGTCCCCAAACATGTGTTTAGTTGAAAAAGGGTATAATGCATGTACATCAGGGGTGGGCAAACTACGGCCCGCGGGCCGCATGCGGCCCGCCAAAGGTATTTCTGCGGCCCACCAAGTCATTAAAAAAAAAAAAAAAAAATTTTTTTTTTTTAATTTTTTTTTTTTTTTTAAATTTTTTTTTAAGGTTAATGGGGGGGGGGGCTGTTGGGTTACTTACTGGTATAGGGTGGATACGTTGACTTGAGTAGGGTGATCATTGCTCGGCACAACGTCGAGGGCCGAAGGGCCTGTTCTGTGCTGTACTGTTCTATGTTCTATATGAGGCGCCCAGAATCATAACCGGGTGAAGTAATTATTTCACTTAATATACTATGCGGCCCTTTGTGAATTGTGAATTTCTGAATGTGGCCCTTGCACGGAAAAGTTTGCCCACCCCTGATGTACATGCTCCTTCTGTCTGCAAAGGATAGGGCCCTGTATGTGAATATATATATCTTCCAGCACAAATACAGTGTAGCTCACTTCAATGACAAGAGGAGGTGGTTTGACTCTCTCTTTCTGCAGCTAGTCATTGGCTGGCACGTGTGTGACATAAAAGTTTCTTATCACTTGTCAACGCAGGTCTGAATGTTGTTCAGATCTTGCCGCATGTAGGCACATATTGTTTTATTATATGACCCGTTGAATGGAATCGAACACTGTATAATCAGTGAAAATCCCTATTTCTGACCATATTTTGAAGGGAAGGTCATTGATGAAGCAGTTGAAGTTGGTTGGGCCTGTTAGATAGGTGACTATCCATTCACCGAATTAGACAGCAGAAGACACTTTGATGCTGCACAACAGTTTTATTGTGATACTGTGGTTCAGTACAAATACTGAGTCATGGTTTATTCTTAAAGGGACCAGCATTTCTAACTTTGACAGGGCTTAGGACACTAACCTGAAGAGTTCCTGCAGCCATGTGCTGGGGCTGAGATGATTGGTGTTCAACAACCACAACAATCTTCCTTTGAACTAGACATGACTCCAGCCTAAATTTTGCTAAGGTTCCTCGATGTCATCAGTCAAATTCTGCCTTCAATGTCAAGGGCAGCACTTTCCCCTCACCTCCGAAAGGCATCTCACCTGTACATGTTTGCACCAAGTTGCAATGAGGTGTGGAGTTGGCTGAGCATTATTGAGCAGGTTATAGAACATAGAACATAGAACAGTACAGCACAGAACAGGCCCTTCGGCCCTCGATGTTGTGCCGAGCAATGATCACCCTACTTAAACCCACGTAACCCGTATACCCGTAACCCAACAATCCCCCTATTAACCTTACACTATGGGCAATTTAGCATGGCCAATCCACCTAACCCGCACATCTTTGGACTGTGGGAGGAAACCGGAGCACCCGGAGGAAACCCACGCACACACGGGGAGGACGTGCAGACTCCACACAGACAGTGACCCAGCCGGGAATCGAACTTGGGACCCTGGAGCTGTGAAGCATTGATGCTAACCACCATGCTACCGTGAGGCCCAAAGGTTATTACAGAGGTTATTACAGAGTCAGTGCTACTTGACTGCACTGATGATGGGCCCTTCCATTACTTTGCTGATGATTGATAGGCGGCTGATTGGCCAGTAATTGGTTGGATGATTTGTCCTGCCTGACAGAACATTCCTGGGCAATTTTCCACTTTCTTGGGTAGATTCCAGTATTGTACTGGAACAGTTTGACAAGAGGTGTGGCCAGCTCTGGAATGCTGCAACCAGGGTGTTGCCAGGGCCCAGAACCTTTGCTTTCAGTGCATTCAGCCATTTCTTCAGAGGAGTGAATTGAAATGGCTGAAAACTGGCTTCTGTTATATGCTGGGGACCTGAGTGGGAGGCTGCGATTGATCATTTTTAAAAGTTATTTTCACAGGATGTGGTCATCGCTGGCTTGGCCAACATTTATTGCCCATCCCTAAATGCCCTAAGGTGGTAGTGAGCTGCTGCCTTGAACCGTTGCAGTCCATGTAGTGTAGGTACACCCATTGTGTTGTTAGGAGGGGAGTTCAATTCAAAGCTTTCGACCCAGCAACAGTGAAGGAGCGGCGATATATTTCCAAGTCAGGATGATGTGCAGCTTGGAGGGCAACTTGCAAGTGGAGGTGTTCCCGTGCATCTGCTCTCCTTTTCCTTCTAGATGATAGAGATTATGGTTTTGGAAGTTGCTGTCGAAACAGCCTTTGGTGAATTGCCGCCTCATGTAAATGGTACACACCGCTGTGTCAGTGTTAGAGGGAGTGAATGTTTAAGGTGGTGGATGGAGTGCCAGGAAAAATGGGCTGTTTTGTCCTAGATGGTGTTGAGCTTCATGAAAGCTGTTGGAGTTGCAAACATCTAAGCAAGTGGTGAGTATTCCACCACACTTCTGACTTTTGCCTTTGTGGATAATTTGTGCTTTGTAGATGGTTAATCTACTTTATACTTCTGAATGCAGATGGTTGCAAATGCTTCAGTCTTGTCTTTTCCATTCATGTTCTGGACATGCCATCATTGAGAATGTGGATATCCATGGACCCTTCTCCACACTTTAGTTGTTTAAGTGTCCACCACCATTTGTGAGTGGACACAACATGACTGCAGAGTTTTGTTCTGATACTTTGGTTGTGGGATCACTTAGCTCTCTCTATAGCACCACTGCCGAGCATCCGTTTAAACCTATTGGAGAGCACATGCCCTAGGCTCACAATTTCCAGAGCTACATTGTGCAATTGTTTGAGCAAATAATCAGCCTTATTAACATAGTTGACAGGAATTTCAAATACATATGTTAATGCATCTGTGACCAACATAAATATCGCACAATGAAATCTCAACTCAAATAGTATTGGACAGTGCTACTTGTCACGTGACATTGCTGGTATACTTCCAAGGAAATATCATCACTCCATAGCAGATATGTAAAATGTTTCACTGAAATGCTACAACGTGAATTATGAGCATAGAGATGCTTTTAAATCATTCAAGTGTCAATCTGTTGAAACAATAACAGAGAATTCCCTTCCCCCCCCCCCCCACACCCCATCACCCAGTCCCCAATCCCTTCCCACCAGTAGACCACCGCTCCCCCCTCTTCCCACCTCCAGGCTGACACCCCCAACTACTCCTTTGAAGATTGGCCAACCCAATCCACATTCCTCTGCCTGACCCTTACTCCAGGATCAACCCCCCTCCCCCAACAGCCTTCCCCCAGAGATGGTGCCTTGCCAACCCCCCCCCCCCCCAACCCCCCCCCCCCCCCCCCCCCCCCCCCCCCCCCACCACCACCACCTCCTTTTCTCCCCCCCCTCCAACTCTGGGCTGGGTTCCTCTCTTTCTCGTTCTCCTGCTGATGTGGAACAAATTTATGTCTTCATAATGCAAATTGCAAATCTTCAATGAGGAGAATAACACACATCAAAATTGGATTCTTCACAGTGTGTGGCTAAAAATTCTAGTTACCGAACAAGTTTACTGAAGGTGATTGTTGTAGAACAAGAAACAGCATGCATCAAGAGTTTATGATGGAGTTCAAATATGTACATTTTGCTTTAAGTAATGAGTTTAGACTTTGAAACTGTTTTCAATTTAACCTTCTTCTACACTTAAAAAATGTATTCCTCAAAAACCCAATAAAAAACATTTTTTTAAAAATGTATTCCTATTTTTGTTCCTCAAGTTGGATTTGTTACAGGATCATAAATATTAATTATATTTATTATTATTTATTATAACAAAATATTGGGGTGTCCTACTTTTCACATTACAACAATGTTCCAGTAAAGTTAAGGAAATGGGTAATTAAACCTCAGCAGTTTTGCAAGTAAAAAGTGAAGTCGCCATAGTACTAGATAACCATAGGCTGCTTTCCCCTTCTGGGGGGGAGAGCTGACTGATGGAGATTTGACCTGAAGATCACCATACCTCAAGTGAGGGGCAAAGTTGAGAAGGTAGGGCCTTCATGAATAACCTCAGCCAGACCGGGAAATGAACCCACGCTGTTGGTCTTACACTGAGTCACAAACTAGCTGTCCAATCAACTGAGCTAAACCGCGACTTAGTACCGTGTACTTGTCCTAACAGTTCAAGGAATCAGTGTTGAATTAATAAATTATCCTTCATTCGGAAGTAAAACAATTGTCCCTTCTTGGGTTGGGAAGCCCTTTCCCAAATAATCAAATCCACATGGCCTACTTCCCTCCCATCTCCAATCAAAACCCTTTACTCCTTTAGGATCAAACCTCCTTCCCCGCTATCGCCTCTCCCCCAAGCACAGAATTACCTGGCCCCGCAGCCTTCACCATTTGGTTTCTGTCTGACTGAAGGACACGCTAGCAAACAGGGGAACTGATCAATGGCATCAAGTGCACGTTAAAACTCCACAGCATGCAAGGGAATCTCAAATTTTAGTTCCCTTCCATTTTCTGACCCACATGTCCCCCACTTCTCAAGATGGGTTAATATCATGTTCAGGGAAGCTGCCATCATGGGAATGGGTATTCATTCTATGCCATGAGTAGAGCCTAGGGTACTCCAATGTCAGTTGGCGTGTTCTTCATGTTGACATCAAATATCAACCTCACGTGTTTCTAAGCGAAACATATGCACCGCATAACCTCATATCGATATAAAAACTACAAATGCTGGAAATATTTAATAAATGAAAAAGGCTGGAAACATTCAGCAGATCAGGCAGAAACTATCAGGGAAAGTGCAAACAATCGACAACTGAAATATCATCTGTTTTCCCCACATATGCTAACTGACTTTTGGGGCACAATCAGCCGGCCAGGTTGGCAGTGCCAAGGCGCCAAGCTGGCATTTATTGCGCGGCGGCGATTGGGCCGGGGTGCCCGGTGCGGGTGTTGGGGGGGGTGCATGGGGGGGCCCCGGAGGCCCTCCCATAGCGTGTTGGGGCTGGGGGGTGGGTAGAGGTCGCTTCGGGGGCTCCAGAGATCGGGACCCCATTTAAAAATGGTGCCCCAATCTCTCGCTGCACTGAGGAGTTCCATCGAGCAGAGCAGCTCAGTCCACAAAACGGGGCTATGTGCAGCCTCGGCCACGTGTTCCCCACTGAGACCCCCTATATAACCAGGGTCCATTTTATAGCGTAGTTATATCCCGCCCATAAAATCTAAAATGAGCTGTATTATAGAAGTCAGTCATCCTAAACCTGTGCCAGGTTTACTTAAAACAAACATAACAAAGGTTTTGATCTCCATACAACTGTGTATTTTAGTACAGGATAAATAGATTATATGATGGAGAATCAATTAGATAAAAATAAACCTCCCTTGATGCATATTTCTTGACTCATTGCCACCTGCAACACTCACGAGTTGAGTAGCCTGAGGCCACTTGCTTACTTTTTCAGTAACCACCAAGCTCTATTGTATATGTGACATTTTATGATTGGCTCAATTTTGTTTTAATCATTGCAGTCAGCATTTATTTACCATCTTGTTAGGGGAATAATAGCTGTTGAAATTGCAGAACAAAATTACTAATTAAACAGCTACCTGTTTCCATTTCCCCAAAGGTTCAGTCAATAGCTGAGCCAAAACAAACCTGGAAAATCCCAGGTATGATTTCTGGTCTGCATTGAACAGCTTAGCTGTCGTGTCTCTGACAGTCATAATCCTAGCCAGCCAACGCCCATGGTGAAGGGCCACAGGTGATGAATTGGCACTTGACCCGAAAGGTTGCTCGCGCCTGCTATATTGAACCAACCTGGAGTTGGTATCCCTCTCGAAAAGGAGAGAGCATTTTGCCTGCTCCAATTAAGGAGCACTGTGTATCGATGATCGTATCATGCATCTGTCACTTAAGCCCAAAATGTTGGAGTGAAAGATGGAGGAATTTGATTTTGAGAATTAGATATTAGTCAGTATTTTGGCATCAAGACCCCTTTTCACACACTTTTTATTGTGAATTATGACACAAGTGACTAGTACTGTGGCTTCACAGCGCCTGGGTCCCAGGTTCGATTCCCTGCTGAGTCACTGTGGTGATATGATTTGCATACCTGTCTGCCATTGGGGCAGAACACCGGCTTACCATTGGCCCTGGTCAGTCATGTGCCTCTCGACTGATTGGCCGAGAGGCTGAGTTAACCACGCCTCCATTAACGAGGTATAAATGGACAAACGCCCGGCGATCGTCCATTCCATTGTAGACGATCGCAGAGCTATGTTCTAGTCTATTAAAGCCTGACTTTTGTAAAGCACTCGTCTCGCGTACAATTGATGGCACATCAGTCACTGTCTGTGCGGAGTCTGCACGTTCTCCCCCGTGTCTGCATGGGTTTCCTCCGGGTGCTCCGGTTCCCTCCCACAGTCCAAAGACGTGCAGGTTAGGTGGATTGGCTGTAATAAATTGCCCTTAGTGGCCAAAAAGGTTAGGAGGGGTTATTGGGTTACAGGGATAGGGTGGAAGTGAGGGTTTAAGTGGGTCGGTGCAGACTCGATGGGCCGAATGGCCTCCTTCTGCACTGTATGTTCTATGTTCTCTATAGTCCGAATTGACTCAACAGTACAAAAAACAGTCTCACATTAGGGTAAGCTTTCATAGTTCATGACTGCTGCTAACACATTTCAGGAAACTGGGATTGCGTCTCCTGCGATTTTCCATTCAGTCATGGGAACAGCTAAGATAATCCACTTTATAATTGCCACTGTGAAGCACAGCACAAAGTTCAGGTGGCATCTTAAACCCTAACAGCAAAACTCAAGCAGTTTAGCAAGTTTAAATTAAACCTTTAACGTGTTCTTTGAAATGCACAAAAGCATTTCCCTCCAACAATTGCCATTATGAGTTCCTTTATCCACAGTTATGGTGGAAACTTGTGTACGGGAACGTGGCACCCTGCACTTACCCTCACCCTCCCGTGGTGGCACTGTTGCAGCTTAGTTTCACATCACTCTCAGTTCCTCCACTAGCACTGCAGGGACATTTCAACGCTTCTCAACTACTTGGTTTCCCAACACAAAGGATAACTGAGGAATGCAAAAATAGAACTGTTAACTGGGGTATTGAATTACACTTGGACACTCTGATCCAAGTATCCTCTGTCTTCTAACCCTAATTCACCTGAAGATTACACTTGGGGCAGGATGCAGCGGCCCTGTTGTGCCTGGTCCGAATCCGGACGGAACGGGTAAATCGTGCTCAAACCCAAATCGGGTTGCGTGCCGGACAATCGCAAGTCACCTGACTTGCCCCTCCCAGCAAGACCTGGATCTCGCCCTCACTGGGTGAAAAAGTAAGCAAGTGGTCTCACTGGGCGACATCCAGATCTGCATATTTAAATGGGCCATACAACTAATTTAAATACCTGGACGCCACATTCACCCGGCGCCCAGGACTGAACGGTCGGGCCTGGGAGACCTTGCCAGGGCACTCTTTAGTGCTGGTCCACACAGCCGTGGATCAGGGCACCTGGGTATGGGGGTGGGTCTCCCAGGCCATTGGAGATCCTTGGGTGGTTGGGGACAGAGCATGATGGTGCCCTGGCACTCCCCCTGGCACCTGGGTACATTGGCACTGCCAGCCTGGTACCTTTGCAGTGCCACCTCGGCACCCTGTCGGTGTCACCCTGGCACTGCCAGGGTGCCTGGGTGCCAAATTGCACTGCCAGACTTTGGACCTGGGGGGAGGGGGTGATCCTTGCCAGGTAGAGCGGGGGTTTGGGGTGCTCCTCAGGACCTCCCAAGGTAGGAGGGGGTTAGGGTGAGTCACATAAACATGGGGAGGGGGGGGGGGGGGTTGAAACATGGGGGAGGGGGGGTGGTTAGGGAAATCGGGGCAGCTGGTCAAAAAGGTGCCCCGATCTGTGAGGAGCCTTCCGGGAGCTTACCAGGAGGAAATCCCTCTAAGTGTGGCCTCAGCGGAGAGAATCTACCCGAAGCCAACAGAAAGGCAAAGTGCCTTTGAATAGAGAGGTGTTTCCCAGCGCTGCAGACGCTGAGATACACCCCAGTATATGTGCAGTTCAGCAAACTTTAACTTGAGTCCGTTGAATCGCGCCTTTGGTCTTGGTACATGTACACATGTAATTAAAATGTAATTTTAATGGCAACTTTTATGGCCAGATTGGATAAGCAGATGAACAAGTAGAAAGGACCTTGGATCAGGAATATAGTTGGGAGGTTACGCACTGTAACCAATCACTATTTGTCAATGTACTATTTGTTGATGTGCTCTGTTGATGATTCTTTTTGTCTCCTGTGTATGTTCCCTTGACCACAGAAAAATACTTTTCATTGTACTTCAGTGCATGTGGCAATAAATCAATCAATCAATCGAATAGTTAATCAATCGAACAGTCAATCAATCAATCAATCCTCCAGTGCTCTGGCACTACTTGTGTACCCAAGGAGGAAGAATTTGGCCAGGCCTTCTACAATTTCTACCCTTACTTACCTCAGCAACCCATCCAGACTCGATGACTTATCTACTTAAATTACTACCTTTCTATTACCTCCACCTCATCTATTTTTAAAAAAAATCTCAGTATCCAATGAACACTGCTTTAATAAAGTCCTCTTCCTTGGTAAATGATAATCACTCCCATCTGTCTATTGTATGAGAAAAATATTGAACATAAGAACGTAAGAACATAAGAACATAAGAACATAAGAACTAGGAGCAGGAGTAGGCCATCTGGCCCCTCGAGCCTGCTCCGCCATTCAATGAGATCATGGCTGATCTTTTGTGGACTCAGCTCCACTTTCCGGCCCGAACACCATAACCCTTAATCCCTTTATTCTTCAAAAAACTATCTATCTTTACCTTAAAAACATTTAATGAAGGAGCCTCAACTGCTTCACTGGGCAAGGAATTCCATAGATTCACAACCCTTTGGGTGAAGAAGTTCCTCAGTCCGCAGTTTTAAGTCCACAGAATCATGCCCATTCAGTGATGTTCCCCAGACTTCAGTACAATAGAACTGCTCCTGTTTCTGAGCTACACCCATTAATAACTTGGACTTGGGGACATAAAGCACAATTTTGAAATTTACAGAGGAAGAGTACAGTAGACTTCAGGAAGACACACAGAGCTGGTGGAATGGGTCGATAAGGGGCAGGTGAAATTCAACAAACTCCAACGTTGCCTTTACTGTAATCTCCATCCTGCATCACAACGGATTTGTGACTCGCTGGGGGGGCTTCACTCTGTTCACTGTAAACTGTGCTGAATTATGGACTGTCCATTCTACTCATTCATACCCACAACTAGCTGAGTTGAAAATGTTGCCAAAAAGTAAATTGCAGCCCCCGGGCTGTTGCGGACAAGGAAAGTTAGAGATATGCGATTGGCAAAATAAACAGAGGCAACAGGAAGAAAAGCTTTTTTTTCACAATAACTGGTTAGGGATTCAATGCACTGCTTGATATGTGGGTGGATATAGATTAAAAAGTAGCTTTGAAAAGTGAATTGGATAAATACTTGAAGAAGAAAACAAATGCAGGGTTTTGCTGAAAGAGCAAAGGGGTGGAGCTAACAGATGTCTCTCTGAAAGAGCACGTACAGGCTCGATGGGCTGAATGGCTTCCTACTTTCTATTCTATGATTCTACAAAAGTGTGAGGTGGTCCATTTTGGTAGGGAGAATGAGGGGAGGCACTCTAAGCAAAATGGTACAATTTTAAATTGGGAGTTAGAATAGAGAGACCTGGATTTGTTTGTGATTTTAGCATGAATTTCATTGAAAATCCATTCCAACTACCTGCAATACGTATTACTCCGACAAATGGTGCTGTGCTAAGAGAGGACCCAGGGAAGTCTCCCTGTGTTCTGGCTAACATTTAACCCTCAACCAATACCAACATCTTCAAATAGTTTTTTTGTGGCGTCTCACTCTGTACATATTGACTGCTACATTTGTGTATATGACATGGCATGGATTCAATGGGCTGAACAGTCTCTGTTCGTGCCAGAATGACTCTGTGATAACAGTGACCACACTTCTTTGACACTGATACATCCTGAGAATACAAAAGGCGGAATCATAAAAGGTAGCTCTTTTAAAAAGAAAATTTCAAATGTACATTAATCGCTGATTTTGAGCACTGCAAAGAAAATAACAGTGTGTGTGAAAAAAACTTTTTGCAAAGGATTTGGAAAGCCAACAGCCAGTCTGAGTTATTTACTCAGCCATTATCCATTATAAATGTAGACTTGTTAATTTATAATAGAAAAGGCTGCATGAAAGAAATGGAAGAAAAATGTAACAACAAGAAGTCAAGTGCCTGGACAGGAAATGTGTGCAGAAATTCGATGTTTCAGTGTAGATGTACTGTGTGTATTTGCTTGAAGCATTTAATCGAATTTTTGGCATTTTAACTGCAACCTTTTTCGTAACCAATAATAACGGACAGCTGATTTTTCACAATGCAGTTGGGTGATTTATTCTGATGTTTACCGTTCAAATTCTCACGAACATGAGACCAAGGTGAATGCTCTCATTCAAGATCCAACACCCTTAAAACTTCCTTTCTTGGCCTTTGAACATTAAATGAGCAACCTCCTGAGGCAAATCATTTATTCTGCCAACTGCGAAGAATGGGTTCCAGTCTTAAAATAACATGATTGGCCTCCCGAGATAAAGGATGGAATTTTAATTTCCCCCCCCCCCCCACCCACCCCGCCAACCAAACCCCCAAATGACCGAAATTGGGAAGAGGCAGTAAAGATGGAAGAAGTGGGTTTACCCGCTGACTTCCCAACCCAATCAGGCCAATTGCAATCCAAACTGGAGGTGTCCTTCATTAAATATGCAGAGTGGGCTGTAATTACATCATTGAAGCCCCACTGAAATGTTAACTTGAGGCCGACTAAAGGATTGAAGTCTTTACCATGTGGTGAACGTATTGCAGTAACCATTCACCATATATGTAACTGTACCACGCTGTGGCCCATGAGGGCTCCACCTATGGACCATTGTAAGGTATTACCTGTGATGTATCATATTGGTGCCTTTGTGGGTTCCGCCCCTGGCTCCTCCCCTTGAGGGGAGGCATAAAGAGCAGTATAGGCGGCTCTCAGTAAGCAGAGCAGTCTCAGGCAGGCACTATTCTAGTCGATTAAAGCCACAGTTTACATCTACACTCTGTTTCGCGTGAATTGATGGTCGCATCATACCATAAGGGCATAGTTGTCTGCATCTGGATCCAGAACCAGAAAAGGGCCAGGAAAATACTTTTAAAAAACACCAGTTGTCCTCTGATTCCTCTAAAGAAACCTTAAGCTTCCTCTGGCTTGGAAATTTTACATCTCTCAGTAAAAAAACCAGATAATTGCATGCATTCATTCAGAAATTCTCATTGTAATACACGTCAAGTATGGAACTAAATCCTAACTTCCATTAAAATTTTGGACAGGGAAAAAAAGATTGTTATAATATCTTATGAAAACAAAATAATTACTTTCTATGTGGTTGGCATTAATGTTTGTCAACTAGACCCCAAAACAGCTAAGGAACTTGTTGCTGTAACAATATCACCTCAAGCTTTTTCAGGCAAACAGTTTACCAAGCTGTATCAATTTTCTCTGATTAAACAGTCTCCCTTTTATTGGAAAGCCTTGATTTCTTTATACTCAATCTTTCCCCACTCCAACTTCTCATAGGTAGATCTGCCACCCTGTTACTGTATCCATTCTAGTTCTACGCTCCGTTCAAATGCTAAAGAGTCAGTTTACTGAAGGAAAGGAGGTTCAATTATTACCTCATTGCAATAAAATTGAAAGATGCTTCTTTTGTGCAGAAGCAAAAGATGATAGATAAATAATCACATGGTAACACAGTACTTGGTGTTGCTGAAAAATGAAACATGCTGTCGAAGCTTTTCAACTTGCACTCATCAGGACAGATTCACCAAAATACCAAATCTAATGGGAACAACAATTTATACTGCATGAGAAAATGGGATAGACAGATGGATATAGATAGATGGATGGATAGATGGATGGACAGATGGATGGACAGACAAATGGAATATATACAGTGGGCGCGATTCTCCGCTCCTGCGGAAAATCGTGAAGGCCGTCGTGAAACCGGCCGACTTTCGCGACGGCCCGATACGCCCCGCTCACGAGCTATTCACGCCCCGGAAATGGGCTAGGACCGGGGCCGTGGACCTCACGTGAAAAATGACGCCATAACCCTGCGACGCCCGAATGACGCCCACGTGACGCCGCTCTGCGTCGTCAAAAGGCGCGAGCGAGCACAGCAACGGGAGGAGAAAGATGTCGGAGCCACGGAGGGCTGCCCCGAGGTTCGAGAGGCAAATATCGAAGCGCTCCTGGATGAGGTGGAGCGGAGGAGGAGCATCATCTGCCCTAGAAGAGGGCACCGTCACCCTGCCAGTGTAGTGCGACGGGCCTGGCGTGAGGTGGGCACTGCCGTGAGTGCAGTGGGGCAGACCCCTCGGTCTGGGGAGCAATGCAGGAAGAAACTCCACGACCTCGCCAGGGCTGCCAGGGTAAGAGCCAAGAGGGTGCCCCCGGGTCACAACAATCCTTCTCCCCCCCCCCCCCCCGCCATGTACTTAATCACCCACCTCCCCCCCGGCACGAGGGGGAGGGGGAGGGGGGCAGAGTGAGTGGAGGGTGGTTTACCAAGTAGTCACAGACCCACATGAGCGCTGCGACCCCTGGAGAGATGCAACGGTTTAGTTACAACTTGACCCCCCAACCTTCTCCAATATGCGAACGCCCCGATGAAACCTGCCGAATTGATGATCTATCTATGCCCCCCAACAGGACAAGACCGCTCACAATACCCGGGAGCGCAACAGGACCGGAGGGGGTTCGCCCATTTTCCATCCCCTGACCACGTTTGAGCAGAGGGCACTGGACCTTGCTGGGGGATCTGCCACCCGGGAGGTCGCGCAATGCGAGGTTAGAGGGGCTGAACCAAGTGAGACAACCCTGCATGACAACCCCCCCCCCCCCAATCCTCTGTCCCTTCACACTCTACCCACTGGACACCCCCCCCCCACCCTCTGTCCCTTCACACTCTGCCCACTGGACACCCCCCCCCCCCCACCCTCTGTCCCTTCACACTCTCCCCCCCCCCCACCCTCTGTCCCTTCACACTCTGCCCACTGGACACCCCCCCCCCCCCCCCCATCTCCATCCTCTGTCCCTTCACACTCTGCCCACTGGACACCCCCCCCATGCTCTGTCCCTTCACACCCTGCCCACTGGACCGTCCAAGGCCCGGCCGAGCGTTTCTAAATAACCCCGTTTCATTCTCTTCCCTAGGACGTGCTACCGAACAGCCAGGGCCGTCTGCGTCCAGGCAAAGACGAGCACCTGTCACCACCACCACCACCGCACCCAGGGCCGCACGCCAGAGGGTGCCGGGAGCACAGTCAGGGTTGCCATCCTCCCAAACAGATTCTGTGGAGCAGGAGTCACAGAGGACGGTGACAGAGGGAGAGGGAGAAATGGGCCGCGAACGCCCTGCGGCCACTCATCAGTGGGCCGATGACCCCGACGACATTTGTACGGACGAGGACCTCGAGCTTGCGGCACTGCTGTCTCCCACACCATCCACCATCCCAGAGACACTCACCTCGGTTGGGCAATTCAGTGATGAGACTCGCGGGTCACGGTCTGGTTCGCACAACACAGCTGAGCAGGTACAGCAGGTGGAGGTCGGAGCAGCCGAGGGCCCGGACTGGCGGAGGGCAGGCCGTCCCAGCATGCAGCTGGCTCCCAGACGTTTCCTGGGTTCCTGGATTTACTTGACCCACCCGCACAGCCGATGCATCTCGAAACCCAGGGACACAATGATGGGATGAGGGCCGTCTTCCAACAGCTGCAGACGCAGTTAGAGGAGTCGAACCGCGTCCAGGAGCAGGGGGCGGTTCCGCTCATGGCAGCCGCCCAGGCCGACACTGCACGGGTGGCATCCGCGGTCGAGCCAATGGGTGAAACGGTTTCGGCCATGGGTCAGGTTATGCAAGGCATTGGGCTTCATTTGCATGCGTCATCCTCAGCCCTGGACAGGGCTTCCCTCTCACAGGCAGCAATGCGCCAGAGCCAACATGACATTGCCAGCGCGCTGCGGGCCTTGGCCGAGTCTCACCAGGCCATGGCACAGTCCCAGCAGGAAATGGCACAGTCCCACCAGTCAGTTGCGGAGAGCATCAACCGCCTGACACACGTGCTGGATGGCGTCGCGCACTCACAGGTTGAGGTCGCAAAGTCCCTGGCGGGAATGTCTCACTCCCTGGACTCCGTCTCTGCGAACCTTCGGACCCTGGTCGAAACCGTTGCAGGCCTCCAGGACTGGCAGCGCCAGGTGTCGGGTGGGGCGACGGGGCACCTACCCGCTCGCACCTCGGTCCAAAAGTGAGGCCCGGGGGCCACCGGGCTCCCCGAGGGAGGAGGAGGTTTCGGGGCCCGTCCCATTAACTCCATCACGGGACGTCCCGGAACGCTCGGCCTCCCCCCGTCCCATCCCTGGTGCATCGGGTGGGCAGCGGGGTGGCACCACGTCATCCGAAACGCCCGCGGAGCAGCCTGGCCCATCAAGGCCGGGTCGCCCCAGGAAAGGAGTGCCGACGGGGAGACATGTCGAAGGGGGCCATTCGCAGCAGTCCTCCTCCACTCCTGCTGTATCATCTGGGGAATCACTTAGACGTAGTGGTAGGGGCCGCAAGGCAACGAAGAGGGACACAAAGTAAGTTGGCACGGGTGAAGGGCACAGATTAGTTGTAGGGGCTAGGGCATCTGTAAACTATGTTAACCATTAAACCACTGTTGCACCTAACTTGTAAGACTGTGTGATTTTTCCGTTGCCACAGGGATTGTGATGGTGACCGAGTGTCGTTGGAATTGACGAGCGGCGCAACTTCGGTGCCGGGTGTGCGGTCCCTTCCCACCACTCCCCCCCCCCCCCCCCGCCCCACCCCCTCCCACAGCTACCCCACGAGGGCACGTGATGGAGTGTCCCTGACAAACTCAGCGGCCACCGGGTGGATGGTCCAGCTATTGCCATGAGTCAGATTTTGTCTAACGATTCTGAGTTCTCAGCTCATCGCAGAACAGGTTGGCATCATTCAACATGGCACTGATCACACCCGCTGACACAGCCATCAATGTCGTGCCATACCGTTGTGTCGCAGTGGTAAGGGTGATATAGTACTGGAACGGTGTACGCAGAGCAGGGGGGGGGGGGGGGGGGTAGTGGTGGTGGCAATGTGAGTTGACCGTCTGTGCGACTGGCAATGCAGGTGGTAATGTTGGTGTTCAGCGGGGCCGTCGCACGCGACGCATGAATCTGGCTGCCACCAAGGGTCCGTCGTGCAGCCTCCTGGGCATCACCAGCAGCCAGGTCCTGTCTGCGTGTTGCGCCTGCCACTCCTCCTCCTCCTCCTCCTCCTCCTCTGTGCTGGCACCACTGCCACTGGCTTCTCCCTCCGCCTCCTGCAGCAGGTTATCTCCCCTCTGCATCGCTATGTTGTGCAGCGCACAGCAGACCACAACAATGCGAGCGACCCTGTCGGGCTGGTACTGCAGGGCTCCTCCGGAGTGGTCCAGGCACCTGAATCTCACCTTCAGGAGACCAAGGCAGCGCTCCACCACACCCCTGGTTGCTGCATGGGCCTCATTGTATCGGGTTTCCGCATTGGTCTGAGGCCTCCATATAGGCGTCATCAGCCAAGACCTCAGTGGATAACCCCTGTCGCCCAGCAACCAGCCCCTCAGCCAGGGGGGCCATCCCTCAAACATTGCAGGGATGTATGACTGCGCCAGTATGTAGATATCATGCACACTCCCTTGGAACCTTGCACAGACGTTCATGATCCTCATGTGGGGGTCGCATACCACCTGGATATTCATGGAGTATGTCCCCCTCCTGTTTGTGAAGACCTCCCTGTCCCCTGCAGGCGGGCGCATGGGGAGGTGAACACAATCGATTACCCCCTGCACCATCGGTATCCCGGCCACGCTGGCAAATCCACGAGCTCGTGAACGTTGACTTGCTCGGTCCTCGGGAATGGTGATGTAGCGGTCCGCGATGACATAGAGGGCGTCGGTCACATCCTGGATGCACCTGTGCACCGATGACTGGGAGATCCCGGAGACATCCCCGCTCGGAGACTGGAAGGAGCCGGTCGCATAGAAGTTGAGAGCGACCGTCACCTTGACGGCAACCGGAATCGCGTTTCCACCTCCCGTTCCACGTGGCACGAGGTGCACCACCAGGTGACAGATATGTGTCACCGTCTCTCTACTCAACCGGAGTCTCCTCCTGCAGGTGATGTCCGCCATTGTCTGAAAAGAGATCTGGGTACCGTACACCCTCGGCCTCGGTTGTCGCCTCTGGCTGCACCCTCCCTCTCTCCTCCTCCTCCTCCTCCTCCTCCCCCCCCACCACCCCCCCCCCCCCCCCCCCCCCCCCCCATGCTGCTCAACGACTGGCAACTCCTCGGCCCTTCCCTCTGCTGCTGCAGCTGGCCCTGCATCCACTGCGGGTTGTGGCTGTGGATGCTGCTCCATCTCCAACTGCAGTGCAGCTGCCCCAACCACTGCACTGAACATAGCCGTTCTGTTCGGATACATTCTGCTAACCTACAGAAGGGTGGTGGGGGGCAGAGAAACGACATGTTAGATGGAGGTTATTGGACACCTCGGCAGCCGCGTGCCACGGGATACCTGTGTGTCCCGGTGGCCTGGTTGCGCTGCTGATACGCTCCCTGTTCACTTTCTGCATCCAATGGGCAGTTAACTACGTCCTCCTCACCGGTGCGTCCGTGTCCTGTGGCTGTAAGCCACAGGGCAACCAGCGGCCGTGTCCTCGTGACCGTCATGCCATGGCAGGGCGGCTGACATTTTGTAACCGGGGGTGGATGAGTCACTCCCTCCCTCCCTCTCTCCCTCTCCCTCCTCACCCCCCTCCCCCCTCACCCCCCTCTTCACCCTCCCTCTCCCCCCTCCCCCTCCTTTCCCTCCCTCTCTCCCTCTCCCCCCTCCTCTCCCCCCTCCTCTCCCTCCCTCTCCTCCCTCCCTCTCTCTCCCTCTCCCCCTCTCCCTCCCTCTCTCCCTCTCTCCCTCTCCCTCCCCCCATCACCCCCTCTCTCCCCCTCCCCCCTCTCGCCCCCTCCTCGCCCTCCCTCTCCCCCCTCCCCATCCTCTCCCTCCCTCTCTCTCTCTCCCTCCCTCTCTCCCTCTCCCTCCCTCTCCCTCTCTCCTTTCCCTCCCTCCCCCCTCTCCCCCTCCTCTCCCACTCCCTCCCCCCCCCCCCTCTCCCCTCCCCCCTCCCCCTCTCCCCTCCCCCTCCCTCCTCACCCTTCCTCTCTCTCCCCCCCTCTCCCTCCTCTTCTCCCTCCCTCTCTCTCTCTCCCTCTCCCTCCCTCTCGCTCCCTCTCCCTCCCTCTCTCTCCCTCTCCCTCCCTCTCTCCCTCTCCCTTCCTCTCCCTCCCTCTCTCCCTCTCCCTCCCTCTCTCTCCCTCTCCCTCCCTCTCCCTCCCTCTCTCTCCCTCTCTCTCCCTCCCCCCCCCCCCCCTGTTCGCTGCCTTCCCCGGTCTGCCCAGACTCCGGCGGTCCGCTCACCTCCTCGTTCCTCTCCCCCCCAGCACGACTGGCTGACGACTTTAAAAAGCAGGTGTGATAGCCGGCGCCATAACCTGGCGTCACGACGTCGGGACTTCGGCCCATCCGGGCCGGAGAATAACGGGGGGACGGATAGTCGGCTGTTTGGCCGTATCGGGGCGTTTGACGAGGTTATCCGGGGGAAAACCGTTTTGGAGAATAGCGGGAGCGCGTCGGACCGGCGTCGCGTGAAAAACCGGCGTGGCCCGCTATTCCCGGCGTGAGGTCGGAGAATCGGTATTTGGGCAGAATCCATGGAGTTAGACAAAGGGGTAATGTTTTGATGTCCTCTCATCAGATTTCCAGCATCCACAGTATTTAACATTTAGACATCCTTGGGTTCAGAACTATTGTTCTGTGTTTGATATCTAATTTCTCTCCATCATCAAATTGTGCAGGATGATTGTTATAACCTGCCTGATCCTATTGGCTAGGGACAATTGGTTACCCCATGTTCCTTGGAAAATACGAGCTCCTCGGGGTGGGGGGGGGGGGGGGGGGGGGGGGAGGCAATCGTTATCAGTGCAGCTATATAAATAGAGCTGGCCAATGTGGTACCAGCTGGAGAGGAAACCAGTGGTGAACTAATGGTACTGTGTTGTAAATAAAGTTAAGTTCTGTTTGACTCTACAACTCATGCTGGATTCCGCGGAATTGAGTTTATTTGCTACCTTGCCCAAACTCACTAAGCCGTCAGAAAAAAAATCATAGAAAATAGTTTCGCTTGCATAGTGCTCAATCATAAATAGCCGACCTGAGGGAGAGGCCCAATAAATTCTCGCTAGGACTTTAAACTTAAAATGTAATTCCAGGAGGCTTGTCTTTTTCTTCTCTTTTCTCGCTTAGAATCTTAGCGAGCCCCCTGTGCTTCGTCTTCCTGACCAATTTATCTTAAAAAGAAAAAAAGTTTCCTCCATATATTGTTGCTCACCCCCCCCCCCCCCAAACTCTTAACGACTTTGTGGTTCAACGCTTCACTGATAGTCTAAGGTAGGGAACACATTATAGGAAGGATATTGTTAAACCAGAAAGAGTGTAGAAGAGATTTACGAGGATGCTACCAGGACGTGACGGTCTGAGTTATAAGGAGAGGCTGGATAGGCTGGGAATTTTTTGCTTGGAGCGTAGGAGGCTTACGGGTGATCTTATGGAGGTCGATAAAATAATGAGGGGCAATAATAAGGTAGATGGTCAACACCTTTTCCCAAAGGTAGGGGAGTCTAAAACTAGAGGGCATAGGTTTAAGGTAAGAGGGGAGAGATACAAAAGAGGCCAGAGGGGAAATTTCTTCACACAGAGGGTAGTGAGCATCTGGAACGGGCTGCCAGAGGCAGTGGTAGAGGCAGGTTGAATTTTGTCTTTTAAAAAGCAGGTGGACAGTTACATGGGCAGGGTAGGTATAGAAGTATATGGGCCAAATGCGGACAAGTGGGACTAGTTTAGTGATCGAAACTGGGCGGCATGGACAAGCTAGGCCGAAGGCCCTGTTTCCATGCTGTAAACATCTATGACTATGAGAACAGTACTCCCTAAAATTAGAACAAAATAGGAAACAGTTTGAGCTCACGGTAAAGAGTCAACATTAATCAGACTACACAGCAATCTGAAAACCCTAAAGATATTGTTGGAGGAGAATAGTTTACACAGTCCATTGTTGGGGTTCATGATGTGTCCATAGCATGGGTTGAAAATATTATGCTGTAAGCGCAGCCTCATGGTTTACAAGTGTGTCATCTAAGAATGGCTGAAACATTACTAATACCAATAAAAATTGACTTATGAAAATGAATTACACTTTCAGGACTAATAGATACAGTGGCAACCTGATAACAATTAGGTAGAGGATTGTCAGAGGAAATGCTAATTTATGATCTTTTTTCCCCTCTCTACTACCTTTTAAAATGTAGGTATGTGAGGCAGACAAAGCTACCAGCTCATTTCATGAATTATCAACTTGTTGAAAATTTGTATAGCCACATTACACATGCAAATTGCTCTGGCTGTGCAAATACCACTTGGAGATGATAAAAACATATTAATGATGGCTATAGAAGGAGGATTTGTTTCACTGCCTCGCCCGGGTCAAGCAATACATGTATTTGACGATTGTGTGTACCCAATTTTGTTGTAATTATATCAGTAAATTATTCTCCATAATCTTATTATTTTCTGTCTGTCTCCTTGTGCCCAGGATAATTAGCCTTCTTCACTAGTCTAAAAACAATTCAGTTTGCTGGCCAGGAAGGGCAAAGCTCTATGATCTGTTTTGGGTTTTGCTTTATTCCCTGTATCCTTGGACTCCTCTGCAAATTAAAAAAAATCATAGACCAAATATTATCCATGCATGGCATTCAGCACAGAATTAGCAATCCCTGAACCGCTGCATTCGCTATTAGATATCTCAACTACTTTGTACATAATGTATTAATCTGTGCTAATGAATTCCGCAACCCCTGACCAGGGTGAGATGACAAAAAAATTATTACCACTTTCATAGATATGCTTTTTTCATTTCAAACTCAATTCAAATGCTTCGTATAAACAGCCTGCTGTACAAAGATACCTCATATAATTATGGTTTTTAGATGATTAGTTTATCTTGCAGCGCTTATTTCCTCTTATCCTCCAGAGTCCGAACTTAACTGCGGGCTTGGAGTTTTGAACTTAATTCCTCTCTAACATCAGAACCGAAATTAGAATTGACCTGAATATAATTGACAGATGTGACACACTCTGCATTTCAATGATGCGGTTGCACTTTGCTTAGAACAGCCGTGTTGGTATTAAACGTGTACAGAAGCAAAAAAAAAAAGTACTGATAAGATCATCTCTATTTTACAATTATAAAATGATCGTGGTGAGATATTGATCTGGCAAAGATTAAGATGTCCAGATGTGGTTGAGTGCGAACGAGGAATTTAAAGCCGGGGTGGGGGGCTGGGTGGAGCATCCCAATCTTTTATTCCGATGATTTCGGAAGCGGCAAACATGACTACAAACATGTTTTGGCCTTTCGGACGCTTCACGTTATTCAGATTACCTTATTGTAATTTATGCAGATAGCTTCAGTAACAGGGGCAGAATTTAAAAGGGACAGCGAAAAAAAGAAAAGGATGTTTGGAGGTCTGTTGCCTCCTTCCAGTCTTTCAGCATTAAGTCTGTGCCAGCCAAGTTTTGGCCACACTTCATTACTTCTACAGAGGACACTTGCTGTTAAAATGTACGGGAGAATAATTGATTTGATGCAAATATTCATTTAGTTTATGTCTTTGAACCCCGAGACAACCAGTGCTACAGGTCAGACAAGTTTGGAATTCAGAGTTAATGAAGGGAGTTTTTGAACAATATCACGAAACCATGATTTCTGCTACATATAAAGCATTGTTAAGTACAGCGGACGTACTTCTATTAGTATATATTATTATATTAGTATATATGATTATATTAGGAGTTATTCTTTGATATGGAAAATGACATATTACATTCATATGTTATTCCTCTATGATTTAGGAACTATGTGTCCATGCGTATAAGTATCCAGAGTGACACATCACTCACTACCACTACTGTGTATGGAACTAACAATGTATCAGTCCACAGCACTTTTTCAAAATTCATTTGTGGGAAGCACTAGCTCGGCCAGCTTAATTGCCTATCTCTAGTCGCTCTTAAGGAAGTGGTGGGGAGCTGCCTTCTTGAACTTCCGTAGTCCATTTGGTGTAGGAACACCCACAGTGCTGTTTAGAAGGGAGTTCCAGGATTTCGACCCAGCAACATTGAAGGAATGGTGATATGGTTCAAAAGCAGGTGGTGTGAGGTTTGGAATGTAACTTGCAGGTGGTGGTGTTCCCATGCGTCTGCTGCCCTCGTCTTTCTAGATGGCAGACGTCCCAAGTTTGGAAAGTCCTGCCTCAGGAGCCTTGGTGAGTCACTGCAGTGCATCTTGGAGATGGTACACATGGTTGCCACTGTGCATCAGTAGTGTAAGGTGTGAAGTGAATGTTTAAGGTGATGGATGCGGTGTCAATAAAGTGGGCTGCTTTATCCTGGATGGCGTTGAGCTTCTTGAGTGTTCTTGGAGATGCACTGATCCAGGCAAGTGGAGAGTATTCCATCACACTCCTGACTTGTGCCTTGTAGATGGCTTTGAGGGGGGGGGGGGGGGGGGGGGGGGGGTCAGGAGGTGAGTGACCTAACCGTTGACCTGCTCTGGTAGGCACAGTATTGATATGGATAGTCCAGTTCAGTCTCTGGTCACTGGTAACCCCCCCAAGATGTTGACAGTGGGGAATCAGCTGTTACTGGACACCAATAACACCAGCGAGAAATGCTGGAACCTTTAAAAGAGGGAATGCAAAATGCAGGAAACCAAGCAAAGTGCCACAGCAGGAAGTGAAAAAAAACAGTGGGAGATGGGCACATGGATGGTGGGAAGGAAACATAA
This sequence comes from Scyliorhinus canicula, assembly GCF_902713615.1. NCBI lineage: Eukaryota > Metazoa > Chordata > Chondrichthyes > Carcharhiniformes > Scyliorhinidae > Scyliorhinus > Scyliorhinus canicula. The sequence continues at coordinate 20,217,378 of NC_052161.1, forward strand.
GCTGCTGAATCACATTGCAGAGGCTGAGGAGATGCAGAGCCAGAACCAAAGATTGACTGCAGCATCCTGTTTCAGCCCAGGTGATGAGACACAACATTTCGCGACCTAAGCAATACCATGAATAATAGTTTTGAGAAAAGAAAAGAAGCCATTTAATTTAATTATCATTTACTGATAAACGCTGATTTTCTTTAGTTCAGACGTAAAATAACAAAATTAATGATTGGAACATATATTTTTATGAAGAGGCATTTTCTTTTAAAGAAAGAAGATGCACGGTAGCATTGTGGAGCAGCACGGTGGCATTGTTGGAACAGCACGGTAGCATTGTGGATAGCACAATTGCTTCACAGCTCCAGGGTTCCAGGTTCAATTCCGGCTTGGGTCACTGTCTGTGCAGAGTCTGCATATCCTCCCCGTGTGTGCGTGGGTTTCCTCCGGGTGCTTCGGTTTCCTCCCACAGTCCAAAGATGTGCAGGTTAGGTGGATTGGCCATGATAAATTGCCCTTGGTGTCCAAAATTGCCCTTAGTGTTGGGTGGGGTTACTGGGTTATGGGGATAGGGTGGAGGTGTTGACCTTAGGTAGGGTGCTCTTTCCAAGAGCCGGTGTAGACTCAATGGGCCGAATGGCCTCCTTCTGCACTGTAAATTCTATGATAATCTATATTGTTATTTTATTCCAGTAAGATTTAGGAACCGCACATTCATGCACATATACATGCATAAGTATCCAGAGTACTGTATCGCTCATTACTGCAATGCAGTATCTGGTATTGATCTATTGACTATGTATCAGTCCGCAGCACGTGGTCTGATCTGAGAAGTACATTCGATTAAGTTACTGTCTTAAAAATGGGATCACTGCACACTTCTGGAAACCACGAGACATAACAGGTGGGAATATTGGGTTTCCCTTATTTGTGAAAGATGACATGCCAGTGTCTTGCAATTATCTGTCACAGACTGAGCGGTCACGTGAGAACGTGATGATGCAGCTACAAAAGAGGTCACATGGTGGGAGCACGGGTGTTATCCCCGGGAGCACGGACAGAGCACACTTGTTGTATATAGCGGTTGAGCTCATTAATAAACTACCTTTGTTGGAAGTCCTTTATGTCGGTGATTTAATGAACCCACAATATTCTGCAACAGTGTTTCTCATTGGTGCAGAAAAAGTAGCAACACGTTGATTGACAGCTATTGTGAGTGCATGTTTGGAGGTGAGGAAGATTCACAGCTGACAAGACATGTTTGGAGAACTTGATTAACAAGATTTCAATATGCAGTCCAGAGCTTAGTGAATTATTAAAATATGCAGACGCTGCTCCCATGTTGATTAATTTTGACAGGACGGCAGTACCTAATTATTTTAGATCATTTTACGACCAGTGAAGAGAAGCGACTGAAAAGAACACCTAATTCTTGTTATAGCCCACTAAGCTACCAGAAATCTTAGTCATCGGTAAAAGTGTTATAATTCTGCAGCAACAGGCTGTACGTCATTGGTCAACTAATTTGTTACATTTCTTCGTTAACCACAAAGAGAGAAGATACAGAGGTGACCACACTCTGGATTCTTTTAAACACAATGAGCCGTTTGATTAAGAGGTGTTGCTCATACAATCTAAGATGTGCAACTGCAAACCTGTGCAAACGTTCTGCTGACGTCACTCCACATCATGTGACACTTCACCAGCAGGGACGTATTCTCTGATACATAATTGAACAGAAAAAGCATAGAGCATTTGAAGCCATGCTGTGTAATTAAATGCATTGTCCTTACTTTCCCCTAGAATTGAAGAGCCCGGTTGGTACGGGAATATTCCCACAACCATACTTTTGAAAGTTAAAAGAAGCGTGGAGTATATTTTCCTGAGCAAAAGGTAGCTGCAAGCTCAATGTGCAGAGTTTACCATCTTTGCTAAAGGTAATTGAAGAAAAATATGTCACCATGCATAGGTCTTGTGGTTCTGACTGTGACCCGGATCGTTAAGCTTAGTCAAGGTAGCTGTGAGGAGTTTGATGATTACCCTTACGATCCGCAGTCATATTAGAACTCAACTACCAGAATGATAATTATCACGGGGAAAAAAATTCAGTCACAAGCAATGAACACTATAGTTTCAGATAATTTTTGGCTTTGGTTAAAAGCCGTCCATCTCTGTATAATTATTTCATTTCCCGATATTTGAATGCAATATGGAGTTTTGACCGAAGACATTGTAGAGGCTGCATTGAACTTTGTAAAAATAAAGACACACACGCAGGGAAAGGTCCCTGAGGTGGTGGGTTGCAACAGGCTTTAATTGTCTACAGAAACTGAACTGGACAGTGGCTGCTCGAAATGCGTGAAAGCCCTTCTTCCTGTCCCAAGATCACCCCCATTATCGGCATTCACCTAGAGACAGCCCTCCAGCCCCACCCCACCACCACTGCTGGGGGCAGGATATGACCAAGTCAAGGTAGTCCTGGATGGCAACGGTGTGATCAAGAAGCCACATGGACAATTCGATTCAAGGTATTAACTTACACGCCAAAGGACAGGGTCAGGAAGGGTCATAAAGTAACAGCCCTCAAGGACACTGTTATTGCAGTCAGGATAATGGCCTGATCAGCCATTCCAAAGTCAGGCAGGAAGGATTGACCACCTGAGATGGAGTCTAACTCATGGAATTTCTAAGCAACCAGTGTCACCATGAGTATGCTTGGAGATTTAACATAGATTTCATATTTAGTGAAACAGTATGCCAAGTTGTCATGTGCCATTGATATCAAGAATAAAGAAAAGAATGTTGAGGCCAGAGAGTGGACAGGGAATCTTACAGGCTCATGTATTTGCCAATAATACATTAACTTGGACTGAGGATTGGATAATGAGAGAAAACAGAAAGGCTGATAATTTCCTGCCGTTCTCACCAACGGGATCTTCCAGTTCTACGGAGGGCGCTCCCTCATCATTGGTTTCACAGCAGCAAGGGCCGCATTCAACAGGAAATCCCATTGACAAAGGCGGAACCAGAAGATCGCATTGCCAGCCAATAGCGGGCCATCATCCGCCGCCACGAAATATGCAGCGGATTGTGAGGTAAATGCTACCCAAACTATGAATAAAGAGATAGTTTTTGGTGTTGGTAGGCTGTAACGAACTGGGTACTACAAGGTTCCTTGTGTGTCATAGAAATGTTACAGTACAGAGACATGCCATTTGGCCCAACTGGTGTATGCCTATTGTGATGAATGTAAGAAATTGTCACGTTATATTTTATATTTCTTGCAAACGTTATTAAAACTTGGGTTAAGAAAAATACAGACAGTATGTCTGTTAAAGCTGTGATTAAGGAGTCATAAAAGTAAGGTAATCATTGATTTTGCAAGTGAAGTGTTATGCTAATGAAATATCTTTTATGTTTAAAGGACAACTGGGATGTCGATCATTCATGGGGGGTATTGGGCTGGATTCTCCGCAGCCCACGCCTAAATCATAGCCGATGCCGGGGCGCTGAACCAGACGTAATTGTGCCCAGCGCCAGTTCGGCGATTCATCGGGTACAAAAAATCAGCATCGCTGCGGAGTACGCCGTGTCGCCGGGGGCCATTACCAGAGGCCCACCCAGCAATCCTCCAGTCCCAACCAGCTGAATTCCCGACGGCGTGGAACTAACCACCTATTGCTGGTCGGGATGCTGGCATGAGGGTTGCGGACTCGATCCGTAGCCACCCTGGTCGTGGCGGGTGAATCGGAGACCAGAGGGGCCTTACAGATGGCTGGTGATTAAATGTGTGGGGTTTGATGCTCGGACATGCGTCCGATCGGAGGGTGACTGGCAACTGAATATCCCAAGGTATAGATGCTTCAGGAGGGATAGAGAGGGAGGTAGAAGGGGTGGGGGAGTTCCATTACTCGTCAGAGGTGATATCACAGCTGTGATTAAGGAGGGCACGATGGAGGATTCGAGCACTGAGGCAATATGGGTGGAGCTAAGAAATAGGAAGGGTGCAGTGACATTGTTGGGACTTTACTACAGGTCTCCCAAAAGTGAGCATGAAGTAGAGGTACAAATATGCAGACAGATTATAGAAAAATGTAGGAGCAATAGGGGGGTTGTGATGGGAGATTTTAACTTCCCCAAAATTGAATGGGATTCGTATAGTGTTGGAGGCGTAGATGGAGCAGAGTTTGTAAGGAGCATCCAGGAGAGTTTTTTAGAGCAATATGTAAATAATCCAACTCGGGAATGGGCCATACTGGACCTGGTATTGGGGAATGATCCCGGCCAGGTGGTTGATGTTTCAGTCGGTGATTACTTTGGGAATAGCGATCACAATTCCGTAAGTTTTAGAATACTCATGGACAAGGACAAGAGTGGTCCGAAAGGAAGAGTGCTAAATTGGGGAAAGGCAGAGTATAACAAAATTCAGCACGTGCTAGGGAATGTGGATTGGGAGCAGCTGTTTAAGGGTAAATCCACATTTGAAATGTGGGAGTCTTTTAAGGAAAGGTTGATTAGGGTGCAGGACAGACATGTTCCTGTGAAAATGAGAGATAGAAATGGCAAGATTATGGAACCATGGATGATGGGTGAGACTAGCTAAAATGAAAAAGGAAGCATATGTAAGATCGAGGCGACTCAAAACTGATGAAGCTTTGGAGGAATATCGGGAAAGTAGGACGAATCTCAAACGTGCAATAAAAAGGGCTAAAAGGTGTCATGAAATATCTTTGGCTAACAGGGAAAATCCCAAAGCCTTTTCTTCGTATTTAAGGAGCAAGAGGGTAACTGGGGAAAGGATTGGCCCATTCAAAGACAAGAGAGGGAATTTATGTGTGGACCCAGAGGAAATGGGTGAGATTCTTAATGAGTACTTTGCATCGGTATTCACAAAGGAGAGGGACAAGACAGATGTTGAGGCTAGGGATGGATGTTTAAATACTCTAGGTCAAGTTGTCATACGGAAAGGGGAAGTTTTGGGTATTCTAAAAGACATTAAGGTGGACAAGTCCCCAGGACCGGATGGGATCTATCCCAGGTTACTGAGGGAAGCGAGGGTCGAAATAGCTGGGGCCTTAACAGATATCTTTGCAGCATCCTTGAGCATGGGTGAGGTCCCGGAGGACTGGAGAATTGCTAATGTTGTCCCTTTGTTTAAGAAGGGTAGCAGGGAAAATCCAGGGAAGTACAGACCTGTGAGCTTGACGTCAGTGGTAGGCAAACTGTTGGAGAAGATACTGAGGGATAGGATCTATTCACATCTGGAAGAAAATAGACTTATCAGTGATAGGCAGCATGGTTTTGTGCAAGGAAGGTCATGTCTTACAAACCTAATAGAATTCTTTGAGGAAGTGACAAAGTTAATTGATGAGGGAAGGGTTGTAGATGTCATATACATGGACTTTAGTAAGGCGTTTGATAAGGTTTCCCATGGCAGGTTGATGGCAAAATTGAAGTCGTATGGGGTTCAGGGTGTACTAGCTAGATGGATAAAGAACTGGCTGGGCAACAGGAGACAGAGAGTAGTGGTGAAAGGGAGTGTCTCAAAATGGAGAAGGGTGACTAGTGGTGTTCCACAGGGATCCGTGCTCGGACCACTGTTGTTTGTGATCTACATAAATGACCTGAAGGAAGGTATTGGTGGTCTGATTAGCAAGTTTGCAGATGTTACTAAGATTGGTCGAGTTGCAGATAGCGAGGAGGACTGTCAGAGAATACAAAAAAATATAGATAGATTAGAGAGTTGGGCAGAGAAATGGCAGATGGAGTTCAATCCAGGCAAATGCGAGGTGATGCATTTTGGAAGATCAAATTCAATATGGTCAATGGAAGGGTCCTGGGGAAAATTGATGTACAGAGAGATCTGGGAGTTCAGGTCCATTGTACCCTGAAGGTGGCAACGCAGGTTGATAGAGTGGTCAAAAAGGCATACAGCATGCTTGCCTTCATCGGACAGGGTATTGAGCACAAGAGTAGGCAGGTCATGTTACAGTTGTATAGGACTTTGGTTAGGCCACATTTGGAATACTGCGTGCAGTTCTGGTCGCCACATTACCAGAAGGATGTGGATGCTTTGGAGAGGGTGCAGAGGAGGTTCACCAGGATGTTGCCTGGTATGGAGGGTGCTAGCTATGAAGAAAGGTTGAGTAGATTAGGATCGTTTTCGTTGGAAAGACGGAGGTTGAGGGGGGACCTGATTGAGGTATACAAAATTATGAGAGGTATGGATAGGGTGGATAGCAACAAGCTTTTTCCAAGAGTGGGGGTGTCAGTTACAAGGGGTCACGATTTCAAGGTGAGAGGGGGAAAGTTTAAAGGAGATGTGCGTGGAAAGTGTTTTTACGCAGAGGGTGGTGGGTGCCTGGAACGCTTTACCAGCGGAGGTGGTAGAGGCGGGCATGATAGCATCATTTAAGATGCATCTAGACAGGTATATGAACGGGCGGCAACAGAGGGAAGTAGACCTTGGAAAATAGGAGACAGGTTTAGATAAAGGATCTGGATCGGCGCAGGCTGGGAGGGCCGAAGGGCCTGTTCCTGTGCTGTAATTTTCTTTGTTCTTTGTTCTTGAAGGCAAAAGTTGAGGACTTGGAAAACAGGTCAAGGGGATTAAATCTCAGGATTGTGGTTTGCTGGAAGGCTCGAGGCTAACCGAGTACTTATTGGAGATATTATCTTGGCTGATGGCAGGCATGGGGAGGGTGGATGAAGTGTTTACCCCTCCAGAGTTGGATAGGACTCATTGGGTACTCTGGCAGAAGCCACAGTCAAATGGTGGGTAGTGATTATTCATTGCCATAGCTTTCAGAGAAAGGAGCAGTCCTGGAGTAGGCCAAGAAGAACCGTACAATTGACTGGGAGGGACACACAGTGCGGATCTACCAAGTCATCGGGAGCGAGCTGGCAAAGAGATGTGTAGCCTTCAACAAGTCAAAGGCGGTGTTGTACAACAAAGGAGTGCAATTCAGGATGGTGTATCCAGCAAGATTGAGAGCCAAGGTGGACTCAAACGACCATGGGCTGGAATCTCCGTTTCAGCAAATAAGTGTTGACGCCAGCGGAGAATATGTGATCTTTTCCGACCAAAAAATCTGCGTGAAATCCTCACTGATTCCGGAACCAGTGACGGGCTAGCACCGGCACCAGGTAAAACTCCCAGCTCCCGTGCCGAAAACAGCTGGAGAATGGCCAGGCCGCCCAGGCCGAGCATGCACAAGGCTGACTATCTGCAGCAGTCACATCATACAACATGGCGGCGGCCATGCGCGGAACCAACCTGCCATCCGCGACCCCACAGCCCCCCCACCCGTCCCCCAGAAGCCCCCCCCCCCCCAGCCAGCGGCACAGATCCCAACCAAGTGTGGCGGCGCTGGACACAGTCGTCAGCCTCCACACCGGGTTCCCTCACGGCTGAGACCACACTTGCCCTGGGCCATTGGTAATTCGGCCCATCTGTGGCAGAGCATCACGTGAGGGCCGGGCGATGATGCGGCAACGCCTTTGCAACGGCGCACAGCACGCAAGGCGATGATGCCATTTCGGTGGAGGTGGAGAATGGCTGACCGGAATCAAACCAGCGCCGGCCTCGATTTCGGCATTAGGCAACAGTGAATCCCACCCCATTACTTTGACACGCTGGAGCAGGCCGAATGGGTTTGTTGGAGATGTGGTAGTATAGTGTGTTAAATCACTGTTTTTCTGGATGTCGGGGGATTTTCTTAGGGTGATGGGAGGGAGGCCAGGGCCATTGGGAATTGTAAAAGTGGTGATTGATACGGTACTTGGGAATAAGGGGGCTGGTGTTTGGCCAATTGTGTAGGGAGGGGGATTATGTTCTTTCTTTTTGTTGTTATCTTGGACAGGGACCGTGGGTGGGGTCTACCTCACTAGTAAGAAGGAGTAAGCTAGTGAATGGGAGTGGAGTTGGGGAAGGGGCTGATACTTGTTCGGCCAGTTTTGTTGAGGCACAATGGGTGGGATTCTCCGATCCTGGGGCTAAGTGTTGACGCCGTCGTAAAACGCTCCGGCGTTTTACGGCAGCGTCATCTGGCCCCTAGGGTCAGCGATCCTGCGCCACACAGGAGGCTAGCTCGGCACTGGAGCATTTCACACAGCTCCAGCTGCCAATACGTGAGCATGGCTGGCGCGAGTTCGCACATGCGCGAGATTGCGCATGCGGGTGGGCTGTCATCTCCACGCCGGCCCTGATGCAACATGGCGGAGACCTACAGGGGCCCGGCGCGGAGGAACATAGGCCTCCACCGGGATAAGCCTGCCCGCCGATCGGTAGGCCCCGATCGCGGGCCCCCGGAGACGGGTCCCCCCTCCCCACCACCAGGCTGCCCCCCCGCTGAGGACCCGCCGGGTAGGACCATATGAGAACAACGCCGGCGGGACTCTGCCGAACTGGGCGGGCACTCGGCCCAACACGCAGGAGAAATCGCCGCCAGGGTCGGAGAATCCCGCCCAATGAGTCTAGTTTGTATCTTTGGTAGCGGGAAGGGGTTAGCCGAGGTGGCAGGTAGTCTGCAAGCTCGGGGCGGAGGGCAGAGAGGAGATATTGGGTGGGGGACAGTGGGGAGGATGGGGGGAGGGGTGGAGAGCTAACAGTGACCAGGGGATTTTCTTTGTCTCATCTTTTCTGTGCGGCTCTTGGCCATCTTTGGTGGGCCCGGGACCTAGGAATTTGTAATGAATGGATGATTCATCACAACGGAATTGGCTGACTCGAAGGTGTGGGGGGCGGAAAAGAGATTCCCGACAAGGCTATTCACCTGGAATATGCTGGGCCTTGCGGCACCTGTGAAGAGGGTGAGATTTTTCTCCTTTAATGAGTTTTGGGGCCAATGTGGTGTTTTTACAGGAAACCCACTTGCGGGTGAGGGACCAGACCAGGCTCCGGTAGGCAGGGTCTAGACAATTTTAATATATAAGAGAGTTCGTTCCCAGGCGGGGAAGGTCCTGGCTCATCAGGGGGGCTGGAAAGCAATGGTTGCAGGCGCACTGGAGGGAAAGTCAAATCCCGATTTGGGATGATCTAATGTTTGTAATGCGGTTGTTGGCCGCAATTCCGGATCTAGACACTCACCTACTAATTCGGGAGCGGGGGGGGGGATTAAATCTGTCTATTTGACCCGAAGCTGGACCGCTCAAAGCTGAAGTCGTCGGCCCCTTCTGTGATGGCAAAGGTGCTTTCTGTATTCATGGAGGAGACAAAAGGGTGGGGACCTGTGGGGGTTTATGCACTCTGCAGGATGAGGAGTTCTCGTTTATTCTCCCGGTGCGCCATATGTCCTCGAGGATAGATTACTTTGTCATGGGTAGACTCTTCTCCCTGGGGTGAAGAAGGCATTTGGTAGATCTTGTGTTGGAGGCAGGCCGGGCGCAGGGCACAGGGATTCACGCTGCCCCCCGCCCCCCCAGCGATTCTCCGACCCGGCTGGGGGGAGGGGGGGGGGGGGGTTCGGAGAATCCCGTTCCACATGTACCACAGGGCTAAATTGCTGGCTTTGAAAGCACACCAAGCGGGCCAGTGGCACGGTTCGATTCCCGTAACAGCCTCCCCGAACAGGCGCCGGAATATGGCGACTAGGGGCTTTTCGCAGTAACTTCGTTTGAAGCCTACTCGTGACAATAAGCGATTTTCACTTTTTTCACTTTCACATGTTCCACATCCACCCTGTCACTACCCCGCAGGATCTTAAAGATTTTGATCCTGTCGCCTCACTCTTCTAAACTCTGGACTGTTCTATTCTTGTCGAGTATGAAGCATTCTTTTCAGATGAAATGTTAAATCGTGATCTTGCCTATCTTCGTCTAGTCACCCTGATGGAAGTTAAACATAACTTCCATGGTACTGAAGAAGAACAAGAATATCTCTCCTCTAGCTCCCCTCAACCAGGAACTCTAAATACACATTAACCGGCCATTTGTCTTATCACTTAAAGGGACTCTGTGTGTGTGAGAAATGATTCCTGTATTTGTGCACACATATCTGAAGAAGTTGGATACATTTTCAAGCATTGTGATAAGGCAACAAAATGAACACCTTTTTCTTACGGTAGATAAATCTACGCAGTCTGGGGATTTCACAGCACTGAGCTTTACAGCCAAGTACTCCACCTGCCTCTAGCATTGGCACAGATGCTAGCGCCCAAAGTGAGCTTTAGGTTAGGGCACTGGGGAAGCACAAATCATGGGTCATCCCAGAAAGAAAAAAACATGTGCTTGCGAACAGAATGTAGAAAGGATCGATATAAGACTAAGCTTTAATTCAAACAGGAATTAATGCAGGAGCAAAACACTTTTGCATGCCCTTTGAGTCTGCCACTTGTAGCCTGCAACAAGTTGTTGAGCTCAGCCATGCCACCTAATCTGCACAAATTTGGATAGTGTGGGGAAACCGGAGAACCCAGAGGAAACCCACGCAGATACGGGGAGAACCTGCAAACTCTACACAGTCACCCAAGGCCGGAATTGAACCAGGGTCCCTGGCGCTGTGAGGCTGCTGTGCCAACCACTGTCAGACCGTGCTATTGTTGAACAACTTTATTTACAACTCGGCAACAAAGATAGCAGTATAACATGCTCACTTTTACAATGTGTTACACTCCCACCCCACTTATGAAAAAGATTACACATTAAAATGTTAAATAGTGTATTCACAGAATACAATATGTCTAAACCAACATCAACAATACCTGAAATTTAACAGTAAGAAGTCTTACAACACCAGGTTAAAGTCCAGCAATTTTGTTTGGAATCACTAGCTTTCAGAGCGCAGCTCCTTATCAGGAGCACAGCTTCTTTTTTATTATTATTTATTTATTATTATTTTTGTTTTTAATTTATTATTATTATTTAATTTATTTTATTATTTGTTCTGGACAGCCCAGCTAGAGGAAACATCCTTCCGCAATCTATCTGTCGAGCCCTTCAAGAATTTTGTACATTTTAATGAGATCACCTCTCATTCTTCTAAACTCGAAAGAATACAGACCCAGTCTCCTCAATCTTTCCTCATAGGATAATCTCACAATCCCAGGAATCAGTCTGCTGGACCTTTGCGGCAATTCTTCTACGGTAAGTGTATTCTTCCATAGACAAGGGGACCAAAACTGTACACACAATACACCAGGTGCGGTCTCACCAAGGCTCTATACAATTGCAACAAGACCTCTTTACTCCTGTACTCAAATCCTCTTGCAATAAAGGCCAGCATGCTGTTTACCTTCCAAATTGCTTGCTGCACCTCCATGTTAGCTTTCAGTGACTCATGAATGACACCCAGTTCCCTGTGGACTTTGACACTTCCCAACCTCTCACCATTTAAGAAATACTCCACATTTCCGTTTTTCCTACCAAAGTGGATAACTTCACATTTTTCAACATTATAATCCATGTGCCATGCTATTGCCCACTCACTAAGCCTATCTAAATCCCTTTGAAGCCTCTTTGCATCCTCCTCATAACTCATTCCCACCAGGTTTTGTGTCAACAGCAAGCTTGGAAATATTACATTTGGTCCATTCAGCCAAATCATTGATATAGATTGTGAATAGCCCACAAGTACCCCACAAGTCACAGACTACCAATCTGGGGAATAACCAATTTATTCCTACTCTCTGTTTTCTATCTGTTACTCAAGACAGAAAAATAATTGAGAATTGGTTACCTTCTTCCATTCCCATTAGTTTGACTCGACTCTCCCAACATCTCTGGCTGTGTCAAATCTGAACTTTGACTGCCAATTCCAGTTAATGGTTGGGGGTATGACATTGATTGACTTGTCTTCATTGAAGACCCCAATTCACTTTATTTTACTGGTGGATTCTATAATCCTGCAAACTTTTGAGGTTTTTTTTTGATTTTCACTTTCTTTCTTATTTTCACTTTGGTGCATCAGATGCAGGTAAGATGTTTCCCTTGATTGGGGAGTCTATCAGGAGGCACAATTTCAAAATAAGGGTGAAGCCACTTAGGACCGAGATAAGGAAAAAATTCTTCACTCAGAGGCTTGTGAATCTTTGGAATTCTCTACCCCAGTGGGCTGTATATTTAATGTAAAGAGTGAGAAAATTTTGATTAACAATAACATAAAGGGTTATGGGGATAGTGTGGGGAAAACTCATTGAAGTGTGGAATCAGCCATGCTAGTATTGAATGCACAGCAGGCTCGAAGGGCTGAATTGCCTACTGCTGTTCTTATGTTCCTATAAGAAAGTTTGTGTTCTCCCTTTTTCAGATTTCCTTTCAAATGATCTACATGACACTGACAGAATGTCTCTAACCTTCACAAGATATGTGAATGCACTTAGTCGCTTTACAATTTTCCGACCCAACCAAGAACACATAAATTTCGACAGATGGGCACCACCTTTGGGCAGCGTGGCGGCATAGTGGTTAGCACTGTGGCTTCGCAGCACTGGGGTCCCAGGTTCGATTCCCCACTGGGTCGCTGTCTGTGTGGATTCGGCACGTTTTCCCCGTGTCTGTGTGGGTTTCCTCCAGGTGCTCCAGTTTCCTCCCACGGTCCAAGCATGGCCAGGTTGGGTGGATTGGCCATTATAAATTGACCTTAGAGTCCAAAAAGGTTAGGAGGGGTTATTGGGTTACGGGGGTAGGGTGGAAGTGAGGGCTTAGGTGGGTCGGTGCAGGCTCGATGGGCCGAATGGCCTCCTTCTGCACTGTATATTCTATGTCCTATGTCAAGTGTACTCCTTGGGTGGAATTCTCCGACCCCCCCAAGATTTGGCGGGGGCGGGAATCGCACAGCGCCGGTCCCCCCGTGGTGATTCTCCGGCCCTCGATGGGCCGAAGTCCCGCCGCTGACAGGCCTTTCCCGCCAGTGTGGTTTAAACCATCTCTGGTACCGGCGGGATCGGGGGGGGGCGTTCTGACCCCGGGGGGTGCCCCCACGGTGGCCTGGCCCGCGATCGGCGGGCGGGCCTGCGCTGTGGGGCACTTTTTCTTCCACCCCCGCCATGGTGAAGACCCCCTCCCCTGCACATGCGCCGATATGACATCAGCAGCCGCTGACGCTCTGGCCCATGCGTGGATTTCCGCCGGCCGGCGAAGGCCTTTCGGCCCCGGCTGGCGGGGTGCCAAAGGCTGTTCGCGCCGGCCGGCGGAGCGGCAACCACTCCGGTGCGGGCCTAGCCCCTAAAGGTGCGTGAATTCCACACCTTTGGGGAGGCCCGACGCCGGAGTGGTTCACGCCACTCCATCCCGCCGGGTAGGGGAGAATTCCGGCCCTTATTTTTCACCATGGCCTTTTGACATGCACTGAACTCATCTTAAGTTTCATGCCTCTTCACTTTGTCTCACTTTTCTTTTACTTTGCTATGGACATCAGGCTTTTGCAAATTAAATCTTGGTCCTTGCAGTGTGCTTAAATATTGACTCACAGGGTGAACAATCTGCTGCAGACATTAAGGTTATTCTATATGAAAGCAACAAATTGTCTAGCCTGTGTCAGATTGAAACATGGAAATCGGTGCCTAGTTTGAACCTTGCAAATTGTTACCTACAGGGAAAAGAGGTGAACTGAACTCTTTTATCTTTCTCACCATCCGTTTAAAAGCAGCAGTGTTCTGATATTTGAAATAAGCCACGGCATTGTTATGACCAGTCGATGACAATTGCTGAGCAAAGCAAATCCCAGCGGAAAACTTGACTAACCTTTTTGCTATTCTAAAAACAAGAAGAAAACACGTACTGATCTCATCAGCAAAAAGTTCAGTGACACTTTTGAGATTTTGAAATTTAAAGCAATTGTCATTGGCCGTGGTCATAACAATGCCATAGCTTATTTGAAATATCAGAACACTGCAAGGTTGAAACTAGGCACCGATTTCCATGTGGGTTTTATAGAGGATTTGGCAATCATTTGTGTATCTAAGGTTGACAAGTGTCCATACAGCCACCTTTTAAATCTACGGAAAAAGGAAAGAGCCAATGTTGTTGAACTATTTGTGAAATTTCAGTTTCATTTTTCTTTGTTTTTGAACCAGTTGCACATGTGTAGTGAAGACCATGTGGAATGTTCAGGTGAGGCGAGGGTTTGAGGGATAATTGAATGAGACCACACAGGCGTAATGGGATTAATGTAATATTATTGATAACTTAGTAACAAAAATTACAGAAACGTAGGAAATTGTTACTTAAGAGTATGGGATATTCTTGCAGTACAGGCTAAAGAATTGGGTGATGCAAAATATGAGATGCTGGTTAAAAAAATAGAAGATGCTGGAAAATCTCAGGTCTGTGGAGAGAAACAGAGCTAATGTTTCAAGTCCATATGGCTCTTCTGAGATGTGGGTTTTGCAGCCACTGATGAAAAGGTGGTTTAAAACATAGTATTTACATAAGTAGCGCCTTTATAAATGTGAGCATATAAATTTATAATAGAAATGTCACAGAAAAGGGGGCCACATTGATACTCCCGGTACAGCACTCTCTGACAGGGGGCCACACTGTGAGTCTCTGTAAAGTCACTCTCTCTCTGCACCTCTCTCATCTCCAACTCTCCCGTCCCACGCCACTTCCCAACCTTCTCCTCTCCTCCTTCCTTTTCAACATTACCCACGCTCAACCACTGCCTCCCATCTCCTTCCCCCTCCCCTTTCTTGCTCTACCCATTACCGCACACACCTCTCCAGAGCCTCCAACCCACATCCTCTCTATCCGACCATTTTGCCGCTGTCTCTTTTCATCTCCCCATCCTCTCCTCCCTACTCTTGCTCCCCCTTTATGCCTGCCCTTTCCCTCGCACCCCCCTGCACTCTCCCTCCGTCATGCTCTTCCTGTCCTGTAACTCTCTGCCTCCCCTTTATTCTCTGCCTCCTGCTCGTTTTTCCCTCGCCTCACTCACTTCCCTCCAATGCATCTCTCCCTCACCCTCTTCCTACCCACCACCCTCTGTTGCATCCCAATCTCTCCGCTCCCCGGAACTGGCTCCCTCCGCAGATCTCTCTCCCCATGATGAATGCAATTGTCATTTTTTTTGCAGTAATGTTACTAAAACCTTGTTTAGAATACACAGTATGACTGCTAGAGCTGTGGTTAAGGTGTCGTGAAAGTGAGGTAATCACAACTCTAGCGATCATACTGTCGACATGTATCTTAATCCAGGTTTTAATAACATTATTGCAAAAAAAATAATTACTCATAAAAGTGAGGTAATCATAGATTTTCTGGTGAAATGTTCTAATAGATGTTGAGAACCATTTACTTGTTTACAGATTGCTAGCTAATAGCATATTTTTATGTTTGAAAGACCACCGGGATGTAGATATTTTATGAGGGGAATTGTGTTTGGTCCTGGCTAAACAAGTCAATGGACATCTTGTAAGGAGACAAAAGAATGCTCTATGCTTTGGGTACAAATGATGGAGTTAATAGGAGCCTGATCTGGCTGAAAAGTCAGTTGGTTCCAGAACTCTAATCTGATAAGAGATGTTTGTTTGCTCCTGAAAAATTCTCTCTTCAAAACATTCTGCACTGAGAAAAGCAAATAGAAACATGGTTGAAATTTAGAAGCATGTTTAGGAAGTAAGTTAAGGTTTTCTCATTTCCTTGTGAACTGCTGTAACTTTTAACTGTAACACTATTTTGTTGTTGCTAATGTGGTTAATTTTGTGTTTAAATTAAAGTTTGTTTTAACATAAAATATACCCATGGGTCCATGTTATCACTCCTGCCGTGCAGGAACATTTCTTCAGTTTTACAAATTGCAAATAGTTGAGTGTTTTCATCCAGGATGTTAACATCTGCCCCACTCCTCTCCTTCCCCCAATATCGCTCCATTTCACTCCTCCAATCTCTCTCCCACCCTCCCCAATCTCTCCCCCCTGTCTCCGATCTCTCCACCCCCTCTCTGATCTCTCGCTCCCCAACCTCCCTGCACCCCCCGGATCTCTATCTCCCCCCCCCCCCCATCTCTCCCCCCCCCCCCCCCCCATCTCTCCCCCCCCCCCCCCCCCATCTCTCCCTCTCCCCCCCCCCATCTCTCCCTCTACGTGCCCCATCACTCTCTCTCCTCCTCGATCTCTCTGCCTCCATCCTCACCGATCTCTTGACCCCCATCTCTCCTCCCCCATCCTGATCTCTCCCTCCCTCTCCTCCCCCCATCTCTCCTACCGCCCACTCCCGATCTCTCCTTCCCCCCTCATCTCTCTCCCCCACCCCTCTGCACCCTCTCCCTGATCTCTCCCCACCCCGTCTGCACCCACCCCAGATCTCTCTCCCCTCCATCTCCCCCTCATCACACTCTCCCCCCGAATTCTCCGTCCCCATCTCTCCTACCCTCCCCCACCCCGATCTCTGCATCCCTCATCCCTCCCCCTCTTCCGATCTCTCTCCCACCCTCTGGATCTCTCCCTCCCCTGCGGAGGCGGTGCTGTTCTCCCGCTCCGGCACGGAGAGACCCGCCCAGGAGCAGTTCCGGCGGAAGTGTGCGGCCCCAGTCTGCAGTCCGCCGGTGTTTGCCGCTCCGCCGCTTGGTTCCGGGGTTTGTTGGTCGGTGCGGGGCGCCCGATGGCCTCAGCGCCATCTTAAAGGAGGTCAACCCCCGGGAGCTGAGGCACCCTCGGCTGGCGAGGTAAAAGCAAACACATCATATTCCTGTACATTAAGGATCGTCGGTGCTACAATAGGCTGCTAACCCACCAGGTCCAAGCATTGGTGATCAACAAGTAATATAAGCAAAACAGAGCCCAGAACAGCATCAAATTGTTTTCAGTGCCTGCCCTGCATTGGCCACTATCATGTTTTGTGCCATATCCTTTCTCTGGCTGATGTCCTCTGCTTGTCACTCCTCTTCGTTTATTCACGATTGAGTCTTGGCTCATATTCCGACTTTTTCCTTCTGCCAATGATTGTTCTCTCCTGCTCTGACCTTTCATCCCCCCCATTGAGCATTCTCCTGTGATCTGTCACTCATTTTCCCCTCAAAAGATACCTTTGTGAATGCATGACTTCATTCCCTCATGCACTACCATCTCCTTATTCTTCATTCATCGCAGTCTTGTTATGTCTTAGTTCCTTGATCTATTGCATTCACCCATTGACATTGCTGTGTCCCTGCATTCTTCCAAGAATGTGCCTCTTGCTCAATCCCCTCATAGACCACTATTCCCCCTTATCCCCTCATTGGTTGGTGTTTTGTGCTGGCTCCTTATTTTCCTCTCTGGCTGCTGTCTTATGCCATCTCCCAGCTCTTCATTGTCTCATTGAATGCTACCCTGTACTTTTAATCCGTCAGGCATTACAAGAGTTTGATGACCCCACTTTAGCCCAGCTATATTAACCATGTCTAAATCTAGTTTGCTATCAGAAAGCAGGACATTTCGACATGCAGAGCACAATATTTTTATATTGTGCAAATATTTTACTTCCAAATTGTGAATGTATATGTTTGTAATGCAAATATCCAAGCAAGAAAATAACTGAACGGCATTAAAATGAATAATGGCGCACTAAACCAATGTGAATTAAATGTATTTAACATAGAAGTGAACCAGTGGCAAATGGAAATCAGAATTTAAATAATATACAGGGTAATAGAATAGATTAGAAGATGTGAAAACAAATAATAGCAGTTAGCGTGCTTGTGGCTGTCACTGCATTTGAAAATGATGTGCAGTGTTCTAACTGATACTCAGTAGCACAGTTGGCAGCACTGTTGCTTCACAGCTCAAGGGTCCCAGGTTCAATTCCTGGCTTGGTTCACTGTCTGGAGTCTGCATGTTCTTCCCGTGCCTGCGCGTTTTGCTCCGGTTTCTTCCCACAAGTCCCAAAAGACGTGCTGTGAGGTAATTTGGACATTTTGAATTCTCCCTCTCTGTACCTGTACAGTGGCGACTCGGGGCTTTTCACAGTAACTTCATTGCAGTGTTAATGTAAGCCTACTTGTGAAAATAAAGATCATTATTAACTTCAGGTTAGTAAGCGAGTTTTTATGAGGTAGGAACCATTGAGAGATTCAGCTGACACCTTTAACTACAAGAGTAAAGATCAAGCATCATCTGAATCCTGAGATAAGATCACCCACACATTAATTATTGTTTTTTTACAGAATAGTGTGGATTTCTTAACATTTAGGAACATCACACTATCAGCTCTTCTTTTAGAATGATACGTGTTTTTAATTTGCATATCATTTACAATTTCTGTAACAATTTGTAAACACTGGGAGGCAAAACTAGAAACAAATTGAAACAGGGAAAACAAGCAGACCTCAAAGAAGTAATGATTTATGTCCCAACTTTAAAACATGTTTTGAAACAATTTTATAAATGAGACACAGCGCTGTATATTAGAGGACAAGGACACTACATTGAGCACATAGTTTTGGGTATTTGTACAATAATATGATACATCAGGTCCATTGGAGGAAAGGGACAGAATGGTTGGACAGAGGGACACAGGATCTATCCAACTATTTTTCCATCACAGCATGAAAGCGCAGAGGGTGGAAATGTGCGACTCCATTTGGTTAGCATGAAGGCAAAGAAAGTAAATTTACTCAATTGGATGAATATTTTAATGGATATGTTAAAGTTTAGAGGTATGAACAGAAGAATAGCAAGCAAATTAGAAATCAATTAGATGGGAGGAAAAATAAAATGAAAAGTCTGGCAGGTAATGAAGGGAAATAATGAAGAAGTTTATGAACAGACAGAAAGTAAAAGAAGTGTTAAAGAGAGGGTAGATGAAACAGATGGAAAAGGAACTCAAATTGTGATTGGCATGAAGGAATAATAGGAACATTTGGCCAGGATTTGAAATTCCCAGCTGAAGTCAACGGGCCTTTGGCTTGTCCGTCAAATTTTCTATCCCACCTGCGATGATTCCCGCCGTGGGTGGGATCAGAAAATCCTGAGCAATGATTAACGGAGTCCTTTGCCTCAGCTTTCAGAGTATGGTAGCGACCTTTCAGAGTGTGGGAGCATACTACAATTGTAAGGGTGTAAGAAGTTATGGAGCAATTAGATAGATTGACTATGAGGGAGATCTACTGAAAAAAAGATGTAACACAGTAAAAGCAGCTGAGGGCTCTGATGGAATGCACCAAATCATTGCTGAAAGAAGTCCGATCAGAAATAACAGAGGCTCTGATTGTAGCATTTCAAACATTGTTAGATCTGGAAGTTGTGCCAGAATACTGGGATGTTAACAGTGTATACCTCAGTTCAAAAAGGGGAAAGGAATAACTATAAAAGTCCGTTAAAGCCGCTAACATAAAATCAGACTGCCCTAGAAAATGGACTTAAATTAAGAACAGCCAGCATGGATTTGCAAAAGGCAAGGACAAGTTTAGTAGAATGTTCGAGGTAATAATGTCGTTTACTGATAAAAGAAATTCTGTGAAAGCCTTTGATGAGGGCTGCAGTAGAGGCATGCGTATAAAATAGAGACATGCTATTAAAGAGAGTATGGCAGCATAGATAATAAATGGGTTCAAGGACAGAAAACAGGTTAGTACTCAATGGATGTTTTTTGGATTGCAGAGATGTAAATAGTGATATATCCACAGGCTAGTGAAGGAATCATTCTTCTTAATATATATTTTAAAAACCTTTAATTGGGGACAAGGAACAAAATGTCACAATTTGCAGATGATACAAAAGGATGGATCATTGTTGTCTTTGAAAAGTACTGTTAACTTTAGAAGAACATGAAGAGTTAGTCGAATTGGAAGATAGACAAAATTACATGTAATGCAGAGAAATGTGAGATGATGGGCGCGATTCTCCCGAGTTACGAAAAATCGGGAAGCTGGCGTCAAAAACGGGCGCATTTGACGCCAGCCTCCGCCCCCCCGACCGGGAACCGATTCATCTCCCCGGTCGGGGCTAGCATCGCGCGGCCGTGAACGCCGGCATCGCAGGCTTAACGAATTTTGTTAAGCCCGCTAGCCAAAGTTAGCGACGGCTGACGCGTCAGATGACATCAGCCGCGCATGCGCGGATTGGACGACTCCAACCCGCGTATGCACGGATTACGTCATCGCGCATATGCGTGAAACCCGCGCATGCGCGGGCCGGTATGCCCCTCAGCCGCCCCGCGAATGGATCCAGCGGGGCAGCGGAGGGAGAAAGAGTGCGCGGGGTAAGTACCCGTTGCCCGCGATCGTGCCCACCAGTGGTACGGCCGTGCCAATCGGTGCCATGGTTCCCGAGAACGGGACTTTACGGCCGTTTTTACGAACGGTCAGAGCAGGTGTGTTTTACGCTTGTAAAAACGGCCGTAAAGGCCTTGGAAATCGGCCCATCGGCCAGGAGTGAATCGCTGCTCGCCGTAAAAAAACGGCGGGCAGCGATTCGTGTCGGGTGGGGGGAGAATAGCGGGAGGGCGTCGGACCAGCGTGTCCATAAAAATTTACGCCGCCCGCTATTCTCCGATTTTTCGTAAATCGGGAGAATCGCGCCCGATATGTTTTGGAAGGCTGAGTAAGGTGAGGACATATATATCAAATGGTAAAACTTGAAAAGATGTACAGTTAACAGAAAGTATTGTGGTTCAGATACACATATCTTTGAAAAGAATTTGATTAAATAATTAAAAATATTTTATATTTATGTATTTTTTAAAAAGCATTAAATTAAAACTAAATCTATACTAAGTATTGGTTAGGTTGCAATTAGAATATTGTACCTGTTTTAGGAAATATATCAATTCCATCAAAATGGTACAGGAAGATTCACTAAGAATTTACCAGGAATTAGACACTTTACTTTTGAGGGGAAACCAGAGAAATGTGACTATTTTCAGATATAGATAAACCATGACCTGGTTGAGGGGCTCAAAGGCCTCCTATTCCTTTGTCACTATTCTCATTGTTCAGTGACTTGTTATCGAGCGTCATTAATTTTAAATATCACTAATAGAACAGCAGAAGAGCTTTGAAGATCTTTTAAATGTAGAAAGGAAGAAAGCCGACTGAGTGTATTTTAAAAGGCACGATGTAAAGGTGTTGTTCATTTTACAAGCTTGGTCTTTTGTCCTGGCCTTGAGAAACAGAATCCAGACTCCTTGACAGTCTCAGTTTTGAATAGGATCCCAACAGCATAAATTGTGTCAGATATTTATCTCACAGATGCTTAATTATGTCTGTGCTGCCTCACAGCGCCCAAGGACCCTGGTTTGGTTCCAACCTTGGTTGACTCTGTGGAGTTTGCACTTTCTCCCCCTGTCTGCGTGAGTTTCCTCCGGGTGCTCCGGTTTCCTCCCCACAGTCCAACGATGTGCAAGCTCCGTGGATTGGCCATGCTAAATCGCCCCTTACTGTCCAAAGGTTAGGTGAGGTTACGGAAATAGGGCAGATGATGAGACATAGGTAGGTTGCTGTTTTAATAAACATTTTATTGAGGTATTTTTGGTATTGTAACAACAACAAACTATAAATATAGCGCAAAAGCCGTCTCCCTTCCTTACAGGTCCCACCTTTATTAACCCCCTACTCTAAGCTAAACTAACACTCCCCCGTCCCTGCTGCTGACGATTAATTTTCTGCGAAGAAGTCAACGAACGGTTGCCACCTCCGGACGAATCCTAACAGTGACCCTCTCGAGGCGAACTTGATTTTCTCCAAACAGAGAAAGCTAGCCATGTCCGATAGTCAGGTCTCCGACTTTGGGGGCTTTGAATCCCTCCAAGCTAATAGTAACCGTCTCCAGGCTACCAGGGAAGCAAAGGCCAGAACGTCTGCCTCTTTCTCCTCCTGGATTCCCGGGTCTTCCGACACCCCTAAAATCGCCACCTCTGGACTCAGTGCCACCCTTGGTTTGAACATCATGCACATGACATCTACAAACCCCTGCCAAAATCCCCTAAACTTTGGACATGTCCAGAACATGTGGACATGGTTCGCTGATCCTCCCGCACATTTTGCACACCTGTCTTCCATCCCAAAGAATCTGCCCATCCGGGCCACTGTCATGTGAGCCTGATGAACGACCTTGAATTGTATTATTCAATTGTATTATACTGAGCCTGGCACATGTTGCGGACGGGTTGACTCTACTCAACACATCCGCCCATAGACCATCCTCCATCTCTCCTCCCAGCTCCTCCTCCCACTTGCGCTTAATCTCCTCAGTCTGCGTCTCCCCTGACCCCATAAGTTCCTTGTAAATTTCCGAGACGCTTCCTTTCCTACTCGCCCTCTGGAAACTCCCCGTCCTGAATCCCCCTTAGCGGTAGGAGCGGGAAGGTTGACACCTGTTTACATAGGAAGTCCTGCACCTGCAGATACCTGAATTTGTTTCCCCTCACCAACCCAAACTTGTCCTCCAGCACCCTCATACTCTGAAAGCTCCCCTCTATAAACATGTCCCCCATCCTCTCAATCCCTGCTCTCCGCCATATTCAGAATCCCCCATCCATACTTTCCGGGAAAACCGGTGATTATTGCAGATTGGGGACCAGACCGATGCTCCCTCTGCTCCCACATGTCTCCCCCATTGCCCCCAGACTCCCAGGACCGCCACCACCATGGGGCTGGCAGAGTACCGTGCCGGCGGGAATGGCAGAGGCACAATTACCAACGCCCCCAGACTGGTGCTCTTGTATGAAGCCGCCTCCATACGCTCCCATGCCGACCCCTCCCCACCACGCACTTCCTGATCATGGCTATATTCGCCGCACAGTAATAGTTATTAAAATTTGGCAGCGCCAGTCCGCCCTCTCCCCGACTCCGCTCAAGCATTATCTTCCTTACTCGCGAGATCTTGCCCACCCAAACAAAGCCAGTGATAAATTTGTGCACCTGTTTTAAAAAGGACCGCGGAATAAAGATGGGGAGACACCGAAATACAAACAGGAACCTCGGAAGGACCTTCATCTTCACTGTCTGTACCCTCCCAGCCAGTGACAACGGAAGCGTGTCCCATCTCCGAAAATCATCCTTCATTTGGTCTACTAGTCGGGTCAGATTTAATTTATGCAGCCAGTCCCATTCCCGCGACACTTGAATGTCTAGATACCTAAAGCTTCCTCCTACTAATCTAAACGGCAGCTCCCCCAATTGCCTCTCCTGCCCCCTCGCCTGGACCACAAATATCTCACTTTTCCCCATATTTAGCTTATAACCCGAAAACCGGTCAAATTCCCCATGAATCCTCATGATTTCTTCCATCCCCTCTATTGGGTCAGATACATACAGAGCGAGACTCTGTGCTCCACAAGCCCCCCCCTCCAAGACCAGCCGCTTCCAGCCCCTTGAGGCTCTCAGAGCAATTGCCAGCGGCTCTATTGCTAGCGCGAACAGCAGTGGGTAGAGGGGGCATCCCTGTCTTGTCCCCCAGTGCAGTCTAAAATAGTCCAATGTTGTCCTATTTGTCCGTACGCTTGCCAGAGGAGCCTGATACAGCAACCTGACCCAGTCAATAAAGCCCCGCCCAAATCCGAACCGTCCCAGTACCTCCCACAGAGAATCCCATTCTACCGATCAAAAGCCTTTTCTGCATCCATTGCGATCACTACCTCCACCTCCCTACCTTTCGGGAGCATCATGATCACGTTTAACAGCCTTCTTACATTGGCCACCAACTGCCTACCCTTAACAAACCCCGTCTGGTCCTCCCCAATAACGTCCGGAACACCACACTCAATCCTGGAGGACAAAATGTTGGCCAGCAATTTGGCATCCACATTCAACAGGGATATCGGCCTGTAGGACACACACAGTTCCGGGTTCTTGTCCCGCTTCAGAATCAGCAAAATCATGGCATGTGACATCATCGGGGGCAGCACCCCTCTTTCCCTTGCCTCATTGAACATCCTCATCAACACCGGCCCCAATACCCCAAAAAACGTTTTATAAAACTCCACTGGGTACCTGTACTGCCCCGGGGTTTTACCTGACTGCATGGCCTTCAGACCCTCCACTATCTCTTCCAACCTGATTGGGGCCCCCAGCCCTTCTGCCAGCACCCCGTCCACCTTTGGGAAATTCAGCCCATCCAAGAAGTGCCTCTTCCCCTCCGGCCCCGTAGGGGGTTCCGACTTGTACAGCCTACTGTAGAAATCTCTAAACGCCTTATCACCCCTGCTGAATCTCCAACCAGGTTCCCATCTCCGTCATTTATTTTCCCTATCTCCCTGGCTGCCTCCCTCTTTCTAAGCTGCTGTGCAAGCAGTCTGCTGGCCTTCTGTCCATGCTCATAGATCTCCCCCTTCGCCTTTCTCAGCTGCTCCACTGCCCTCCCTGTGGTTAATAGCCGAACTCTGCCTGTAGCCTCCGCTGTTCTCTTAAAAGTCCTGCTTCTGGGGTCTCTGATTACCTCCTGTCGATGTGTAGTATCTCCTTTACCAGTCAGTCCGTCTCTGCCCTGTCCATCGTCTCCCTATGGGCCCGTATCGAGATCACCTCCCTCTGACCACCGCTTTCAGTGCTTCCCAGATCACCGCTGCTGAAATTTCCAGGTAGTTCTGAATACATTTCCTCAGCCGCCCGCACACCCCTTCATCAGCCAAAAGACCCACATCTAACCTCCATTGTGGGCGCTGGTTACTGTCTTTACTAACCTGCAGGTCAACCCAGTGCGGCCCAGTGCGGAGCATGGTCTGAGATTGTGATCGCCGAGTACCCCGTGTCCACCACCCCTCCAGTAAGGCCTTGCTCAAAATAAAGAAATCAATCCGGGAGTACACTTTATGCACATGTGAGTAGAAGGAGACCTCCTTCACCCTCGGCTACCCAAATCTCCATGGATCCACCCCCCCCCCCCCCCCCCCCCCCATCAGCTCCATGAACCCTTTTAGTTCCTTTGCCATTGCTGGCACCCTGCCCGTTTTCGAGCTTGACCGGTCCAAGCCAGGGTCAATACCTGTGTTGAAGTCCCATCCCATGATCAACCTGTGCGAGTCCAGGTCCGGTATCTTCCCCAGCATCCTCTTTATAAACTCCACATCATCCCAATTTGGCGCATACACATTTACTAATGCCACCTGCACCCCCTCCAGTTTCCCACTGACCATAATGCATCGACCTCCCACATCAGAGACTATTCTACCCGCCTCAAACATCACCCACTTATTGATCAGGATCGCGACCCCTCTAGTCTTTCAGTCTAGTCCTGAGTGAAAGACCTGACTGACCCAGCCTTTCCTCAATCTAATCTGGCCAGTTACTCTTAAGGTGCGACTCCTGCAACATTACCACGTCTGCCTTTACTCCCCTAAGATGCGCGAACACAAGTGTCCTCTTGACCGGCGCATTTAACCCTCGAACATTCCAGGTGATCAGCCTAGTTGGGGGGGGGGGGGTGGCACATTTCCTCCCCCCCCCCCCCCCCCCCCCCCCTTGTTCGCCGATCAGCCATTTCCATTTGTTCTAGAAGTGCTTTGCAGAGAGAACAAGCTAGATATTTTAAAGAAAAAAAGGGGCAGCAGGGTAGCATGGTGGTTAGCATAAATGCTTCACAGCTCCAGGGTCCCAGGTTCGATTCCCGGCTGGGTCACTGTCTGTGTGGAGTCTGCACGTCCTCCCCGTGTGCGTGGGTTTCCTCCGGGTGCTCCGGTTTCCTCCCACAGTCCAAAGATGTGCGGGTTAGGTGGATTGGCCATGCTAAATTGCCCGTAGTGTCCTAGAAAAAGTAAGGTTAAGGGGGAGTTGTTGGGTTACGGGTATAGGGTGGATACGTGGGTTTGAGTAGGGTGATCATGGCTTGGCGCAACATTGAGGGCCGAAGGGCCTGTTCTGTGCTGTACTGTTCTATGTTCTATGTTCCTTTTTTGGGCCCGCCTCCAGCCCATGGTCCGCACCTCCACCGGTCCGCCCCAAGGCAGTCTCCGTCCCCAACCTCCACTCTGTCCCTTAGCCCAAGTCCCTCCCTCGTAAGCAGAACATTTACCGCCCCTCCCCCCCGGTAACAACAGTCTGTAACCCAACCCCTCTAATAAACCAAACATGCACCCCCCCCCCCCCCACTGTGCTTCCATGAGCTAGCCCGCCTAGCTAGCTTGGTGGCTCCCATCCCTGGAGTTGGATAGTCTCCCACCTATTGTTCCCTCCCCAACCCCCTCCCATACAAACATACTCCAACATCAAACAATCACCACACAATTGCCCGACAGAAAAACACCAAGATCACCTCCATCCCCTAAGAGTGCAAATGAAAACCTTAACTCACTCAGCTCTACCGCTATTCCCAAATCAATGCAAAAGGCATTACAAACAACTTCGACAAAACGAAAAATGAAAAACTTTTTTAAAAAAAGATAGGAAAAACAAGAAAAAAACAAGAACGTTGCAGCAAAGTTCAAAAGTTCTCAGTCCACCACCAGTCCTTTCCTTTTCGCGAAGTCCAGCGCGTCCTCAGGCGACTCGAAATAAAAGTGCTGTTCCTCGTACGTGACCCAGAGACGGGCCGGGTTCAACAGCTCAAACTTCACCTTTTTCTTAAAAAGGACCTAATCTGGTTGAAGCCTGCTCTTCTCCTGGCCACCTCCACACTCAGGTCTTGGTAAACCCACAGGATACTGTTGTCCCACTTAAGCTCCTTGTCTGCTTGGCCCACTGTGGAATGCGCTCCTTATCCTAGTACCTGTGGAATCTCACCACCACTGCCCTCGGGGGGGGGGGGGGGGGGGGGGTTCTCCCATTCGCGGCTTCCTCGCGAGCGCTCTGTGAGCCCTGTCCACCTCCAAGGGTCGGGAGAGTGTCCCCTCCCCCAGCAGCTTCTCAAACATACCCGCTATGTATGCCCCAGCGTCCGCTCCTTCGGAACCCTCTGGGAGCCCAATGGTTCTCAAGTTCTGCTGTTGGGACCTATTCTGTAGGTCATCCACCTTCTCCAGCAGCCTTTTTGCTGGTCTCTCAGCATCCCCACCTCCAGCTCCACAGCAGTTTGATGTTCCTCCTGCTTAGCCAGTGCCTTCTCTATTTTCTGGATTGCCCGCTCTTGGGTGTCCAATCTAAGCTCCAGCCGCTCAATTGACTCTTTTATCGGGTCCAAGCAGTCCCGTTTCTGCTTAGCAAAGCCTTCCTGAATAACTTGCATCAGCTGCTCCATTGACCGCTGGGTCGACAAACCACAGGTTCGGTCCTCTGCCATGCTGTCTCCTGCTGCAGCTTCAGCCCAAGCCTTCTCTGCCTTTCTGTTTCTGCTTTTACGAGCCCCTCTCGTCCTTCTCTCCATGCACCGATGTGGGAATTCAGTACACAATTGCCTCTGTCATCAGTTTTACAATTCAAGACCGGTAGAAAATCGGGGGAAAAGGTCCAAAAGTCCGATCAGAGCGGGAGCCACCAAATGTGCGACTTACTCCTTAATAGCCGCCACCGGAAGTGGGGGGTGGTGCAGGCTTGATGGGTTGAATGCACTAGGGATTCTATAATTTTCTGATGGAGCAGGCTCGAAGGGTTGAATGCACCCCTGCCCCCTTCTATTTCTTATGTTTTTATGGTCTTATTTTCTTTGAGGCATAGTATGAAGAACTCCCTGGTTGTAAACACTCACATGTGCAGTTATGGCATATTTACTGTGATGTGCCACCGGTGACTGGCTTTTAAAGTGTTTCAGATAATTTTTAGGCACGTTTAAATTTCTGCCTTGGGAAATGTGTTCTCTCACTTTAGATGATAACTGTTGTGGAAGTCACTTGTGAATGATACAAATCCTCTGGGTAAATATTTATTTGATATATTTTTATTGTTTTGGCTCAGAAGCATTTCATTGAAAGCTTTTATTTCAAATCACTGAACACTGTGTCCCACTAGGTGGGGTTACATGTTCAAATTCTGGAGAAATTGCAATGTGAAACTTGTATACAAAACTTAGATGACTGTCAACGTTTAGATGGGGATAGGGGAAGGAGGGAGATCAGAAGCTCAGAGGAACATAGGTAAAGAAAGATCAAGATAGACAGAGCAGCAGAGAAGAAGGTGGAGAGAAAGGTTTAGGAGGAAATTTGATACAGGTATTTAATAGAAAGCGAAAATGTTTTCAGTGGTTGAAGGTTCAATCATCAGAGGGCCCAGATTTTAGGTGATTTAGGTGAGAATCGAACCAGAGAGGACATGACCAGAAACATTTTAATGCAACATTTTATGCAGCAAGTTTTAAAAACATTTATTTGTGGGATGTGAGTTTTGCTGGCTCGGCCAATATTTATTGCCCATCTCTAATTGCCCTTGAGAATGTGGTTATAAGCTGCTGAAGTGAACTGCTGTAGTGTGTGATATAGGTACATCCACAGTGATGTCAGGGAGGGAGTTCCAGGATTCTGATGCAGAGACAGTGAAGGAACGGTGATATATTTCCAATCCAGGATTGTGGAATGGCTTGGAAGGGAACTTCCAGGTGGTGGTGTTCCAATGTACCCGCTGCCCTTATCCTTTTAGATGGTAGCTGTCATGTGTTTGGAAGGTGCTGCCAAAGGATCCTTGGTGAGTTTCTACAGCACATCTTGTAGATGGTACACACTGCTGCCACTGGTCAGCAGTGGTAGAGGGAGTAAGTGTATGTGAAAACGGTGTCAATCAAGCAGGTTGTTTTGTCCGGGATGGTGTCAAGCTTTTTGAGTGTTGCTGGAGCTGCAAGTATCCAGGCAAGTGGTGGGTGTTCCATCACACTAATAACTTGTACCTTGTAGATGGCGTACAGACTTTGAGGACTCAGGAGGTGAGTTATTCGCCGCGGGATTCCTAGAATCTGACTTGCTCTTGTAGCCACAGTATTTATATGGCTAGTCCAGTTCAGTTTCTGGTCAGTGATAACCTGTGCTGATGGTGGGGGATTCAGTGATGGTAATGCCATTGAATATCAAGGAATGATGGTTAGATTCACGCTTTTGATGATGGTCATTGACTGGCACTTGTGTGGTGCAAATGTTAGTTGCCATTTTTCAGACCAAGCCTGGATATTGATATTATTGAGGTCTTGCTGCATTTGGGCATAGCGTGTTTATAATTTGGAATGCTTTGTCTGATGAGGCAGTGGACACAGGATTCAATAGTCATCTTCAAAAGGGAACTGGATCAATTCCTGAAGGAGAAAAAAATTGAAAGGATGTGAGGAAAAAGTGCAGGATTGGAACTATCTAGATTGCTCTGTAAGAGAACCCAGACTTAATGGACAAAATGGCCTCCTTGTTGTAATATTCTATTCCAAACTGTTCAAGCCTTATGATGCTCTTCTCATTCCAGACTTTAAACCCATTTTGTTGTAACTAGTACCCTCTGATTTATTTTGCCAGGTTAGGGAGTAGAGGGGCAGCCGTGGAATCAATAATGTTTATGCAACCAGAGCATGCTCCTTTGCTTTTCTAGTCTCTGTGGATGCATTAAGGGCAGATTAGGGTAAGGAACGATTAATTGGGAGGTTTCAACATCCACGCCATACAAGGTTCTACAGTCAGGTTATATTCCAAGTAACAATATCACTGAATTGGGCTGCTCAGTAATTATGTCTAAAGTGTGGGAGGTTCAGTATTTCTTGTGATGATCGAAATAAAGACCCGTTTTTTATTTCGATCCATGAGGTATCATCACTATTGGCAGAATGATGATGATATTTTCAGATGCTTGGATATGGCAGCTTATTGCTGGATTTGATTCTTGTGAAGTACGTTTGCTCTGCAGGTGGTTTCACTTCACAATCAGTATTTTTGTTTAGTAATTGTTGTTTCCCACGGACAATGCTTTTTAAAAAAAAACTAAGGATGCAGAGTTGTTGGGCAGTATTTTCCCACAGGCCTCAAGTTCCCGATGTTGGGACCAAATGGAGGTCCCGAGCCTGCGCTTGTCGGAAGCTCGCCACCTGCAGCATTTGTCCCATAGGCTGCCTCTTCATTGGCTGTCACTGTACTCGTCACCCTAATGCGGCTGGCCCACCCAGAGGGTTGGCAGCCCTATCTGAAAGGCTGTTGAGGCAGGCAGAAGATCTTGGAGGCACCCTTGAAGATTTAAAAACAAATAATTATTTTAGAGGGTGGAAGGTGGTAGGTACCTCGGACTGGCAAAGAAATCCCTCCGTTTGGCTGTTTGGGCCCATGGGGGAATAGCTTATGTGGGTTGGAGCCTGTGACTGCTGGAACCTTGTTCTTCCACAAAAGGCTGCACTGTTAAACTACACAGTACTCTGCTGAATACTGGTGAGGCTGGAAAATTAACCCAATAGGGCCGTAAACATGTAAATTAGCTGCCACATCATGGAGGTGAAAGTGCCTTGGCTTCAGGAATACACGAGGAGCTGTCCCAACACACCTCTATTTCCCAGCACCCCCATCTTCAAGTCAGGAAAATTCTGCCCTGTGGTCTTTGTTAAGCTATTGGTGTATTTACAGTGAATACACTGTGCAATCAGACTATGTTGAGCCTGAACAGTAAGATCCCATAAATTTAAACTCTAGTGGAGTACTTTTTATGGTTATAGATTATGGTACTGTAACAAAATTAATTATGTATCTCACAATATTTAAAAGGAAAGGGATATAATGTGTAGGATTCTGTTTATACAGTGAGTAGGAGTAGTTTACTGCATGAACATGTGAGGCCGCCTTACTGAAAACTGCTCACAAACTTCAGTTTGTTTGGATAGTTAAGGAAGCAACAGCAATTAGCCATGTTTTGACATCAGTATGAGTCCATGTAGCACTTCCCCACAGGGATTGTTGGAACAGGTTGAAAATGAAATGGGCTGAGGGAGAAAGTCTTCCTGGCTGGAATCTTCAATGAGCTGTCTTATCTGCTCATCAGCTGTCAGGCAGAGCAGTTCAGAGCGAGAAGGCCACTTTAGAATTTAAACAGGTCAGACAAGGGTGATGGTTTTGGACAGAGGGCTGCTTGGGATCACCATGCCAAGAGTGATCTTCAGCTTGCCCAGGGCTGGAAGGGGCAGTCCAGACACGGGACCGCTACCCTGAGGGAGGGATCGGGGTCAACCCCTTACCCTAAGCCCGAGCCTACCCACCCTAGCCTGGTGTATTGGACCCCAGGGATGAGGGGGTGGTCTCAGAGGATGTTTGCACATGTGTCAAGCTTTGCAGCTTCCAGGTTTGAATACAGATTAACATTTTTTAAAAAATTTAAGAGTACCCAATTTTATTTTCCAATTAAGAGGATATTTAGCGTGGGCAGTCCACCTACAGTGCACATCTTTTTGGATTCTGGGGCTGCGATCCACGCAGACATGGGGAGAATGTGCAAACTCCACACGGACAGTGACCCGGGGCCGGGATCGAACCCGGGTCCCTGGCGCTGTGAGGCAGCAGTGTTAACCACTGCGCCACAACTCTGCCCAGGAATACAGATTAAAATTAAAGAAAGAACCAAGAAGTGCTGGAAATCTGAAATAAAAGATGAGTTGCACCAAACATTCAACATATGAAAATTGAACAAATGTACAAACACAGGGAAGGAATAGGTCCTTGAGCTGCTTGACCCTGTTCCACCTTTTAATGAGATACTGATCTGTAACCTAGTACCAATCACAAGTCTGGAAGTTTCCTTCAAATTGTCAATTTACACCCTCCTTAAAGAATAAACCTTTTACCTGTCCATTCTTGCACATGAATGCCCAAACCCTCCTTCCCTTTTTCTCACATGTCCTCCTAAATCAATGGCCATTGTTCCTGTGACTCCATCTTGTGATGAATGGAAGACTCTGGTATATATATATATATATAAAAAAATATATATATATATATCAGGCTGGATTCTCGCCATCGGGATGCACCGTTTTGCCAGAAGCCCGGGGGTTTCCTTACAGCGTGGGGCTGCCCCACAATGGGAAGCCCCATTGACCAACTGGTGAAACGGAGCATTGCTTTTAAAAATTCACATCCTTGATTTTGAGTCCCTCCATGACATTGCTGTTCCATTTTTCTGTAATCTCTTCCAGACTCACAACACTCCAAGATACCTGTACTCCTCTAATTCTGGCCTCTTGAGAATGCCTGATATTAATCGCTCCACTTTAGTGGATGTGCCTTCAGCTACTGAGGCTCTTGGCTCTGGAATTTCATCCCTAAACTGTTGCCTCCCTTAAGATGTTCTTTAAAACTATGTTTTTGGATATCTGCCCCAATATCTTTTTTATGTGTCTCAGCATCAAATTTTGTTTTGGAAACTCCTGTGATTTGCCTTGGGACACTTATTACATTAAGGGTGCTTTATAAATTGTTTCTGTTGGCTCCATATTCTTTTGTATCCCCGGTTTGCAAAGATTTATTGATTGCAGATTTAAAATGTTGAATTGAGCTAGTTTCTACCGCTTAATTTTGTGGGTGGGAGTTCCAGACTTCTATCATTCTTTGGGTGAAGAAGCGTTTCATTATGCCTCTCATGAATGGCCTGTCTCTGATTCTAAGTTCTTGGGCGTGATTCTCGCAAAGAATTTCTAAGTTCATTTGTTGCGGGTTTTTCAGGGAGTTTCTCACCGGTTTAGCCCACACTTCGGGCGCGGTTCTCCGGCCTCGTTCTCTCGCTCAAGCGAAACGAGGCCGGTGAACAGCGGGAGAGGCAGAAAAATGAGAACTGCGTCGGGCGCCAGACAGTTTGCGATGCAACCGGCCAGTCCCCATCGGCGAAATCGGGATCTCGCCGTAGCATGGCAAGAAACGAATTATCACAGTTTAAGCCACATTTCCATACAATTAATGAGAGCCACCCCTAAACCAACAGCCTCCCGCGATTCAGCAGCCTCCCTAGCAAGTGGTCACGCTGGTGCCGATTACTCCTTTTGAAAAACGTGAACCTGGCGGATGGGCTTCTGTGGTGAGCCAAGGTGAGTAGCCATCTTTGCTCACAGACAAAGAGCCCAGGGGGCGTTGCACATGCCAACTTAGTGTTCGGTGAGGGGGTGGGGGAACCCTGGCTGGGGGTGGGGGCCCCTCCGCAGGGATTGGCTGCCTTGGGGGGGGTGGGGGGGAGGCAACTGCACGTGGCACCAACATGCCAACCCCGGATCATGTGCACACGTTCTGGTAGCAACCCTTGTCCCTGCCTGTGTGCCCCACCAACCATCCATAACCCCCATCAATTGCTGAGAAGGGGGTTGAAGGTGGTGAAGGGTGGAGGGAAGAATTGGGGTCACATGGAAAGTTGTGGCGTGGATGCTCCCGTGGGGACGGAAAGGTCTCAGCAGGGGGAGGGGGGGGGCATTGTTGTTAGTGTCTACTCACTCATGCTACCCAGTGTAGGTCATTGACCTTTTTCCTGCACTGGGGGCCTGTCCTCCTGCTCACACTCCCGGTGCACAAAGCTGCCGCCACCTCACCCCAGGCAGCACTGGCTGCCCTCGGGGAAACAGGACATCCCTCCTGGCTTCCACAGTGTCTAGCAGCCTCCCCAGGTCAGCGTCCCCGAATCTTGGGCCTGTCTCCTGGGCACCATTGTTGCGAGCTGGCTGGGTTGGCCGAACAAGTGCAGTTTATGTGCTGCTCAACCTTGTTAGTGGGTGGCTGGCGAGTGCGGTGCTGGCGAATCAGCTGGTAAATCTTCATTTGGGGTGAGAAACCATAAGACCTCGTTAAGCGGACCAATTAATGTTGATTTGCGTTGCCGGTCTCGCCAAGTGAGGTAATCTCGCTATGGGGTTTCTGGGGGTTCCCCCCTCCTCAGAGCCCCTCACTCCCACTTACAGGCCCCTCCTCTTCGAGGCTCCCCACCCGTCACCCCCCCAACTTCTCAGAGGTCTCTACATACCTGCCCCGTACACCCCCACCCTTGAAACCCCTCGCTATCGTCCTTCCACGGACATGGCCTGGACCCTTTGCAGTGCCAACTGGGCACACTAGCATTGCCACCCTGGCACCCAGGCAGTGCTCCTGCCAGCTTTGCAGTGCAGGGTGGCAGTGCCAAAGTGCCAGATGGGCAGTGCCAAAGTGACCGTGTTCCAGGCGCAGGGTCAGGGAGTCACCATTCACCGACTCTGGCCTTCCAAGGGTCTCCGATAGCCGACAGGCACCCCCATGATCGACTCCGCCTGGTCCACGTTTTTGTGGACCAGTGCAGAACTGCGCTCGGCTGCGGCCTCACTGGGGAGGCCGGGTGATCCGGTGACGCCGATGGATCCCGGGTAAGTTCGCAGAAGTCAGTTTAGAACCGGCTTCGGCACGTGCCATTTGGTCCCGCCCATGTGGGCGTGTTTATGACTCCGACGCCTCGTGGGACTTGGGTGAATTCCGCGTGGTGTGAAGACTACCGGGAAGCCCGCGAGAGGGCTCTCCCAGCATTCACCGGCCACACCGCACTCGAGCGAGAGCGCCACGCGACTGGTGGATCGCGCCCGATGAATCCTTTCTTAGACTCTCACCTGCAGGAAAGGTTTCTCCTTCTATCCCTATGTGGCTCAGATGGATCTAACCGGAGTTTATATAGCACCAATAAAACCTATTCCCTTTTATATCATAACTCTCTTCATTACCCTTTTTGATTTTTATTTGTACCCTGCTACTACATTTTAATGGTCTATGTACATGGATCCCAAAATTTCTTTGGATCTGCACTTTCTGTTCACAATTTAACCATTGCTCGATCTATCCTTTCTTGTTCCAAAATGGGTGACCACTCCTTTCAATGAAATCCACCTGCCAAAGTTTTTCACACTCATTTAATCTGTCAACATATTTCTGCTATGATATGCTCCCACCTGCACCATTTATAATCCCACCAATCTTTGTGTCATCGGCCAACTCGGATATATGACTCTCTGTTGCATTATTTGGCATTAATAAATAATATAGTTGAGGTCCCAGCACGAATCTTGTGGGACACCACATGTCACTTTCTTCCTACTCGATACTAGTTACAATGTTCTGATGTCTCCTTTATTTGGAGACATCCAAAAATGCCACGGCATGTCTGTTTTCTATACCTCTGCTGATTAATAATTGTTCATTAGGGGCAGCACAGTAGCATGGTGGTTAGCATAAATGCTTCACAGCTCCAGGGTCCCAGGTTCGGTTCCCGGCTGGGTCACTGTCTGTGCGGAGTCTGCACGTCCTCCCCGTGTGTGTGTGGGTTTCCTCCGGGTGCTCCGGTTTCCTCCCACAGTCCAAAGATGTGCGGGTTAGGTGGATTGGCCATGCTAAATTGCCCGTAGTGTCCTAAAAAAGTAAGGTTGGGGGGGTGGGGGGGTTGTTGGGTTACGGGTATAGGGTGTATACGTGGGTTTGAGTAGGGTGATCATTGCTCGGCACAACATCGAGGGCTGAAGGGCCTGTTCTGTGCTGTACTGTTCTATGTTCTATTTCCAGTATATTTTGAAAATATTGATGTTCTCAGATCACAGAGCTCTCCAGGTTGTGAAATTATTTCAAAATTTTCTTCAGTTTAACGAGATCTGACACTTTTTTCTTGGAAATCCTAACTGAACTGCAATTACCTGGTTCATAACTGCTGCACCATTGTAAAATGAATTAAAATTATTAATAGCTTAACAGGGCAGCTGAAAAATGCCCAGAGAGCAACTCATTCAAATCAAGATTCTGTTGACAAAAGGGTTAACAATGAAACACTAAATCAAATGGCAATTGTTTTTACAATTAACTTATTTTAGTGAAAATAAATTAATTCTTAAATTCAAGTTTCAGTTGCTGTGAAATTTCAAGCAATTATGCAAATGCCCCATCAACATTGAATGTGGGAGCAGTCAAAGATGGTTTAAGATTATTACACTGCAAGGGAAGCTATCCGCATATGTAATGAGGTGGTACATTTGTTATGGTACTTAGTTTTGTGGGTGATATCAGAAGGACATTCGGCTTGGTGTATGGGCTGCCTTTTTTTCATCTCCATTTGGTTTCCTCGCCTCCTTTCCTAAAACAGCTAATTCACGATGGAGTATGGTTTCACCCTCAATACCCATAAAAGATAACAGACTGTTCTGAAATTTCAAATCTGTACCCTTCATCAGCAATCCTCCAATACCATACCAAAGTGGCTATGCTGTATGTGTAACCCTGAATAGTGAGTGAGGGAAGGCTGTTCGGCTGTGGGACCATTACATTTGAGCCTAATACCTTTTCAGCAGTGACACAGCAGATTTATCAGCAGTAATCGTCGAAAAGTGCAACAGAATGTAGGCACAATAGGTAATCTGGTGAACAACAAAAAGTTGATTGCTTCCTCTTCCCCCTAGTACGCTATTGGATAAATGAGCTCTTGTGGCTTGGTTGAGAAAGGGCAGTACGGTAGCATAGTGGTTAGCCCAGTTGCTTTACAGCACCAGGTTCCCAGGTTAGATTCCCGGCTTGGGTCACTGGCTGTGTGGAGTATGCACTTTGTCTCCATATCTGTGTGGGTTTCCTCGGGGTGTGCTCTGGTTTCCTCCCACAGTCGAACGATGTGCAGGTTAGATGGATTGGCCATGCTGAATTGCCCTTAGTGTCCAAAAAGGTTGGGTGGGGTTACGGGGATAGAGCAATGGTGTGGGCTTGGGTAGGGTGCCTTTCCAAGGGCTGGTGCAAACTTGATGGGCTGAATGGCCTCCTTCTGCACTATAAATTCTATGATTTTATGATTAGCCTGTTGAAACCCAGAGAAAACATTGCCTGATTGACAGCCCGGGCTCTATAATCTATGCTATCAATTTCACAAAGTTTCTTTAGGCAAGGTAAAGAGGTTTCAAGTTTTTTGTAATTTCAGCTGCTGAGACTTTAAACGTAGGAATATAGGAACAGGAGTAGGCCATTCAGCCCCTCGAGACTGTCCCGCCATTCAATTAAATTATGATAGATCTGTGACCGAAATCCATGGGCGCGATTCTCCCATCGGGCGGCCACTCTGCTCTATGCTTTTTTGGTCCAAAATGGATAACCTCACACTTGTTTACAGTAAATTTCATCTGCCACAATTTTGTCCACTCACTTAGCCTGTCAATATCGCTTGCAATTTTATGCTGTCTTTCTATGCCATCATCCAAGTCATTGATGAATTGTGTGAATAACTGAGACCCCAACACAGATACCTCTAGTCACCTCCTGCCAATTAGAGCAATTACCCATTATCCCCAATCTCTGTCACCAGCCACTCAACCAATTTCCTAATGTCAATAATTTTCCCTCAACTCCATGGGCTTCCACCTTAGTTAACAGCCTCTTATGTGGGACTTTATCAAATGCCTTCTCGAAGTCCATAGACATTCCCCTGTCCACTATCTTAGTCACCTCTTCAAAAATTCAATTAGATTAGTCTACCTCCTACCCTCACAAATCCCCATGCTGGCTCTCCCCGATCGTCCAAAATGTTTCAAGGTGTTTAGTTATTCCATCCCTGATTATAGACTCCAGAGGTTTCCCCCACCACAGATGTTAGACTAACTGGTCTATAATTCCCTGGTTTCCCCTTTCACTCTTTTTAAAAGGTGAAGTGACATGAGCAATTTCCCAATCCAAGAAGGACTACTCCTGAATCTCAGGAACTCTGGAAGATTATAGTTAGGACATCTACAAGGTGCTCCCCTACTTCCTTTAACAACCTGGGATGGAAACCAACAGGTCCTGGGGATTTGTCACTCTTTAGTTCCATTAATTTCCTAGTTACTGATGCTGTACTTATATTAATTGTATTAAGTTCCTGTCCTCTCGACTATTAATTTTTTTGTGACTTCTGGAAAGTTATCCTCCTCTTCAACTGTAAATAGTGAGGCAGTAATTGTTCAACACCTCTGCTATTTCCCCATTATCACTGGCAATATCTCCATTTTCAGATTTTAGTGGGCCTACATTGCTTCACCACCTGCTTTCCTTGATATAACTATAACATTTCTTCTTATTGGTTTTGATGTTCCTTGCAAGTTTCTTTTCAGAATCCCTTTTAGTAGCTCTTATAAGCTGCTTTGTGACCCTTTGCTGGTCCTTGTACCAATCCCATTCGTCCGCATCTGCTATGTCTTACATTTTTGTAAGCCCTTTCTTTTAGTTTTATGCTGTCCTGAACCTCTTTATTTGTCCATAGCTTTTTTTTTGTGAAGGTGCCTTTTGCCCTTAGATATATATACTTGTTCTGTATCTCGTTAAATGTTTCTTTAAATATTCTCCACTGATCTTCAATCGTTTGACCCATTAACAGATTTTCAGTTTACCGTGGACAGTCTCTGCCGTCACCTCATTAAAGTCAGCCTTACACAAGTCTAAAATTTTAGTATCTGAAATGCTACACTGGATTCAAAAATATTGTAATCACTATTTGTTAAATGTTCGCGTGCAGTTGGGCTACTACTTAAATTTGGCTCATTACTCATAACTAAATCGAATATTGCCTGTCCCCTTATTGCATCTGTAGAAAACTATCCCGGACACATTCCAGAAATTCACTACCTTTCTGACAGGTGCTTGTCCAACTCTCCCAATCTATGTATAAGTTGGAATCCCCTAATAATACTACTCTGCCTTTGCTACATACTTGCCTAATTTCTGCCTTCATACAATCTAGCACCTCAGAACTACTAGCAGGGGGTCGATACGGAACATTCATTACAGGTTTTGATCCTTTTTTGTTCCTCAGTTCCACCCATTTGGTCTCAACTGGATGCTTTCCCTCATTATATCCTCCGTCACCATTGAGGTGATATTATTTCTAATCAGTAAGGCTACTCCACTCCTCTGCCATATTCTCAGTCCCTCATGTCCACTTTATAACCAGCTATGTTTAGATCCCAGTCCCGACCATCCTGCAGCCATGTCTCTGTAATAGCAACTACATCATAATCTTCAATTTGCACTTGAGCCTGCAGGTCATCTAGTTTATTCCTTACTCTCGGTACTAAAACTTTATTGGTTTATTTCCCCTAACCTGTCCCTCAGGACTGAAGTTTTATTTGTTCGGGGGGGGGGGGGGGGGGGGCAGCATCAGACATCCCCAGGATATACAGTGTTGTAAAACCATTCAAATTGTTGAATTGACAAGGGCAGAGTTGCTGGCGGGTAAGATCTCCAGGATGGTATGTTGCCTACTGGTGCTAGGGTTAAGGGTGTCTCGCAATGGTTACAGGACATTCTGGAGGGGGAGGTAAACAGCCAGTGGTCATGTCACACATTGATACCAACGTAAAAAGTTGGGATGTGCCTTAACGCACGGAGCATTCGCAATGAAGTGGATGAACTAATCGTGCAAATAGAAGTGAACAGGTATGATATAATCGGGATTACGGAGACATGGTTGCAGGGTGACCAGGGTTGGGAACTGAATGTCCAGGGGTATTCAGTATTTAGGAAAGACAGACAAAAAGGAAAGGGTGGTGGAGTTGCATTACTAGTCAAGGAGGAAATTAACACAATAGTGAGGGAGGATATTAGCTACGACAATGTGGAATCTGTATGGGTAGAGCTGTGAAACAGCAGGGGGCACAAAGATGTTAGTAGGTGTCATATATAGACCTCCCAAACTGCTGCGATATTGTTGGGAATGGCATTAAGCAGGAAATTAGAGACGCATGTTGTTATGGGCCAGCGTTTAGAGAACACCAAACTGTATCATGGATTTCACCTGACCCACAACTTTTAATAGATTTTGGTTATGTGGAGCACAAGGGCCCACTCTACAGGTGTGATGCAGCAGAGATCTAAAGTACTTTTAAAACAAAACAATGTTTATTCTATGAATCCAGTTAACATTTTCTCAACACACAGTAAACATTTTGGCAACTATCAGCTCAAATACTCCCCCAAGGAATACAGTACTCTATTAATAACCCTTAATCTTTCCTAGCAACATCCATAAGACAAATACCCTCTTTAATAAAGACAGCGGGTTTAAATTCTCTACTGAGAGCAGTTATCACATTTAAATTAGCAAGTGATCTGAAGACATTCTTTACATGCAGAGAGAGATCAAAATTACACATTTTTTGGCTGGATGCAGCTCCAACTATGAAAACGAAACTAAAACACAGACACACACCAGCTTTTTGCTCAAAGTGAAAGTAAAGAGCCACAGACCAAAACCCAGCTCCACCCACACTCTGACATCACTGCAGCTATTTGATAAACACCCATTTCTTAAAGGTACTCTCACATGACAATGTGATAAAAGAACAACTGTAATTATGGGTGATTTTAATCTGCATATAGATTGGGAAAATTAAATTAGCCACAATGCCATAGAGGAGGAATTCCTGGAGTGTATGCAGGATGGATTTCTGGATCAATATGTCTGAGACTAGGGTCCTGAATCTTAACAAAGGAAACTACGATAAAATGAGGTGTGAGTTGGCTGTGATCGATTGGGGAATGTTACTTAAAGGGATAACATTAGATCGGCAATGGCAAACATTCAAAGGGCGCATGGAGTAACTGCAACAATTCTTTATTCCTGTCTGGCACTAAAGTAAAATGGGAAAGCTGGCTAATCCATGGTTTACAAGGGGAATTAGGGATAATATTCAATCCCAGGAAGTAATATATAAATTGACCAAGAAAAACAATAGGTCTGCGGTTTGGGAGCTGTTTAGAATTCAGCAAAGAAAGAGCATGGTGGCGCAGTGGTTAGCAATGCTGCCTATGGTGCTGAGGATCCAGGTTCGATCCCAGGTTACTGTCTGTGTGAAGTTTGCACATTCTCCCCGTGTCTGTGTGGGGTCCACCCCCACAACCCAAAGATGTGCAGTTAAGGTGGATTGGCCACACTAAATTGGAAAACACCTAATTGGATATTCAAAGTTTATTTTTTTTTAATTCAGCTAAGAAGGGGAAAGTAAGCTTGCAGGTAACATAACAACTGACTGTAATGGTCTCTATAAGTAAAGGCTTCTCTTGGTATGTGAAGGGAAAAAGATTGGTGAAGACAAATGTAGGTCCCTTACAGCCTGAAACAGGGTAATGTATTATAGGGGACAAAGAAATGGCTGAGCAACTATATACATGCTTTGGTTCTGTCTTCACAATTGAGGACCCAAATAAGATACCGGAAATGTTGGGGAATGCAGGGTTTAATGAGAAGGAGGAACTGAAGGTGACCAATATCAGTGGAGAAATGGTGTTGGGGAAATTAATGGGATTGAAGGCTGATAAATCCCCAGGGCCTGAAAATCCACATCCCAGGGTATTGATGGAGGTGGTTGTAGAAATACTAGATGCATTGGTGGTCATCTTCCAATATTCTATAGACTACAGAACAGTTCCTGCAGATTGGAGGGTGGCTAATGGAACTCCACTAAAAAATGGAGGCCAAGAGAAAGCAGGGAATTATAGACCAGTAAGCCTGACATCAGTTGTGGAGAAAATTCTAGAATCCATTGTCAAAGATTTTATACCTGAGCACTTCTAAAATAGTGGCAGGATCGTACAGAGTCAGCATGGATTTATGAAGGGAAATCATGCTTGACAAATCTAATGGAATTCTTTGAGGATGTAACTTGTAGAATTGATGAAGGGGAGCCAGTGGATGTTAGTGTATTTGGACTTTCAGAAGACTTTTGACAAAGTCCCGCATGAAAGATTAGCATGTAAAATTAAAGCGCATGGGATTGGTGGTAGTATATTGAGATGGATAGAAAACTGGTTGGCAGACAGGAAACAAAGAGTAGGAATTAGCGGGATCTTTTTCAAATTGGCAGGCAGTAACTAGTGGGGTGCCGGTGGGATCGGTACTAGGACCCCAGCTATTCACAATGTATATTAATGATTTAGATGAGGGAACAAAAATCTCCCAAATTTGCAGATGACACCAGGTTGGGTGGGAGGTGAGCTGTGAGGAGGATGCAGAGGTCCTTCAGTGTGATTTGGACAAGTTGAGTGAATGGGCAATGAATGGCAGATGCAGTATAATAATTTAGGAGAGGGGAACGTGCATCGAGGCCTGGATGTCCTCGTACATCAGTCACTGAAGGTAAGCATGCAGGTGCAGCAGGCTGTAAAGAAACCAAATGGTATGCTGATCTTCATTGCTAGAGGATCCAAGTACAGGAGTAGGGACGTCTTTCTGCAATTGTACAGGTCCTTGGTGAGGCCAGACCTGGAATATTGTGTGCAGTTTTAGTCTCCTTCTCTGAGAAAGGATGTTCTAGCTATCGAGGGAGTGCATCAAAGGTTGACCAGACTGATTCCTAAGGTGGCAGTACTGACATACGAGGAGAGATTGAGTTGGTTAGGATTGTATTTGCTGGAGTTCAGAAGAATGAGGGGGGATCTCGTAGAAACCTATAAAATTCTAACAGGACTAGACATGATAGATGCAGGAAGGATGTTCCCGATGGTGGGTGTGGCCAGAACCAGGGGTCACAGTTTGAGGTTACGGGATAGACCATTTAGGACAGAGCTGAGATATTTCTTCACCCATCGAGCGGTGAGCCTGTGGAATTCGTTACCACAGGAAGTAGCCAAATCCAAAACATTGTACAGTTTCAAGAAGCAATTAGATATAGCACTTCGGGCGAAGGGGATCAAAGGATATGGGGAAAGCAGGATTAGGCTGTCGAGTTGGATGATCAGCCTTGATCATAATGAATGGCGGAACGTGCTTGAAGGGCCAAAAGGCCACCTCTCCTATTTTTTCTATGTTTCTATCTCATTCTGTTATCTATCCAGTGAAAATCCCGCTATGGCCCTTTTGTGAGAGTTAGCGGCCGCAACTAGATTTGCGCTTGCAGTGAATTGTCCTGGAAAATCCCCCCCCCCCCCCAGCTTTAATTCTGTGCAAAATGATGACATTGATTGTCTGAAGTAAATTTGGGGATGATCGGCCAAACGGTAATCAGTACTAATTCAGAAGGGGGATTCCTACTTAATTGACTTTATTGACTTCTTAACGTGTGATGTGCGGAAGATTAGTAGTACTGGGATAGCAGCAGAGAGGTTGTGAATTCAGTTGAGTTAG
This sequence comes from Scyliorhinus canicula, assembly GCF_902713615.1. NCBI lineage: Eukaryota > Metazoa > Chordata > Chondrichthyes > Carcharhiniformes > Scyliorhinidae > Scyliorhinus > Scyliorhinus canicula. Next base: position 20,260,135 of record NC_052161.1, read on the forward strand.
GTTTTATCAGAAATCCAGCAGTCATCATGGTAACCTTTCTGGTACTAGCTGACAAATGACTGGATTTACCTAGTTTAGCTTCACAGTTTGTTGTGGGAAAATTTCACATTTCTGTCTCTGGATTGCTGTTGTAAAGTTATAACTGCTTGATGACCAAACACTCAAATGTTTTGGCCTTTTCTTGTACCTCCGTGCTGTAGATTCTATGATTGTTGGGTTATTTTTGTTTTGCCACCAATCAGGTATCTACACTCCACAGACACATAACCAGTCACAAAGAAATGACAGTGCGTGTGCCAAATGGGGAAATCTGTTATTTTAAAGTTTGTGCAGAATGACAGTATTGTATTGACAGCTTGATAGTATTGTACCAGCTTTGAGTACGAAGCTTGGAAATTCAAACCATCGAGCAGGACTTGAGGACATAATCTAACCCGGCAGTTCCTTGAAGTACGAAGAGCCGTTAGACGTGCTGTCTTTCAGATAAGATATTAAGCCAAAGCCCTATCCACCTCAAATGAGGGTAAAATACCTCATTGCACTGTTCTGAGAAGAACCTGGGGCGAAATTCTCCGACCCCCAGCAGGGTCGGAGAATCGCCCGGGGCCGCCGAAAATCCCGTCCCCGCCGTGGCAGAAATTCTCCACCCCCAGGAATTGGCGGGGGCGGGATTTTCGGCGGCCCCGGGCGATTCTCCGACCCATGGGGGTCGGAGAATTTCGCCCCAGGTTCTTCTCAGAACATAAACATAGGGCAAACATAAATACACAATGTAAATACGTGGACACAGGCATTAGGTGAAGCATACAGAAGTGTAGTAATACTCAGTAGAGAAGATGTGTGAAGAGATAAGGGTAATGTCCGCGCCGATCGGCGAGGCCCCTGCGGCGATTCTCCGGCCCGCGATGGGCCGAAGTCCCGCCGCTGGGAGGCCTCTCCCGCTGCTGAGGTTTGAACCACCTCTGGTGGCGGCGGGATTGGCCAGGCCCGCGATCGGTGCCCACCGATCGGAGGGGGGGCCAGTGCCGTGGGGGCACTCTTTTTCTTCCGCCGCCTCCACGGCCTCCGCCATGGTGGAGGCAGAAGAGAATCCCCCAGCGTGCATGCGTCGGTGGTGAAGTCAGCGGCAGCTACCGCTGACGTCACCACCGGCGCATGCGCGAACCGGCGAAGGCCTTTCAACCGGCGGCGGGCCTGAAAGGCCGCTGGTGCCAGTTTTGAGAATTCCGCACCTTTGGGGAGGCCCGACGCCGGAGTGGTTGGCGCCACTTCCCTACGCCGGGACCCCCCGCTCCGCCGGGTAGGGGAGAATGCCGCCCATGATGTTCTCCAAGAGCATTAAGGGCAGCATGGTAGCATGGTGGTTAGCATAAATGCTTCACAGCTCCAGGGTCCCAGGTTCGATTCCCGGCTGGGTCACTGTCTGTGCGGAGTCTGCACGTCCTCCCCATGTGTGCGTGGGTTTCCTCCAGGTGCTCCGGTTTCCTCCCACAGTCCAAAGATGTGCGGGTTAGGTGGATTGGCCTTGCTAAATTGCCCGTAGTGTCCTAAAAAGTAAGGTTAAGGGGTGGGGGGGGGGGGGGGGGGGGGGGGGGGGGGTTGTTGGGTTACGGGTATACGGTGGGTTTGAGTAGGGTGATCATTGCTCGGCACAACATCGAGGGCCGAAGGGCCTTGTTCTGTGCTGTACTGTTCTATCTATTCTATCTATCTATCTATCATTGACCAACATTTATCCCTCAAACAAATCCATCAAAAAACATAATTGGGAAGTTATTTCACTTTCTGCTTACGATACCTTGTTTACAAATTGCTTCAAAGATGATTCAGTGGGCAGTACTCTGGAACATGCTGGGAATGTGAAAGATGCTTTATTAATTAAAGTTGATTCTTTTTCTCTTTCCATAAAGGCTACAATTTGTTTCTGACCCTCCTGAGGCAAATGTGGCAGCTTCAAAGGAAGTTCAATGCCACATCACATCCAATAAAATATTCTCTTTTTAAAGTATTAATGTGTTGAATACTCCCATTGTTCCATACAGAATCCAGTTCAGTGAGAATGTGCATGCAATAAATTTGGTCTTCTTATTTCAGATACTTTACATCAGGAACCTATTCGTAATGGCGGATTCCACAGACCAACAACCTAGCTGGTAGGAGCATTTCATCTTCATGTTGTAATTATTTATTGGATTACAGAAATCTTCAATGTGCATATAGCTCATTAGCATGTGTCAGTGTAACAATGTTGTCCGCTACTGAGAGAAGAAGTTAGGAATTTACATTGATACAGTGAGTTTCAGACCTAGGTTGGTTTGTCCCAAAGGAAGAAGAACAAGGAAGAATGACAAAGGAGAATGAACTAAATCAAAAGATAATGAATATAAGGGTGAAACTGAATCTTAGGGTTTTCACGATCACATAAATAATTCAAACTTCAAAGCACCAGTTAATATCTTCTACTCTTGAAATGCACCTCAAACCTGTTCCCTGTGCTGTTAAATGAAAAGGTCCTTTGTAGTACATGCATGGTATGTTGTTAAAAATTGTCTCAATTACATAAATTGTGCTGTATTACATGCAATTATTAATCACTTAGTAATAATTATAACTGTCTTATTTTTATTTAAAGCACTTTGATATTTCTTTGTACCTGGAGATAAGTAGACCTTGACTTTAAAAAAAAAGTTATGTCAGACTTTTGTGGGGCTGGAACCCAAAACTTTCTTATGGTGAGATCTTCTCTGGGGTCTTTTAATAATAAAAATAATCATCATCTTTATTAGTGTCCCAAGTAGAATTACATTAACACTGCAATCAAGTTACTGTGAAAATCCCCCAGTTGCCACACTCCGGCGCCTGTTTGGGTACATGAGAGAGAATTTACAATGTCCAATTCACCTAACAAGCAAGTCTTTTGGGTCTTGAAGGAGGAAACCGGAGCACCCGGAAGAAAGCTACCCAGACACGGGGAGAACATGCAGATTCCGCACAGGGATCCAAGTCGGGATTCAAACCCGGGTCCCTGGCGCGGTGAGGCAACAGTGCTATCCACTGTGCTACCGTGCCGTCCATTAACTGTGATGACCTACATGGAAAGGTTATCTGATACAGCCCCTCAGGTGCTTATCAGCTGAAGTATTGAATACTGTGTGTCAAGTTCCTAAAATACAAGTTGTAAAGTGTTTTCTTTCCAAGAAATTCTACTCTTTCTTGCATGATTTTACTGTTCCTTATTTCCTTTCAGTGTTTCCCATTGCTTTTATGTCATCTTTTTCAGTATGTCAGCAGGACAGAGTAGCAATGGAAATAATGTGGGTACCTGCTGGAAAGAAAAGAAGGCTGCAGAAGATGTGAAAGATGAATCTGAAGAGTGTCCAGCTGGAGTTTCTCTGCAATTATGGAAGGTATGTTTTTTAATTGTATGGTTTAGGTAATAGTGACAAAGTTATATGGGGCGGGATTGTCCGACTCCCCGGCGGATGCCGAATTCTCCGGTGCCGTGGATTTGGCGGGGGCGGGAATCACGCCGCACCGGTCGGGGGCCGTTGGCAGCCCCCCCCCCCGGCGATTATCCGGCCCGCGATGGGCCGAGTGGCGCCCACTTTTGGCCGGGTCTGCCAGCGTATATTACGACAGGTATTTACCGGCGGGACCTGGCTCCACAGGCGGCCTCCGGGGTCCTCGGGTGGGGGGGGGAAGGGGGGGGATCTGGCCGCGGGTGGTGCCCCCACGGTGGCCTGGCCCACGATCAGAACCCACCGATCCGCGGACGGGTCTGTGTCCTGGGGGTACTCTATTCCTCCGTGCTGGCTGGTGTAACAATCCGCGACGGCCTGCGTGGAGGTGAACCCCCCACCTTGCGCATGCGCTGGGATGACGCTAGCACACGCTGGTGCTCCCGCGCATGCGCCCACTCGCGCCGGCCAGTGGAGGCTCTTCGGCGACGGTTGGCGTGGCGCCAAGCCCCTTCCACGCCGGCCGGCGCGGTACAAACCACTCCGGCGCCAGCCCGGCCCCTGAAGTTGCGGAGGATTCCGCACCTTCAGGGCGGCCCGGCACCGGGGTTGTTCACGCCGCTCCTTCGCGCCGAAGTTGCCCGCCCCGCCGGTTCGCCGAGTGTCCCGCCCGTGCTATTTTACCTGTACCGGGGAAAGAGGTTGTATGCAATGAAGCTGCATTATATTTTGTACATCGTACTCACTGCAGCCACAGTGCAGTAGTGATAAAAGGAGCTAATATTAAGTGAATTTTCTGGAATATTTTAAAGTAAACTGCTCTGAACTGCATGTTGTTGAACTTCGGATTTTCAACCCTCCAGAATTGGCCTGGAGTCTCCAGAAATTGAAGATCAATTTCTAGGACTTTGCTGTGTGCAATGCTGTAGAAAAATCATCAGAACATTTAAAAAGATAGTTTTTTATGTTGTTCACTTCGAAGATTTCTCTTTTATCAGATAAAAAATACTGAAAATGGGAAATAAAGGCTGTTGGGCTGGCAGTCAAGCATCATCCCATTGGGTAATGAGTCTTTTTGCTTTCTAATTGGCTGAGGAAGGCAGTGCATCAAAGGATGGATGTGTTGGCAACAAATGGCTGGAGCACGAACAATAGAATAGAATCATAGACAATTAATGGCACAGAAAGAGACCATTCAGCCCATCGTGTCTGTGCCAGCCAGAGAAAAAGAAACTAGCCGTTCATAGAACATAGAACAGTACAGCACAGAACAGGCCCTTCGGCCCTCAATGTTGTGCCGAGCCATGATCACCCTACTCAAACCCACGTATCCACCCTATACCCGTAACCCAACAACCCCCCCTTAACCTTACTTTTATTAGGACACTACGGGCAATTTAGCATGGCCAATCCACCTAACCCGCACATCTTTGGACTGTGGGAGGTAACCGGAGCACCCGGAGGAAACCCACGCACACAGGGGGAGGACGTGCAGACTCCACACAGACAGTGACCCAGCCGGGAATCGAACCTGGGACCCTGGAGCTGTGAAGCATTTATGCTAACCACCATGCTACCCTGCTGCCCCTGCTACCCTGCTGCCCCTGTTCATTTTGATCCCACTTTCCAGTACCTGGCCCATAGCCTTGCAGGGACAGCACTTCAGGTGCAGATCCAGGTACCTTTTAAATGAATTGAGCGTTTCTGCCTCCACCACCAATTCCATATATACCCCTCCCGCGTGGGGTAAAAACATTTTTCGTATTTCCCCTCTAATCCTACTACCAATCATCTTAAATGTTGTGCCCTTGTGCCCCCTGCCAATTGACCTTCAATTGGGGGAAACAGGTTTTCCCCTGTCTACCCTATAGGCCCCTCATAATTTTGTACATCTCAAGTATTTCACCTCTCAGCCTCCTCTGTTCTAAGGAAAACAATCTTAGCCTATCCATTCCCTCCTCAAAGCTGCCATTTTTAAGCTCTGGCAACATTCTTGTAAATCTCCTCTGTATTCTCTCCAGAGGTAATTATGTCCTTCCTGTGATGTGACCAGAACTGTACACAAAACTTCAGCTGTGACCAAACCAGCATTTTCTACAGTTCCTACAGTACATCCCTGCATTTGTATTCAATACCTTGCCCAAAAGAGGAAAGCATTTTATATGCCTTCTTTACCCACCTTATCCACCTGTCCTGCCACCTCAGGGACCTATGAACATGCACCCCAAGGTCTCTCACTTCCTCAACCCCTCTCAGTTTCCTCCCATTTGCTTTGTTTGCCCTCCCCAAATGGATTACCGTACACTACTCCGGATTGAATTCCATTTTTCACTTTTCCATCCAGTCATCCAAACCATTGCTATCATTCTGGAGTCAGCAGCTGGAGACAGCAGGCAGTTCATTCTGAACTTCCTAACCCACAGACCACAATCAGTAAGAATAGGCAACAACACTTCCTCCACGATCATCCTCAACACCGGTGCCTCACAAGGCTGTGTCCTCAGCCACCTATTGTACTTATACACCTATGACTGTGTGGCTAAATCGCCCTCCAACTCGATTCTCAAATTTGCTGATGACACCACTGTAGTGGGTTGGATTTCAAACAATGACGAGACAGAGTACAGGAATGAGATAGAGAATCTGGTGAACTTGTGCAACGACAATAATCATTTCCTCAATGTCAACAAAACGAAGGAGATTGTCATTGACTTCAGGAAGCGTAGAGGAGAACATGCCCCTGTCTACATCAATGGGAACGAAGTAGAAAGGGTCGAGTGGTTAGCACAATTGCTTCACAGCTCCAGGGTCCCAGGTGCGATTCCCGGCTTGGGTCACTGTCTGTGCGGAGTCTGCACGTTCTCCCCGTGTGTGTGTGAGTTTTCTCCGGGTGCTCCGGTTTCCTCCCACAGTCCAAAGATGTGCAGGTTAGGTGGATTGGCCATGCTAAATTGCCCTTAGTGTCCAAAATTGTCCTTAGTGTTGGGTGGGGTTACTGGGTTATCGGGTGGGGTTGTGGGCTTGGGAAGGGTGCTCTTTCCAAGTGCCAGTGCAGACTCGATGGGCCGAATGGCCTCCTGCACTGTAAATTCTATGAGAGCTTCAAGCTTTTAGGTGTCCAGATTACCAACAACCTGTCCTGGTCTCCCCATGCCGACAATATAGTTAAGAAAGCCCACCAATGACTCTACTTTCTCAGAAGACTAAGGAAATTTGGCATGTCAGCTACGACTCTCACCAACTTTTACAGATGCATCATTGAAAGCATTCTTTCTGGTTGTATCACAGCTTGGTATGGTTCCTGCTCTGCCCAAGACCGCGGGAAACTACTAAAGGTCGTGAATGTAGCCCAGTCCATCACGCAAACCAGCCTCCCATCCATTGATTCTATCTATAATTCCCGCTGCCTCGGAAAGGCAGCCAGCACAATTAAGGACCCCACACACCCTGGACATACTCTCTTCCACCTTCTTCTGTCAGGAAAAAGATACCAAAGTTTGAGGTCACGTACCAACTGACTCAAGAGCAGCTTCTTCCCTGCTGCCATCAGACTTTTGAATGGACCTACCTCATATTAAGTTGATCTTTTCTCTACATCCCAGTTATGACTGTAACATTACATTCTGTAGTCTCTCCTTCCTTCCTATGTATGGTATGCATTGTCTGTTTAGCATGCAAGAAACAACACTTTTCACTGTACACTAATACGTGTGACAGTAATAAATCAAATCAAAAGCTATCCTCTTCACTATCAACTACACAGCCAATTTTTGTGTCATCTTCACGTTTCTCAATCATGCTTCCCACGTTTAAGTCCAAACCATTTATATACACAACAGCAAAGGCCCCAACACAACCTTGTCTAGCACTGGATACCGCTCTCTATTGCAAAAAAAATCCATCAACCATCAGCGCACGTCTCCGCCATGCCAACTCCTGGACCGTGTGATCCCGTTCTTTGGGCAACCCGAGCCCTTGCCCGCCTGCCCCACCGACCACCCGTAACTCCCACTCCTACGGTAAAATGCCTCTGGCCACGCGGCTGAAGGCTATAGCTAATTGGGAATTGGCAATCGTAGTTTTTTTTAAGAAAATATTTAATTGAAGCATTTGTAATTTTCACAGTTTTAACAATTTTACATTTCTTAAACAACTGAGCAGGCCGACACACACAACAACATTAAAATAACATACCCTACTACACCCACCCTATCTCCTGATTACCCGTATATTAAGGTCCCGGTCCCTTTTCCCATCCCCCCCCCCCGTCCCCTACTGCTGATGTTCAATTTTCCTTAAAGAAGTCGATGAATGGCTGCCACCACCTGGCGAACCCCTGGTTTGAACCTCTGAAGGCGAACTTAATTTTTTCCAGACTAAGAAACCCTGCCATGTCGCTAACCCATACGCCTGACTTTGGAGGCTCCGAGTCCCTCCATCCCAGCAAAATCCGTCTCTGTGCCACCAGGGAGGAGAAGGCCAGGACATCGGCCTCCCTCCCCCACTGGACCCCCAGATTTTCCGATACCCCTAATAGGCAATCGTAGTTAAATGAGAACTTCACACATGCCAAGTGGATCCCCGTGGGTGGGCGTGCAATGTAGCATGTGAGATCATTGCCCAGTATCTCAATCAGACTGTGATGCCTGGACACTGTGCCTGAACACTGCAGGAGGCAACACCTAGGATGCAGTGGCCAACATCTGCACGCCCTAGGGCTGAGCCCCAGCATCGGGGACATATCGGCGACCAGAGGGATAGGTGTGTGCACTGGGAAGGGAACCAGCGCCTGGTCCAGGTAACGTTATGTGCAGGTGTCTAGGGTCTGGGGTCCGGTGAGCAGGGGCCCTTGCTGCGGCCCTGGGTGTGTGGGCAAGGTGTGTCGGATGTTGGTCGAGATGGGGGTAGCAATGTGAGGACTGGAGGGTTGTGGAAGACACCACTGGACCTCAGTCTTACACCCTCACCAATTCCTTACAGATATTGCACGGGATGAACGATATCTTGGACCCCGCGGAACTTGCCCTAATGGTGCAGCTGGCAGGCTAGACGCCGGAGGACGCAGTGGCTCAAGGCGGCGACCCATGTGCAGGGCTCTGCCCCACACTCTGAGGACGCAGCCCGCCATCCGGCCAGGGAGGGACCCGGAGGGAGAGGCCTGCGATGGCCATGGTGTACAGGTGTCGCTGGTCTTTCGAGCAGGTGACGGACAGCACGTGCCGCAAGAGGCTCCGTCACAACAAGGGAACAGTGAGGCACCTGCGCCATATCCTCACAGAATTTACACCACGTGGAGGAGGAGGATACCCGCTCTCGGTGTCCACCAAGGTCACCGCAGCCCTGAACGTCTACGCCTCCGGATCATTCCAGGGCTCGAGTGGAGACGTTGCCCACAAGTGCATCCTTGAAGTCACGGACTCCCTGTTTGCCGGGGCAGAAAACTATATAAACTTTGACATGGACCAGAACAAAAAAGATGACCACGCAGCAGGATTCTCCACCATTGACAGGATGCCTCAAGTCCAAGGGCTAATCGATGGCACACATGGTGCCTTGTGTGCACTGGGAGTGCCCTACATCAACAGGAAGAGGTTCCACTCCCTGAACATCCGGGTGGGGGGATGCAGAGGAAAGTGCCAGAGGCATCATATTAGTCGAGGTCAACAGATTTTAATAATGTACAGAAGTGTCCCAACTGGTCCACTCTCCCAATGGTGCTGCCCCACTCACCCCACACCTCCCAGACCCTCTCCCCATCCTTCCCGCCCCCCCCCCCCCCCCCCCCCCCCCCCCCCCCCCCCGCACCTCCCAAGGCCCCTTTTGTGAGCCTCGGCGTGCTGAGCCTTCTGTGCTCTACAGCTGCGTCTATGTGTATCCCCAGGATGCGTATCAGAGATGGAGGCAACCTGCTGCTTATCAAGTCCCGTGGCCGTAGATGCCCCTGGTGGGTGTCCTCTGGGGCAGCGGGGCCTTGGTGGACTTGCTGGCCGCACATGCCCTGCCGCCCTGTCCAGGTGCTGACTGCGAGACACGCCATTGTTGGGGGGGGAGACTGGAGCTCGGGGAAGATGATGGCTTCCGTCACCACTCTGTAGGAGTGCCCCGGCAACACCTACCTGTGACTGGTTCACGTCTCCCAGCGACCAGGACATGCCCTGAAGTGCCTTGGCTATGTTCACCTGATACTGGGACATTGGATTGGGTTTGTTTATTGCCACGTGTACGAGGTACAGTGAAAAGTATTGTTCTGCGTACAATCCAGACATATCATTCCGTACATGAAAAAAATAAACATAGGGCAAACATAAATACACAATGTAAGTACGGGAACTCAAGCATTAGGTGAAGCATACAGAAGTGTAGTAATACTCAGTAGAGAAGATGTGTGAAGAGATAAGGGGCAAAATTCGCCGACCCCCAGCAGGGTCGGAGAATCGCCTGGGGCCGCCGGAAATCCTGCCGCCGCCAATTCCCGGGTGGCGGAGAATCTCTGCCACGGCGGGGGCGGGATTTTCGCCGATCGGCGAGGCCCCTGCAGCGATTCTCCGGCCCGCGATGGGCCGAAGTCCCGCCGCTGGGAGGCCTCTCCGCCGCCGAGGTTTGGCCCTCTGGTAGCGGCGGGATCGGAGGTGCGACTGGGCCCCCGGGGTCCTGGGTGGGGTGGGGGGTGATCGGACCCCGGGGGGTGCTCCCACGGTGGCCAGGCCCGCGATCGGGGCACCCCGATCGGAGGTCGGGCCAGTGCCGTGGGGGCACTCTTTCTCCTCCGCCGCCGCCACGGCCTCCGCCATGGCGGAAGCGGAAGAGAATCCCCCAGCGCGCATGCGCCGGTGGTGACGTCAGCAGCAGCTGATGTCACCATCGGTGCATGCGCGAACCCTCGAAGGCCTTTCGGCCGGCGCCGGGCGGCGGGCCTGAATGGCCGCTGGTACCGGTTTTGGCGCCAGTCGCCGTGGTGCCAACCGCTCTGGAGCGGGCCTAGCCCCCAAAGGTGCGGAGAATTCCGCACCTTTGGGGAGGCCCGACGCCGGAGTGGTTGGCGCCACTCCCCTACGCCGGGACCCCCCGTCCTGCCGGGTAGGGGAGAATGCCGCCCAAGATTAGTCCATAAAGGGGTTGTTTAGGAGTCTGGTAACAGCGGGGAAGAAGTTGTTTTGGAGTCTGTTAGTGTGTGTTCTCAGACTTTTGTATCCTGTCCGATGGAAGAAGTTGGAAGAGTGAGTAAGTCGGGTGGGAGTGGTCTTTGATTATGCTGCCCGCTTTCCCAGACAGTGGGAGGTGTAGACAGGGTCAATGGATGGGAGGCGGGTTTGTGTGATGGACTGGGCTGTGTTTACGACTCTTTGTAATTTCTTACAGTCTTGGGCTGAGCAGTTGCCATACCAGGCTATGATGCAGCCAGATAGGATGCTTTCTCTGGTGCATCTGTAAAATTTCCTTGGTTTCCTGAGGAAGTATAGGCGCTGTTGTGCTTTCTTGGTTGTGGCGTTGACGTGGGTAGACCAGGACAGAGTGTTGGTGATGTGCACACCAAGGAATTTGAAGCTGTAAACCATCTCCACCTTGGTACCATTGATGCAGATAGGGGTGTGTACGATACTTTGCTTCCTGAAGTCAATGACCAGCTTTTTACTTTTGCTGACATTGAGGGAAAGTTGTCATTACGCCACTCCATTAGGTTCTCCCTCCTGTATTCTGACTCATCGTTGTTCGAGATCCGACCGACTACGGTCACGTCATCAGCAAATTTGCCATTAGCAAACATGCTGGGGCACCCAGGATTGGCCGGCGCCATCAGCTGCAGGGTCTGTGGCAGAATAGACATGTAGTCAGTGGGAGGAATGGGTCAGTCTGCATAGCATTAACAACTCACATTTGGCAGGTCATCTGGGTGGGGGCCTGTGGATCCTCACCTCTGCACTGTGCGCCAACCTCTACGGTGGTCACTGCTCTGTCCCCGCAACCTCCAGGGCCTGTTCTATTAGGGCGTGATGACTCTGATGTTCGGCACTCTGCTGGCTGTCTTGGCCATCTCCAGTCAGTTGTGGGCAAACATCTGCAGGACACAGAGGAGCATCGTTAGCCGCATGTGTGGATCATCACGGGGGCGGGGAGTTGATTGGGGAGATGGGTGTTACGGAGGGGCGGATGAGGATTATGAGAGTATGGGGGTGTGGTGGGGATGAGAAGTACCGGCGTTGGGGGGTGTGGGTGTGGTGTCCAGTGCAAACTCAACCAAACGGCACTGTGGAGGTTGCTGACCTTTCAACACTATGTGCCGGTCCTCCTGGTCACGCTCTCCGAGCTGACTGCCACTTCACCCAGGCAGTACGGACTGCCCTGTGTCTGGCCCTCAAGGGAACAAGGCATTCTGTCTGGCCTCTATCGCTTCCAGTAGTCTGCCCAGGCTGGCATCGTGGGACTGGGCGTCTCGGCATCATTGCTGTGAGCTGAGTGGAGTTAGCTGTGCAGGATCGGTTTAAGTGCTGCTCTCCCTTGTTTGCAAGGGGCTGGTGAGTGCGGCCCCAGCGAATCAGCTGGCGGGACCATGATTTGTGGCGAGAAGCCCGTGGGACCTTATTAAGTGGGCCAATTAACTTTTTATTGTGGTGATAGCCTCACTGGGCTGAGCTTTGGGAAGCTCATGGCAGTTCTCACTCGCTACAACACTTAGAAACGTTTCCATTAAATCGTTCCCATTATCCCCAAATCAGTGAGTCCTTATCTTATGTATCTCTTATGTGGCACCTTTTTGAGTACCTTTTGGAAATCCTGTAATACTACATCTGCTGGTTACCCTTTATCTCCTCTACTAGTTACAGCCTCAAAAAACTTGAATAAATTTCCCTTTGATAAAACTAAGCTAATTTTGAGGAGACACTGATTTTCTGAATGCTTTGTTAAGACTTACTAAGAAATTGCAGTATTTTCTTAACGGGGATATCACGTTAACTGGCCTGGGGTTCCCTGTTTTCCCTCGCCTTCCTTTCTTGTGTGTTCTACCATAGCTCGTTTATAATGTGCCTGGACTACACAGCTACAGTTTATCGTTATAGTTTTAATGATGCAATTTTTAAATAATGCTTTTAAAAATAATCTTTCCATCTTTCTCCTTTTGTGGGCCCAAAGGATTTGCTGGTGGAGCATGGTTTCATAAGCATCAGGACCGTATATAACAGGGGTGGCCAAACCACAGCTTGCGAGCCTCTATGCAAATTTGCGGTGTTCCTCGTGCAAGTCTGTCTGACCATCAACATTCACAAGTTTCATGCCTTTTAAAAAATATTCTGAAAAGAGCATGCAGCTCTTTTCCGGATCAAGTGGGGTAGATGCTAAAATGGGGAGATTAATTTGGATCATTCTGAAGATTAGGGCAGGACTCTGATTGGGTGCTTGGAGCCACCACATCCACTGACACCAACTCTGACTGGTCCAGCCAGTCCAGTTTTCTGTGATTCGATAATGCAGAGGCTTTGCCCCCTCCCCCCCCCCCCCCCCCTCCCCCCCTGCTGTTCTCACAGCAAGTTTGCAGAGCAGTTTCCCGCATTGGACAGTCTCCAGGTGCTGCCTTAGCTGTGGAAGTTGATGCTGCCAGACTGGGGTGAGAGTGATCTGGAGGGGAATCGAGACTGAGGCTGTAGTGTGGGGTGGGGTGAAAGCCAAGAACAAAGCCAAAGGTGAGGGGAAAGGATTGCAGACCACGAGCAGGGGTGGCCTTGGTAGGCTGCAAATCGAAGCCTGTGATTTGGGCCCTGAGAGTCCCCACTCCAGCTCTCCGACATCGGGCAAGGTGGACAAATCCAGGTTGGGGGAAGGTGGAATAGGAGGAGGGGATGAGTGAGTGAGTGTGGCTGACTGAGGAGAGAGGGCACGAGTGAGGAGTGGATGGGAATAAGGCAGGGCATGAATGAGTGTCTGGGGTTGGAGTGGGGAAGGAGAGTACATAGGTGTGCGCGGAAGAAATATAAATGGATCTGTAAAGCTTGTCCGTGCCTTGCACCTCTCAAACATCTGGAGATTATCGTATGTGGCTTTAATGTTCAGAAAGGTGGTCATTCCGAGTATACAAGCTTGCTCAGGTGGGTATTCTTCAAGTGTAAGTCTCGACAGAGTATTTAGATACTATTCCAAAGGGGCAGATGAAAGTAGAAATATGATAATTATGTTTCATCCTCTTTCACCCAGCATCCACGTTTAGTTTCCAGCAAGGGGCACTGAAAAGGGATCAAAGATTTCTCCTCCTAGCCCAGTACCACCCTGTTTTAAGATGTACTACTCCAGCAAAAGATGGAGCTTATACCTGGGATCTTCCTGGTCTCTATCCTCGGTTACATTCTGCGTTAACTTAATTTCTCTGTGTAAAAGTTATAGATCAGTTTGTTTATTCTCATTGAGATCAGAATTATTTGCATATAGAACCATAGAATTCCTGTGCTCCAGAAGGAGGCCATTTGGCCCATCGAGTCTGCACCTACCCTCTGAAAGAGCTCCCTACCTAGGCACATTCCCCCGCCTTATCCCCGTAACCCTATCGAACCTGCACATCCCATGACACTAAAGGGCAATTTTATCATGGTCAATCTACCTAACCTGGACTGTGGAAGGAAACCAGAGCACCCGGGTGTAACCCATGCAGACACGGGGAGAAAACACAAACTCCACACAGACAGTCACCCAAGGCTGGAATTGAACCCAAGTCCCTGGCGCTGTGAGGCAGCAGTGCTAACCACTATGCAACCCATCTATCACAAGTGATTAAATGAATGGTTGTTTTACTGGTGAAATACCTGCCATTCATTCACATTTGTGAAATAAACAACGACACAGTTTACACTCGAGTTATCCTAACAATATAATGAACAAGTTATTGCTATTGGCTTTAACCCTGAAATTAATCTTTTCTTAGAAATTTCAGGAATTGAAAGAGAGAAGGAACTCCATAACTAAAACCTCGTTTACAAAGAAGGCGAGACGAAAAAGAAAAGCTGCTGGTGCAGGTACTTCACTTTTCTTTAGTGAATTATTTATGACATTGCTAGCAAATTGTACTCTTACATTACTGTCGCTAACCTGTCGTACAGTTTCTGAAAAAACATAATTTAAACTGAAATGCTTTGTTTGTTTCTGTTTTAAATGATTTTAGATTTTATCTAAAACTTTTTGTTGGAGTTATATTCTTGGGCTACGTTGACACTGCACAGCTCCAATCTGACCAGTCTCACTCTTTGTCTAAACAAGCTAAAGTGAATCTATGATTATGTCCCTGTCATCAAGACTGCTTCAGAAATAGGACCGAGGTGCATTTTAGTGGGACTGCAAAATTTTAACCTGCATGGTCCCTCCACAGTGGTTCTACACAGAGGAACAGAAGTGCTGATCAAAGAATTTACTCATTTTTAATTTTGCAGTTTCCTACGTAACGTGACCCCAATTACAAAAAGATTCAATAGGTGATGAGATTGCTTTAATAAATTAAAATAATTAAAAATTGAGACTTATGTGGAACAATAAGGGCAGCACGGTGGCACAGTGGTTAGCACTGCAGCCACACAGCGCCAGGAACTCGAGTTCAGTTCCGGCCTTGGATGATTCTCCCCGTGTCTATGTGGATTTCCGCCAGGTGCTCCGGTTTCCTCCCACAGTCCAAAGATGGGCAGGTTAGGTGGATTGGCCATGCTAAATTGCCCAGTCATGTCCAAAAGGTACGTGGTGTTATTGGGTTACAGGGATAGGATGGGGGTGTGTGCCTAAATAGGGTCTTTTTCTGAGGATTGGTGCAGACCCGATAAGGCCAAATAGCCTCCTTCTGCACTGTAGGAATTCTATGAATATGCCACTTTCCTTTACTTTGGTACTCATTGTGTTCTGTAAAGATGGTAATAATTGAGCGGTTGCACAGTTGAATATTTCAAAATAGACAGTACTCCCTTTCAGTCTACTTGGTTGTCGCTTGCAGGTTTCCTGAATATTTTTGTACAGCCAGTTGGAAAAATTAATGTCGGTATTACTAAGATTTTCTGGATCACGTGAATTGTGCATAATTTGAATTATTCTGACACAGGAGGCCTGACAAATGTAGGAAGGGATGAAGAGGAATCCTCCGCCAAAATGCAAAAATCCGAGCAAGAGCGGGAAAATGTGAGCGAAAGGTACTTGAATGGAATTGTTGCGCATAGATTTTTTTTTCAGTCCCGTTGACAATTGTGTAATAAGCTACCATACTTCCGCCAATTTCCAAATTCAATTTTAACAGAATAAATCGAAAGATCTTGTTTAAAAAATATGAGATTAGTTTGTCCTTAAGACAATTTCATGAATAAAATCCTCAATTTCATTGCGAAGATTTTTAGGGTTTTTTTTCCACCAATTCACAAGGTGTGGATGCCCGTCCTAATTACCTTTAACCGAGTGGCTTGTTAAGCCATTTCAGAGGGCAGTTAAGAGTCAACCACATTGGTGTGTGTTTGGAGTCACATGTAGGATGGCAGAGTTCCTTGCCGAAAGGACATTCGTGAGCCTAATCATTTGTTTTTTTTACTAACAATGCAATATTCACATGATCACCATAACCGATACCAGCTTTTTATTCCAGATCTAATTAACTAAATTAAAAATTCTTCCGCTGCCAAAGTGGGATTTGAACTCTGATCTCCCGATAGAAGCAAATTACTACAGATGCTGGAATCTGAACCAAAGAGAAAATGCTGGAAAATCTCAGCAGGCCTGGCAGCATCTGTAGGGAGAGAAAAGCGCTAACGTTTCGAGTCCAGGTGGCTCTTTGCAAGCTTTGACAAAGGGCCACCTGGACTCGAAACGTTAGCTCTTTTCTCTTCCTGCTGATGCTGCCACACCTGCTGAGATTTTCCAGCATTTTCTCTTTGCTTTCTGATCTCCAGGTCATTAGTCCAGTCCTCTGGTTTACTAGTCCATTAACACAGCCACTACACTACCAATCTCTTGATTTTATTTAGTTAATGCAGATCATTTTGAGATTGTTTTCTTTGATTGTAAACTTAGCAAAAAATAAGTAACGCATTTGAGGCCATACTTTTAAGTGCAAGTATGTTGGATGGCAGTAACTAATTTTATAAAAGAAACGGATAAATTATAATGAGCACTATGCTGCTAAAGTGGAGCTTGTGTTTCTTTTAGCAGTGAGCTGAATGTCCGAGAAGCGCACTGGAGTGAACTAAAACAATACTTTGGAGCCAATGATAGATTTGAGACTCCTGCTTGCAGTGCACCGCTTTTAAAGGTAACAACATTTTTATTTGTCCAATCCTACACTCTTATCAGTTAATTTGATCTTGGATCAATAACACATTACATTTATAGAATGTCTTCTGCCCCGATATGAAGAGAAAAGTCCAAACTGCTTCATAAATAATCCTGTGGAATACAGGTACAAAGCCAGAATTAGGAGGGAATGACTGAACACTTGGTCCAGGAGATGAGTTCTAGAAATGTAACATTTTAGAAAGGAATTGCTCAGAAGTACTCGGCCGGCTCACTTTGATCCGAGAAGGAAGCTGCTCTCACTGAAATCAGCCGGCCGCTGAAATTGACACTGCCCGCTGCTCTCCTCCCTCCATCCAACTTTTAAGTTTAATGTTTCTGATTGGAGGGAGAGAGCAGCCGGCAGTGTCAATTTCTTTTTTTTCCTCCGGCTTGCCCCCTCTCCCCCCACATCCTCCAACTAGACCCCTCTCCCCCCCCACCCCCTCCGACTCGCCCCCTCTCCCCCCCCAACACCCTCCGGCTCGCCCCCTCTCCCCCACACCCTCCGGCTCGCCCCCTCTCCCCCTCTCCCCCACACCCTCCTGCTCTCCCCCACAGCGTCCAGCTCGCCCGCTCTCCCCCACACCTTCCGGCTCGCTCCCTCTCCCCCTCTCCCCCACCCTCCTGCTCTCCCCCACAGCGTCCAGCTCGCCCCCTGTCCCCCCACACCCTCCGCTCGCCCCCCCCCCACACCCTCCGGCTCGCCCCCTCCCCCCCCCCTCTCCTCCCCCGTCCCCCAACACCCGCCCCCCCAGCTCTCCCCCCCAACACCCGCAGGGCTCTCCTCTCTCCCCCAACACCCGCAGGTCCACCCTCTCTCCCCCACACCCCCAGGGGGGTCTCCCCCACACCCACAGGGGGGTCTCCCCACACCCGCTCCCCCCCAACACCCGCCCCCCCACCTCTTTCCCCCCCCCCCCCCCAACACCCGCAGGGCCCCCCTCTCTTCTGCAACACCGCAGGCCCCCCTCTCTCCCACACCCCCAGGGGGTCTCCCCCACACCCACAGGGGGGTCTCCCCCACACCCACAATGGGGGTCTCCCCCACACCTGCCCCCCTCCTCTCCCCCCCCCCCCCAACACCCGCCCCCCTCCTCTCCCCCCCCAACACCCGCAGGGCCCTCCTCTCTCCCTCAACACCCGCAGGTCCACCCTCTCTCCCCCACACCCCCAGGGGGTCTCCCCCACACCCACAGGGGGGTCTCCCCCACACCCGCGCCCCCTCCTCTCCCCCCCAACACCCCGCCCCCCTCCTACTCCCCCCCCCCAACCCCCGCCCCCCCTCCTCTCCTCCCCAACACCCCCCCCCCCTCCTCTCCCCCCAACACCCGCCCCCCTCCTCTCTCCCCCAACACCCGCCCCCCTACCTCTCCCCCCCCAACACCCGCAGGGGCCCTCCTCTCTCCCCCAACACCCGCAGGTCCACCCTCTCTCCCCACACCCCAGGGGGGTCTTCCCCATCACCCACAGGGGGGTCTCCCCCACACCCCCCCCCTCCTCTCCCCCCCAACACCCGCCCCCCGCTCCTCTCCCCCCCCAACACCCTCCCCCCTCCTCTCCCCCCCAACACCCGCCCCCTCCTCTCCCCCCCAACACCCGCCCCCCTCCTTTCCCCCCCAACACCCCCCCCCTCCTCTCCCCCCCAACACCCGCCCCTCTCCTCTCCCCCCCCAACACCCCGCCCCCCCCCTTCTCCCCCCCCAACACCCCCCCCCTACTGAGATAGCTTGATGCTGAGGCAAAGGAAGGGGGGATATGGCAGAAGAGCAGAGCATAAGATACAGGGCTGGGAGAGATTGTAGATATGGGCTGAATGATAGGCAAGTGAGGTTTAGTTCAGGACATAATATGAACAACAGTGTCGGAGACCGAATTCAGACTGTTTTCAACCATGGTGTCATATTTGACCCAAGATGATCTTCCAACCACAGGAACGCATCATCATTGAAAGCACCTATTTCCACCTCTAATTTCACAGAGGCGCAGAAAAATACAGTGCAGAAGAGTCCCTTTGGCCCATCGAGTCTGCACCGACTCATGAAAACACCTGACCTACCTACATTAACCCATTTGCCAGCACCTGGCCCATAGCCTAGAATGTTATGATGTGCCAAGTGCTCATTCAGCTATTTTTTAAAGGATGTGAGGCAACCCGCCTTTACCACCCTCCCAGGCAGTGCATTCCAGTCTGTCACCACCCTCTGCGTAAAAAAGTTTGTCCTCAAATCCCCCCTAAACCTCCTGCCCTCACCTTGAACTTGATTCCCTCATGACTGACCCTTTAACTAAGGGGGCAATTGCTCCCCACCCACCCTCTCCTCCCAGTCCATGCCCCTCATAATCCTGTACACCTTGATCAAGCAGTGTCCCATATGCCTTTTTCACCATCCTCATTAACCTGCCCTCCTGCCATCAGAGATCTATGGACAAACAAGACAAGGACCCTTTGTTCCTCGGACCTTCCCGGTGCCATGACATTCATTGAATACTTGTCAAATTACTCCTTCCAAAGTGTATCATGTCATACTTTTTCATATGCCACTCATCTGCCCATTTGACAACCCCGTCTATATCTTCCTGTAATCCAAGACACTCAACCTCACTATTATCCACCTGGCCAATATTTATGTCATCTGCAAACATAGTGATCCTACCCACCACATAGTCATCTATGTTGTTTTTCTAAAAGACAAATAATAGGGAACCCAGCACAGATCCCTATGGTATGCCACTGGTCACTGGCTCCCAGTCACTAAAGCAGCCATCTGAAATCATCCTCTGTATCCTACAGCTAAGCCAATTTTGAATCCATCTTATCAAATTACCCTGTATCCCATGTGCATTGCCCCCTTTGTAAGTTTCCCACGTGGGACCTTGTCAAAGACTTTACTGAAATCCGCGTAAACTATATGAACTGCACTACCCTCATCTACGCACCTGGTCATCGCCTCAAAACATTCAATCAAATTTGTTCGGCATTACCTCCCTCCGACAAAGCAATGTTGACTGTCCCTGATCAAATCTTGCCTCTCCAAATGGAGATAGATTCTCTCCTTCAGAATTTTCTCCAATAGTTCCCTACCACTGATAGTGGATAGTGAAAGTTCCCTTGAACGTGGAACCATATTGGCTGTTCTCCAGTACTCTGGCACCTCCCTCATGACCAGAGAGGAAAAGTTTGGGTCAGAGGCCTTGCCATCTCCTTCCTTCCCTCCCACAGCAGCCTGGGACACATCAAGATCATTTGACTTTACTTGCTCTTCTGCTGCTGAAACCTTTTCCATGCCTTTGTCATCTCAAGACTTGATTATTTCACCAAACTCCTAAATAACCTCCCATCTGTCACCCTCCATAAACTTGAGTGCATGAGCTTTAGATCACAGCAATTTGTATAACTATGAGGGAAGACTACTAAAAGCATCATCCCCTTCCTATCTCTGTTACCTCATCCAGTCCTACAGCCTTCCTGGGTATCTGCATTGCTCCAATTCTGGTCTCTTGAGTATCCTTTCAGCTGCCAAAGTCTTTATCTCTGAAATTCCCTCCCTATGTTAGTCTTCCCTCTTTCTCCTTTAAATACTCCCTGAAACCTTTTTGGCTAAGCTCTTGGTCATATGCGGTAATATCAGTTGATTTAGCTTGGTCTTTGCTTGATAACACTCTTTTAAAGCACCTTGCTATTCTACATGCTTTACTACACTAGAGGTGCTATATAAATGCAAGTTGTTGTTGAGTATTGGACAGTACCAACTTGATGGAGGGCCAGCAGGTGCATCAGAGCAGTTGAATAAGGAACGAAAGGGAAAATGCTGGAAAATCTCAGCAAGTCTGACAAAGAGTCATCGGACTCGAAACGTTAGCTCTTTTCTCTCCCTACAGATGCCGTCAGACTTGCTGAGATTTTCCAGCATTTTCCCTTTCGTTTCAGATTCCAGCATCTGCAGTAATGTGCTTTTATCCAGTTGAATAAGGAGGTGGAGAAAGTATCGGGTTGGATTTTTGTGGCCCTCTGCTGGGTGTGTTAGCGGTGTGGGGGATGGGGTGGGTATATATGAAATGTTGGGTGCCTAGCCCATCCTGTTTCTGCCCATTCCCAACCAGTTCCCCATAAAATGCGGTGAATGGGTAAAGAAGCCAGTAGGCTGCCTCCTCTTGGATAGATTGAGTCCCTTAACTGCTGATTACATGTCAATTAAGGGCCTCAATCTTCTGCCACTGCCATTTGAATGCTGGGCAGCAGCAGGCAGGCCAGGGTGCAAAAGCTATTTATTCAAAAGGCTTCTCCAAAAGGCTGGAAGAAAGTGGGGGATGGCAGCTAACCAATTGGGGGTGACATCTGTGCATCAAAGGCACTCCGTGCAAGCTGCCTCTCCCACCTTTCCTCCCCATCAGGCCTCCTCCCTTGGCTCTCCAACAGTGAACTACCCTAAACACTGTCTCCGGTTCCTTTTATCTCCAGGTCCTGAGGTCCTTCCTGAGATCTCCTTGTCATCCCGTCGCCCCACTATGGAATCCTGGTGCTGCTGACACTGCTAGTGCTACCAGCTAATCAGTTTGGCCGGCAGCTCTAAAGGGTAGGACCTCCTGTCCACTGTGGGGCGCTAATCCGACCCATTGTTTGTTCAGCATGCCTGTAGCATGTTAATGCTCTGGCGCAGGCTTTTTAATACGTCGGTCCATTTGGGATCGACTCTCCTTCCTCCATGAAATCCAGCTTATATTTAAGGAGCAGAAGGCTGGGGGCAGGAAATGTTGTAGAATTGAAAATAAACTGTCTTGGTGGTTAATAGGATGTCTTATTTAAAGCTCATTTTAGGTTGGAAAAGAATGACAAGATTACAAAATCCTGTTCAGCCTGAGAATGTGACTGTTCCTCAGTTGTCAGTTTCATGTGTGCATGAAATATTTAACCATTATCTGTGTCAAATTTAATCACAAGAGGAATGCATTGGGAGTAGACATGCTCCAGTCAAACCTTTTTTGAAGTCTTACCTCTCCTGCCCATTTTATAGCTGTTCACTTCCATGTCATCTGTCTCTTAACAAAGCACCCAGCCCCAGGTCTTCTAATGCCAATGCAAGTTTATGGATTACTCAGAAGATGTGAACGCAGTAATAATACTTTGATGGGTTTTCCTTAGGGAGGCAGCTTAGCATGCATCAGTTGGCAGGTTGGAATGCAACATTTTCAGACTTAATGTAGGATAAATTTGATATAAATCAAATTCTCCAAAACACGAGGAAAACTCCACTACATGGGAGATGCTAATTGCTGGTCTTGCAAAACAGGATGATACATATTATCTAGCAGTAATCCCCCCCCCCCCCCCCGGATGATTTTTTGGGTTTGCCTTTTCTCACTGTCTCGTACGGTAGTCAGACAGTATCTGCTGGGCAATCTAAACTCAGCATTAACCTGTTTTCAACAAGAACCATAGCAGGATAATATGGTCAGTTGCTTAACTGTGGACTTTTGATATCTCCTCTCTAGATATCAAAGCTACGACAGTGGTCCAGGGAAATTTATTGCGAAACAATTAAAAAGGAGGACATCAGTAAATTAAATACGTTATGCTATTTGTTATAAGCTTTTAAGTCTTTATTTAAGTCTATATAAAGTTATATTATATTTTATATGTTAACCTGCTTATCCATTAGCAGGTTATCCACATAAGCAAACTTATTTGAAATATTCCATACAAGCAGAAGTTAAGTCCTCCAATATAGCAAAACATATAGAACGAATGAAATATTTCAAAACCAAACAAGAACTAGGTGAAGAGTTATGAGACGTGATTGCAGAAGTTCTGGAGTTGAGTTTTGAGACGGGAAACAATATGGAGAATCGAACCATGATAGGTCAAGATCAACCACTGTAGGACAGGAAGAGGCGGGAATGCATTGTTGTCCAACTCTAGAGCAGAGGACGCAAATGCATATTTGAGGGTGACAGAGGCAGTAGTTGTGGTGTAAGATATGAAGGGAAGGCGGCACGGTGGCGCAGTGGTTAGCACTGCTGCCTACGGCGCTGAGGACCCAAATTCGATCCCCGGTCCCGGATCACTGTCCGTGTGGAGTTTGCACATTCTCCCAGTATCTACATGGGTTTCACCCCCACAACCCAGAGATGTGCAGGGTAGGTGGATTGTCCATGCTAAATTTCCCCTTAATTGGAAAAAAGTAATTGGGTACACTAAATTAAAAAAAATAAATGTGAAGGGATTTGTGGACCACAAAGATTTTGAAGTCAGTGTTTGGGGAAGGAGAAGCGTTTAGGATTAGTAACGACAGTGATGAAAGTTAAGTGAGGTTTAACACAGGGTAGGGCAAGTGACAGACTTCTAAATAAATTGGGGTTTGTACCGGTTGGAACCTATGAGGCCAGTGAGGAGGGCATGAAGGAAATTCAGCTTAAGCAAACCAAGGCGTGGACGAGGCCTTCATTATTAATTGGGGTTGGGATGAGCTGCGGATGGAGGTGAGCAGTAAAACAAACAATGTTTTAATAAATTTCAGTATCCGTATTAACAATTGATGATGTCTGGTTTCATTTTTATCTATCAGATCATAGCTAGAGAATTGCCCGCAATGATCTGGAGCTCCTCAACAATTATTTTTGCCCCCTTCTATTTCTTCTATTTCTCATCTACAGTCACCCAAAAACACAATTGGGTTCCATGTGAACACAAATGGCTTTCAAGCGTATCTCAGGACTAACCCTCTTCACCTCTCCTCTATCTCTGCTTTGTAGCACTGCCTATCCAATAATAGATTAAGCCATTGCCTTTGGTTTCCTGCCATAAACTGTGTTCCTTCACCGCTCAGCTGAGTCAGACCAACTTTAGCAATGTGTTTAACTGAGATGAATTTCTGACCTCTGCTCCGTTACTAAGACTGCTCACTTCCATCTCCGTGCCATCGTTTGGCTTCGAGGCTGCCTCAACTCACCGGCTGCTGAAACCCTCATCCTGCCTTTGTTACCTCTGGACTTGACTATTCCAATGCTCTCCTGGCTGGGTTCCCTATATAAACTTGTGGTCATCCAAACCTCTGCTGCCCCATCACTCATGCGCTTCCTGACCTGTACCAGGTAAGACCTCTCCTCCCTATCTCTAACATTCCACACTCCGACAGCACTTTGTGATTTCTGCATTCTTCTGATTCTGGCCTCGTGCAAAATTCTGATTTTAATTCTACCAAAGGCACTTGTCCGTTCAGCTGCCGTTGGCCCTAAATTTAGAATTCTCAACCTAAATCTCTGCCTCTCCACCTCTCTCTCCTTTATTAAGAAAACCTACCTCTTTGGCCAAGTTGTCCTGAACTTCCTACTATGGCTTGTGTTGTGTTCTGTTATCTTGTCTTGCAATGATTCCATAGAACTGCTGGTGACAAAGCCAGAACAATGTTTTATGAATGTACACGTGGTTAGGTAATGATACGAATCTTATGCAGACCAATTTATTACAGAGTTCCTTTAGACTCTTCTGGAACTACCCTTATGTGCGACTGACCTGTATACGCCTTACTACCTTCTGATTAAAGTGCCTTGTCACATGACCGATGTCTCGAGACCACATCACATGGTGGATCTGTACCGCCACCTGCTGGTTGGAGGCCACATTCTGAGTACATGTAATATTATCTACAGGCATATCACCACAGCTTGATCTTATAAATGTTTTTATTAACAATGTCCTTGCTAAGCACCTTTTGACACCTGGCTCTATTAAATGCTAGCTAAATGCAAATTACTGTAATTGTTAATGAGTGATTGGCTGACTTTGAAGTAAACATTATTACATTTATTTGATAACTGTGTTCCAGTTTATTTTGAAAACAATTGTGTTAAATGTGTTGCTTTACCTGACAGGTAAACGTCATGTATTATCTGTAATTGCAACTGATTTTTGCAGAGTAAACATTTTAATTTTACCTTTCATGGACTGTTAAAGCTTAGAAGTAATTTCAGTGAGATTATTTTCATCAGAATTCTGCTGCATGACTCAGTACGTTCGAGATAAGATTTGTACCTTTTGAACATTTATTGTCCACACAATTTGAATCGTAACGTCAATAGTAAAATAAAAGTCAGTTCATTTTATAGCATAAGATGAGTTGAAGGACTAATGAGCATAATCTGATTGATAGGCTGTTCCCTTCCAAATGTTTTTGGAAAGTAATCAAATTGGGGAAGGGATTACATTTTTTTGCAGTACTGCTGCCATAAAGGTTGTTGCTCATGAAAATGGTTTGGCTTAAGCCCCGTGTTTCTTGCCATTAATTTGCTCGTGCCTAGACCTATACATACACATATAAAGCTTACTCGAGTCGAATGTGGGCTAGGAAAACCCTGGCGACAGGGCGTTTTCACTTCACATTAGCATATTTCTGCTCATTCGCATTTCACTATTGTTTTTCTTGTAGCCACTTAGAACATAGAAAATAGGATCAAGAGTTGGCAATTCGGCCCTTCGAGTCTGTCCCGCCATTCATTATGATCATGGCTGATCATCCAACTCAGTAACCTGTTCCTGCTGCCCCCACCCCCCCACATCCTTTAGTCCCTTTAGGCCTAGAGCTATATCTAACTTCCTCTTGAAAACATGCAACATTTTGGCCTCAACTGCTTTCTGCAGGAGCAAGCGGGTTCCACAGGCTTCCCATTCTCTGGGTGAAGAAATTTCTCCCCACCTCAGTTACCGTATCTTCAGATTATGACCCCTGGTTCTGGATTTCCATCGGGAACATCCTTCCTGCACCTACCCTGTCTATTCCTCTTATAATTTTATAGGTTTCTATGAGATAGCCCCTCATTGTTCTAAAAGTCAGCAAATATAATCATAACCGACTCACTCTCTCCACATACATCAGTCCCGCCATCCCAGGAATCCGTCTAGGAAACCCTTGCTGCACTCCCTCTATAGCAAGAACATCCTTCCTTGAATAAGCGGACCAAAACTGCATACAGTATTCCAGGTGTGGCCTCACCAAGGCCCTGTGTAATTGTAGCAAGACATCCCTGCTCCTCTACTTGTCATGTGAGAGTACCTTTAAGCAGTGGGTGTTTATGGAATACCTCAGTGATGTGAGAGTGTGGGTGGAGCTGGGCTGCCTGTCTTTCACTTTTGTTTTTGAGCAGGCAGCTACAGGGTGTTTTTAGTTTTGATTTGAGAGCTGGATAGCTGCAGGAAAAGCAAGCAGCTGTATAAGGATCTCTCTGCAAACTAAAGACTGTCTCCAGATCATTTGGGTGATTTCAAAGTGATAACTGCTCTCAGTAGAGAATTTAAACCTGATCTCTGTGTTAAAAAGGGTCTTTTGTCTTATGGATGTTGCAAGGAAAGATTAAGGGTTACTTATAGAATATTGTATCTGTGGGGATGATTGGTGTTGATAGTTGTTAAGATGTTTACTGTGAGTTTATAAAGTGTTAACTGGTTTCATAAATAAACATTGTTTTAATTTAAAAGTACTTCAACTCTCTTACACCACACCTGTAAAGTAGGCCCGTGTGCTCCCCATAACTACAATGTATTAAAAGTTGTGTGTCAGGTGAACTCCATGATACACTTTGGGGTTCTCTAAACCCTGGCCCATAACATACTCTAATCCTTTTGCTATGAAGGCCAATACCATTTGCCTCTTTTACCGCCTGCATGCTTACTTTAGCGACTGGTGTACAAGGACACCCAGATCTCGTTGCACAATCCCCTCTCTCAGTCTATAGCCATATAGATAATCTGCCTTCCTGTTTTTGCTACCAAAGTGTATAACTTCACATCTGCCATGCATTTGCCCACTTACTCAACTTGGCCAAATCACACTGAAGCATCTCTGCATCCTCCTCACAGCTCAGCCACCCAACTTTATATCATCTGCAAATTTTAGTTCTCTCATCTAAATCATTAATAGATATTGTGAATAGCTGGGGTCCTCACATCAATCCCTGCAGTATTCCACTATTCATTGCCTGCCATTTGGAAAAAGACCAGTTTATCCCTACTCTTTTTTGTCTGCCTGCCAATCAGTTTTTTTATCCATCTCAATGCACTACCCCTAATGCCATGAGCTTTAATTTTAAATGTTGGTCTCTTATGTGTGACTTCTGTCGAAAGCTTCTGAAAGTCCAAATAGACCACGTCCACAACACTTATCACCGCTACTAGTTACAGGGGAGGCAATGGTGTAATGCAATTATCACTGAAGTAGTAATCCACAGACCCAGGGGTTTGAATGTCATCAAAGCAGATAGTGAAATTTGAATTCAATAAAATAAATCTGGAAGGCAAAGCCTTAGCATGGGCATGAAATCACTCAATTGTCGTAAAAAAACATCTGGTTCACTGATGTCCTTGAGGGAAGGAAAGCTGCCGTCCTACATATGATTCCAGACCCACAGCAATGTGGTTGACTCTTAACCGACCTCCCAAGGACAATTAGGGATAAGCAATAAATAAATGCTGACCCAGCCAGCGATGGCCACATCCCATGAATTTGTTTTTAATCCTCGAAGAATTCCAGTAGATTTGTCAAGCATGATTTCCGTTTTGTAAATCCATGTTGATTCTGTCTGATCCTGCTACTTTCCCAAATGCTCTGCTGTTAAATCTTTTATAGTGAATTCCAGCATGTCCTCACTACTGATGTCATGTTGACAATTCTCAGTTTTCTCTCTACCTTTTTAAATAATGGGTTTACATTAGCTACCCTCCAAACTGTAGGAACTGTTCCAGAGCATATACATTCTTGGAAGATGACTCCAATGCATCCACTATTTCTAGGCCCACCAGAAATAGTGCACTCTGGGATGTAGATTATCAGGCCCTGGGAATTTATTAGTCTTCAGTCCCATCAATTTCTCCAACACCATTTCCCTACTATTACTGATTTCCTTCAGTTCATCCCTCTCTCTGAAACTTGTGTTCCCACACATTCCTGGTATCTTATTCGTGTCCTCCTTTGCGAAGACATAACTGTGATGAATGTAAGAAATTGTCATATTTTATATATTATGTTTTTATTGCAGTAATGTTATTAAAATCTGGGTTAATTCACTATGTCTGCTAAAACTGTGATTAAGGGATTGTAAAAGTGAGGTAATAATTGGTTTTGCAGGTGAAGTGTTCTGCAGATATATTTGAGAACCATTTACTTGTTTGCAGCTAGCTAGCTAATGGTATTTGTTTACGTTTAATGGACAACTAGGGTGTAGATCATTTATGGTCCTGGCTAAACAGGTCATGGAACATTTTACAGGAGGAGACCAAAGAATGCTTTGGGAACAGATGATGTATTTAAGGGTAGGAGCCAGATTTGTCTGTAAAAAGGTTGGTTCTTCCAAGGAAGAGGTGTTTCAGTCAAAGATCTTGCACAGAGAAAAGCAAGTAAAAAAACTAAGTTAACTTTATTCATGAGTGGTCATTGAATTATACTGGTTTGCTTAATTGGAATATAGTGGCAGGTTTAGGGAGTAGGTTTAATGTTTCTTTCACTTAAGAACTTTTCCAACTGTTAACTGTAAAACTATTTTTCTGTTGCCAATGTGGTAAATTCTGTGTTTAAATTAAAGTTTGTTTTAATATAAAATATACCTATTGGTCAGTGTTAACAATGTGGTGCAGTAATATTTCCTCACGGTTTTACAAATTGCAAATAGTGGGGCTCTCATCCAGGATACTAATCGAACCAAAGTTGTAATGTTCTATGTATGTTGGTCAACCATTTCTTTGTTCACATTATAAATTCCCCTATTTCTGACTTCAATGATTTGTCTTCAATTATTTACAGTATTTTTTAATGTTCCGGCAGGTTTACCCCGCACTCTATTTTCCCCTTATTAATCAATCCCTTGAGCCTCCTTTGCTGAATTCTAAACTGTTCCCAATCCTCGGGTATGCTGGGTTTTTTTTGGCCAATTTTATGCCTCGTCCTTGGATTTAATATAAGCTCTAATTTCCCTTATAAGCCATGGTTTGGCTACCTTTCCCATTTTATTTTTGCGCTAGACAGGAATTAACAATTGTTGCACTTCATCCTTGCGCTGTTTAAATGTTTGACATTGCCCGTCCACCATCATCCCTTTAAGTAACGTTCCCCAATCCAAACTCGCACCTTATACCATCATAGTTTCCTTTATTTAGATTCAGGACCCCAGTCTCAGAATCAACTACGTCACTCTCCATCTTGATGAAGAATTCTATCATATTATGGTCGCTCAACCCCAAGGGGCCTCGCACAACTAGATTGTCAATTATTCCTTTCTCATTACACAATGTCCTATTCTCTAGTTGGTTCCTCAATGTATTGGTCCAGAAAACCATCCTGTGTATACTCTCGGAGTTCCTCCTCTATGGTATTGTTACTAATTTGATGTGCCCTATCTTCATGCAGATTGTGGAGATGCCGGCGTTGGACTGGGGTGAGCACAGTAAGAAGTCTTACAACACCAGGTTAAAGTCCAACAGGTTTGTTTCAAACACGAGCTTTCGGAGCACTGCTCCCTCCTCAGGTGAATACTCACCTTAGGAAGGAGCAGTGCTCCAAAAGCTCATGTTTGAAACAAACTGTTGGACTTTAACCTGGTGTTGTAAAGACTTCTTATCATGCAGATTAAGTCACCCCAAAGTGCAGATGTTGCTTTATCGCACGTTTCTCTAATTTCCTATTTAATGCCATTTCCAACAACACCACTGTAGTTTGGGGCCTATATACAATCCCCACTCATGTGTCTTGCCCCTGGTGTTTCTCAGCTCTTCCCAAGCAGATTACAAATCATCAGAGCTGATAGCTTTCTTCACTATTGTGTTAATTTCCTCTTTAACCAGCAATTCAACTCCACCGCCTTTTCCTTTTGGTCTGTCCTTCCTAAATACTAAATACCGCTGGATGTTCAATTCTCATCCCTGGTCATCCTGCAACCAATTTTTTGTAATTCCAACTATGACATAACCATTTGCATCTATTTGCGCGATTAATTCACCCACTTTATTGCAAATTCTCTATGCAGTAAGGCACAAAGCTTGTCTTTTTTAAACATTCCTTGTCCCGTTCCCATTAATTTTTACTGTGGCCGTTTGATTCTGGTCATTAATTTATTTGTCTATCACTTTTCTTATTTCCCTTTCTGCCTTTTGTTCTTGTCCGTGTTTCCCCTGCTCTCACTCCTCTGAATAGGTTTCCCTGCCCCTGCCATTTTAGTTTAAACCCTCCTAACCACACAGCACCCCAAATGGAACTCGAGCCCACAACACCCAGCTCAGGAGTCAAGTGCCTAACCCACTAGATCATTGGAGATACTTGCAGTATTTCCCATGCAGAATTGTTTAATAACACACAATTGCATACCAGAGTTAAATATTTAGACACTTTAAAACCAGAATACAGATTGATGGTGTTAATCAGAGTGCTCCTTGTCACCTGAATGGTATTGTAAAAAAAAAGAACTGGGATCTGCTGCAGGGACTGAATTGATAGACAAGTGCTAAAGATATAATTGATGAAGAACAGGTTAAAACTGGTTCAGTAAAGTGCAGATTGCAGAAATCCATCCATCACACCATCATTTAAACATTATTTTGTGTCAGCTATCATGTGATGATTTAAATCTCTTTCTAATGTCTTGAGGTAATAATCTTGTGCATGAAGAAAAATTGGGCCAGGAATGGAATAACTAAATCATAAGATTGCTTGAACATCGTGTGTCAAATTATCAGCTCCGCGTGGTCAGATCCTGGATATGAAATGCTAAACAGCAGATCAGTCCAATCAGCATTGGCTTGTCCTGCTACAGTTAAATATTGCTTCTTATTATAGTGTCAGCTTTGTAGGTATTGCAGTGATACAGATCCATTGCTGTTTTGCTGGTAAGAAATACCCACACACGAGAATGCTGTGAGAACAATTCAGAATTATTCTTCTCTCTGCCTGACCAATTCTGTTTGCAAAAATAATTTTCTGACTTATTTTTCATGTTGGGCATTTATTAAAATTGAACATATTGCGAGTAAGAGAGGAGGATATTGCACTTTAAAAATGGAAACTCAGCTGAAGATGTGACTGCAGTGTGCTGCAATTTTGGAAGGGATTTTTTGGGGATTTCAGTACCAAAGAATAGGAACAATTTCTATTTATATAGCACCTCTAATGTAATAAAACTGCTCAAGGTGCTTCACAGGAACTTTATAAAACACAATGTGTTGCAGCCATTGGGCATGATCTTCCAGCCACGCTGCGCCAGAAATGCATCTCACCGTGGTGGCGCAGCGTGGCCGGTGAAAGCCGGGAGTCCCTGCAAAGCCTCGTGAGATTCAACGCAATCTCGCCATTTTAAAAATGGCGTCCCGATCGCTTGCTACATGAAATGAAAATCGCTTATTGTCACGAGTAGGCTTCAATGAAGTTACTGTGAAAAGTCCCTAGTCGCCACATTCCGGCGCCTGTCCGGGGAAGCTGGTACGGGAATCGAACCGTGCTGCTGGCCTGCTTGGTCTGCTTTAAAAGCCAGCGATTTAGCCCAGTGAGCTAAACCAGCCCCTAGCTAAACCAGCGAGCAGAAATCCCCATTGTAAAAATTGGGGCTATGTGCAATCTCGGCCGCACTTTCCCTGTTTAGCTCCTTATTCAAAGTGAGTCGCATTGAATAGCCATTTGTTTCTCGGCACTGAGTGCCGGGAAACATGCGGCTAAACACCTTCGCTCAGGGACGTTGTTCCTTTTTGGGAAGATAACACCCATTAGATCAGATGATCAAAAGCTTGGTCAAAGATGTAAGTTTAAAGGAAGTCCCCCAGGCGTACACAGAGGTCGAGACAAAGAGGTGTAAGTAGGGTATTCCAGAGTTTAGGACCTAAGTAGCTGAAAACATGATTAGTGATGGTTGAGCCATTAAATCAGGAATGCTTAAGAGTCCAGAATTAGAGGAGGACAGGCATCTTGGAAGGCCATGATCTGATTGAATGGCGGAGCCGGCTCGAAGGGTTGAATTTCCTACTTCTGCTCCGATTAACTGTATACCTATGTTGTGAGGCTGGAGGATATTACACATTTAGGGATGGGCAAGGCCATGGTGGGATTTGAAAACAAGGATGAGAATTTAAAAATCAAGGCGCAGGATACTCCATTCCCACAGCTGGCCAATGGGGCTTCCCATTATGGCCATCGCACGCCGTTGGGATACCCGTGGGTGTGCTCCCGGCAATGTGGAGGATCCCGCCGACGGAGAATTCCGTAGAAGATGTTTCTTGATTACGACCAATGCCGATCAGCGAGCCAAAGAGCAATAAACTAATGGGATTGTTGCAAGTGGAGACACGGGCAGTACAGCTTTGAATGACCACCAGTTTGGAGAGTAGGTGGACAAGCCAAGAGTGCATTGGAACAGTCAAGTCTAGAGGTAAAGAAGACATCAGTGAAGTTTTCAGCAGCAGACGTGCTCAGATTGGGGCATTGTAATGGATGTGGAATTTGGCATTCTTAGTGATCGCACAAATATGAGGTTGGAAGCTGATCTTGCGATCATATGTGGCATCAATATTGCAAACAGACTGGCTTAATCATAGATTGTCGCTGGGGAGAAGGATGGAGTCAATAACTAATGTTAAATTACTAATATTGTTTTAGGTGCAAGATGGTTGACAATAACTGATGTTGCTTTATTTATTAGCCACTGGTTGTTCATAACTTTTTTCTTGTGTATATGTTTTTTCAAAATCATTATGAAGTGCAGCCTCAGGTGGCTGTAGTTTTACATGCTGTTATTTGCAATTCACTTATTAAACTTCTCTTTCAGACAAATCTAGAAAAAAACCTTGACAAGGCCATCGCTACAGGGGATGTAGAAGAAGCAGAGAAGCTGAGTGACAGCTTGGCTGTTCGTGAGGTAAGCTGCTGAACGCCACGCTAGGAGATTTTATCCTGATAAATTATGCTAACATTTCTTTAACCTTTCTGCAAAGAAACAGATATTGAAATTGTTTCACGCATTTTTGGAGACTAAGGGTGAATTTCCCGCCTTTGGTTAAGAAAGTGCAAGTCATGTTCCCGAGTTAGGAAATTCAGCACATTAGCCTGGCATTTTGGACTCCGACAGTCAGTGTGACTGCAGTCAGGACCACCCCTCTCTTGCGACAGGTCCCAGGTGGGAATGGAGATCAGCATATGCGAGGCCTGCGGGTTAGAAGCCACCTCTGCTTACTGGGACCGGCTCTGTTCTATCCATGGTTGTTAGGCCCTCACCCGTAAACCTCCCACTCTCTCTTCCACTCACTCTATGCCCTCCCAATTTCCCCTCCATATCCTCTTGTATCTCCCATGCCCCTTCCCTTCCTCATCATATCTCCTATGCTCCCTCCATTTGCCCATAAATCTTCCATATCTCCATGCCTCTTCCATACTTCTCATGTCTCCCATGCCACTCCATACCCCCTCATATTTCCTAGGCTTGCCTGCATTATCCATGCCCACTCGCCCATATCCAGTATGTATCAAACTCGGGAGCCATATCATAACTCTGGGAAGTCTTTTAAACTCCCAGAAAATAAATATTAACCGTTCAAGACCCATTGAAAAGAATTTCCCCTCTGATAACCTCGTACCTCTGTCAATCAAACAAAGCCATTTAAACTCCCATTTGTACGAGCTTCCTAGGTAGGGGGCAGAAGCCGCCCAGTTGGAACTCATTAAAGACTATACATAGAAGCCGGCCGAAGCAGGGCCCACAGTTGTTGGTTGTCCCAACAAGGACTGTATTTGGAGAGAGTTACTGCCATGGGCAGAGCTTGAACATAGTTCAATCGATCCTTGTTCAACTACTGCTGGCTTTGTCAAGTTACTAAACACATTAATTGGATTTTCCTTTCTCGGCTTCAGTGCAGGATTTTGTGATGAGTTGTATAGTAGTGGACAGTGCTAGTAGTGAAATGGTAGAGGAAAAAGTGCCTGATTAATGCATTGCCTTTACAGAGGTGTGTGAGACCTGAAGCTGACGTAGCGGTAGCACCATAATGTCACAAATGTAATACGATATTCACAAGTGTATCTTCATAATTACTGTGGCTGAGTCAAGTCCGGTGTTTGCACCACAATTCTCAAA
Source organism: Scyliorhinus canicula (assembly GCF_902713615.1). NCBI lineage: Eukaryota > Metazoa > Chordata > Chondrichthyes > Carcharhiniformes > Scyliorhinidae > Scyliorhinus > Scyliorhinus canicula. The sequence continues at coordinate 20,293,959 of NC_052161.1, forward strand.
GTTGCAGGTTGTAATCACATGACATGCCGAGCGCGTGTTGGTATTTCCACCTTGCCGAAAAGGACTGTTTCGCCGCGAGCTTTCCTTAACCAAAGGAGAGCCAAGAGTAATATTTTGATGAACAGAGTATACTCTGATGACATAGATTGCAGGTGATGTACATTAATTTCGCAGTATTTGCAATAAACGGTCATGGATTGTTCCAGCACAATTGAATCATTTTTTGCTTTCTTTACAAAGTGTGGACATAAGGTTTTTCCTGGAACCCTGACAATCTGTGCTTTAAAGAGGAAATAAATTACTTCACTCATGCGGGAGAAATTCATTCCTGCAAACTTTGAATGCTGACGTGGACATGCTCTGCTTGCAGAATGTCAGCAAGAGTACATGCTGCCAATCAAAATGCCATCCTCCATTGACCTTCTGTTGGCCTTTCACCAGAATGTTAATTTTAGTCTAACTGGGAGTAATGAAGATAATGAGGTTTTTCTTTGTTCTAACATCTTCTTTGGTGCTCAACTAATGTTAACGAAGCTAGGAATTGAGGTTTGTGTTGTACAGAAAATTTTAATTTGTAGGTTCATATCTAAATTAAGTCCAATTAGCATAGTACATTGTAACATTATCCCTGACGGCAACAATGTACATTCTGCAATTAAGTTTAGAAATAACCGAAGTAGTTTACACAGATAAGTTGTAATTATTAACCTTAATAATAGATGTTCTTCCTGCCAAGTTTGATAAATACAAAACTGAGCTCTTAATGCAGATAGAAAAGCATTTAAAAAAATAACTGGCGTTACTTTCTCCACCCACGTCATCCATTCACACCAATAAAGCATTTGAGTGTTGACATTTATGAAAACATGTGAATGAATTATAATTGGTGCAATATGTCAAATTTACCAATTTTCGGCTAATAGCTTTGACATTACTGTTGTTGATATTGGTATGTAAATCTGTTTGATATTGGCCTCGATTTTGAGGTACAAATAACAGTGTGTAAATCAGACAGCAACTTTTGCTATCTGCAGATACGCAGTTTAAGGTGGCAATTAGGAAGTTATAGTTGCTCTGTTTCCCAGAAATTTTGCTTCACCAGTATCTTCACCAAATATTAATTTCTCAGCTTTTTCTTATTATCTTAATTCCAGCGCACTTTCCTTCTCATTATTTCGCCTTCTACACCAATTTTACAATTAATTAAATATTATAATTTCTGCATCCTGGTTTATACTCTACATGTCTCAGTCAGGACTCTGCAGTCTAATTGGTTGAAAACATACACTGTTTCTTGCACTGCTCACACACGCCACAGATCCCCTGTAGAGGGTGCCATGCTGGAATACATTTCTAAATATCTAAAGCTGCCACTCAAAAAAAAAAATGCCCACAAAAAGTTTGGGTCGGCTCAGCTATACCCTCACCACTGACCATAGAACGTCCATTAATTTAGTAGAGGCATTAACCAATTTAAAATATTTAAAATTATCTGGTTAGTGCCTATGCTAGAACAGTGGTTTGAGGAATATTGTCAACAGTAATTTCAAGGCTAATAGATTTGGCGGTTAAGGAAGATTTTGTCTGCACCGGTCTCAGGTTTATCTGCACCATGTATATTTGGGTGTGTATTAAGGTTGAGTTTGATCAGTTGAGTGAGTCCCTGATCGGAGGCTTATTGTCCATTGTTTAGCTCACTGGGCTAATTCGCTGGCTTTTAAAGCAGACCAAGGCAAGCCAGCAGCACGATTCGATTCCCGTACCAGCCTCCCCGAACAGGCGCCGGAATGTGGCGACTAGGGGCTTTTCACAGTAACTTCATTTGAAGCCCACTCGTGACAATAAGCGATTTTCATTTCATTTCCTAGTGGTGAGTATTTGGATTGTTGCTTGTTACATATAAATGATCTGGGAGTACACTATCAAGTTTGTGGATTATACAAACTTGGCAACATAGTAAATGGTGAACAGGTTAATAGCGGACCTCAGGAGAATATCGACTGGTGAAATGTGCAAATGCATAAGAGATGCTATTTAATGCAGAAAAGATTGAAATGAAGCACTTTGGGAGAAACATCACAGAGAGGCAGAATCATTTGTCTTGAGGGGGATGTTAAGGCCCTGGAGATACATGTTTAAAATGCTTGAAAGTGGCAGGGCAAGTTGATTAGATAATTAAGAATGTGCGTGGGATACTTGGCTTTGTAAATACAAAAACAAGGTTGGCAAATCACTGGCTAGGTCTCAGTTGGAATATTGTGTGCACCTCTGGGGATCACACTTGAAGAAAGATATCAAGGACACAGAGGAGATTTACCAAGATTAGACCAGGGATGAGGAACTTCAGGATTGTTCTCCTTCATAAGAAGTCTTACAACACTAGGATAAGTCCAACAGGTTTGTTTCAAATCACTAGCTTTCAGAGCACTGCTCCTTCCTCAGGTGAATGAAGAGGTAGGTTCCAGAAACATATATATAGACAAAGTCAAAGATGAAATGAAAATGAAATGAAAATTGCTTATTGTCACGAGTAGGCTTCAATGAAGTTACTGTGAAAAGCCCCTAGTCGCCACATTCCGGCGCCTGTTCGGGGAGGCTGGTACGGGAATTGCTGCTGGCCTGCCTTGGTCTGCTTTAAAAGCCAGCGATTTAGCCCAGTGTGCTAAACCAGCCCCATTGCAAGACAATACTTTGAATGCTAGTGATTTGGAACAAACCTGTTGGACTTTAACCTGGTGTTCTTACTGTGCTCACCCCAGTCCAATGCCGGCATCTCCACATCATGTTCTCCTTCGAGCAGAGATGGTGAAAGCGGGGCTTAATAGAAGCATTCAAAATTATGAGTTTTAACAGAACAGGCAGGGATAAACTGTTTGCCCTGGGCAAGTGAGCCAATAATCAGAGGTCATAAACTTAGATTATTTCGGCAAAGAATTAGAACAGAAATGAGGAACGATTTATTTCCGCAAAAAGTTATGATGATCTGGAAAGAAAGGCCTGAACAGGTGATTGAATCAGATTCCGCAGGTATTTTCTGAAGGCTTATATTTGAAGAGAACCTGTTTGCAGGTTATTGGAAGAAAGCTGAGCATGGGACTGATGACAACTCTTTCAAGAGCAGGCAGAGATGCAATGGGCCAAATCACTCCACCTTCTATGCTACAAGTTTCTGCATTGAAGCACTGCTCCCTGAAGGCCTGTCCCTAAAATGATTGCCACTTTTTCCTTTGTGGGCCAGCGATATCTGACTGGTGAATCGTGTGATTTCTTTCTACCATGACCTTTTGCAATTATATTATATTTCTACTCTTCTTACTGTTCTTTCCATTTTATCAAGGAAAACCTCTCAGCCTTTCGTTTCTGGAATTGAAATGCTGGCAAATGTAGTTTGGGATTTTTGCAGTTGAGGGGGTGTTCCTCATGCTCAGGATTGTAAACAGTAGTGTGGATAGTTACACAATCCGTGATGTGTTGGCCTTATAGCATTGATTGCACGTGCATTAACATGTTTTTCAAGCCTTGACTTAGGAAGAAAAGTATGTTTAACACGATTCCCTGCAATAACCATAAGTCATTTTTGGCACCTATAAAGCAGGATTGCAGAGAAAAAACTACGCCTTAAAAGAAAACTCCCCAATACAATGACAATGCCTAATTCTGCATTCTTTATTATGCCAATATAGAACAGCATGCTTTAACCTGGCACAGGGTAAAGCCCACACTTTGGAATTGATTTTGGTCTTCAAGTATGAAACTGATGGGAAGTGGATGAGGCAACAGCAATGGTTGCCTAGATGAATTGGCAAGTTACCTGTTCAATTCATGTGTTGCTCTTTTGCATGCAGCAGTTAAGCTGCCACCCCAGCCCAGTTTTTCCTGTGTCAACTCATTGAATAGGAGGCAGGAATTTAAGTGCGCCTTTGGGTTATTAGGATCGTGAAGCGGCATAAAGGGGGATGAAACAGAAAATGCTGGAAATACTCAGCAGGTCAGCCAGCATCATTGGAATCTGTTCCCTATTCCAGGACTACTTGCCTGTGCACATTGGTACATTTGGAACACTGCCATAAGTTGTGCACCGCCACCATCCTGAACCCCAACCAGAAAGGATAACTATCAAAGCTCTAGCACAACCGAAATACACAAGATACTGAGATAACTAAACACTGTTGCCCGCTAAAGTCTTTCAGATGAGGCATTAAACATTCTGCCCTCTCAGGTGAATGTAAAATATCCCATTTAAAAGAACAAGTGCTTTCTCTCTGACATCCTGGCCAACATTTATGTCTCGACCATATCACTGAAAAAGATTATCTGCTCGTTATTGCATTGTTGTTGGTGAAAACTTGCTGGGCACAAATTGGCTGCTGTGTCTCCTACATTGCAACAGTGACTATGATTTCAAGAAAATACATAATTGGCTGGGAAGCATTTTGGGGTGTCATGAAAAATGCAAGGCTTTCTAACACAGCTGCTGCCCCCGGAATTAGGCAACAGCATTGCTTATAACATAAGCCATACGATAATACATGTTTACTATCACAATACGTAGTGCGTAACATTCCATATTTTATACACCACGTTTTGGATATAACCTCTCTTAATATGTTGTAACCAACAAACGATTGGAAGAAAAAAAAATCAGTGGGGAATGGTGTTATTTTGCTTAGTGTTTTAATTGAAGGTAAGGATTTTGTGATTTAAGATGGCCTGAACATCAACTAAAGAGTTAGATTGGCAAATGTAGCATTTTAATAAATCAAACAGCTCAGTGGTTGGAAAGGCTACCAGCAATAATAATTATGTTTAGTTTTTATTTACTGCTCAGAACATTTCCTACAATGAAAAATTGTCATTGAAGATTCTATTTGCGTCACATAATTCAGAGAACATTTATTGTATTGAAGTTGGGGTCTAGCAGCCATCATACTTGCCCTATTCACCGAACTGAACATTTTTCTACCAATGCCTGGCGTCCAGAAGTGTTATTAAGCAGTTAAGTGGGAAACATGCATTGATTAATGGCAAGTAAATTGAAAACTGCATCGCTTCAACAACGTTGGTAAACGATTGTTAAAATGGTAGTTTAATTGAACAGTAATAAAGTTCATATCTGATGGAAATGATAAGTAACAGTTCTACGTTATTTTAAGATTGCTGCTGGGAAGAGATTGGCTTTTGCTGAGCTGTCAGAGAAATCAGCAGCTTACCTGCATGGCTTTGTTTTAAGGCCAGAAGTGTTTGCTATTAGCCTGAAGCAATCTCTTCATCTGAAATTTCTTGTTTGGCTGGAACTCAAATTTCACATTTGATTTGTAGTTTTAGATAACTCCTGTTTCTGCAAAGGTGCCATACTGTCTGTGAGTGCTCCAGCCCACGGCAACAATTTCATTACAATAAAACATTTTGACCTCATTTAACAACAACAAGTACATTTTCAGATTTTGTGTAATTTGAAGGTATTAAATTATCAGTTAATGGCGAACTTTTTGCATATAAGATAATAATAATTGGATACAAACTGCATCTCTTTCCTAACTACAGCCAGGTCTAAAATAGTTGTCTGAAATTTAACTCTTTCAGCGGAATAGGAACACACCCAGATCTTTGCAAGTGAAGTTATGCCTTTGTATTGGGTTATTAACCTCGCATTTCCATTGCGCTTTTAAAAGCTGGTCAAAACTTTGAGCGGCAAGCCACTCAGAGCTGGGGATAATAAATGGGCTTGTTGACAAATAGAGGAACATTTAACATGCTAGTTGAACATATTCAAGCATAGAGGGCCACAAAGTGGTCCATAATTTAGCTTAACTACTTGGAGAAAGATACAAATTCCAGTAACAAAAAGGAGAGTCTTGGCAGAATGACTGCTTGCTGTAAGTTTCTTTCATTCAATGCCAACTATTCCACAAATAGAATCAGCACTAAAATACTAAGTTCATTTTAAGTTGATTATTATTATAAAAAGGAATTTCATAAGTCATTAAGGTCTGAATGATATTTATTAGGAGCTAGATTTCTTTACCCATTTATAATGATAGATGGAAATTATATATTAAAAACCTTGCACACAGCATGCTCTTGCTTCCTGGAATCATTCAAGCTGCTATATTAACCTTATCCTTTGCTTTGCTGTGAGTAATGCATCAGAAATTGTGCTAGCAGTCTTGCTGTCTGGTTTCAGAACTCATCGCAAGCATTATATTTTGGAATTATGCAATTTATGAAATTTCTTCCATGAAATATCTATTATGAAATGTATTTAATTCTCTTGTATTCTCTGAAAGGTATCATTTGTTGCATACTGCACATTCTTCCATGAGAACATGAATATTTTCCTTCTACTTCATATATATCAGGCAGACAATTTGATGCTGGAACCTGATGTTTGTTCTATATTGGCGTGTGGTACATTTTGTGCTATCTGCTCATCAAAACAGTCAATTTGACAGGACTTATTGCATATCAGTAGAAAAAAAGAGCAATAAGTACTTTGATCATATTTTTAAAAATTGTAGCTTGGGGTATGAATTATACATATTAATTGGTTTTTGACTTGGAAACGTAATTGTAGCTTCCATGCGAATGGGTAAACCTGCTATGCACTATAAACGTGCCTGTTATTGACCTACAGATAATTAATTCTTTTAAGAAAGTAGCAGTTTGGAAATTGAATAAAAATCTTCTGATTAACTTGTCTTGAATTTCCATACAGGCCATTTATCCTAAATTAACCCTTATATCATCTTAAGTCCCCTTTAGGATATAAGCATACATTAGCAGTATACTTCATCAGTATTCATTGATTTTTATCAAAATAATTCTCATTCTTTTTATTAACAAAAATCAGGCTTGCATACCTTGCATTTGTGACATTAGCCTGCAAGATGTGTGCTGTTCATGCTTTTCTGATGTCACGGAGATGATGCAGACATATCTCTGGATCAAATTTTCAGCATGGGTCCTGGCTTGTTGCAAAGGATTGTATTTCTCTTGCTGTAGAAAGCATTGGTCTGATATAAAATTGAAACAGAGAATACTGAAAATACTCAGCAGCCCTGGCAGCATGTGTCAATTTAATGCTCGCCTTGGTGAGTTCTCAGTCCGGGGATGGGGTGCGGATGCATGTGATCAGGTGGGAAAGTATGAGGTGGAGGTCCTGCTGCCTTCCTGCTTCCCCCGGATTAGTCCAGGGCAGGAAGGATTGTTTGCATCTTCGCACCCACATGCCAGTTGAGGACCATACGTGGGCTTTAAGAGCCTTATCCTGCCGCCTTTAATGGGATATTCAACCAGCCTTGCCATGCGAAGGTCCACCCTGTAAACCCTGATGGGTTTGTTTGTGACCCAGAAGGGAAGGATCCCTTATTCAAAGGCACTCGGTAAATGATCATGGAACCAAGAATAAGTAAGGAGGGGTCGTGCCCACTGAAAACCACCCCCAGCCCTTTCCTCTGATCCCCCTTGCGCTCCTGACAATCCCTTTACTATGACCCCCCCCTTCCACCATCCCACTCTCACTTTTCTCCAGAGACCGATAGTGAAGGAGCAGCTGAGTGCAGCCACTGTTCCCAGTGGCATCCCTAATAATGGAATGCTGCTGTCCTCTGGTTTTTTGGCAATTCTTGGGGAAGGATTCCTGCCCTACTGGGAAGTCCTGCGTTTAAATGTCCCCTATGGTGCTGGAAGCCTCGGTGGCAGGGTTCCTGGCGCCATTTAGAGTCTCAATTCTCTTGGGGCTCCCAGAGATCAAGTCGGCAGGGGCGACACCAATTTTGGTGATGTATGTCCAGCCCCCTGTAGCTGAACAATTGAATTGGCCAAAAACCATGGTGGGTATTGTTGGTTCAATCAAAATTAGTAGGTAGAAGGGCAGAACAGTGGTTAGCACTGCTGTCTCATGGCGCTGAGGACCCAGGTTCAAGCCCGGCCTTGGGTCACTGTCCATGTGGAGTTTGCATATTCTCCCCGTGTCTGCGTGGGTCTCACACCCACAACCCAAAGATGTGTAGGGTAGATGGATTGGTCATGCTAAATTGCCCCTTAATTGGGAAAGAAATGAGGAGATAGAGTTCGTGAAGTGTTGTCAGAGGAGGTATCTAGGAATTATGATGAGGTACGAAAAGCCATTGCAAGTGCATATGAACTAGTGCCAGAAGCTTATAGATAGAATTCTAGAAATCTCAGGCAAGAACCAGATCAGACGCATCTAGAATTTGAAAGAATAAAACAAAATAATTTTGATAAGTGGATAAGAGCATTAAAAATAGATCTAAATTATGATGCTCTTAGGAAAATAATTATTCTGGAGGAATTTAAAGATCCATTTCCTGCAGTAGTGAGAATTCATGCGGAGGAGCAAAGGGTTAAAACTGCTAGACTGGCAGCAGAAATGGCAGATTATTTTGAATTGTTCATAAATCATGGTTTGCTTTGCCACATAATTTTCAGTCTGAAGGATAGAATCTGGGGAAATTAAAAAATCCACAGGTGGTCAAGGCAAAGGAGCTATTGTTGGAGATATTAAAGAGATTTGTCTCTGGTGAAAAAAAAGTTATGAGAGTGGAAAAGAGAGAAGAAAACTTAAATGTTTTCATTGTAGCAAAGTTGAAAACGCAAAGTCACAGTGTTGGTGACTTAAGAAAAGTACCGGGAAGACAGGCTCTTTAAAACAGAATGAGCCAGTGGAGTTTATTAAAGTGGCAAAAGAAACCATGGCTGCTGCTGAACAGGCGTAAAAGTGTGTACAGCCTGTTCAGATGTTGGTTGATGAGCAGGTGTCAGATCTTTTAAAATATCAAATTTGTGAGGTTTACTCATGTGCAGAAGGTAGGTAAGGCTGTTAAAATCTTAAGAGATACAGGAGCAAGTCAATCTTTAATGGTGAGAGATAAGGTGATATGTAATTCAGAAGGAGTATTGTCGGAAAAGGTGGTAATATATGGGATTAATAGTGAAGTGAGTACTATTCATTATAATAATCTTTGTTATTGTCACAAGTAGGCTTACATTAACACTAATGAAGTTACTGTGAAAATCCCCTAGTTGTCACATTCCGGCGCCTGTTTGTGTACACAGAGGGAGAATTCAGAATGTCCAATTCACCCAACAAGCACGTCTTTCGGGACTTGTGGGAGGAAACCGAAGCACCCAGAGGAAACTCCCGCAGACATAGGGAGGACGTGTAGACTCCAAACAGACAGTGACCCAAGCGGGAATCGAACCTGGGACCCTGGCGCTGTGAAGCAACAGTACTAACCACTGTGCTACTGTGCCGCCCATTATGTAAGATAAGGTTCGCGAGGCAGATCAAAAGTGGTGGTAGGAGTAATAGAGAAATTACCTTCTTCAGGGTTGCAGTTTATCCTGGGTAATGATGGTGCTGAATCACAGGTGGGAGTGCAGCCTAATGTGGTTGAAAAGCCAATGGAAAGTCAACCAACTGAAGTATTGCAAGAAGCATATCCTGGGGTGTTTCCTCATTGTGTGATAGCAAGATCACAAAGCCACAGGTTGAGACAGGAGCAGGTGAAATCAAGGAACAAAGATAGGGAGGCTGAGATTCAATTTGACCAGATTGTTGATAAAGAACAGGTGCAGGATGAAGCTGATATCTTCAGTTCAGGAAAGTTAGTAGAACAGCAACAAAAGGATTCGGACAAATAGAATCTGAGTGTATACCGGAGTGTTATTATGTTAGAAATAGTGTGTTAATGAGGAAATGAAGACCTCTACATATTCAGGCAGATGAGAAATGGGCAGACGTTCATCAAGTTGTATTACTGGTGGGCTATGGAAAGCATGTTTTGCGTGTTGTGCATGAGGTTCCATTGGGAGGAAGAAAATCTCAAGTGAAAATACAGAAACATTTTTATTGGCCTGGACTGCATAAGGATGTGATTGAATTTTGTCGTGCATGTCACACATGTGGGGCAATACGAAAGTCTCAAGCGGTAATCAAACCAGCACCATTAATACCCATTCCAACATTTGAGGAACCTTTTACTAGGGCCCTAATTGATTGTGTCGGATCCCTTCCTGAGACCAAAAATGGGAGTCAGCATTTGACCATAATGGATATGCCGACTAGATTTCTGGATGCCATTCTATTCTGAAATATTTCAGCTAACTAGAGTTAACTACATTTTTTACTAAGACATGGACTACCAAAATAAATACAATCAGAATAAGGATCAAATTTTATGCCAAGGTTGTTCAGGGAAGTTATGGATAGCTTATGGGTTAAACAATTTAATATCATCCAGAATTGCAGGGAGGGTTAGAAAGGTGGCACCAAACTTTAAATAACATGTTGAGGCCTATATCAGGATTATCCAGGGCCCTAAATGGCTGTTCAAATTGATTTTTGGTCATGAGGTAAGTGGACAACTGAAATTGATTATGGAGAATATAGAACATACACTGACCCACTTAAGCCCTCACTTCCACCATATTCCTGTAACCCAATAACCCCCCATGAATTTTTTGCACACAAAGGGCAATTTAGCATGGCCAATCCACCTAACCTGCACATCTTTGGATTGTGGGAGGAAACCGGAGCACCCGGAGGAAACCCACGCAGACACAGGGAGAACGTGCAGACTCCGCACAGACAGTGACCCAGCGGGGAATCGAACCTGGGACCCTGGGGCTGTGAAGCCACAGTGCTATCCACTTGTACTACCATGTTGCCCCTATGTTGGTGAGTCTTGAGTTCTGAGACTACGGGCGCATTCCCCCCCCCCCCCCCCCACGTCGGGAGGGAGAATCGCGGGGACGCCGGGCGAGTCACGCCACGCTGCCCCGGCATCCGCACGCGATTCTCCCCCCCCCTCCCCCCAAAACCGGTACGTTGAGATTTACGGCTGGCCGCTCGGAGAATCGGCGCTTGCCGTTTGTAACGCGCGAGCGGCGATTCTCCGGCCAGGATGGGCCGAGCGGCCTGCCCAATACGACGTGTTCCCGCCAGCACCGACCACACCTGGTCGCTGCCGGCGTAAACAGCGCGGGAATGCTGGGGGCGGCCTGTTGGGAGGGGGGATCCAGCACCGGGGGGGGGGGGGGGGTGCTCAAAAGGGGTCTGGCCTGCGATAGTTACCCACCGATCGGCAGGCCGGCCTCTCTAAAGTAGGCATTCCTTTCCTCCGCCGCCCCGCAAGATCACTCCGACATTTCTTGCGGGGCGCCCGCGGGGAGAACGGCAACCGCGCATGCGCGGGTTGGTGCCGGCCAACATGCGCGGGTGGCGAGCGTAATTTACGCGGCTCCAAAGCCCGGCGCGCGTAAATGATGCGGCGCCGCTCCTAGCCCCCCGGGGGTGGGAGAATAGGGGGCGAGGAGCAGCCTCCGACTCCGGAGTTTTCACTCCGGCATGGCACTTAGGGCGGAATTCTCCGCAAGACCCGACGCCGTCCTGAAACCTGGAAACTGGCGTCGGAAGCCTCTCCCGGCCCCCTATTCTCCCCTACCCGGGGGGATAGGCGGGCCGTATCGGGAAACTCGGCGGCCGGGCCTTGTCCCTGGCTTCAAGGCCCGGCACGCCAAGAATGACGCTGCGGTGGAGCCTAATGACGTCAGCTGCGCATGCGCGTGTTGGACAGCTCAAACCCGCGCAGGCGCGGTTGCCGTCTTTCCCCTCAGCCGCCCCGCAAGACGTGGCAGCTTGATCTTGCGGGGCGGGGGAGGGGAGTGCGTCCCCAAAGACGCCGGCCCGACGATCGGTGGGCACCGATCGTGGGCCAGTCCCCTCCCGAGCACGGTCGTGGTGCTCGATCCCCGATCCGCCCCCCCAGGCCCCACACTTACCTGGCGCGCCATGTTCACGACGGCAGCGACCAGGTGTGGTTGCCGCCGTCATGAACAGGTCGGGAACGGCAGGCCGCTCGGCCCATCCGGGTCGGAGAATCGCGGGCCGCCATGGGAAACGGCGGCCCGCGTTTCTCCGAGTGGGGTGTCGGAAAACCAGACACGCCATTTTGGGGGGGTGGGAGAATAGCGGGAGGTGCGGGAGCGGACCTCCTGCTATTCTCCCACCCATCGTGGTTGCGGAGAATCGCGGCCTTAGTCTCCTGATGAGAGAATCGCGCCCTACTTTTTTGGACAATGTTTCAAACTTTAGGGAGAGATTAAATTGGGCTGATGAGTTGGCTAGAAAGCATTTAAAATTTTTAAAGCATGCAGTGAAAAAAGAGGCAAATAAGAAATCAACACCACTAGTTGGGAGAAAGTATCATTCTTGATTAGCAATGATAGGTAAACCATTATAAACAAAATTAATGAGGTGAATTATTTGATATGAATGCCAAATAGAAGTAAAACTCAGAGTATGTCATGTTAATCTGCTCAAAAGGTGTTTTAAATGGGAAGGAAAGCAAGAGAATGTGTTAGCAGTTATAACCCGGGGAGAAGAGATAAATCCAGATGATTTTGAAGTCAACATTCCTCAAATTAGATGGACAGTGAGGAAGTAATAAAAAAATTTGGATAAATTACTGAGTTACCTGTGATTTAAAGAGTTGTTACAGTAACATAGAGTTATATGTGGGAACAAACCAGGAAGCACAATGGTGTAGATGGGGGAAGTTCTGTTCCGATTAATCAACATCCATATATACTGAATCCACTAAATGTGGCACATCTGCAAAAGGAGATTAAAGCATGCTCAAGAATAATATGATTGAAGTGAGTTGCAATGATTGGAGTTCACCTGTTGTGATGGTACTAAAACCTCATGGAATGCAATAATTGTGTGTGAATGATAGGAAAGTCAGTGCAGTAACAAAGTCAGATTTTTATCCTATTCCTCGTTTAAAAAGCTCTCCCGAAAGGTGGCACAAGCAAATTTAATTACCAAAATTGACTTGCAAAAATGATACTGGCAAGTACCTTTATCGGAAGGCCAAATCAAGTTTTGGCTTTGGTAATGCCAAATGGTGCAGACCTGTTTAAAGTTATGCTGTTTGGAATGAAGAATGCACCAGCAACTTTCCAAAGACGAACCAACAAAGTCATTTCAGGACTAAATAATTGTGCAGTGTACACAGACGATCTAGCGGTGTTCAGCCAAATGTGGAATGAGCATTTGGAACATTTGATGGAATTGTTCAATCGATTAGAAGAGGCGGTTTGATTGTAAACTTGACTAAAAGTATATTTGCGAAAGCCCAAGTCACATTCTTAGGCCATACTGTTGGACGTAGTCCGGTGGCCCCGTGGAACATGAAAACCAAAGCGATTTGGGAGTCCCCAATACAATCATCAAGGAACAAAGTTCTGAGGTTTCGGCACATCGGTGGTTCCTATAGAAAATTTGTGCCAAAGTTTGAGTTGCTCCACTGACTGAAGTTTTAAAAAAGAACAGGAAATGTTATTGGACGTCAGAATATCAGGAAGCATTTGATAATCTGAAAACTGTGTTGACCACAGCACCAATATTGGCGACACTGAATTACGACACGCAATTTAAGGTGGCCATTAATGCGAGTGATGTGGGTGTTGGCGCTGTAGTATTACAAGAAGATGACAAAGGTATTGAAAGACCTGTTGGCTATTTTTCCAGAAAACTAAATGTTCATCAAAAGAAGTATTCGGCCATCGAGAAGAAGACATTGAGGTTGGTATTGGTTTTGCAACAGTTTGACTTTGTGTTGTTGACAATTCATCAGAGACAATTGTTTATACAGACCACTTTCCATTGAAGTTTCTGGAGACGTTTAAACATTGGAATGCAAGACTATTTGCAAGGCGTTTATTGCTACAACCATTTAACTTGAAAATTATATATGTAGCAGGAAGAGAAAACATAATTGCAGATGCTTTATCACGACTTTGAGATGTGAGAAGAATGGAACGTTTAAAGTTGGGAAAGAAAGACTGAAACAGCCACACATGTTTACATTTGTAGGCATGAATATGGCGAGATATGTAGCATATATTGTAATTTTCTTTGCAGTAATGTTATTAAAACCTGGATTAAGATCGACAGTGTGGCTTGTGGGGAGTTATTAAGATGTAGTAAAACGGAGGAAATCATTGATTTTCAGGTGTTCTGCGAATAGATCTTGATTACTAATTACCTGTTTACAGATAGCTAGCTAATGGAATATTGTTTAAGTATGAGGGAACCCTGGGGTGTAGATAACTTATGAGGGGTATTGTATTGTGTTTAGTCGTGGCTAAACAAGTCAATGGATATATTGTAAGAAGAGACAAAAGGATGCCTTATGCTTTATGTACAAGTTACGTAGTTAATGGGAGGAACCAGGTCAGTCTGAAGAGTATAGATCCTAGAAGTCTAATCTGAACAGAGGTTTCAGTTTGGTCCTGAAAGGTATTCTCTCCAAAGATTCTGCATAGAAAAGAGCAAGTAAAACCCTGGTTGTTAATTTTATTCAGGAGTAGTATTTAATATATATTTTGGTTTGTTTAATTGGAATATAGTGGCAGGTTTAGGAAGTAAGTTTCTTCTTTTACTTCAGAACATAACTTCTATAATTTAATAAAGCTATTCCTTTGTTGCAAATGTGGTTAATCCTGTGATTAAATTAAAGTTTGTAAAATACACCTATTGGTCAGTATTATCACTGCTTTGCTGCAGTAAGTAACATTTCCTAACAATTTTACAAATTGAAAATAGTTGGGTTCTTGTTTGGGATCCTAACACTTGCCATTTCAACTCAACATCTTGCTCACATGTCCATCTTAGACCTTCTGCAGCGTTCCAGTGATGCCTAACGCAGGCTGGAAGAACAACACCTCATCTTCCACTTGGGCACATTACAGTCTTCTGGACTCAACATTGAGTTAATCAACTTTAGACTATGACCTTTGCCCTCCATCCTGACCCGCTCACATTTGTAGATTGTTGGTTTTCAGATCCCTTGGCCAGTCCAAACATAACCCCACTCCCTCTCCACATGGCCACATGTCACTTGTTCAGTTTTGCTCCCTTAACATTTTGTGCTATCTTACCGTTTGCAATCTTCATCCTTTAATGGCACAATTAACACTCCTCTTTGTCTAATGTCCATGACCAAACCCATCCCTCTTTTATTTTGCCCCATTTCCTCCACACACCTCTCTTACTATATAATCCATTACATTTCCACCTTCGGTTCAGTAAAAGGATCATTTGGACTCTAAACATTAACTCTGTTTCTCTCCAAAGTTGCTGCCAGCCCTTCTGAGTTTATCTGGCATTTTCTGTTTTTATGTCTGATTTCCATCATTCTCAGTATTGGTGCATAATATGCATTCCATGATGGGAGGTGTCCGCTCTGTGATTGAGAGCATGACCTCCATGGCTGAGGGCTTCAACCGCATAGTGGGAATCCGCACGTATCAGCATCAGAGTTTGTCAGGGATTCTGGATCTCACTACAGCTGCCTTTCTATCCAATAGAGAAGAACAGGGGCAACTGGGCAGCCAAAGGGATGAAGATCGGCAGGGGCACGACCTGGGTCTTTCCATCCAGGGGTGCCCAACCCATCTGACACCCCCTCCCTCTGAGTGACAGACCTCCAGCCTCTCACACTGCAATACTCGTGCTGCTCAAAGATACACCCGGACTTCAAGGTCCAGCCTCCTCCCCAGGGGACAGCTGCAAAAGTAATCTCGGGCAATAGGGTGTGGAAGGCAGCAGATGTCACCTACCTCAGCTGTGGATCCTGGGCATACACCTTAGTCCCATAGTATCCTTCAAGGCGGTGCTGGAGCGTGGCCACTCTCTGCAAGCTCTCTCACACAGATCCTCTTCCTACATTTCTTATATATATTTATATTGTGTCTTTATCGTATGTCCTATGTTTTATCATTTATGGAACGATCTGTCTGAGCTGTACGCAGAACAATACTTTTCACAGTACCTCGGTACACGTGACGATAAATCCAATCCAACCTAGACATGGTGTGAGGGTGAGGAGAAGTAGGAAACTGGAACCTAGTGGCTACAGGTGATCACAGGCAATAGTTAAGATAGGGCAGCACTGAAAAATAACAGTTGTAATAGATTTCACTTTGTTCACCACCAGATTCTCCACTCTGTCATTTCATGGGCCTCAAACCCCCCCCCATGCACACTTGCCGCTTCATCCCCGTGCGGTGTGAGTGGCAGTGCCATGTCTCTGCCACCTCCCACATTGATGACTCATTGAAGACCCGCTGCTGCTGGCAACCCTCCCTCCTTGGCTTCAACTCTCAAGCCTCGCAGAGTAGCCACTCTTCTCCAGCATATCCACATCTCTGAAGCCCATGTTAAGCCTGTTCCTGGTCAGGACGTGTTCAGCTCTATGTCAGGCAGGAGTCAGACATATCTCTGAGAATGAGAGGAGGATACCTCTATCCTCAATGCAAGTCATCATCATTCTCCTGCAGAGTCTGGCCAATGAATTTAGCCCATAGAATCGGGCACCATCACGGAAACCTATCACTGGCACCACATTAATGCTGAAATAGCTGTCCCCGTGGCTGGAAATAGCCTCACCCCTAATCCGCCTTCAACCTGTTGAAGCCTGTCCGCTAGAAGCCATGCAGGCCCTGGCCCGATATCCTTATCCCTCCTCCTATGCTCATTTCCCCTGATCATCCTCCTCGACCACTTCCTCACCTGAGGAGATGTGGTGCTCCTCCATCTCCTCCAGATCCAAGTGGTCTCCCCTTTGCAGCCCAAGTTGTGGAAAGTGCCGCAGACTAATATAAATCAGATTTCTTGTGGGGGCTGTACTGGAGGGCATCCCCTGACTGGTCCAGGTACCGGAACCGCATCTTCAACTGTCTGATTGCCTGCTCCACCAGCGTGCGTGTTTCAGCATGAGCCTGCTTGTAGTGAGTCTCCTGCTCAGTCGGTGGCCTCCACACTGGCACCATCAGCCATTCCCTATTAGGTGCCCCTTGTGCCCAAAGATTCATCCCGCCAGACAGTGCTCTCCCTCAAAGACATCTGGGGTCTTGCGAGTGACCAAGATGTAACCATCATGACACTCCCCGGTAACGGGCACACACCTGCATGGTTCTCAATGTGTGGTTACAAACCATCTGACGTTGAGGGAATGGTTCCTTTGCAGTTCCTAAATGGTGCCGCATGAGACTGCAAGGTCATGTGGGCGCTGTAAATAAAATCCTGCACTCTGGGTTTGCCAGCTCAACAGCTGAAGCCTGAGGCTCCAGCATCGTGGCTCTCCTGGTCCTGGTGCAAGTTTATATACATATGGGCCTTCGCATAGAGGGCATCTGGCAACTCCCTAATGCATTTGTGTGCAGCTGACTGGGAGATGCCACATATATCACCGGTGCTGCCCTCAAACAATCCACTGGCATAGACATTCAGAGCAGCAGTGACTTTAAGGGCCACTGGCAGTGGGTGCCCTCTCATCCCATGTGGTGCCAGCTCTTGCAGGACTTGGCAAAAGTGGTCTACCTTCCCCAGGACAAACACAATCTTCTCTGGCATCTGTGGTTCCGACATCTGAAGGTAGGAGGACCAACGTTGGAAGAGTCATGGCCAGTACAGTCTCAAACAGGGCTTTTCCCTCTGTGTGCTTCTCGCTCTGTGGCGCTGCTCGTTCTGTGCTGCTGCTCGCTCTGTGATGCTGCTCGCTCTGTGATGCTGCTCGCTCGGTGATGCTGCTCGCTCTGTGACGCTGCTCGCTCTGTGCCGCTGCTCGCTCTGTGGTGCTGCTCGCTCTGTGCTGCTGCTCGTTCTGTGCTGCTGCTCGCTCTGTGCTGCTGCTCGCTCTGTGGTGCTGCTCGCTCGGTGATGCTGCTCGCTCTGTGACGCTGCTCGCTCTGTGCCGCTGCTCGCTCTGTGGTGCTCTCGCTCTGTGCCGCTGCTCGCTCTGTGGTGCTGCTCGCTCTGTGGTGCTGCTCGCTCTGTGGTGCTGCTCGCTCTGTGCCGCTGCTCGCTCTGTGCCGCTGCTCGTTCTGTGGTGCTGCTCGCTCTGTGGTGCTGCTCACTCTGTGATGCTCGCTCTGTGGTGCTGCTCGCTCTGTGACGCTGCTCGCTCTGTGGTGCTGCTCGCTCTGTGGTGCTGCTCGCTCTGTGCCGCTGCTCGCTCTGTGGTGCTGCTCACTCTGTGATGCTCGCTCTGTGGTGCTGCTCTCTCTGTGACGTTGCTCACTCTGTGACGCTGCTCGCTCTGTGGTGCTGCTCGCTATGTGACGCTGCTCGCTCTGTGGTGCTGCTCGCTCTGTGGTGCTGCTTGCTCTGTGACGTTGCTCACTCTGTGACGCTGCTCGCTCTGTGGTGCTGCTCGCTCTGTGACGCTGCTCGCTCTGCGATGCTGCTCGCTATGTGACGCTGCTCGCTCTGTGGTGCTGCTCTCTCTGTGACGCTGCTCGCTCTGTGGTGCTGCTCTCTCTGTGACGTTGCTCACTCTGTGACGCTGCTCGCTCTGTGGTGCTCTCGCTCTGTAATGCTGCTCGCTCTGTGACGCTGCTCGCTCTGTGGTGCTGCTCGCTCTGTGACGCTGCTCGCTCTGCGATGCTGCTCGCTATGTGACGCTGCTCGCTCTGTGGTGCTGCTCGCTCTGTGGTGCTGCTCGCTCTGTGGTGCTGCTCTCTCTGTGACGTTGCTCACTCTGTGGTGCTGCTCGCTATGTGACGCTGCTCGCTCTGTGCCGCTGCTCGCTCTGTGACGCTGCTCGCTCTGTGGTGCTGCTCGCTCTGTGACGCTGCTCGCTCTGTGGTGCTGCTCGCTCTGTGGTGCTGCTCGCTCTGTGGTGCTGCTCGCTCTGTGGTGCTGCTCGCTCTGTGGTGCTGCTCGCTCTGTGGTGCTGCTCGCTCTGTGATGCTGCTCGCTCTGTGGTGCTGCTCGCTCTGTGGTGCTGCTCGCTCTGTGGTGCTGCTCGCTCTGTGACGCTGCTCGCTCTGTGGTGCTGCTCTCTCTCTGGTGCTGCTCGCTCTGTGCTGCTGCTCGCTCTGTGGTGCTGCTCGCTCTGTGCTGCTGCTCGCTCTGTGGTGCTGCTCTCTGGTGCTGCTCGCTCTGTGACGCTGCTCGCTCTGTGGTGCTGCTCTCTCTCTGGTGCTGTTCGCTCTGTAGTGCTGCTCGCTCTGTGGTGCTGCTCGCTCTGTGGTGCTGCTCGCTCTGTGACACCGCTCGCTCTGTGGTGCTGCTCTCTCTGTGGTGCTGCTCGCTCTGTGGTGCTCTCGCTCTGTGGTGCTCTCGCTCTGTGGTGCTCTCGCTCTGTGGTGCTCTCGCTCTGTGGTGCTCTCGCTCTGTGACGCTGCTTGCTCTGTGACGCTGCTCGCTCTGTGATGCTGCTCGCTCTGTGGTGCTGCTCGCTCTGTGGTGCTCTCGCTCTGTGGTGCTCTCGCTCTGTGGTGCTGCTCGCTCTGTAATGCTGCTCGCTCTGTGGTGCTGCTCGCTCTGTGGTGCTCTCGCTCTGTGGTGCTGCTCGCTGCACAGCTAAGGACCCAGGCTCCCGCCCCTCCTCAGCAGGGTTCTGGTCTTGGCCACATGCAACAGCACGTCTCTGTCTCCGTTGCTGCTCTATCGCTATGAATAGAAACTCCAACTGAGGGACTCCAGCGGTTCAAGATGACGGCTCACCACCACCTTCTGAAGGGCAACTAGGGAAAGGCAATAAATGCTGGCCTTACCAGCGATACCCACATCCCGTAAATGAAATTATTTTAAATTCAGTTGTCTTCACCATTTCCTTCCCCTTGTTCACTGAGTCAAGTTCCCTCCAGAACTTTCTCCAATTCCCTTGCCCAGCAAGCAGATCTTTTATCTAGATTCAGTCCTATCTCTCCTCATGCTCCTTCCAAGTTCATCTTGTCCATAAGGATCACCTCCTTGAACTGCTGCCTACCCAACTTGCCTTTCTGACTCTGTGCTAACTGATATTGTAAACAATCCCCTCTGCTCCGGCCTTGTGTGTGTCTGTCTCTCCCCTTCAAACCTACATTATCAACTCGCTACATCTCAATAAAAAAAGTCGACCCTTTTTCCTGAGGAACTGCCATTCCATCTTCAACCTTTATTTCCTCTCTTCAATTTGTTGTCTCCCAAATTACTTTCCCTTTGTTCCTGCACCTCATTGCTTGAACCTTTCCAATCAGCTTTCAACTCACACAGGACAAGGGAACGGTCTCTCCACTGTGTGAACAAGCTGGTGCGTCAGCAGGATTGATGGGCGACTGAATCCATTGCCACACTTGGAGCTAACCACTGTGCCACCATGCTCAGCTTGCATTTTTGAACGTTAGGATGGTTAATTATTTTGTGGGTTTTTTTGGTGCTTTTTTGCATGTGCAAGCAGGGGCTGTTTAGCACAACGCTAAATTGCTGGCTTTGAAAGCAGACCAAGCAGGCCAGCAGCACGGTTCGATTCCCGTAACAGCCTCCCCGAACAGGCGCCGGAATGTGGCGACTAGGGGCTTTTCACAGTAACTTCATTTGAAGCCTACTCGTGACAATAAGCGATTTTCATTCATTTCATTTCAACTGTTAACACTGCAGTAATGCACTACAAACATTAAGCAGATGCTCTTGGTGTAATTATATAATACATTGAAAGTATTTGTTATAATAGTCATTAAGTGACTGAAACTCTTACAAACCAAGGTTGCAATGGTACTCTGCATTTACCACATTTGCTCCTTCAAAGTCCCAGGGCGTGGTAATTTTGCGTTTGGTACCCAGATTAAGCAGCTGTGCATTACGCTCAACCAGTCCGGCCAAGATTATGAAGGTCACCACTAGGTATTAGAGTTATAATTTTGTGCTCTGTTTCTGCAGTGGAACAGTTACTTTAAGTCATTGAGCTGTCACAATTTATCAGGTGAATAAATGTAACTGATCTTTTTTTTTAGAATACATTTTGAGCAAAAGAAATGCTACCACTTGTGTTTTTGGTCTTAAATTACTGGAGCATGATATTGAGCTTCAATTAATGGGCTAAGAAAGTCAAGCGATAGAGTTAGTTTTATTGTATTCTACTAATCGCCGAGGTAGGCAAAGCTCTTTTTTTGTACTATTGATTTTTTGCAGTTTAATTAAGCAACATGTTTTCTCTTTTTAATTGTAGCCATTTTTTCAGTAAATTGAAGCCCACAGCAAAATACATATATAATTTGTTTGTAATTAGGTATTAATTGGTGGTAGTTGAAGCTTAGCACCCTCTGTTTCTTTCTTCCTGATTGCCATTTTATTACTAGTTACTCATTAATTAATCTGTTTTTCTAATTAGCTTATAAAACTGTTGTTGTAAATGCGATTGAAGTTCAAAGCGAACTAATAAGCTTTTTCTCACTTGGAAGGGCTGAGATAAAGAACATGTGAGAACATGGGGACTAGCTATGTGTTCGTCAGAGGGAGGAAAAAGAATATTTTAGACTTTTTTAGCATGCAGACACTGGAAATTGAAAATCTGCCGTATTACCTACAAGATGAAAGGCTAATTTACACTGAATTTCACTAATTTTGTTCAACCTACGAAATGAAGAGCTGTCACCTGCTCAGTGTTGCATTGACGACTGCCAGTGATCCATGAAATAAGCTGCTGCATGCTTTGTTCTGATAAGAATGAACAAATCTGCACAATGCGCGGTTCCCAGAATCTAATTTTCATACTTGCATGAAGGCAAAAAAAAAAAATAAGCCGTTTGTAGGCTGATTAATCAGACAGTGGAGTTTTGTCTCTTTGATCTGTTTGGTCTCCTAGGTAACTTGCATAGACATTAATGCAGAGCTCCAGTAAAGACAATCAAGGAAGCCGCAGACTGAACTGATAACATAATTTAATACACAAATCACAGTCGAGTTTCTACTACAAAAATGTTTGTTTTAAAAACGCCACCAAAACCTGAGTTATCCATAACATTTTTGTATTAATTTTCTCCGATGAATTTAATAGTAAATTTTATATTAAATTGTGAGGAATGTTAGAAAAAATCTTTACTGTTCATTAGCTGCAGGTTATGCAGACGCTTTTACAAATCTTCCAAGTGGCTGTATAGATGAATGCCTCAAGGGCCCAGCAAAAGCCATGTATTTCCAGCCAGCTAAAACCCTTATCTTCAATCCAAGAAAGTACCATTAATCTTTTTGAAAGACCTTTTATGGCTTTTAATATAACCCAAATTAGAACATTTTACACCCTTGGTTCCTGAAATACAGTGATAAAAAGCCTTTGGAGTTCAGTTCTTTTGCTGCATGCTCAGGCTCTGTCCTTCCCTCCCTCCATTCCCATCTAAGCTGTGCCAGCTTTTAGATCTTCATGATGATGTGACATAATGTTGCCTTGACCATCAGCTCCGCTCAGCCTACACAGCAACATTTGCTGTTTACCAAAATCTCTACAATGTATATAAAACAGATGTAATATTATGAGTACTGATAAATCAACATAGCTTAAATCACATCATAAGGAAAATGTCAGATTTGAAGAGTTCTCATGCTCTAGTTTTGTGGTGAAATCGGAAGGGAATTAAAAATCTAAATTCTGCAATCTCTTAAATCTCCATGAACTGTACAGAACAGTCATTTTGTTTAAATATTAGTTTGATCAGAGCCACACAGTCTTGTGTTCTGAAAGACTGAATGTAACTACAGTGGTACAATTAAGGATATCCTGACAGGTCAGCTTGTGCTACTTATTACTTCCACTGTTTCCAGCCTCAGGTGAATTCACTATTGCCTTTGTACATAAATCTGTCTAGTTTCAAAGAGATAGTTCTCGTAACAGTATTTTGAAGGCGCATAAGACACATGCCAATCTGGATAATTTGAAGGACCTCAAACAGGCACCCTCTCAGTCTCTTGGTGAAGTATTTGAATTCTTGAATTATATTACTTGATTATATATTTGATTTGAGAAATGTTATATATACGCAGAACGATTGCCACTCATTATCAGAGACAACTGCTAAAATAGACAAAAGTATCACATTGAATAACTCAATGAGGAGTTGCGGCTGTATGGGTCTGAACTGTGGTGATGTTAGTATTTTAAGGGGAGATGTGGTTCCCTTATTCCTGGGCATTCTTTTTGACTTTTTATTGTTCACAGGTGTAATATATGAAAATTTTCCCTCACTGACATTCCATACATTCATGTTCTGAATTTAAAGAACCTTTAAAAAACAGATTATGACTGCAACTTTTATGCCTCTTTATTGCTGTGTTGTTTTTCTTTTGTATTTGCCGTTAATGTGCATTTGTCCACATTAAAAGCGCAGATATACTTCAGACTTGCAAAGGTTTGTACTTCATCTCTTGGAAGTGTTTTTGTCCATGTAAATTTGCATGAGAAATAGTGGATCCTAGGAGTGAGTTAGTATTTGAAAGCTTCAGATGAAGTTCCCATTTCCCCCCCCCCCGTGTTTCCCACCGTACCCCCACCTCTCCACCCCAAAACGTTGGAGATTCATGCCCCATGTTTCTAAGAAACAATCATTTTGCACAATTAGTGTTAGTGTAGATAAACTTGGTCACCCAGAAAATAACAGTAGGTCTGCCATATTCGTTGTTTTGATTCATCCCTGTTATAATCTCATCAGAACCCAGTGACTGGGAAGTTCCTTGGAGCTGTTCCTGTCACTTCAGTGTTGTCATGCTGGAAGTGTAGTGAAAATGGGGTTTCCGCTGCTCTTGTATTAAAATTTCATTGGCAAAGCGGGAGCAGAGCTGTGGAATTTCCTGGCCACTGTGTCCATTACCCAACTGCTTGCATTATCCTGTTTGGGTTGGGGAATGTCTGGGTGATTGCATTTAAGGTTTGGGAATCTCTGGATTAAACTACTAAGAACTCCAGTAATTGTACTGGGGTGTGTAGATGTAATTCAGTCCCCATCTTACTTGCACACATTCTGCCTTTGCATATTGCCGTCATGAATTTCTGTATTCGCATTTATGCTTTTGTATGCTGCGCATACCATAATTATACCCTCATCAGTGATGGTGTTGCAGTGCCTCGAGTGAGGGAAGGGTTTAATGATGAAGGGATTAATTATATTTGAAAGAGATCATTTCCCCATGTTGAATCGATACTGTCGACTTTGTAAGTGAAAAAGTTTACAACTGTCTAACAATTTCCGAAGTATGAATTATACGTATAAAATAGTTTTCTGTTTGTTAAAGTATTTATTTACAGAATTACAAATTACTTAAAAGTCCAAACCAACTGTGTAACCTTACACAGATACCATTTCTGTAAATTCAGGTATCTCAATATTTAGTCCTTTAAAATCATGCAATGTGTCTTTTGTAGTAAACATTTCTTAGCTTGATTTATGAGAGATTTAGCCCAAAATAAGTTAAGTCATTGTCAAAACAAGTGAAAGCGGTCCTAGATCTGGTCCTGTGTAATCAGACAGGATTGATTAATGATCTCATAGTTAGGGCTCATCTCGGAAGGAGCGATCACAATATGGTGGAATTTAAAATACCGATGGAGGGTGAGAAGGTAAAATCAAACACTAGTGTTTTGTGCTTAAACAAAGGGGATTACAATGGGATGAGAGAAGAACTAGCTAAGGTAGACTGGGAGCAAAGACTTTATGGTGAAACAGTTGAGGAACAGTGGCGAACCTTCCAAGCAATTGTTCACGGTGCTCAGCAAAGGTTTATACCAACAAAAAGGAAGGACAGTAGAAAGAGGGAAAATCGACCGTGGATATCTGAGGAAATAAGGGAGAGTACAAATTGAAGAAAAAAGCATACAAAGTGGCAAAGATTAGTGGGAGAATAGAGGACTGCGAAATCTTTAGGGGGCAACAGAAAGCTACTAAAAAAAGCTATAAAGAAGAGTAAGATAGATTATGAGAGTAAACTTGCTCAGAATATAAAAACAGATAGTAAAACTTTCTACAAATATATAAAACAAAAAAAGAGTTGCTAAGGTAAATATTTAGAGGATGAGAAGGGAGATTTAATAATGGGAGATGAGGAAATGGCTGAGGAACTGAACAGGCTTTTTGGGTCATTCTTCACAGTGGAAGACACAAATAACATGCCAGTGACTGATGGAAATGAGGCAATGACAGGTGAGGACCTTGAGATGATTGTTATCACAAAGGAGGTAGTGATGGGCAAGCTAATGGGGCTAAAGGTAGACAAGTCTCCTGGCCCTGATGGAATGCATCCCAGAGTGCTAAAAGAGATGGTTAGGGAAATTGCAAATGCACTAGTGATAATTTACCAAAATTCACTAGACTCTGGGGTGGTCCCGGCGGATTGGAAATTAGCAAACGTGACACCACTATTTAAAAAAGGAGGTAGGCAGAAAGCGGGTAATTATAGGCCAGTTAGCTTAACTTCGGTAGTAGGGAAGATGCAGGAATCTATCATCAAGGAAGAAATAGCGAGGCATCTGGATAGAAATTGTCCCATTGGGCAGACGCAGCATGGGTTCATAAAGGGCACGTCATGCCTAACTAATTTAGTGGAACTTTTTGAGGACATTACCAGTGCAGTAGATAACGGGGAGCCAATGGATGTGGTATATCTGGATTTCCAGAAAGCCTTTGACAAGGTGCCACACAAAAGGTTGCTGCATAAGATAGAGATGCATGGTATTAAGGGTAAATTAGTAGCATGGATAGAGGATTGGTTAATTAATAGAAAGCAAAGAGTGGGGATTAATGGGTGTTTCTCTGGTTGGCAATCAGTAGCTAGTGGTGTCCCTCAGGGATCAGTGTTGGGCCCACAATTGTTCACAAGTTACATAGATGATTTGGAGTTGGGGACCAAGTGCAATGTGTCTAAGTTTGCAGACGGCACTAAGATGAGTGGTAATTTCAACAAACTTTTGGTTACCATGAGTAAATATGTATTTTGAAATTACAAGGAGTCAGATAATATTGCCATATGTACATGGTATGTGATGGATGAGCATGGTGTCCATTCATGTCCGTATTTCTAAACATTATGGTTTCTATTTGATGAATACATTTATTGAAAATGAAATTTGTATCAAGTGATAAGCTTAAAGTATTATATATATATATATATATATATAGCTTATTATTGACAGCCCCTTCCATATAATGTGCAATCATTTCCATTAGCAAGGCTAAAGCTTGATTGAGAACATTATTTTCAATTTCGGACTTCAGTTGCAGTTGCTAACTAATCCAGCATATCTTTGTATGAACAATTGTACATGTCTTGAAAATTTCACAGTATTAAAATTCAGTCAGTGGGAAAAAAAATTCTGAATTGCTGATTGTCTAAACGAGATACAAACTCAGTACATTGGCATTGTATTCATTAATGTGAGGAATATCGGCAGTGTATATATAGCCAATTAAACCAGTTCATGTAAAATATGGAAATTACATAAGTATTTGTTTTTGCAATTTTGGAAACTATACTTTTTAAAAAGTCATTTATGGGATGTGTGCATTGCTGGCTAGGCCAGCATTATTGCCCATCCCTAGCTGCTCTTCAGAAGTTGGTGGTGAGCTGCCTTTTTGAATCGCAGCAGTCCCTGAAGTGTACTTACACCCAAAGTGCTGCTTGGGAAGGAGTTCCATGATTTTGACTCGGTGACAGTGAAGGAACAGCGATATGTTTCTAAGTCAGTGAGTGACTTGGAGGTGAACCTCCAGGGTGTAACTTGCCAGGTATATGCCACTCTTCTCCTTCTAGAGGGTAGTGGTCGTGGATTTGGAAGGTGCTGCCGAAGGAAGCTTGGCAAGTTACAGCAGTGCATTTTATAGATGGTGCACATTGATGCCACTGTTCGTTGGTGGTAGAGGGATTGAATGTGGACTGCTTTGTCCTGGATGGTGTCAAACTTGAGTGGTGTTGGAGTTGCACTCATCCAGACAAGTGACATGTGCCTTGTAGATGGCGAATAGATTTTGGAGGGGGGTGGTCAGGAGATGAGTTACTTGCCGTAGGATTCCTAACCTTTAACCTGCTCTGGTAGCCACATATTAGTTCAATTTCTGATTAATAGTAACCCCCAGGATGTTGATTGTGGGAGATTCAACGATGTTAACTCCATTGAATGTCAAGGAGCAATGGTTAGATCCTCTCTTGTAGGAAATGGTCATTGCCTGGCACTTGTGTGACGCAAATATAACTTACCACTTGCCAGCCAAACCAGATATTGTTCAGGTCTTGCTGCGTTTGAACATAAAATGCTTCATTATCTGAGGAGTCACTAATGGTGCGATCAGCTGTGAACATCCCAATTTCTGGCCTTATGATGGAAGTGAGGTCATTGATGAAGCAGCTGAAGATGGTTGGGCCTAGGACACTACCCTAAGGAACTCCTGCAGTGATGTCCTAGAGCTGAAATGATTTTTTTTTTTTTAAATAATTTTTATTGAAATTTTTGCAAACTGGAATACAAAATATAAACATCTTAGCTCTATTAACATACAACCGCGGTAACACCCCATGAACAATACCCCCCCCCCCCCCCCCCCCCCAGCTTCAATAGCAACTTCAAACAAAAAGAAAAAACAACAACAAAGAAAGAAAAAGAAGGAAAAAAGAAAAAAACAAACAAACAAGAGGGAGATAGCACCCTCCACCAACCCATGTGCACAGTTCTCCCTCCCCCCAATCCTTCCCTCCGCCCGGGCTGCTGCTGCTGTCGGCCTATTTCCCTACCGTTCCGTCAGGAAGTCCAGAAACGGCTGCCACCGCCTGAAAAACCCTTGTACTGATCCCCTCAGGGCAAATTTCACCCTCTCCAATTTAATGAACCCCGCCATATCCGAGATCCAGGCCTCCACGCTTGGGGGCATCGCATCCTTCCATTGGAGCAAGATCCTCCACCGGGCTACTAGGAACGCAAAGGCCAGGACCCCGGCCTCTATCGCCTCCTGCACTCCCGGCTCCACTGCCACCCCAAAAATTGCGAGTCCCCAGCCTGGCTCGACCCTGGACCCCACCACCCTCGACACCGTCTTTGCTACCCCCTTCCAAAACTCCCCCAACGCTGGGCATAGAGCTGAAATGATTGACGCCCAACCACCACCACCGTCTTCCTTTGTACTGTGTCTGATTCCAACCAAAGAGAGTTTTCCACCTGATTCCCATTGACTCCAGTTTTGCCAGGGCTTCTTGATGCCATACTCGGTCAAATGCTGCCTTGATGTCAAGGGCAGTCACTCTCACCTCACCCTGGATTCAGCTCTTTTGTCCAAGGTTGTAATGAGGTCAGGAGCTGAGTGTCCCTGACAGAATCCAAACTGAGCATCCGGGAGCAGGTTATTTCTGAGTAAATTCCACTTGATAGCACTGTTGATGGCTCTTTCCATCACTTTGCTGATGATGGAGAGTAGACTAATTGGCCGAGTTGGGTTGGATTTGTTCTGTTTCTTGTGTACAGGACACAGCTGGGAAATTTTTACATTGCCAGGTAGATGCCATTGTTGTAGTCACCGGACAGCTTCGCCAAGGGCGCAGCAAGTTCTGAAGCACGAGCTTTCAGAACTATTGTCGGAATCTTGTCAAGGTCCACAGCCTTTGCATTATCCGATGCCTTCACACATTTCTTGGTATCACTTGGGATGAATTGTATTGGTTGAAGACTGACATCTGTGATGATGGGGACCTCCAGAGGAGACCGAGATGGATCATCCACTCGGCGCTTCTGGCTGAAGAATTTTGCAAATGCTTCAATTTTATCTTTTCACTGATGTGCTAGGCTCCTCCATCATTGAGGATGGGAATATTTGCGGAGCCTTATCCTCCAGTGAGTTGTTTAATTGTCCACCATGATTCATGGCTGGTCCTGGCAGGACTGCAGAGCTTAGATCTGATACGTCCTTGGTGCAATCGCTTAGCTCTATTACTTGCTGCTTATGCTATTTGGCATATAGGTAATCCTGTGTCGTAGTTTCACCAGGTTGATACTTAATTTTTAGGTATGCCTGGTGCTGCTTTTGGCATGCTGTCCTGCACTCTTCGTTGAACCAAGGTTGAGCCCCTGACTTGGTGGTAATGGTAGAGTGGGGGATATGCCAGGCCATGAGGTTGCGGAATGTGGTTGAATATAATTCTGCTGCTGCTGATGGCCCACAGTGACTCATGAATACCCAGTCTAGAGTTGCTAGATCTGTTCGAAATCTATCTCATTTAGCACGGTGGTAGTGCCACACACGATGGAGGGCATCTTCAATCTGAAGTCGGGACACTGTCTCCACAAGGACGGTGCGGTGCTCACTCCTACTGATAGTGTCATGGACAGATGCATCTGCAGCAGGCAGATTGGTGAGGATGAGGTCAAGTATGTTTTTCCCTCTTGGTGGTTCCCACACCACCTGCTGCTGTCCCAGTCTAGCAGCTATGTCCTTAGGGACCCGGCCAGCTCGGTCTGTGGTGGTACTGCCGAGCCACTCATGGTAATGGACATTGAAGTCCTCCACCCAGAGTATATTCTGTGACCTTGCTACCCTCAGTGTTTCTCCAAGTGGTGTTTAACATGGAAGAGTACTGATTCATCAGCTGATCAGTGCATGGTAATCAGCAGGTGATTTCCTTGCCCATGTTTAACCTGAGTCTTCATAGGGTCCAGAGTCGATGTTAAGGACTCCCAGGGAAACTCTCACCTTTGAGGGCTGGTTTATTTCAGTTGGCTGGACATTTGGGGCGGGATTCTCCCTTCTGGGGACTAAGTCCCCACACCCGCCGCAAAACGGGCGAAAATCACTCTGGACTTTTTCCTCGAAGGTCCGGGATGATTCTCCGTTTTCCAGAGGGCTAGCAGAGCCATGGCATGCATCCCGCAGCTCCGGTTGCTGACAGGGCCCTGCTGTCCACCCTCGGCGCGGGTGGTGCCGGCATGGCGGAGCCACACAGCGTGCCTGCATGGAGGCAGGCCGGTCCCTCCCAGATCGCAAAGTCCTGCCGAACAGTGGCCCCCGATCGCAGGCCTGGCCACTGCTGAGGCCCCCCCCCCAGAGTCAGATGCCCCCCCACCACGACCACCACCGCGGCTGCGTGTCCGAGCTCCTGCTGGGTGGAACCAGATGTAAACCACGACGGCAGGAGTTCGGCCGGTCGACCGCGGAGAATCCCCACTGGGGCCTGTTCCATCCGACCGGCGCCACGTCGACTGTGTGCGCTGGACTGGCAGGTCCGAGTCAAATCGTGAAAGCGCCGTCATGTCGGATTTCCGCCGTGAACGGCTATTCTCCGCCCCCGCACCCGGCACAAATCCGGTACGGAGAGTCAGACAATCCCGTCCCCGGTTTGTGATACAGAGTGGGGCCAGCAGCACAGCTTTAGTTCCAGGCTGAGGTTATTCATGAAGACCTACCTTCTCAATCTTGCAACTCGCCTGAGATATGGTGATCCTCAGGTTAAATCGCCACCAGTCAGCTGTCCCCCACAAAGGGAAATGTAGCCTATGGTCATCTGGAACTATGGCAACTTTATACCACTGTGCCGCCACCTCAGCTGGGTCTGTCCTGCCGGTTAGTCAAGACATAGCCAGGAATGGTGACACTGGAGTATGGGACATTGTCTGTAAGGTATAATTCTGTAAGTATGACTATGTCAGGCTGTTGATTGATTAGTCACTGAGACAGCTCTCCCAACTTTGGCACAAGCTCCCAGACTTTGAGGACTTTGCAGGGTCGACTGGGCTGGGTTTGCCATTCTTGTGTCTGGTGCCCGAGTTCATGCGCGGTGGTCACCGTCCGGTTTAATTCCTTTTTTGTGTTTTCATAGTGGTTGAATACAACTGCATGGCTTGCTAGGCCATTGCCGAGGACATTTAGTAGTCAACCATATTGCTGTGGGTCTGGAGTCACAGCTCTATCAGACCTTAGAGTGATGGCATAAACCACAACCACTCAGTGTTTTCTCTCAGAGAGGATCAAGACCTGGAGTGAAAACTGACCTGTGCAGCTGGAGAGCTACACGCCAGTTTTCAGTCTGAGCCTGACACTTAAAAAAAATATAGTAAGATTCCACCATAATATTAGGACCACAGCTTTTCTTGGTCAATATGAATGATCCGAACTTCACCGTTTCACAATTTGTGGATGACACAAAACTGAAAAGTATTCTGAACTGTGAGGATGATAGACTTGGTGGAATGGACAGACCTACGGCAGATAAAACTTAGTGCAGAGAAATGTGACATTTTTTAGTTTGGTAGAAAGAATGAGGAGAGGCAATGTAAAATAAAGAATAAAAATTAAAACTACAAACATAGCAGGAAATGTAGGAATAGAGGCACCTGGGTGTGTAAGTGCATAAATCATTGATCGTGGCAGGGCAGATTGAGAAAGTGGTTAACAAAGCATATGGGATCCTGGGCTTTATAAATAGAAGCATAGAGTGCACAAGCAAGGACGCTTTTGTGAATGTGTAAAAAAAAAATCCTAGTTCAACATTAACAGGGCTACAAGGAAAAGGCTGGGGAGTGGGACTAGATGAGTTGTTCTTCAAGAGATCCTACATGGAACACGATGGGCCAAATGGCCTTGTTCTGTGCTATAACCATACTATGATTCTCAGAACTGGAGGTTGGGTGCACAAGAGGTCATAATCAGATGAGTGGAAAGTTCGGGAGTTGTAAGATTGGAGCAGATTACAGAGATTGGGTGGGGGTGGCAATTGCATGACACAGTTATTATTGTAAGTTGTGTAAACAGGTTTCTGCCTGCAATTAGTTCTTAATAACTGGGTTTTCAGATAATAACATGCCAAGCAGAGATGTCAGATGCTTTCCTACGGAGAATAAATTATACAGAGAACTGCCCCAGGAAAATCTCACACACGTAGCAGCAAGCTGGAGTGCTATTGATGAAAATAGAGAACCAGGATATAGAGTACAGTACATGACCTGAGAAGACCTAGAAGAGAAAAGAATGAACGTATAAATGTAAATTGTTCATTGAGAAGAATTGTGTACACAATCCGAAAAAATAAAACCTGAAAGTGCTGGAAGTCCTCTGCAGGTCAGGCAGCATCTGTGAAGAGAGAAATAGTTTAACATTTCATTCCATGCCCTCTTCAGAACTAAAAAAAAGTTTTTAAGCAAGTGAATGGGGAGGAAATGAAATGAAATGAAAATTGCTTATTGTCACGAGTAGGCTTCAATGAAGTTACTGTGAAAAGCCCCTAGTCGTCACATTCCGGCGCCTGTCCGGGGAGGCTGGTACGGGAGGCGCATTGGAAATAATTGGAACAATAGGGGAACTTTGTGGTAAGTGGAAGAGAGATTAAATGAGAAAAGACTTGATGGTGCAAGGCCAAAGAAAGTGGTAATAGCACAAGTAAGGAACAAACGATATGGCCAGAGGAGGCATGAATGGCAGTATGATGTATGCAAATTCTGAAAGCACAAACAAAAGTAAAACCAAAACCCGCAAGATAAAGGAAACAAAGTGATGGCAAAGGTCAAGTTCAGAGGCTATAAAGTACATGATCGAAAGATGAGGTGCTTTCCTTGAGCTTTATTGGAACGGTGGAGGAGGCTAAGGAAAGATCAACAAGGTACTGAATTGAAATCACAGGTAACTGGACACACTTGCTGAAGTGTGGTCACCCATTCTGCATTTAGTCTCCCCAATGTAGAGGAGACTGCATTCAAGCAGTGAATAAGCTGTTTACTAAATTGAAAGACTCAGACATCACTATTTCATCCAGAAGGAATGGGAAGGTTTAAGGCCTTGGCTGGCAAGGAGAGAGGAGATGAAATTGGAGGTGTTCATAACCCTCCGCTTGCATGGCAGGGTATTGTGGGAAGGGGAGGAATTGGGGGTGATTGAATAGTGGGCCATTGTGTCACAGAGGAAGAGATCCCTTTGGAATGCTGAAAGGCTCGGGAGAGGAAGATGTGTTTGGTGGAGGCATCATACGGGAAGATGGCACAATCTGAAGAGCTGGAACTTAACCCTTAGCCAAAAGACAAGATGATATCTAGTCAATTACTTGTTTGGAAAATGCAGAACCCTAGGTTTAAGCCCTGATTTGTTGTGACTTAGACCAGCAGTGTTTGGGCCACTGCAGTTAGCTTCAATACCACTGTCATGGAGGAACTATTCAAGTGTTCTTGCACCTGAGCGAGTCCAGATAGAAGAATGCAAGTACGCACACATGTGAACAGTTTGGGCCTCATTTTAATTCCTTGCAAACAAATAGTTTTGAGTGTGTTAAAATTTTGTCCTTTGTCTCAGCTGTGACCTCCTCTGCGATCAAGTGGCCTGTTGAATCTCACGTAAAGAATGGCCCTATAGATGTGCCATTGGAAGGTAAATCACCTGAGTCAGAACCATTATGCAGGGAGAGGCAAAATACTGAATTAGCTCCTGGTGGTTTGTTGAACAAATCAACAGCAGGGAACATAATAACATCACTATGTATCCAGCATTATTGTGGAACTTCATCACCACCACAAGGACTCCAATGGTTCAAGGAAAAGACACACCCGCCACCACCTTACCCCAACTAAAGATAATAACGTAATTCATAAATCTTTATCTGCATAATAAATGAGACCTTGCCAGAGGCCCCACATCCCGAGAACTAAAACATTAGAAATGCAACTTGCACCAAATCAGAAGAAAGGAAGCAAATGTAAGCTAAATTGAATGATATTAATGCAGAAATGTTTACGGTACTGTACTGTGGTCGGGAAGAGTAAGTAGTATGAAACATTTGTGGGATAGAACTGCATCAGCAAGGGCTGGGGCATAATCTACTGAAATGTAAGACTTCAGGCCATTCACATGAAGAGCCTGTGACGGATCTTGTTCTGCATTGTGGTTTTAAGAAATTGTTTCACGATTGCATTCATAGCTTTCAAGTTATTGCGGTTTTCTTCATCCCCACTTCCCTCAAGCCACCACAAAAGCAATATATTTCTTGGCATGAAGGATTGCAGAACCTTCAATCGAAAAGTTTGGTGTGCTGTGCCTTTGGCTGTAATGTAATTCTGTTGCATTTTTGTGTACAATTTTGGACTTTGGCATGAATTATTTCACTTTTGGATGAAGTATGTTCTGTAATTTTTGTCTTTCAATAAGGATTATTGTGAAGATGCTGGAATTAGTTTAAGATTTACCATGAGTAGATGTGAATGAGGAGAAAAATGTTTTTCATTGGTTTTGCTTTTGGATTTATTGGACTGGATCTGCAGCCTTCACTAGGCATACCAGTTCCCTTGCTCCATCTTGCCTCTTGATGTTTTTCACAGAGGTGGTATTTCCCAGTCGCCCTCCAGGTTACTGCAGGGATGGGCCAGTTTAGGTGCCTGGTCGTGGCCTTACAGCAAGGGCCAGAGGGGAGCATTGCTCCAGAAAGGCCTGAAGAGCTGTCTGGGTGAAAGAAAAGCCACCGATTGCTTTGCTTTTCATAGAAGTTACAGTGCAGAAGGAGGCCATTCAGCCCATCGAGTCTGCACCGGCTCCTGGAAAGAGCACCCTACCCAAGGTTAACACCTTCACCCTATCCCCATAACCCAGTAACCCCACCCAACACTAAGGGCAATTCTGGACACTAAGGGCAATTTATCATGGCCAATCCACCTAACCTGCACATCTTTGGACTGTGGGAGGAAACCGGAGCACCCGGAGGAAACCCACGCACACACGGCAGACTCCGCACAGACAGTGACCCAAGCCGGGAATCGAACCTGGGACCCTGGAGCTGTGAAGCGATTGTGCTATCCACAATGCTACCATGCTGCCCTTTTAATGGGGTACGATTCAGTCCCCTCACTCCCCCCCCCCCCCCCTTCCCCCAACAATACGGGTGACCTGGCTGCACCAGTATTTAATAAATTTAGACTTGAAAATATTGGAGGGAAGGCTTCTCCATCTTGCAATGCCCTCTCCCTTGCGTGCAATGCAACCTCCTGCTCCTTTCAAAACTGGCAGATTGGCCCTCCAGTCTCGAGAACCTGGCCACCGCCCTTACTTTTCAGGCAGGGAGCCTGAAAATCACAATGAGTATTCCCTCTCCCCCCTTTTATTTCTGTGTGCCTTTTGTTTTTGTGTCTAACTTTTCTCATGCTGTTTGGCCTTTTAAATAGCTGGGTTTGAAAATTGCCAAAGCTGCCAATTGCCGTGATTTTGCAAAAGTCAAAGAAGAGTCTGAAGCTTCTCAGCAGGCCCAGAAGAAGAAGCAACTTGCTTGGGGGTGAGTTATTCTTTACCAATTAACTTCAAACACTTGCTGTTGAACTTGAACAGTAATCAACTCAACAAGAATGGTTTTTGTGTGATTAGTTGTAAGTATAAATTTCAGATGGTTAGGTTTGGAGTAATGGGCTGTGACAGATTTTATTTTAGAAAAAAATGGTAGCTGCTTCTGTCCTTTCACTAAATCAAATCTACTACTTTAATTCATATAAAAGAATGCATGTTTTGTATGGGCGTCAGACTGCTGACGAGAAAGTTTAACTTCCAGCAGGCTTCACGTTTAGCTACCCCTTTCTTAAATTAGACAAAATGGATGTCACACCTTAGGATATGGGGGAGGGGGGGGGAAGAGAGAGAGAGCAGGAGGTCGCAGAAGTTGGCCGTGCTTGGCACGTTTTGCAAGTACCTTCATTCTGACTATCTGTTATTGAGAAGTGAACTCAATCCTGCTTCATGCTGTTGACTGGTTAATGACCTGATAACGCTTGTTTTCTTTTCCTCTCTGTGTGTGTGTCTCTGTGGCAATCTACCTGATATTTCTGTGAGGATTAGTTAAATTTGCAGAATTTGCTGAAATAGAATCTTTGACAGATCCGGTTTTGGAATTGGCTGTCCATTTTGGTCGCCACCGAATCACCATTTAAGCGTAGGATAAAGGGGAAGGAAAGTTTATTTTGAAGGAGTTTTAGCTATGAAGTGTCTTGTACAATTAACTTTTAAGTTTGAAATATCAGCTAGAAAATCAGTAACTGATTTTGACACCACCTGTCTGCATTTTTCCTTTATTAAATTTGCTGTTGTCGTTCAGAGATTATGTCAGTAGTCTGGTGTACCGATCTGTTGCGGGAAACAAATAAAACTTGAATTGTCTCTTTCCGGACTGGCTGAAATATTGGATTTTTGAAGCAATTTTCCAAACAAGATGCATTTTGGTGAAATGGTCGTGGTCTTGAATTTGGATTGTGGAGGGACAGGAAACTGGGTCTATTTAGTAAAAATAGAAGGTTATAATAAAAGTGAGAAAATAAGACACTGTGGGGAAGATGCAACACAAGGTAATCTACATAATAGGAAAGGAAAGTAGAATTAGAAAGGAGGAAGAATAAAAAAGAAGTAACAATCTGATATGGGCTCTGACTGCTGAGTCTTTACAACTAGTGAGAAGCTGAGTTATAGGGACAAAGACAGTTCCAGGTCAATCCAATCTCAGTTGTACAATTGGACTTTACGCTCAGCCTCAACATTTCTGCTTAAGAGGAGGGAAATCAAACAGGGTTCCTGATCACTATTCAAAGACCCCGTTGGAACTACTTATGTGGACATTGGGTGAAATCATGGTCAAATGTGGTTTGGATTCACCCTGCCACCCAGTAGCCTGCTGCAGTAACTAACATTATTCAGATCTATGATGTGACTTGACATTGCAATGCTGTTTTACCATGTGACTGATAACAGGGATCTTGCCACAAGAACCTGTCTGTGGAGATGTCCCACCTTACTTTGACTTTGAAACTAGTTGTATCACATGACTCACATTGGAGTAATGCAGTGATTTTCAAACCTTTTTTGCTGGAACCCACTTTTGATACCGGCCGACCTTCAGGACCAATACCGGCCACCTTTCATGACACACGCCATGTTCGCTTACCTTATGCGAAAGGGAAGCCTGCTTGCTCCTTACAATCTCACTTGAATCAAGTTCAAAGGAGGAGAGGGCAATGAGCCTATTAGAGTCTCTGACCGTCTCTTACTTTTAAGAAAACAGTCCATCTCCACAGTTCACTTTCTTGCTTACCAACAGCTAGAAAATGAAAGCCGGTTTCCTCTGACTGAGCGCCAAAAGCACGTTGATAGAAGGCGCTTGATGTCAAGTGTACATGCAGGGCGCTTGACCTGCTCACTGCTGTTTCTCCTGGCTGGAAGACTGCACACGGCTTCATTTGTTTATCTAGAAATCGGGGCCACCGAGGCAACGCTGCGACCGATTGCTCTGTGACCCACCACCCCCCCCAACCCCCCGACACCCACCCGTGGGTCACAACCCGCACTTTGTATATCCCTGGAGTAATATATCTCAGAAGATTTAGGATCACATCATTCAATCTGGAAACAGTGTTATATTCCATATGTAATATAACCTGCAGTATATTATTTGAATGGAGTAAAACTGCAGAACACTATGCTATAGAGGGATCAGGATGTTCTGGTACATTAATCACAAAAGGTTAGTATGTAAGTGCAGCAAGTGATTAGGAAGGCAAATGGGAATATTGTTATTTATTGCAAGGGATGTGAGTTTAGAAATAGGGAAGTGTTGCTACAGCTTACAGGCATCTACTGTGTACAGTTTGGGTCGTCTTACTTATGGATATATTTGCATTACGAGTAATTCAGAGAAGATTTGCTCGACTGATTCCTGGGATGAAGGGGTTGTCTTACAAAGAAAGGTTTGAGCAGGTTGGGCCTATATCCATTGGGGTTTAGAAGAATCAGCGGCCGATCTTATTGAAATGTATGTGATCCTGAGGAGACTTAACAGGGTGAATGCTGAGAGCATGTTTCCCCTTGTGGGGGGGAGTCTAGAACTGGGGGGATATAGTTTACGAAATTAGGGGTCGCCCATTTAAGACTGAGATGGACAATCTTTTTCATAGAATCGTAGAATCCCTAAAATGCAGAAGGAGGCCAATCAGTCCATCGAGTCTGCGCCAACCCTCTGAAAGAGTACTCCACCCAACCTCACTTCCTCGCCCTAACCTAATAACCCCTCAATAACCTAACCTATACATCTTGTTTGGACACTGAGGGGCAATTTAGCATGGCCAATCCACCTTCGGACTGTTGGAAGAAACCAGAGCACCCAGAGGAAACCCACGCAGACACAGAGAGATAGTGCAAACTCCGCACAGATAGTGACCCGAGGCTGGAATTGAACTGGGTCCCTGGTGCTCTGAGGCAGCAGTACTAACCACTGTGCCGTATGGAATTCTCTTCCCCAGAAAGCAGTGGAGGATGGGTCATTGAATATATTTAAGGCTGGGTTTTATGATCAACGAGGAAGTTAAGGTTGTGACAAGAAAATGGAGTTGATAAGCCATGATCTTATCAAATGGCGGAGCAGGCTCCAGAGGCTGAATAGCCACCTCCTCCTAATATTTTGTGTTCTTGTGATATAAACTCTACCACCAACATTCACGATCGCCTCCTTAACCTTGCCATCTTATTCAACAGAGGAATAGCCTATCTATTCCTATTGCCTAAGTGCTTTCAAGTTTTTCAATATGGGAGGCCACTTTTGGACATTCGGTCATCATGATGAAGTAGCACGAGAGCAGTTAATAAAGTATCTGTTATTCTGGGCTTCATTAATAGGGGCATGGAGTACAACAGCAAGATTATGCTGAATTTATACAAGACATAGTTAGATCTCAACTGGAATGTGAACAGTTCGGCGCAACACTTTAGGAAGGGTGTGAATGCATTGAAGAGAGTGCAGAAGAGGTTTACAAGAAATGTTGCAGGGATAAGAAACTTCAATTGTGAGGATAAATTGGAGAGAACGGGGAAAGAAGGCGAAGAGGAAATTTGATAGAGATGTTGAAAATCATGAGGCTGGACGGAATAGATAGGGAGAAACTGTTCCTACTTTATGAAAGGGTGGAGAATGAGAGGGCACTGATTTACAGCAAAACTTTTTCACAGGAAGAGTGGTTTGGATCTGGAATGCACTGCCTGGAAGTGTTGCAGAGACAGGTTCAATCTGGGCAGTGTCGAGGGCACTGGATGATTATTTGAATAGAAAAGGCAGGGGAATGGCACCAAGTCATGATGCGTGTTTGGAGAGCCAGTGCAGACACAATGGGCCAAATGGCCGCCTGCGCAGTAACAATTCTGTGATTCTCATCTTTTCCTTTGATGGCCTTATTCTCAGCAAAAGGTTTGCTTGTTCACACCCGCCCCCCCCCCCCCCCCCCCCCCCCCCCCCACCCCCACCCCCACCCCCTTTTCAGCTGCTGCTTTTGCTCCCCGAAGTCCAAGGAGCAGAATCTTGAACATATCTGATGCACAAATGGTTTAAATATTCAGCGCCAGATCAACTTACCAGATCAGTCCATTCCAGTGGTGAACCTGACATTGAGATGCAGCTTGCATGAACAGCGCAACTCAGCCAGCAACATTTGGATATTTGCGTTTAACCACACATGTGTTCATGCATGAAGTCGCTGAAACATATTTACATAAATAACAGCAATACTATTAGCCTAGGTGTTATATTAAGAGGAAAATCTGAATTACTATCAAATCTGATAGTGTGCAGTATATGTAACGACTTGTTTCAGAAATTAATTAATGAAGGTTATTTCAGCAATTCCATGTTATGTTAAAAAGAACTAAGATTTATTGCTTGCTTTTGTTTTAACAAATTGCAGAGAGCCCCTTAAGGTTTTTGTCTCTCACCTAACTTGTCATAAATGGAAGACACCCTGGAGACTAATATTATAATTTGTTCACTAACACATTATGAGCTATGTTAGCTGTCAGCCAGGTATTTAGCAGTTCAACATGCAGGAAAATTACCCATGCGTCCTGTCAGCAGCAGAAGAGTGAGAGAAATCAGCGTTCCTGAGTAGATTATTTTTTGTGTTTGCACCAAGTTGTCTACTGGAGATCCTCCCAGTATGTCCCTTTGTTTTCACTCAACCTCTGCAGCGAACATGAAATAGCAGCTCCATCATGAAGCAGTTTAAAGGTGAGAGACACCGGGAGAATTCATTTTCTTCACACACCAGCGGAGTGTGTTGAAAATGAAGTAGCCAGCATACAAAATGGTTCCTTTCAGAACTTGGTGCTACTTCCTGCATGTGAAACTGAAACAAAAATTACCAAAATATAACGCCATTGGCCAATCAAAATGAGCCGTTTACTACAAGCATAGCATCATCCCAGAATATTAATACCATTGAAGGTCTTTACTGTGCCCACTAAGTCTGTATATCATTCACCTTCCAGTTCCTGTACCTGCTGAAATCTTTCCTGTCGGTGACTGCTTAAAAAACGACTGACCCATGATTCACAATGGAAGCATTTTCTTCCCACTTACATTATTTCCATGAAGTACACAGCAAGTCAAGGAAATAATAGAGCTTTGGTGCTTGGAAAAAACATTGAAATTTGACGTGCAAATTTATTCCCAGCTGCTGGGAATATGGTGGGTGTGGATTCAATGGGAGTAGTGCACTGACATCATAAATCAAATGGCAGACACAGCAAAAAGATCAACGACTAGACCAGTCCCAGTGGGAACAACCAGAAATCACAATTTGCAATGTCTTCAGGACTTTTTCAGAAAAATGTGCTGATAATCATTGGGTGATTAGAATGGTTTACAGCGCCGGCCCTAGGGTTGCTGGCGCCCCGGGCAAGCTGAACTTCGGCGCCCTTGGGGGGGGGGGGGGGGGGGGCCGAGGCGGGGCGGGCGGGGGACCCGCGGGGGGGGCGGACCCGCGGGGGGGGGACCGAGGGGGGGGGGCGGACCGAGGGGGCGGAGGCGGACCGCGGGGGAGGGCGGCCACCGCGCATGCGCTGGTTGGCACCGGCCCAACTGCGCATGCGCGGGACCCGAGTCTCTGGCGCCCCCTAGCACATGGCGCCCCGGGCGACTGCCCGAGTTGCCGGTGCCTTGAGCCGGCCCTGATGGTTTACAAAACACATCTACTCCCCCGTCTTCCCCTGTCAGCATTCGGAAGGGACCATATCCTCCATGACACCCTGGTCCACTCTCCATCACCCCCAACACCTTATTCCCTTCCTACAGCACCTCCTTATGCAATCGTAGGAGGTGTAACACCTGCCCTTTTACCTCCTCGCTGTCCAAGGCCCCAAACACTCCTGCCAGCTGAAGCAGCAACTTACTTGTACTTCTTTCAATTTAGACTACATATCCGCTGCTCGCAATGCGTTCTCCTCTAGATTGGGGAGACCAAATGCAGACTGGGTGACCACTTTGTGAAGCATCAGTCTGCAAACATGAGCCTGACTTATGTCCGTTTGCCATTTCAATTTACCAGTTCCCAAATTCATGTTTCTGTCCTCCGTCTGCTGCAGTATTCCAGTGAAATCCAACGCTAGCTGTAGGAACAGCATCTCTTCTTCCGACAGCGCACTTTACCTTCTGGACTTAACATTGAGTTTTAACAACTGCAGAACATGAACTCTGTCCTCCATTTTGTATATTTCCCCCTAGTGCCAGTCTATACCTTGTAATTATGGTTTCACTTTCAGACAGAGCTGACCTTTATTCAGCTCGTAACACCTACTCTGGACCAAGTCTTTGCTTCCTTACTGTTGCCGTTACCATCCCTTTACCTTTGTCATTTAATCTCCCCATCCTCTAACCGATCCCTAACCATCCCTTTTGTTCAACCTGACCTTTCTCCCTTTTCAACAGCACTAAACTCATCACATTCCGACCTCTCTTCAGTTCTGAAGAAGAGCCATTTTGGACTCGATATGTTGACACTGTCTTTCCAAAGATGCCTGACACTGCTGGGTTTTTCCAACACCTTCTGTTTTTATTTTGATAAAATATTTGCCCTGCTCATAACTTTTAACTTCCACAACCCATTAAACATAGATGGTGTGTTGGTGCAATACATTGGGGTGCACAACTTTAATTACAATGGTTGGCTTTTGAGCCTGCTCCACCAGTTGATAAGATCACGGCTAATCCGATTGTGGCCTCAACTCTACTTTCCTGTCTACCTCCCCAGCCCTTGTTTGTGAAGAATCAATCTAACTCAGCTTAAAAATATTTAGTGACCCAGCCTGCACTGCTCTCTGGGGAAGAGAATTCCATAGACCAATGAACCTCTCCGTCTTAAATGGGAAACCCCTCCGAAGGGATTCTCCGTTTCTGAGACTAAGTGTTTATGCCAACACAGAATCCGTGGACTTTCACAACAGCAAAACTGGACGATTCCGCTACCGTTAAGGGGCTAGCACCGGCACCACGTGGAATACAATGATTCCAATGAGAAATGGTGCGGGATTCGCTGGTTTCACGATTGACACTCAGGATGCTGACAAGCTGCAGCCTCTGATACACACTGCACTCCCCACATACACCATCACAGCCAACAAGATGGCATTAAAGACGCGCAGTCCCACATGTCACAGACGCAGAGTCCCTATTTTTAAACTGTGTTTCCTAATTCCGGTCTCTCCCACAAGGGGAAACACCCTCTCAGCATTCATCCTGTCAATTTCCTTCAGGATCTTATATGTTTTACTAAGAGCACCTCTCATTCTTCTAAACTCCAATGGATACAGGGCCAAACCTTTCTCATAAGACCAAACCTTCTCTGAAAGGCTACTAATGCTATTGTATCCTTTCTCAATTATGGAGACCAAAACTGTACACAGTACTCCAGAGGCAGGGTTTTCCATCCATTCACGGCAGTGGGATTTCCCGGTCCGGCTGCAATGAATGGGAGATTTGGCTGAGCACAAAGTTCTCCATCTCACTAGCAGCAATAGCTGGGGTGAGCTTACAACGGAGTTTCCCGGCCCAGATGTGGTTTCACCAACACCCTATAAAATTGTAGCAATACGTCCCTACTTTTTATTCCATTCCTCTTGCAATAAATTACAGCATTCCATTTGTCTTTCTAATCACTTGCTGTACCTGCATACTAACTTTTTGTGATTCATATACCAGGACACCAAGATCCCTGTGCACCTCCAAGTTTTATAATCTTTCTCCATTTAAATAATATGCTGCTTTTCTATTCGTCAGCTAATGTAGGTGGATTCGCATTTTACTCCACTCTTACCTAAATCACTTTGTAAACACTTTATGTCCTCCTCACAATTTACTTTCCTCCATATGTTTGTGTAAATAGTTGAGGACCCAGGGCCCATCCTTGTGGCACTCCACTGGTTCCAGCTTACAAACTCAAAAAATGACCCATTTATCCCTACTCTGCTTCCAGTACACCAACCAATCCACTGCCCATGATGACATGTCGCCCTGTGTACCATGAGCTCTTATGTTGCATACTAAACATTGATGCAGCACCTTGTCAAATGCCTTTTAGAAATCCAAGTACTTGTTCCCATTTATCCACGTTACCCCAAAGAACTCTAATAAAGCCAATTGACAGCAGTGGGGAGATCCCGCTGCCGATAAACACACCTCCGGGGCGTGGAAAATTCCCCCTGTTGGCTCTGCCTAATTACAATAAGATTTTCTAAGTGCCCTGCTATATCTCCTTAATGGATTCTAGAACTTTCCCTATGACAGATGTTCAACTAACCGGCATGTAGTTTCCTGCTTTCTGTCTCCTTCCTTTTGTGAATAGAGGAGCTACATTTGCTATTTACAATAAGACATAAGAGCAGAAGTAGGCCTTTCCACCCATCTAATGTGCTCTGCCATTCCATAAGATCGTAACTGATCTGGGTAATCCTCATGTCCACTTTTTTGCCTTATTCCCTTACTGATTAAAAATCTGTCTATCTCAGCCTTGAACATACACAACGACCGAGCCTCTACAGCCCTCTACAGTAAATAAATCTACAAATTCACTACCCTCTGGGAAAATAAATTCCTCCTCATCTCTGTCTTAAATGGGAGACCCCTACTGTTTGTTTATGCCCTATGGTCCTAGACTCTCCCACAAGAGGAAACATCCACTCAGCCTCTACCCTGTCAAGCCCCCCGAGAATCCT
This sequence comes from Scyliorhinus canicula, assembly GCF_902713615.1. Lineage (NCBI taxonomy): Eukaryota > Metazoa > Chordata > Chondrichthyes > Carcharhiniformes > Scyliorhinidae > Scyliorhinus > Scyliorhinus canicula. The sequence goes on from NC_052161.1 coordinate 20,337,747, forward strand.
ATATGCTCAGTTAATCCTGCCTCATTGCACATGACCAAATCTAGAATAGCTGGCTCTGTGGCTGGCTGTACAACGTGTCCCCAAAACACTATGAACTACTTTTGCCAATCTGATTCGTCCAATCTATGTGTAGATTAAAATCACCCATGATAATTGCAATGCCTTTCTTAGAAGCCTGCAATAATTTCTTCCTGCATACCCTGTTGTACAGTGTTGTTATTGTTAGACCTTTAAACCACTCCCACAATTAACTTGCCTTTGCTATTTCTTATCTCTACCCAAACAGATGCTTCATCTTGATCTTTAGAACTAAGATTTTCTCTCACTATTGTACTATTGGGACGTAACGTCTGAGCTCCAGGGCATCGTATCTGGGGATACCACAAAGGTGCAGTGGCATATCCCTCCCGAAGTTCCCAAGTAAGGTTTGCACGGCAAAATCCCTTGGGCAATTGCCCTGCACTAGGAACCATCCAAAAATGTGATTTAAATCACAAGCTCAGAATGTGTTTCATCAATAGTTACCCGGAACACAGGGGTAGCACTGTGGCACAATGGTTAGCACTGCTGCCTCACAGCGCCATGGTCCCAGGTTCGATCCCGGCCCTGGGTCACTATCTGTGTGGAGTTTGCACATTCTCCCGCACAATCCTATCTTCTATGTATCTATAAGGTATTTACTTGGATGATCAGCCATGATCGTGATGAATGGCGGAGCAGGCTCGAAGGGCCAAAACGCCTCCTTCTGCTCCTATCTTCTAACCCAAAGATGTGCAGGATAGGTGGATTGGCCACGCTAAATTGCCCCTTAATTGGAAAAAAAAATGAATTGGTACTCTAAATTTATTTATTTTTAAATAGTTACCCGGAACCAGTTGCAAGAATTAAAATCACTTGTAGCTTCTGGGTAACTGTTGCACAGATCCACACCGACACTGCCCAAGGCCTGACCTGACCTGCCCACTTAACTTATACACTCATCTTGTCAAAGACCTTTAAATTTACCTGGTTTACAGCAGCTAGTGGCGTAAAAACATGGACATGGCCAACTTACCTTTGACTATGCAGCCTTCAACACTAGGCCCCGGGAATGCACTGCGCTTCCCAGAACTTGTCCAGCCTAAGTCGGAAAGTCAGGAAACATAGGGTCACCTTGATTTCAAGGGAAGAGTTTGAGCGGAGTGGCAATCCCACTCAGTTGTCACTCCATTGGAAGAAAATGGCCAATGTTATTTTTAATTAACAGAAAATCCCTACCACCTTTTCCAGCCTACTGTCCTTCTGGAAAAGTCAAGAACCCTTGAACTTTCAAATCCCAGTATTGATCACCTTGCAGCCCCTACCTACTCTGTTTTAAAAAAAAAATCCTCAGTTAATCTCATGTGCCTTCATGTCTGCTATTTTTCTATAAATGAGTGCGGGACCTGGGGTGGGTTGATTATTGCCTCAGTTGTGGACGGTGTGAAATGTGGATAATAACCTATTTTAAAAATTACTTCTTTAATTTAGTCCACTGTGAGCCAAAATCAGCAAACCACTCTCTGACATAAAAATATGAAATAAAAATGTAACTTTTTTTTTCATTCAATCCAGATTTGAAGCTAAGAGAAGATGGGAGACAAAAAGCAACATGGGCTATATGTGATGTCTTGACACCGTATGAAAATGAAGTGGGCATTGAGATGTGTTGAAAGTAGGGTTCTGTGCTGAATCACTTGACCTGTACTTGCACTCAATCCAATCTCAAGGGAATCATCTGGAAGCACTTTACAAGAACATAACAATGGCGGTGCCCTTCTGCTTTCATAACTACATTAACTAACCGGTTGCGAGTGATTTAGCCTTCAGTGTCTAAAATATGAACATAGTCAAGGAGATTGGAAGAAAAATTTGACGCACAATAAATAACTTTTAACAAGCTCTGGCAAAACTTCTGGTGGAGCAATTTAGTAATGTGTGCAAGAAAACAGTAATTTCTTCTGTCATCCACAAGCTGAAACTCTTATGAGTGCTTTATTTACAACTGGAATCCCTTACCTTTGTGAGGTGAGCTTAATCTATTTCTGTACCGCCAAGTCGTCAGCTGAAAGAAGAAAGGGAAAACTACTCTGATCCAAATCCCCCCGTGAAGAGTTCAAGCCACTCAGTGTCACCGTGCACTAGAATGGTCTACAGCCTGAATGGTGGACAAAGTATGGAGAACACATTTGTGTTATTTAACTCCCCCAGTGCTGGCCATGTGTTGACTGCATTCACTATTTCAGCAGGATAAAGATTGATTAGAACACACAATCTTTTGTAAGATCAACATAATTTGTTAGCCTGATACCATTTTTGACAATGCGCCATCTTTCTGCTTGTAACAGTTTGTGTGTGTTTGACTATATCGTACAGGTACTCAAAACTGCCAATATAATAAATTAAAGAGGACGTGTGCGATGTCACAATGCAAATGTTTATAATAAAAGCAACTTATCTAAATGTAAACCTAAATCTAACTGCAGCAGTTAAGCATTTCATATCCGATAAACAAAACTTGGTCGACAGCCTTGCAAATTTCTTAATTGCTCAACATCTAGATGTTTTCTTTCACAGTTGAAATAGTTAAAAATAATATTTATATTAATTTTGTGTTCATGGATGTGCAAAATTGAATGGAATATTTTCCCACTCTTGGCATTCAGTGTAGGCCATAAATAAAGTTTCTTCTACTGTGTTACATCAACCTCACGCAAGCTTAGAAGAGCACAGCAGCCATCTCCACAGTGTGGACTTTTGTGTTTCCTACAACAGGTATCTCTACAGCCCCACTCCAGGACTTGAGTATGTAACCTCGGCTGACAATTTCCCTTCATTATTTTCTATGTTTCTTTAAGATCCCCCCCCCTCATTCTTCTAAATTCCAATGAGTATAGTCCTAGTACTCAGTCTCTCCTCATAAGCCAATCCTTTCGACTCCGGAATCAACCTAGTGAATCTCCTCTGCACCCACTCCAGTGCCAGTACATCTTTTCTCAAGTAAGGAGACCAAAACTATACACAGTACCCCTGCTGTGGCCTCACCAGCACCCAATACAGCTACAACATAACCTCCCTGTTTTTAAACTCCATCCCTCTAGGAATGAAGGACACAATTCCATTTGTCGCCTTAATTACCTGCTGCACCTGCAAACCAGCTTTTTGTGATTCATGCGCAAGGACACCCAGGTCCCTCTGCACAGCAACATGCTGCCATTTTTTACCATTTAAATAATAGTCCATTTTGCTAATATTCCTACCAAAATGGATGACCAACATTATACTCCATCTGCCAGACCCTTCCCCACTCAATTAAACTATTTATAGCCCTCTTCAGACTTCCAGTGTCCTGCACACTTTGCTCTACCACTCACCTTGGTATCATCTGCGAACAATAACACATAACACTTGGTCCCCAACTCCAAATTATCTATGTAAATTGTAAACAATTGTCTCAACACTGATCCCTGAGGCACACCACTAGCCATTGATCGCCAACCAGAAAATTAACCAATCCTCTATCCATCCTAATTAACCAAACCTCTATCCATGCTAATACATTACCTGTAACGCCATGAACCTTTTATCTTCTGCAGCAGCCCTTTGTGCCGCATCTTGTTGAATGCCTTCTGGATACAGGCCAACGGGTTTGTTTCAAACACTAACTTTCGGAGCACTGCTCCTTCCTCAGGTGAATGAAGAGGTATGTTTGCAACCGAAACATCCGAAAGCTAATGTTTGAAACAAATCTGTTGGACTTTAACCTGGTGTTGTAAGACTTCTTACCCTAGTCTGGATACAGATACAGCACCTTGCTCAGAATGTCCTCAAAAGAATTCCATTAAGTTAGTTAAATATGACCTGCCTTTAATGAACACATGCTGAGTCTGCCCAATGGGACAATTTCCATCCAGATATCTCACGATTTCTTCCTTGATAGATTCAAGCATTTTCCCCACTACAGCAAATTTTGGTAAATTACCACAAACGCATTTGCTGTTACCGCGCCATCTCTTTTAATACCCTGGGATGCATTCCATCAGGGCCACGAAACTTGTCTAACTTTAGCCCCATTAGCTGTGAATTGGCTTTCATTCAAAAAGCTTCCATCCCAAACAGAATAGCTCAGCTTTGAAGAAAGCAATGGTGGTTGGGAGAGAAGGAATAGGAGCCCAAATGAACAAACCTTATTCCGAAATACGAGATGATGTGGAGATGCCGGTGTTGGACTGGGGTGAGCACAGTAAGAAGTCTTACAACACTAGGTTAAAGCCCAACATGTTTGCTTCAAGCACTAGCTTTCGGAGCACTGCTCCTTCCTCAGGCGAATGAAGAGGTATAATTCACCTGAGGAAGGAGCAGTGCTCCGAAAGCTAGTGTTTGAAACAAACATGTTGGACTTTAACCTGGTATCATTCTGGAGACAACAGCTATCCTCTTCACTATCAACGACACAGCCGTTTCTTGTGTCATCTGCAAATTTCCCAATCATGCCACCCACATTTAAGTCCAAATCATTAATGTATACCACAGATAGCAAGCGACCAAACACAGAGTTCTCTTGAATGCCCCTGGAAACTGCTTTTCATTCCCAAAAACATCCACGACCATTTCCTGTCATTGAGCCAATTTTGGATCCAACTCGCCATATTCCCATGTATCCCATGAGCTTTTACTTTTCTGACCAGTCTGCCATATGGGAACGTATCAAATGCCTTAGTAAACTCCCATGTGGACCCCATCCACTGCACTATCTTCGTCAAATATCCTTTCTTCCTCAAAAAAAAACATTCAAGTTAGTAAGACACGACATTCCCTTAACAAAACCGTGCTATCCCTGATTAATCCGTGCCTTTCTAAGCCTCAGTGTATCCTGGCTTTCAGAATTGATTCTAATTATTTGCCCATCACTGAAGTCAAACTGGCCAACCTTAAATTATTTGGCCTATCCCTCGCACTCTTTTTAAACAATGGTACAACTTGAGCAGACCTCCAAACCTCTGGTACCTCAACTGGGTGAGGATTGAAAAATGATCCTCAGGACATCCATTATTTCCTCCCTGTCTTCCGTTAAGAGCCTGGGATACAGTACATCTGGCCCTGATGATTTATCCACCTTCAAGGATGTTCGTCCCTCCAGTACTTCCTCTCTCATTATGTTTATTGTATCTAATATTTCACACTCATTAACTAGAATGTCTACATCAACCCTCTTCTTTGTGAAGACCGAGACAAAGTACTCATTAAAAACCCTGCTCACATCTTCTGCATGAACGCATAAGTTGCCCTGTACATCTCTGATAGGCCTTACCCTTTCTTTAGTTATCCTCTTGCTCTTAATTTACTGATAAAATGTCGTTGGGTTTTCTTTGATTTTATCTGCGATATTTTTTCGAATCCCCTCTTTGCTTTCCTGATTTCCTTTTTTGCTTCACCCTTGTATTTTCCATATTCTTCTAGGCTTTCTCAAGTATTACATTTTTTGACTATCTTTCTCAAAAACTATCTTTCTCTGCCTTATCTTACTCTGCTTCTAGATAACCAGGGTGCTGTCGGTTTGGCAGTACCACCATGTTTCTTTGTGGGACATGGCTACACTGCTCGTAAAACATCGCGTTTGAATGGACTAGTCTGTCACTGATATCACCAGATACCCTCTGTTTCGTAAAATTTGTCTTGTCTTTCCCCAATTCAGAATTTTTACTCTTGTTCTATCTTTACCCTTCTTCATGATAATGTAGTGTAACTATTATGGTCACTGTTTCCAAAATGGTCATCCACTGCTACTGCACCTGCTTGCCCAGCTTAATTTCCTATGACTAAATCTAGAATTGTGCCCCCTCTCGTTGAGCCTGTTACACACTGGCTAAAATGTTCTCTCGAATGCAGCTCAGGGCTGGAAGTTTCCAGCCATTCACACCGGTCCTGCCAACGGTGCACCCCTGTCCAGGGTTTCACGATGGTGAGGGGTGCATTCAATGTGACAACAGCCGACCAATGGTGGGCTGTCTCCCGCTATTGCGAAACATGCGGCAGGTCACGCGGTAAATCCCAATTAATATAGGATAGTTGAAGTCCCCAATTATTTACACCCTATTATTTTTGCACTCCTAAATTTCCCTATATATTTACTCTTCTATCTCACTATTTGGGAGTCTATAGTTCACTCCTAGTAATGTGACATTTTTTAAATTTCTGAGTTCAAAGGGGCTGGTATCGCACAGTGGGCTAAACAGCTGGCTTGTAATGCAGAACAAGGCCAGCAGCGCAGGTTCAATTCCCGTACCGGCCTCCCCGAACAGGTGCCGGAATGTGGCGACTATGGGAATTTAACATTAACTTCATTGAAGCCTACTTGTGACAATAAGCAATTATTATAATTATGACCCATATGGCCTCATTTGATGATTGATTTTGCATCATCATACCTCCTCACAACTGTAACTGATCCTTTAACCGATAATGCTACACCCCCACTTGTGGTGAATGTGTAACCACTATAATTCACACTGTACATTACTGTGTCCCTGTGGGCTCCATCTGTGAGCCGTTACGCGGCTCTGCCCACAGGGGGAGATGAGGAGCATGTACAGGGCTCCGCCCCCACAGGAAGTATAAGTGCTGCGAGTCCGCCTCCAGTTGTTGAATTGACGGTCGCATCAATTTAATCGGCTTACAACTGAGCCTGCCTGCGACTGTGCTGAACTTGTAGACCCGTCACCCCCGCCGGACTTGATTTTTTAACAGGGGGTGACTGGTGAATGTGTAACCACTATAATTCACACTGTACATTACTATGTCCCTGTGGGCTCCATCTGTGAGCCGTTGCGCGGCTCTGCCCACATGGGGAGATGAGGAGCATGTACAGGGCTCCGCCCTTGGTTCCGCCCCCTACAGGAAGTATAAGTGCTACGGTCCTGCGAGTCCGCCTCCAGTTCAGCACAGTCGCAGGCAGGCTCAGTTGTAAGCCGATTAAAGCCACAGTTTACTCCAACTGGTGTCTGGTTGAATTGATGGTCGCCTCCCCACTTTTGCTCCCTTTCTAACCTGCCCAAGGATTTTGAGCTGCCATGTTTTCCTCTCTTTAAGCCAAGTTTCCATTACAGCGATGATATGCTGCCTTGTTTCGATCTCTGCTCGCAGCTCATTGGCTTTGTTTTCTATACCCCTTGCATTTAAATATAAAAAACCTTTAAAAACTGCCAGATTCTTCTGCTCAACACTTTTAAATCTTTGCTACCTCTGTCAGGGCTGCACGCCAATTTTGTGTCTCTTGCTCCCTACTCTGCCCCCTGTGAATTGCAAATATGCCCTAAGGTTCCCATCCCCCTGCCAATTTCATTTAAAACCTCCCCAAAACACTAGCAAATCTCCCTGCAAAGACATTTGTCCTGGTCCAGTTGAGGTGTAGACCATCTGGCTTGAACAGAACCCACCTTCCCCAGGACCAGTCCCAATGCCCCAGAAATCTGGAGCCCTCCCTCCTGTGCCATCCCACCAGCCACACATTCAGCTGGCGCGTTATCCTATTTCTTTACTCACTAGCATGCGGCCTTGTGAATGATCCTGAGATTACTACCTTTTGAGGTCCTGCTCATGAATCTCTTTCCTAATTTCATAAACGTAGCCTGCAGGACCTTGTCTCTTTTTCTCACTATAATGTCTGGCCAGTGTGGACCACGACCTCTGGCTGTGCACTCTCACCCTCCAGAATATTCTATGGCCACTCGTTGATATCCATGACTCTTGCACCAGGAAAGCAACATACCATCCTGGGATCATGTCTTTGCCCACAGTCTGCCGGTCTGTTCCGTTTTGTGGCCTATGTTGCGGAGTTTGCCTTCCTGGTGCAACACCTCACTCCCCACACCAACTTTCCCGTCTTTAATTTCTAAAGCTTGTGAAGCTTTCGGAATGAGTGTACTTGACTCTAAAATTAGTATCCCATATGTCGCTGCCTTACTTGGGAGTGGAAGGTGTCATGATATGTTTATTGACTGGGATGTAAAGAGTTAACAAGTTAATGATATTGCTTCTTACCAATAGAGAAACCATAGAACAGTCATATATATATCATGCTACTTCTGTGTAAAAAATGGTTACGCATAAGAGACATCAGGGGCGGGATTTTCCGACCCCCCCTGCCGGGTCGGAGAATCGCCGGGGGCCGACGTGAATCCCGCCCCTGCCGTCTCCGGCACCAGAGATTCGGCGGGAATCACGCCTTGCCTGTCGGCGGTCCACCCCCGGCGATTCTCCGGCCCGCGATGGGCCGAGGTCCCGCTGCTGTCATGCCAGTCCCGCCGGCGGGAATCAAACCACCTACCTTACCGACGGGACCAGGCAGCGCAAGCGGTGTCCTGGGGTGGGTGCGGGGCGATCTGGCCCTGGGGGGTACTGCCACGGTGGCCTGGCCCGCGATCGGAGCCCACCAATCGGCGGGCAGGCCTGTGCCGTGGGGGCACTCTTTTCCTTCCGCGTTTGCCATAGCCTTCACGATGGCGGACGCGGAAGTGACCCCCTCCCCTGCGCATGTGCGGAGATGACGTCAGCAGCCGCTGATGCTCCAGCGCATGCGCGGACTGGTGTGGTGCCATAGGCCTTTCCCGCCAGCCGGCAGGGTGCCATCGACTCCGGCGGGGGCCTAGCCCCTCAAGGTTAGGGCTTGGCCCCTAAAGATGCGGAGAAATCCGCACCTTTGGGGCGGCCTGACGCCGGGGTGGTTCGCGCCACTCCATCCCGCCGGGACCCCCCGCCCCACCGGGTAGGGGAGAATTCCGTCCCAGTTGTGTGAGAGTTCTGCAGTTAGAGATAGCATAGTTTAATTCAGTAACTTTGGCCGGGATTCACGCCGGCCCCTGCCGATTCTCCAACCGGCAATGTCGGAGAGTCCCGCCCCTTATACTTTAGGAATACGTACGGGTCTTATTTAGTAGTGTTAATAAATTACTTTTGTTTGTTAACAAGGCTTTGTTCTTTGTTCAACACTACGCATCCAAGTAAAGCAAAGCAGAGAGCAACACATGGTATCAGTAATGGTTCCTAAAGTAGAATAGTAAGGTTTAGGCAGAAAGAAAAAATCTCCGTTCAAAGAAAGAAAAAAACCTTGCGAGAAAAAAAAATCTCACCCAGACTCCAATCGCAACAACCAGCAGTGTCAAAAAACAAATACCCAGTCGAATCTTCATGGAGGGTTTGAAGACTCCAATGTCATTCAGGACATTTAAAACCTCCCCACAGCAGCACGGTAGCACAAGTGGATAGCACTGTGGCTTCACAGCGCCAGGGTCCCCGGTTCGATTCCCTGTCACTGTGCGGCGTCTGCACGTTCTCCCCGTGTCTGTGTGGGTTTCCTCTGGGTGCTCCGGTTTCCTCCCACAGTCCAAAGACATGCAGGTTAGGTGGATTGACCATGATAAATTGCCCTTAGTGACCAAAAAGGTTAGGAGGGGTTATTGGATTACGGGGATAGGGTGGAAGTGAGGGCTTAAGTGGGTCGGTGCAGACCTGATGGGCCGAATGACCTCCTTCTGCACTGTATATTCTATGTTCTATGACTAGGACATCGAGGAAAGTAGATGTGAACTGGAAAATTTTCAAACAAGAATTTGAACAGCATCTCTCAGCCTTAAACCTCGAAGCGGTCAATGAGAAGCTAAAGATTGTGCTGTTACTAAATTTGGCTGGACCGCTGGATATAGAATTGGATTACTCATTCCAAATTGAGAATAAAGTTGATAAAAATAAGTTTAAAGTGGTAATTTAAAAAATTGATAGACATTGGGAGCTTAAAAGAAATGAAAAGCTGCGTGAATGATTGCAACGGCAACAAAAGCAACACTAGAAGATTCTATTAAAATGTGCCGTATGAGCAAAGTAACAAAATAGCTGCTCCAAAATATTCTCTCGTGAAAGTGACGCCAAAGTGCACAATGTGATTCCCGCCATTGAAGCCGTAGCGGAGCTACAAAAAAATCAGCGCTACAGAAGAAGACCGTTTTGAGCAGGCACGCTTGAAACGACAGCACACTCTTCACGGAGACCAGTTTGCGGATGCTCACTTGGGACAAAAATGCGATCAGGAAGTTGACCCGTTCTGTGCGTGCGCATGACAAGTTTGTGCATGATGTCACAAGTGTGATGACGTACATGTGGTGAGGTCATGTCCGTTTAAAGAAAGTGCCCAGCCTTTGTAAGGATGTGTTTAAAGTGTGACAAGTTAAACTATTTTGCCTCGCAACACAGAACAAGGATTACATTTCAACTAACAGCTGAACAAATCGTTTGCAGCACCGATCAAACACTTTTCAGCATGAAACAAGAAGAAACTTTTCACAAATCTAAAAATAAAGATAAACTCAACATCAGAAGATGAATTATATTGGGAAGATATATTCTATATGGATAGAATTGAAAGTGTAGACAAAGGTTCACAGGACATTTCAGAAGCTGAAAAAATAAACTCAAGTACAATTGTTCCAAATCCCGATGAATAGACAATTCCAATAATGCTGAATGCCACATTAATTAAATGCAAGCTTGTCACAGGAACAAGTGCCAATTTTCTCAGTCTCTCCGATTTGAACTGCCTGAGAGTTCAACCCACAGTTTTTGATCAACAAAAATGGCTGATCGCCTACAGTGGGAATACGATTGAAACACTAGGCGTATGTGACCTAGAAGCATAAGCCAAAAAGAAAACAAAATGTAACTACAGAACAACAAAATTTACACAAAGGAACGACTTTGAAGCCAAAGGACAACTAACCAATGCATTGCAATTCAATGGAAATAATATGTTAAGACTTGCAGTTGCCAAGCCAGGCTGGGGACTCACGATATTTGGGGTTGGGGTGGAGCCGGGAGTGCAGGAGGCGAAAGAGGCGGTGTTTTGGCCTTTGCGTCCCAAGTAGCCCGGCGGAGGATCTTGTTGCAATGGAAAGATGCGAGACCCCCAAGCGTGGAGACCTGGATCAATGACATGGCGGGATTCATTAAGCTGGAGAAGGTCAAATTCGCCCTGAGGGGGTCGGTACAAGGGTTCTTTAGGCGGTGGCAGCCTTTCCTCGACTTTCTGGCTCAACGATAGGGAACTAGGTCAGCAGCAGCAGCAACCCGGGGGGGAGGGGGGAAAAAGGGGGGGGGGGTTTCAGGGGGACATTGTTTATGTTAATTTAATTTATTAATTAATTTTGTTGTTTATTGGGTTGGGGGGGTGGGGGGGGTTCGTTATATGCGTTGTTATGGGTGCCGGGGGGTGTTTATTATTGTTATTGTTATTATTATTGTTCTGTTGTTATACATTTTTCAAAAATCTCAATAAAAATTATTTTTTAAAAAAAGACTTGCTGTTGCACTTGGCAAACCATACAGTGTGAAAAACAATCCAGATGGCAACTGAGCAAGGGACTCCAGTGCAGTGTGAAAAACATCTGCCATTCGAGACAACACAGACAGATGCGTGTGTAGATCGCACAATGGAACAAATTCCAGGAAGAAAAGGGCATGTTTAGAAAGAGAAAAACATCACTCCAACAGTCTAGAAGAGTTGGTCCTTGCTAAAAGAAAACCAGAAAGCAAACCGGTTTTTAGGGCAGAGGAGACACAAAACCAACATGCAAGCACAGAAAAATGACCACGTCAGGCAACAAAGGTGGTTCAACCTGTTGAACACCTGATCGTTTCAACTGATGACTTGTTGGTTATGTGTCACACTACCAAAGTGAAGACTATAGACTCAATTTGTGGACTGTAAAAAGTTTTTTAAAATTTGTTAACTACTGTACAATATCAATAATCAATTACATGTAAAGAACATACAATGCTCTTAATGTACATATGTTTGCAGCAATCTCCAAACATCTTTAAAAAAAGGGATGTCATGATATGTATATTGACTGGGATGTGAAGAGTTAACAAGGTAATGTTAATGCTTCTTACCACCAGAGGGATCGACAGAACAATCATATATATATATCACGTGACTTCTGGGATTCTGGGTAGAAGATGGTTAAGAGACATCAGTTGTGTATTTGAAAGTTCTGTAGTTAGAGATAGCATAGTTTAATTCAGTAACCTTATACTTTAGGAATACGTACAAATCTTATTTAGTAGAGTTAATAAATTAGTTTTGTTCATTGACAAAGCTTGTTGTTCTTTGTTCAACACTACACATCCAAGCCATCCAGGTTAAGCAAAGCAGAGAACAACACAGAAGGAAGGAGAGAATTATTCTCACTACTGTGCAGAAAGGAAGTGTTCCATTTGGGAGAGGGAAGAACTGAAGTTCCCAGGCATTTTCTAAATCTCGCAGCTGCCCTGTTGGTTATCAAACATCAGAATTGGTGGTAGCCGTGTAATGGAGTTTGTTGCTTCATAGAGAGAGGCGGCATGAGCCACCTGCAGACAGCTTAGAATGGGAGAAAATGGGATGAGAAAGTTTCCGATAAATGCTTTCTGCTAAAAGGATCTACTTGAAAGGATTATACATACCTTTTTTTTTATCAGATAATAAAATATCTGGTAATCTTAATATTAGGGAGTCATGCTGATACTTCCCCGTAAGTATGTTCTGTTCAAGGGGCAGCCACATAAAAGCACAGCGCTTCCTTTGGAATTCTGTTGATGTTTCAAGAAGTTTGTGAAAAATGATGTTTCAATGCAACTTCATAATTATGAGCCAAGGACAAAGCAGTCTTTACCTGCTGAAGTGAAGCTAGTAATGATTAGAGCCTAATTGGTATGTAGGCCGTAATCAAGCTTGCAAAATAACCGGTGATAATGCGCAAAATGAGTACTTTTTAAATTACGTTGTTGAAATGACTCTCAAAAATTGGTTTGACGTGGATTTTTCAGTCATATAAAGGATAACATTGATGTTTCAAGGGTACAGACCCCAGAACAGGTCATAGAGATCAAAATCATTGTCCCCTTAACAATGAAAATCACAGCATGATTACTACGTATTTCTTAAAGACAACTGTGACTACTATTTAAGTAGAACACCCGTTGGCATTAGCAGTACGTATGTTAAATGTTACGAACATGATTCACATTGAGGTGTATGGAGAAACTAAAGTACTAGAATTACTGGTAACAGTCATTTCCTTGAATGGATGAAATGGCAGTGGCAATAGCATGGACGCCATGTGGTTTGATTGATACATTTTAGAGCAAATGTTGTTCCACTGATATTCTGTTTTGGGTATTTCAGGCTGAGACAACTTTTTAACGAATTCAATATTATGTTATGCCAACAGCTTTTGAAAATTGCAGTTTTGAATGCAGTCTGGTGAATGACATGGCAGAATTATGTACACCTTTGGGCCATTTCTGGTATATCAGCACAGGGGCTACATTGTTTTTCAAGTCCTGACAGCTTACTGAATTATCATCGAAAGCAAGCAATAATTTATGTTCACAAATGGAAACTGCAGTAAATCTGTTGTACAATTTCCGAAAAAGGAGACACATTCGTGCAATGATTTGAAATGAAATCATAAAGTCCCTTCTGAACAAGGTAATAACATATATTAGATTGTCTCTTTTCCTATTTACACTTCTAAAGCAAAGATGTATTTGTAATGTTCACCTAAATGTGCACCTGGTATAACCATTAGTGTATTCTTGTATTACCAGAGAATAGTTCCACTGCATCATTCCTCATCCAATCAGACTCCATGTTAATGCATAGTACTGCTTCTCTTGGGCAAGCAGGGGGTTAGGATGCCAGAAAAATGAAGCAATTTGTAAATTGCAAACCAGCCATTGTATTTGTGCTATAAAACTTTTAAGGGTGGTTTTCTTACTGTGGGAATATTTTTCAACGCTGTTGCCAGTGCTGACATGTCTCGCCTCTGAACATAATAAATATGATTGGGTGGCAATTACAACCCTGGATTCAAATATTTTGTTAACGAGTCATGCACATAATACTATGTTAGTCATCTAGTCACACTTCAATTTTCTGAAAGTTTGCAGGACAGGTGGTTTTGTTAGTAATTAACGTATAGGATCGATGGTCAAACAGCACATTTCTCGCATAAAACATTGAACTGTTAAATGAAGAAAACAACAAAGATCAGTTGGAGACTTGAAGAAATGATTAACAGTTCAATCGACTAAAAAGTGCAAAGAGTCTCATTTGTGGGGATGATGTGTCTCCAGTCGCAGAGACCTTTCTGACATTTTCTTCAAACAATCGCCCCCTGCTTAGATTCAATAGTGACTGGTGAAGCACATCTTGTTGAACACCTGGATCTGCATCTTGCCACATTCTAAGACCAGGAACAGAAATATATGAGATTTTAAAACATGGCTTTCAGTTTATTTCGGCAAATAACAATTCAAGCTTTCTGTGAAAACAATGATAGGGTTATTTGTTGATATAACGACCATATGTTGATCATATGAAACATTTCAGTAGTTCATCATCTACAGTATATGCGGAATTTGCAATTGAAGGACCACTCACAACCAATGATTGAGGAGCTAACCTCATTTTACATATCAAAAACCTCTAGGTTCTCCATTCCGAGGTATCGCTAATTATTTTAGGTTAATTTCCTGAGTTACTCTATTTCAATTGAAGATATACAGACATTGAGCCGGATCTTCAAATGCAAGTGGGATCCGATGCTGGCACCATGCTGGGAAGATCCAACAGAAAAAGAAAGCATACGATAGGCACAAAGATCTAAACACTGCAGATAGCCTAGAGGAGTATCGGAAGTGCAGAACAAAGTAAATAAGGAAAACAAAGAGAGGGCATGAAAAAAGATTGGCAAGTAAAGTTAAAGAAAGCCCAAAGATGTTTTCCCAATAAATTCTTTTTTTTTATATACATTTAGAATACCCAATTCATTTTCTCCAATTAAGGGGCAATTTAATGTGGCCAATTGACCTACCCTGCACATCTTTGGGTTGTGGGGGCGAAACCCATGCAGACACGGGGAGAATGTGCAAACTCCACATGGACAGTGACCCAGAGCCGGGATCAATCCTGGGACCTCGGCGCCGTGAGGCAGCAGGGCTAACCCACTGTGCCACCGTGCTGCCCTTTCCCAATAAATTCATGGTAAACAGTTAGTTAAGGCAAAAGTGCAACCAATCAGAGATGAAGAAAACTTTTGTGTAGATGTAGATGCTGTGGGAAGGGTTTTAAATGAAGATTTTGTCACCATGTTTACAAAGATAGGGGATGATGCAAACATAGTGGTCCAGGAGGAACACTGAGATATTGGATAGGATAATCAGAACGAGAGAAGTGCTCGAAGGGTTGGAATCCTTGAAAGTTGATAAGTCGCCAGGGCCAGCTGGATTGTTTCCGAGGTTGTTGAAGAAGGTCAAGGCAGAGATAGCAGATGCTCTGAGGATAAATTTTCCAATCCTCACTAGATACAGGGGAGGCACCAGAGGACTGGAGAAATGTAAACATGGTTCCATTGTTTAAAGAGAGATCAAAGGAAATGCCAAACAATTATACGTCGGTGGTGGGCACATTAATAGAATAAATCCTGAGGGATAGGATTAACTGTCACATAGAAAGGCTAGTCAGGGATACTCAGCAAATATTTGAAAGGTCTTGCTTTGCAAATTTGATTGAATTCTTTGAGGAAGTGACAAGAAGGGTTGATGAAGGTGGTGCAGTGGATGTTGTGTACATGGATTTTAGGAAGGCGTTTGAAAAGTTCCCACATGGCAGATTGGTCAGAAATGGAAAAGACCATGTGATACAGGGCAACGTGGTAAACTGGCTAAAAAGTTGGCTTAGTGACAGGCAACAAAGGGTCGTAGGCTGCCCTTACAAATGGAAAGTTGTTTCAAGTGGTGTTTCACAGGACTCGGTGTTGGGACCCTTACTGTTTGTGTTATATATTAATGATTCGGATGTGAACGTGGGAGTGGCGTGGGCAATAAAGTAGCAGATGAAATTTAACACAGAGTAATATGAGGTCTTGCATTTAGCGAGATTAGTTATAGGGAGAACGCAAAAAATGGGAATATACTAAGAGGGGTACAAGTACACAGGTCCCTAAAGGCAGCAGTTCAAGTAGACAAGATTGTAAAGAAAGCATATGACAGAGGTGTAGAATATAAAAGTATGGATATAATGTTGGAATTGTATAAAACACTGGTGAGGCCACAACTGGAGTATTGTGTGCAATTCTGGTCACCACATTACAGGAAGGTCATAATTGCTCTGGAGAGAGTGCAGAGGAGGTTTGCCAAGGCTAGAAAGGTGTAACTACGTGGAGAGGTTGGATAGGTTCGGATTATTTTCCTTGGAACAAAGAAGTATGAAGGGTGACTTGATTGAGGTGTACAAAATTATGAGGGGAAGAGATAGAGTGGACAGGATAAAATTGTTTCTCTTGGCAGAGAATCCTAGAACCAGGGGATATGTAAGTGGTAGAAGGTGCAGAGGGGACATGAGAACAAAGAAAAGTACAGCACAGGAACAGGCCCTTCGGCCCTCCAAGCCTGTGCCGACCATGCTGCCCGTCTAAACTAAAATCTTCTGCACTTCTGAGGTCAGTATCCCTCTATTCCCATTCTATTCATGTATTTGTCAAGATGTCCCTTAAACGTCACTATCGTCCCTGCTTCCTACCCTCTGTGTAAAAAACATGCCTCGTACATCTCCTCTAAACCTTTCCCCTCACACCTTAAACCTATGCCTCCTAGTAATTGACCCCTCTACCCTGGGAAAAAACCTCTGACTATCCACTCCTGTCTATGCCCCTCATAATTTTGTAGACCAATACCAGGTCGCCCCTCAACCTCTGTCGTTCCAGTGAGACCAAACTGAGTTTATTCAACCTCTCCTCATAGCTAATGCCCTCCATACCAGGCACCATCCTGGCAAATTGCTTCTGCATCCTCTCTGAAGCCACATCCTTCTGGTAGTGTGGCGACCAGAATTGAACATTATACTCCACATGTGGCCTAACTAAGGTTCAATACAGCTGCAACATGACTTGCCAATTTTTATACTCAATGCCCCGGCCAATAAAGGCAAGCATGCTGTATGCCTTCTTGACTATCTTCTCCACCTGTGTTTCCCCTTTCAGTGGCCTGTGGACCTGTACACCTAGATCTCTCTGACTGTCAGTAATCTTGATGGTTCTACCATTCACTGTATATTCCCTACCTGCATTAGACCTTCCAAAATGCATTACCTCACATTCGTCCGGATTAAACTCCATCTGCCATCTCTCCTCCCAAGTCTCCAAATGATCTAAATCCTGCTGTATCCTCTGACAGTCCTCATCGCTATCCGCAATTCCACCAACCTTTGTGTCGTCTGCAAACTTACCAATCAGACCAGTTACATTTTCCTCCAAATCATTTATACATAATATGAACAGCAAAGGTCCCAGCACTGATCCCTGCTGAACACCACTAGTACACAGCCCTCCAATCAGAAAAGCACCCTTCCATTGCTACTCTCTGCCTTCTATGATCTAGCCAGTTCTGTATCCATCTTGACAGCTCAGCCCTGATCCCGTGTGCCTTCACCTTTTGTACCAGTCTGCCATGAGGGACCTTGTCAAAGACCTTACTCAAGTCCATATAGACCACTGCCCTACCTGCATCAATCATCTTTGTGACCTCCTCGAAAAACTCTTATCAAGTTAGTGAGACACGACCTCCCCTTCACAAAACCGTGCTGTTTCTCGCTAATACATTCATTTGCTTCCAAATGGGTCTAGATCCTGTCTCGAAGAATTCTCTCCAGTAATTTCCCTACCACTGACGTAAGGCTCACCGGCCTGTAGTTCCCTGAATTATCCTTGCTACCCTTCTTAAACAAAGGAACAACATTGGCTATTCTCCAGTCCTCCGGGACATCACCTGAAGACGGTGAGGATCCAAAGATTTCTGTCAAAGCCTCAGCAATTTCCTCTCTAGCCTCCTTCAGTATTCTGGGGTCGATCCCATCAGGCCCTGGGGGACTTAGCTACCTTAATATTTTTCAAGACGCCCAACACCTCATCTTTTTGGATCTCAATGTGACCCAGGCTATCTACACACCCTTCTCCAGACTCAACATCCACCAATTCCTTCTCTTTGGTGAATATTGATGCAAAGTATTAATTTAGTACCTCGCCCATTTCCTCTGGCTCCACACATAGATTCCCTCCCCTGTCCTTCAGTGGGTCAATCCTTTCCCTGGCTACCCTCTTACTTTTCATGTACGTGTAAAAAGCCTTGGGATTTTCCTTAACCCTATTTGCCAATGACTTTGAATGACCCCTTTTAGCCCTCCTGAGTCCTAGCTTAAGTTCCTTCCTACTTTCCTTATATTCCACACAGGCTTCGTCTGTTCCCAGCCTTCGAGCCCTGACAAATGCCTCCTTTATCTTTTTGAGGAGGAACTTAGTTATGCAGAGAGTAGTGGGGATTTGGAATTCAACACCTCTGGGACAGTTTGAAATTATCAGTGTGCTGCTGGGGCAGAAAGAACAGGGAACCTATTAAGGGACCTACATCAGGAAGTGTTTTAAGCTCCTTTAGAAACTTGTTAAGGGGCTGGGGTGGTTGTGAATACAACTTTTATTTCGGTGAGCTCAAAGAAGGCACCTGCCTGGATGAGTGCAGCTCCAAAAAAACTCAAGAAGCTTGACACCACCCAGGACAAAGCAGCCAGCTTGATTTGTACCCTATCCACAAACATTCACTCCCTCTACCACTGACGTACAGTGGCAGCAGTGTGTACCATCTTCAAGATGGAACTCACTAAGGTTCCTTAGGCATCACCTTCCAGACACACAATCACTACCATCTGGAAGGATAGGAGAAGCAGATACCTGGGAATACCATCACATGAAAGTTGCCCTCCAAGCCACTCGCCATCCTGACTTGGAAATATATCGCTGATCCTTCACTATCACTGGGTCAAAATCCTAGAACTCCCTCCCTAACAGCACCGTGGGTTTACCTACACCACAAGGACTTCAGCGGCTCAAGAAGGCAACTCACTGCCACATTCCCGAGGGAAATTAGAGATGGGCTAAAAACGCTGGCCTAGCCTCCATCACAGCAGGCAGAACAGGGTGGCATCACAACACCGGTGCCACCTGCAACCCTTCAGAGGGCTCCCGCCAAGGGCAAATCAGGCAGCAGGGCGTGGCAGACAACAGGCCGCCTCAACCTCAGATGTGGATCCTCGGGAGACAGATAGACGTAGCTGGAGGGTTAGGAAGGTTAAGAAATTATAGTTGTGCATTGTGGACATGGATGATATTTGGCACTTAGATATGTTGGGTGCTGATGTTTGTCTATTGCTGTATTAAAAACCACCTATGTTAACCACATTTAGGCTGCCCAATCTTCACTGATTGGTGACTGCATCGGCACATCTAGTGTTAGGGATGCATTCGGCCTTGCAGCGCTGCCTCCATCCACTCTATGGGATGATCCCTCACACTGTAAGGACTCAGTAATGATACAGAGAATCCTGTGACCGAACCCACGCGGGACAGCTTCAGGAGAGATGTGTACTCTGTACATCATTGCTCTGAAATAACCAAACGCACAGGGGGTCTGTGAGCTGCCAGCAGCTAGACAGGAGTCAGATATTTACAGTATCTCTGAGGAGCATCACAGCCCTTTCCTTGCTGCAAGTCATCATCGCCCTGCTGCATTGACTGGGCAGCTAGCATTCCAGGATACCCCATCACAAACTCCCTGAATTGTAATTCCTCATAGTTCTCCCTGGCTGCATTGGAGTGGCCATGTTCTGAAGGAGCACCCAAGTTTCCTCCCTAATTCTGCTCCTCCAGGAGATGTATGCGATGAGGGCACCTCTAGCCCTCCTGCCCATGTGAACACTATAACCTGCATGTCCACCTTCCTCCACTTCCTCTGGAGGGTCCTCTTTGGCACCCTCCTCCATGTCCTCATTCAAGGAGAACTCACGTTCATCTAGATCCTCCTGAGAAAGTTCCTCACCTCGTTACAGAGCACGTTATGGAGGGTACAGCACACCACCACAATGTGGGAGACCGTCAGGGGGCTATACTACAGGGCTCCACCAGATCTCTCCAGGCAGTGAAAATGCATCCTGAGGATGTAGATGCTCGATCACTGTGTAGGTAGCAGTGTGTGCCTCGCTGTAGCAGGTCTCCACAGGAGTCTGTGGCCTCTGCACTGGCATCATCAGCCATCCCCTGAGGGAGTAATCCTTACTCCGGGGAGCCATCCATGTAGCTTTGGATGTCCCTCGAAAAGATCCAAGATCTGGGACTGGCCAAGGATAAAGCTGTCATGGAAGCTCCCGGGAAATGGGCACACACCTGCAATATGCGCCTGGTGTGATTGCAGACCAGTTGCACATTCAGGGAGTGGAACCCCTTACGGTTAATGAAAGGCACTCCCTGGCCATGGGGAATGGAGAGCCTTATGGGTGGCAATCAATTGCCCCTGCACCTGTGCAGACCAGCGATCCAAGACAATCCTTAACTTACTGTATAAGGTGCCGATGGATCATTCTTACAATGTTTTTGTTTTTCAATGGAATGTATTTGTGTTGACTATTTTGAATGTTTTTCTTTAAATGATTCCCACTGTTTACATACAACCATACCTTTTAGTTGATTTACCCAGTCAATCTTAGCCAGTTCTCCCCTCATGCCTATGTAATTGGCTTTGTTTAAGCTCACGATTCTGGTTTGTGACTGGAGTATACCTCTTTCAATCTTAACTTGGAATTCAACTGTGTCGTGATCACTTGTTCCCAACAGATCTTTTACTATGGGGTTACTAATTAACCCTTCCTCATTACACAGTACTAGACATAAAATAACTTTATCCGTAGTTGATTCCACAATGTATTGCTGCAGGGAACTGTCATGGAAACATTCTACAAACTCAGCTTCGAGACAACCCTTGCCGTTGATTGATCCAGTCTATGTGAAGATTAAAGTTTCCCTTAAAGTCATTACATTGCCCATCAACTGAACTATCCCGGCCCAAAAGGGGATTAATTATCAACAAAACTAGAATATCAATTCAGATTTTGACATTTGATGGTATTCTCTTTAAGGTTATACATAGTCAGTCGAGGGGTATCTACTGGAGATAAACAGGCCCAGTGTTGTGGTCAGTGACAAAGGATCCATGCTCACCATTCACCTTGCTGATTGACAGCTACCCACAGAGCAGAGACTTCCTGTCATCACTAACATCTTTTGACATCTGCAGAAGTGTGAGCTGATGTACTTTGTGGAAGGAATAGGCAATACGGACTTAGTGGCAGAATTCTAAAGAATGTGCAAGATCAGAGGAACCTGGGGTTCATAGATCATAGAATTTACAATGCAGAAGGAGGCCATTCAGCCCATCGAGTCTGCACCAGCTCTTGGAAAGAGCACCCTACCCAAGGTTAACACCTCCACCCCTATTGCAGAATTTTGGACACTAAGGGCAATTTATCATGGCCAATCCACCTAACCTGCACATCTTTGGACTGTGGGAGGAAACCGGAGCACCCGGAGGAAAGCCACGCACACACGGGGAGGATGTGCAGACTCTGCACAGACAGTGACCCAAGCCGGAATCGAACCTGGGACCCTGGAGCTGTGAAGCGATTGTGCTATCCACAATGCTACCGTGCTGCCCAATGCATGTGCATTGATTTCAGAAGGGGTCAGGAATATCCAGAGAGTGGTTGGTGAAGCAAATGGGATCTTGACTTCTTAAATAGAGGCAGTGACTACAAAAGCAGGAAGAGAAGATGCAGAGGAGTTTTACCAGGGATGTTATGGAGGGGTGGGGTTTAGTTGCATTGATCGGAGAGAAGATTGAAGTGATTCACTTTGGTGGAAAAATATAAGGAGAAGCAATATAAACTACAGGATAAGCTATAACAATGGTGAGCACTAATAGCCTCACTGTAATTATTGGAACCAATTTTGGCTAATAATCCAAGATAATGTATCAATTGGAAAATATGGGTCAATAAAGAATGGATAAGGTATACGTTCTGAAAACATCCTGATCGACACAACAGAGAACATCACAGTAACTCGTGGCACTTCAGGCAGGCCAGTGATGTGCAGGTTCTGCCTTTCCGACCTGTTTTCTTGCTCTTCCATCTTTGCTCTCAGTGTCTTGCAAAGGTCTCCAAAGAGCCCCACCTCCAACTCCAATGCCACCACCCGATTGCTGTGGTCTGCCATCACCCTCTCCATCTCTCGGATCTGCCACCCCTGTGCCTCCAAACACAATTCGACCCTTTCTATCGAGCCCTTCAGGGGTGCCATAGTCCCTTCGATGGCTCTCGATCTGTGCTTCTGCGTCTCGTTCCTTTGTTGATGGAACTTTTCCCTGATGAAAGCCATCAACTGTTCCACTTGGGGCTTTCCAACTTGTGCTGGCCCTTCCCCCTCCACCATCTTTCCAATGACTACTGCGCACATATACCTTCCAACTCCTTGGCCAGGTCTTTCACCTTCTTTTGCCGGGTTTGGTAACAAGCAGCCATGCCTCACCCGGGAGGGAACGTCTCCTCCAATCTTCAGCTGCACCTTTCCATCGACGTTACACCCGTTTTCAGGTAAAAAGAGCTCTTTTCCATGCCTTCGAGCAGGAGCTGCCCTATGTGCGACCACACACCATGGCCACCACCAGATGTTTTGAGGCATTCAAAATCATGGAGGGTTTTTATCGAGTAACTAAGGAGAAATTGACAGAGCGATGGGGAACCAGATGATTATAGCTTCAAGGTAATTAGCAGAAGAAATGAGATGAGATGAAGGGGTTGTTAGCAGCTGGAAAGCACTGCCTGGAAGGGTGTTGGAAGCAGATTCAACAAATACGTTCAAAAGGAAATTAGATTAATACTTGAAGGTGAAGCATTCGTAGGTTTATGGGGAAAGAGCAAAGGAGTGGGATTAACTGGATAGCTCTTTCAAAATGCCAGCACAGGCATGATGAAATGAATGGCCTGCTTCTGTACTGTATCATTCCATGATTCTATTGCAATAAAACAACTTGTATTCATATGTGCCTAAGGCATTTCACACAGGCATTGGTTTGACACCAAGCCACATGACATGAATAAAGGCTTTCATTCTGTTCCATTTGTCAAAAGGAGGCAAACTTAACGATTTCTTGATTGGACATTGCACCAAGGTGTCTTCAGTTCAAATAACTGTGGAACAATTGAAGTTTGCAGCACAAAAAGATGATATTTAATCTTTGTACCTTAGCTTCATTTGTAGCAGAGCCAACTAAGCTGGAAAGGAGTACGAGTTCTTATTAACCCCTCTCATTACTTCAGTTGGATTTCTTGCCATGGATATGGAGAAATCACCATTTGAAGATGCTGCAATTTACCACTTTTTCTGATGTGCACACAAGCGATTCCCCCCTGATCGATGATACGCAGAATTTCCTTCGAGGAATCGAGAATCACGTTTTTCAAATGCCTCCTATACATAGTCACACTCTATAAATGTGTTACGTTTGCTATGTATATCATTTACTTCTTCTCAAGGCATCACTATTCTGCCATGCCTCCAGACACCTCGATTGGATTTTCCCATGATAAAGCTCCCTGTCACATGGTCGTGAAAGCAGCTGTTCACATCTGCCACCGGATGGGGCTTCTTCAGCTCGGGAAACAGCAGATTCCCATACCTATACCTGCAACATCACTGATCAACTCTGAGGGACGCTGCGTTTGACCTGATTTTCTGTAGACAGTGCCACATGAGTGATCTACAAGTATAGCTGAAATGTTGACATACAGAGAAAAAAATTAATCGCACTGAAGTGGTTGGACTAACACAGATATACCTTTAAGCAAGAACAACTGAAGGCAATGCAGTAAAACAAAACTGTGGGAATCTTTTATTCTAAAAATAGAAAGTTTCTGGAGACATAATTACCGCCAGAAACAGCTGAACAATGAGCTTTAGTATATGGTTCATGCGGTCTTGTGTTTAAAATTATTTTCATCATAATGTTTTATTTGGCAGGTGAACTATTTATTCAGTTGCCATTATATAACCTGATATACTATCACCATTTTTCGTTTATGTTGCATTCATATTGCAGATTAGTCAAAAACAATGATTTGTACTGACAATAATTGAGTCAGTGTGCAAGGCCTCTGTGCATCGATTAGGACGATTCTCACACAAATCCTTGACAACAATAAATTGACGTTGTGTCCCTCTGATTGTTCGTTTGTGTAGGTGAGCCAGAGAGATCCAGATAGAGATTTCAACAGAGGGAGAGAGTTAGTCTCAGCATTCCTGGGCTAAGGAGGGTTCCTAGTCACTACATTAATGGAATAGCAAAGTGGTTGTGCAATAATATTACAAAGTGTCACTTCATAGAATCTGAGAGTACAGTACAGCCGGGCCATTCAGCCCATCACACACAACTGCACTGTCGCTGTCAAAGAGCTAGTCCCAATCCCCTGCTTTTTCCCTACACCCGTGCAATTTTCTCTTGTTCAAATATTTATCCAATTTCCTTTTGAGGGTTACGGTTTTATCGAATTTTTACTATTCCAGGCAATAAGTTTCTACTATAATTTACGTGGCCAGCTCTTTACTTGGACCTCATTATTGGTGACCATTACCTTCGTAACTCTGGCAATAGTGTTCCATTTTATTATGGAAAGCCAAAGAATTCCAGCTTCGTGGCATGAATTCCTTCATAGTCTTAAGCAAAGCATAAAGAAATTAGGTGCAACATTCGCAATGGCAAGTATATGAATGTTTTTCACTCAGTTTCCATGGTGATGTAATTCCGCATGCATTCACCATATGATAAATTATGTGTGACTGCTAAGTATTTTGAAGTGAAACACGACACTTGATTAGCAATAGGACGGTACAAAACAGAAGAATTCGAGATTAGTATTGCGCCCTAGACTACTTAGTCCAAAGATGTATCCATTTTTATCTGTGGAAGGAACAAATACAATTATATTTAGAGGCCTTTTGCTCAGATATGTATTTTCATAATCACTCTGAAAATACCGTTTAATGAAAGGATTATAAGCTTTTGTGGAGAGGCTGATGGCACAGTTCTGAACTACACAGATGGTGAGAACTGCATTGGTGTCTGGCAGGTAGCAAATGTTTCTTTGTTTCGGTACACATTATTGGAGTTGCAAAACAAATTTTCTTTTTGCCAAATCCAGTGTACCAACAACCAGCTGATTGAGAAGCTCCTTAAAACGCAAAACATTTAACTTGCAAAGCCTGGGGCGGCATGGTGGCACAGTGGTTAGCACTGCTGCCTCATGGAGCCGAGGACCTGGATTCGATCCCGGCCCCGGGTCACTGTCCGTGTGGAGTTTGCACATTCTCCCCATGGCCTCACCCCGACAACCCCAAAGTGGTGCAGGGTAGGTGGATTGGCCACGCTGAATACCCCCTTAATTGGAAAAAGAATTGGCTACTTACAATTTAAAAAAAAACTTTTTCAAAATAACTTGCAAAAGCTTTTCCTTGTAGGAATAATCTATCTTACTGATCTGAGCAGAGGTACTGTCAACCAGTATTCAGGTAACCATTCGAACAGATAGTTAGCAATGCTCCTGTGCTAATGCGGCAAACAGGCAATTAATTGCTGTTTATTGCAGCTTTCTGTTGGGCTCAATGTCCTCCTTCTGACCTTTATACTTCTATGAAATGTTCTGGAAACAGTATACTACACTATTGTATACTTTCAGAACTGAGCACATCGAAAATACATTTCCATGTTGCCATGGTGTCACACAGGTGTGAATTAGGAGCAGGAGTAGGCCACTCGGCCCCTCGAACCTGCACTGCTATTCAATATGATTGTGCCCGATCTGATGGTCACCTCAACGCCACATTCCAACCGAGTCCAATAACCTTTCACCCCCTTGTTAATCAAGGATCTGCCTAGCTTAGCTTAAACATATTCAAGGATCCTCCTTCCACTGCCTTTTGAGGGCAAGAATTCCAGATGCTCCTCACCCTCTGAAAGAAAGAAATTCTCATCTCTGACTTAAATCAGCGACCCCTTATTTTTAAGCAGTGAACCCATAATTTTAGATTCTCCGACAAGAGTAAAGATATGTTCCACATCCACCCTGTCAATACCCCTCAGAATTTTAATTGGCATTGCAATTGTAGCTCACAAGACATAAGTAACATGGGTGCGTCCAATATTAAATTATATAATTTCATATTTAAGCAGAACCGATTTAATAATGTTCGGAGTCAGACAGTGATCTATAACTTTCAACAATTCAAATATTGGGTTTTTAACAGTGGGAATTCTGAATCTCTTAAGCCAATGTTATTAAATAATTCTGTTTATTTTGTATTACAACCATAACAGATTAACCCAAGTATAAACAGATTGAAACAAGAGTATTAATATATTGCCATGGAAAATACAGAAATACGTAAGGACAGGGGGGGCTATAAAATATGTTTGAAATATTGAAATTATTAGAAATTGGAAGCTGATGTTGCCGCAAGGGATGGGAACTCTAAAATCAATGGGTTAGAATCATGGATCAAGACAAATGAGTGGAGAGATTTTACATCAAATTGGCACATCACAAACCACAGCAGCAAAGGTGTCAAGGATCATTTACATTTTTCCCAAAAGATTCTCACAAAGAATATTGGAAGAGGAAGGTGGAATTGTGAACTGGGTCAGTAGAAGCTGAGCAAAGATTTGCCTGAAAGTTTCTAAGAGCATTCTCCTGGACCCCTGTGAAACACCTTGGAATGCATTGCTACCTTATAAATGCAGATGGCTATTCTCAAACAGACGCAACTGCAAAATAAATACTTAATACTCACTGATTGAGCCAACACAACAAAGGTAAGTAACATTCCTGTCTGTATCATTCATGTTGTTCAGAAAAGTACAAATCTTAGGTCAAGCCAACTTTACATTACAGCTTCACACAATGAAGAAAAAAGATACTGCAGTTGCTCGATCTGGACAAAATGCTTACATTTCATCAGAAGACCATAAGACATAAGAACAGAATTAGGCCACTCAGCCCATCGAGTCTACTCCGCCATTCAATCATGGCTGATATTTTTCTCATCCCCATTTTCCTGCCTTCTCCCCCATAGCCCCTGATCACCTTATTAATCAAGAACCTATCTATCTCTGTCTTAACGACACTCAGTAGTTTGACCTCCACAACCTTCTGCGGCAAAGGGTTCTACAGATTCACCACCCTCTGGCTGAAGAAATTCCTCCTCATTTCTGTTTTAAAGGATCGTCCCTTCAGTCTGAGGCTGTGCCCTCGGGTTCTAGTTTCTCCGACTAGTGGGAAATCCTCTCCATGTCCATTCTATCCAGACCTCGCAGTATCCTGTAAGTTTCAATAAGATCCCCCCTCATCCTTCTAAACTCGAACGAGTACTGACCCAGAGTCCTCAACTGCTCCTTCATTTCAGGGATCATTCTTGTGAACCTCCTCTGGACCCTTTCCAAGGCTAGCACATCCAAAACATTAACCTGAAGAGAATCTTGAAGAAGGACTCCTAAGTCCCTTTGTACTTCAGACTTTAGTGACCACCGATGAGTCTGAGGCGAGTGGATAAAGAGAAGCTAGCCAATCTGTACAATAATCTTCAGACCCCAGCTGGGTCAGAGGTGTCAGTTTCAAACCTGGCCGACTTTTACAGCAAAGGCTATCAGAGTGTCCATGGGCGGGACTTCCGGTGACGGCGGGCAGGAGGCGGCCGCGCAACGGAGGGCTCCCGATCGGGAACGGATTTTCGGGGCTTTAAGCCCGGTCCCAGGGTCCACGGAGGCAGGGAGAAGGCACGGAGGAGGCACGGAGAAGGCACGGAGGAGGCACAGTAGAAGAAGATGTCCAGGATCAGCAAGAAAACGGCCGGTAAAAGAACAGCTGAGGGCCCGTTGGGGAGAGGAGAGGTCACCACGGGGTCACCAGGGAAAATGGAGGCTGGAGCACCAGGGGAGGCCGCATTGCTGAAGGCTGAAGAAATAACTAAGGTGATGGCTGCAGAATTCAAAAGGCAGTTTACAAAATACCTGGAGGCGATGAGGAAGGAGATGAGGGAGGTTTTGAGTGTGCTGGCGGAGGAGGCGATTTCCCCGGTGACGACGGCGGTGGCGAGTGCAATGGCGGAGGTGCGGGCGCAAGGGGAGGCGCTGAAGGTAGGGGAGGAGACGGTGGCGCAGCACGGTGATCAACCTACCTCGATGGGGAAGGAGATGCGGAAGGCGATGGAGGTGAACAAGGATCTGCGAGGAAAATTGGAAGATCTGGAAAACAGGTCCAGGCGACAGAATTTGAGGATTGTGGGGCTGCCCGAAGTAGATGAAGGGCCAAGGCCGACGGAGTATTTTGCCGCTATAAGACATAGGAGTGGAAGTAAGGCCATTCGGCCCATCGAATGCTAGCGAAACTATTGGGGCAGGGGGAGGATCCCTCCCGATATGAACTGGATCGGGCTCATCGGTCGGGGAGGCCTGTACCAAAGGCGGGTGAGCCACCAAGAGTAGTGACTTTGTGCTTCCGTAGGTACTGTGTGAAAGAGAAGGTCCTGTGCTGGGCCAAGCAGAAGTGGGTGGTGCAGTGGGCTGGAGCTGGCATACGTGTATACCAGGACTTTACGTGGAGCTGGCGAGGAGGCGGGCTGCTTTCAACCGGGTGAAGAGGGCACTGTACATCAGCAAGGTGCAGTGCGGCATTGTATATCCAACAAAGCTGAGGGTGACTTATAAGCTCAAGGACTTTTATTTTGGAACAACGGAAGCAACGGAGGAGTTTGCGAAGGCAGAAGGACTGTGGCAGAACTGAGAAATTGAGAAATGGCCATGTGCCGATGTAATCTCAGGACTGTATTTTCTTCTTTTTTGTCTCTTCTTTTTTTGTTTCACTGCGTCCTGGTGTATGGGCTAAAGGAGCCAATGGTGTATATATTTGGACAAGGGAAGTGATGGGACTTTCACTCGAAGTGAGGGCTCTTTGGGGTGTAGGTGGATATGCGGGGTGTGTGTGCTAAAAGTGGATTTCTGGGCTTTCCTAGGGCTGGGCAAGGGGAAAGGAACCCTGGCGGGGGCCTCCGCGCTGGCCGGTTTAAACCGGCCAGTGAACGGGAGTGAGGTGGGGGGAGGGGCTGCGGCCATCGGAGCCTGGCAGAACAGGGTCCGAGTGGTCTAGCCAGGGTGGGAAGTTGGGGGGAAGGAACTGAGGTTGGGGAAGGAGTTTTACAAGAGGCAGTGGGCAGGAGGAGTTGGGGGGGGGTCTACAACTCTTGGGTATCACATACGGTACTCTTTCGGAGGTTGGACGGCGTTGAGGGTTGGGGGGTGGGGGGGTGGGGGAGTGGATTATAGGGTGACCATGGGCGGTCCCGGACTCATTTCTTTGTTTCCACCGTGGGAGGGTTTGTTTTATTGGATGCATATATTGACAGGTGGGCTGGTGTTTGGGGTGGTGGGAGGATGGGATCGTTGTTATTGTTAAGGGGATTGACTTTTTATTTGTTACCGTTTACTGCTTGGGGGGGGGGGGGGGGGTGTGAATATTGGAGGAAAATGTGAAAATGGAGAATAAAAAACATTTTAAAAAAGAGTGTCCATGGGCTCCCCGCATAACACTGTATTTAATGGTCAATACAGTATTATGTGGGGAGCACATGTTCAGCTGCTTTCTTGTGCAATTCTTTCCATGCGATGTGATTTATCTCAGGGTCAATATTTCTCTATTTTTGTTATACTTCCTTTGTACCACATTCTCCCACCTTTGGGATCCACCCTAAACCTGTGACAATTATATTAATTAAAAGGTATAAATATGCAATGCAAACACAGATCTGGACAATCTGTAATAATTAATGATATTTATAAACCAATACTGTCCAGCCGCCACTGGGTACAACACCCAAAGAGGAAAGCGAGCACTGATTCGGTCATCGGAAACTCATGCATCGAACCTTTAACTAAAATTTGATTGATTTATTTCCATTAGCAAGCGAATGAGTTAATAATGAATCAGCTTGATTGAAATGGTCTCAGACACCGTGGAATTAAACAGCTTTGGAGTCTTTTAGTAGTTGCTCAAGGGGATTTCCATTTCCGAGATTTCCTCTGATTATAACCATGGTTTGTTCATTCCCACTAATAAGAGGCATAGCCTATGGTCAAGATTTACTATTTACTTGGAAAAGAAAATTGCACAGACCTTCATGCCTTGTTGTCAGACTGTGGAAACTATGCTTTGCTAATGCTACTGGATAATTAGATTTCACCGTTATTGTGACCACCATTTGCTGAATTTCCTCCAGTTCCTTTGTTTCCATCTGTTTCATCAAAAATTTGCCATGTGTAGTCCAGGCACGGCCTGATGATAGTTCAATATGAGTGTGCTAAATAATTTTTATTTAGATTAACATGCACAAGGTCATTAATTAATGTTCAGCTGCTTTCTTATGCAGTTATCTCCATAAGATGACTGGGAAATTATTGTCCAGCTATTTTCATTTATCTCAAGGGTCAATGTTTCTCTATTTTTGTTAGACTTTCTTTGTACCATATTCTCCCACCTTTGGAATCCTGGCCAAGATTTTAAGTTGCTCAGACAGGAATGTGCCCGACCCGAACCCACATGAGGTCGTGTACAAAGGGGTCAAATGCGTCCTGATGTCATTGTGCGTTCAAGGAATATTGCGGTCAGTGAGCATACGAGAGAGTTGGCAGCGCACCTGCTGACAATCAAGCAGGAAATCTAGCACATTAGGCAGCCAATTGAAGGCAATAATATGTGGCTTTTACATGTGGGTGTGCCGATTGGCCAGGTGGTCTTTACGTTTTAGCTTCAACCTCGAATCAGGCCGTGATGAACTGTCTTGGCTGAAATACAATTTTAGAAGGGGTCTGGGGACTGAGGATTATGTTTGAATGTGCTGCCTGGACACTCTTTGCATAGTATATCCCTCGCAATTTATTTTTCATGGACCCTCAGCTCCCTGAGACAGCTCCGCAGTGCCTGTCCCCCTGAGAGAACATGGTAGAAGTGCTAGCCCACAGCTCCCTGAGACAGCTCCGCAGTGCCTGTCCCCCTGAGGGAGCACGGTAGAAGTGCTAGTCCACAGCTCCCTGAGACAGCTCCGCAGTGCCTGTCCCCCTGAGGGAGCACGGTAGAAGTGCCAGCCCGCAGCTCCCTGAGCCTGCTTCGCAATGGCTGTCCCCCTGAGGGAGCACGGTAGAAGTGCCAGCCCGCAGCTCCCTAAGACTGCTTCGCAATGGCTGCCCCCCTGAGGGAGCGCAGCTCCCTGAAACCGCTCCGCAGTGCCTGTCCCCCTGAGGGAGCACGGTAGAAGTGTCAGCTCGCAGCTCCCTGAGACAGCTCCGCAGTGCCTGTTCCCCTGAGGGAGCATGGTAGAAGTGCTAGCCCACAGCTCCCTGAGACTGCTTCGCAATGGCTGTTCCCCTGAGGGAGCGCAGCTCCCTGAAACCGCTTCGCAATGGTTGTTCCCCTGAGGGAGCACGGTAGAAGTGTCAGCTCGCAGCTCCCTGAGACAGCTCCGCAGTGCCTGTCCCCCTGAGGGAGCACGGTAGAAGTGCCAGCCCGCAGCTTCCCTTTGCTCAATGCCCACTCTCTTCCCACTCTCACTGGTAGCACTAATCCTTTCCCACTATTCCTGTTTCACGCTAGCTGTGCGTTAACTGGCCCGCCAGCGTGAAATCCCATTCCGGAGCTGTCCGCGGCCAGAAGCACTTTTTGCGACTGTTTCAGAATCTGCTGGGCCGCACCCGATGGATGAAAAATTCCTGGCCTCTCTTTTGAGCCCAGCATAAATTGGCAGCAATGGTAGCAAACTCTGAGCTGGGCATTGGGGCAGGAGGTCGCGAGCACAACACAATATGTCTTATTGATTGTGCCTGTAAATTCTGGTGAATTATCGTACTGCCAGTAAGGGTGTTAGCAAATGCTTGAAGAAGACTTTCATCCTTTCTCTTAAGTTGGTTGACCAGATGCTGTTTTGTTGTTTACACTACATGGTGCTGTATGCTAGTCAAATCAATGATGCATTGATGCTGGTCTATGGCTTGCAGTTCCAATCCCACAACACTAGAATTAGATTCGAAGTACAAAACATACTGTTCCGTCTGATAAATGCCATCATTAATATTCAGTGAATGGAAAAGGAACATGAAAAAATTAAATGATCACAAATTCAGAAGCCTTGCTGAAGTAGTTTTTCCTGTAGCTTATTTTTTGCAATAACATCTTCAATCTTTGACATTATCTGCAGTACTATGCCATTAGC
This sequence comes from Scyliorhinus canicula, assembly GCF_902713615.1. NCBI lineage: Eukaryota > Metazoa > Chordata > Chondrichthyes > Carcharhiniformes > Scyliorhinidae > Scyliorhinus > Scyliorhinus canicula. The sequence goes on from NC_052161.1 coordinate 20,370,038, forward strand.
CACTCCCGTAACATAACAGGGCTAACTCTGTTGCTGTCCATTCAGAAAATTATTGCAAATGACGGAAGTTACTTTTCCCAGGGTCAGTATTTTGACCTTGTTTAATCGTCAACCAGTCACAACACAGGGTTTGTTTAATGTGCGTCAGCAGTGTTATGACAGGTACGCTGTTATCTAAACACGTCACGGGTATTCTGTCACATTACCCTCGCCGTAAAAAATCATAACTAATAGCTTTTAGCCTTACATTTGCTCCACCTTAAGTCACTCGAAAATCAAACCACAGCAAAACAAACAGAAACTTATTAACACAAATTCTTAATGGGAATGTTAAACTAAAATACATGTCCTCTTGAACGTGAACTGGCTCCCCATGTCTTCTGCAATCTTTGCGAAAGACAATTCCGCCACAATTACCTAATGCCGCATTTCAAAAGTTAAACTATAACCTCTGTTCATTTTGAGCATTTCCCACACTACCTCTCTTAAATTGGCCTAAAATGTCACATTCAATCATTCTAAAAGTAGTTAATTGTATCATATTCCAAGTAAACAGCCAGCTACTCACATTTAAGGTTGTTCTTCAAATGAAAGGTTTCCCAAGTGAATATAATGAAGTTTAAAGCAGCAAAATTAGTGGAATGTTCAAGCACAAATTATGAATGTCGCATATCCTATTTCTATAAGATCGCCTCTTTACAGTGCCAGCTTCCAATTAAAATTAATGAGACACTTGGCATAACATGCTGTGGTCATAGATACATTCTCTTGCAAATTATAACAAGAATCATTCTGATACATGTTTGGACAGAAGGGGGAAATGCTCAGATATTAAAAGCATTAAGAGAAGCCTTTTTAGTACAGATCTCTCCATTTTTAATAACTGACACTTTCTTGTGGTAGAGGTAAATTATTATCATTAGTTCACACTATTTCTGGTCTGTCATACCATTGAGATAGGTGATGAGCCTGAATGGGAGGGATTCCATGGAAAAATCTATGCACTGACATTTGGATCAACCTGGAGACATGCAGGGAAAGTTCCAGATCAGACACCCAAAGCAAGTTAAATTTGAGCCAACACATTGGGCAGAATTTTCTGTTCTGGAGTCTAAGGGAGAGATTTTTCCCATAAATCGGCAAGGTTGATGGTGGGCAGGAGCCCGTTGAGGGATTGCAATGGCGTCTTTTCCCATCGTATAGTACAGGATTTGGTGCCAAAGATTTTCTGCCATGGATTCCACGCCGTACCATTGGCGGATGGCCTCTGATCCTCCTGCCCTGCAATCACCTCAGTGCTGCAATTATCGGCTGGCCACAACAAAAAGGCTGTACCAGTACACAGCAGCAACACTTCGCACGTCGCCCCCAGGTTTTCAGACAACTCCTTGGAGCGGCTCCTGGGTGCTCGAGAAGCCCGATGTGATGTGCTGCACATGCGCTCAGGAAGAAAACCGACTGGCAAGGTCACTAACCCAGCATGGGAGGGGAGGCAGCAGCCATGAGTACCAATGTCCTTCAGAAGAGGACAGCCATGCGCCACCACAACAGGATGAATCACATTCAAATCACACCCAAACACACCTTTCACAAGCACAGGGATCTCACTGCCAACTCAAGGGAAGGCACCATTCACTGTCCCACACACATCTTCATCTCCCCTGGAGATTGTGTCCCTGCCACCTCACTGGTCCCACCCGCCATCCACACATGCCAGACATCCTTATCATCAGCCCTGGCACACATCCTGCTTACACACTCTCCACCTGTTTTCATGCAGGAGAAGCTGGAAGCAACAAGAGGGAGAGATCCCAGTTGGGTGGAGAGTTGTCAGAGCTGAAGGTCCTCACAGAACTCGAAGGACAGAGACATCCAGCTGGCCAGGGAGGATGTCGACCGCTCCTGTGCTGACAGTGAGGTCAGAGGTGATAAATCAAGTGAAGATCCAGCACAGCAATGTCCATCAGACAGAGTGCTGTGAATCATGTTTCCTGTTTCTCAGGCCCCTATCTGTACCTCATTGGGCTTCCACCTCGTTAATAAGATAGAAATTGCTCTTAATTGGTCTCAGCTGGTGTCTTGCCACGTCTGGGCAGGATTCGGAAGTCACCAATGGGAGCGAGCTGGTTACACTGCGAACCGATTCGCTCCCAACGCTGAGCGGCCTCTCCCGCGATTTAACCAGCCGTTAAACAGTGCCCAACATTTCGAAGGATATTGCAAGAGTAGTTCAGAGCACTGTTTTTAATATTCATCAGTGCCAACAATGTCAGTTTTGTCCACATATGATAGGCAGAAAACTCTGTCCTTTCAATTAAATTTGAAAAGATTTTAAGAGTGCCTGGGGTGCATGACAAGTGCCCTGTCAGTAAGGAATTACTAATATTACTCAGTTGATTCTCCTTCACCTCCTGTTCCATCAGCTTCAGGGTACTTAAAAATAAAAACCTGAGCTTTCCTTTTGATCTTAGTGAACAACTGCCATAAGAGATAAACATGATGGAAAATATACAGCAGTCGTATCATTGGGGATAGAAACTTGTACAGAATTGTTTATCAAACATTTCATATATTATTGGGGCACTTCATCCAAAGGTAAATTATCTTCTTGTGAGGAAAAATAATCCATTGCATTCCAAGACGAGTGATGCCTCAATGTTGAGAAGTAAGTTTTCTTACTTGAGAGCCAGTGTTTAAACAATGATCACACCTCACGCACCACAGGGGCTGGATTCTCTGCACCCCGGCGCTGAAATCGAGTTCAGCAACAGGGCGGAGAATCCAGTATCCCACACGAAATCCATACCAGCTCCGCGATTCTCTTCACATTGTTACAGAGTTCAAATTATTGGTTGGGTTGATTGGCATTCCGTATTGCGACGGTTATATCATTTTAGTGAATTGTATGGGTTGGATTGTTGTTTTTGTTTTTTCTTTGACTGGGTGGGAGGGGACAGTATACCTTGGCGGGGGGGAGCCACCCGCGCTAGCTAACTAAAGTCGGCTAGTGAACGGAGGTGAGGTGAGAGGAGGGCTGTGGACATTGGAGCCTGGTTAGCAGATTTCCATGGGCCTACGAGGCGAGCGAGGGGGGGGAGAAGGGATTGATGCTGGGAGATGATTTTTCGAGAGGAAATGTGTGGGGGGGGGGGGGGGGGTTGGGAGGGGGGAAGGGGTTCAATGTTCAATGTTAATAATGGATGGGGTTGGTCAGGCTCATGGGGCAGGGTCCGGTGGTATGATGATGGTTGATAAGAAGGGTGGGGGGGGGGGCGAGAGATCCGCATTTAAGATGGTCACGTGGAACGTAAGGGGGTTAGGAGGTCCGGTCAAGAGGTCAAGGGTTCTTGCGCATCTTAAAAGTCTGAAAGCCGATGTGGCAATGCTGCAGGAGACTCACTTGAGGGTGAAGGACCAGGTGAGACTTAAAAAGGGCTGGGTTAGTCAAGGGCTTGAGGGGTAGCGGTAATGGTCAACAAAAGAGTACGCTTCCAGATGGAGAAGGTGGTGGCAGATCAGGGGGGTAGATATGTGATTGTCACAGGGGCGCTGGAGGGGAGGTTAGTGGCGCTGTTAAGTGTATACGGTCCCAATTGGGATGATGTGGGATTCACAAAGAAGGTGTTCGGGGCCATCCCCGACTTGGACACACACAAACTGATTGTGGGGAGGGGGGGCACTGGAACTTGGTGCAGGAGCCAAGGTTGGACAGGTCACGGCCGCGCTCGCTGGTCCCAGCAGGGGGGGGGGGGGGGGGGGGGGGCGAAGGCGTTGGCTGGGCTAATGGTGGAAATAGGATGGGTGGACCCTTGGAGTGCACCCGAGGGAAGGGGAGTACTCATTTTCCTCAGCAGTCCATAAGGTGTACTTGCGGATCAACTTTTTTGTGGTGGGGAAGGCTTTGCTGGCTGGGGTTGTGGTAGTCACCACTGATGTAGATATTGTATATATAGAGGATGTTGCTATAGGTGCTTTACAGTAAGGCCCCTGTACTACAGGTACGGGGGTAGATTCCTGCCTGCTGGCTCCGCCCAGTAGGCGGAGTATAAATATGTGTTCTCCCCCTACAGCAGCCATTTCATCAGCTGCTGTAGGAGGCCACACATCTCAGTGTAATAAAGCCTCGATTACATCCTACTCTCGTCTTTGCGTAATTGATAGTGCATCAGGGGTTAAGGGATCGGAATACTCAGCAATTGCAGTGTCAGATCATGCTCCGCATTGGGTGGATATGTTACTGGAGAAGGGGGTAGGGCAGAGGCTGGGATGGAAATTAGATGTGGGACTTTTGGGGGACCAAGGGTTCTGTGACAAAATTGAAAAGGTAATTGAGGAATATGTAGATTTCAACTGTACAGGTGAGGTGTCAAAGGCAGTTGTCTGGGAGGCTCTAAAGTCGGTGGTGAGGGATGAGGTGATTCCGTTTAAGGCCAGGGTGGACAAAGAGGAGAGGTTAGAGCGGCAGAGGGTAATAGATAAGATGTTGGAGGTAGATAGAAGTTATGCAGAAGCTGGGGACCCAGCCAAGCTGGAAAAGTGGAAGGAACTACAGGCAAGCTTCGACCGACTGTCTACCAGGAAGGCGGTGCGCCAACTGAGACGAGCAAGGGGTGCAGTTTACAAGCAAGGAGTTAAGGTATGTTAGCAGGTCAGCTCCGGAGGGAGGCAGTGGTAAGGGAAATTGTTCAGGTGAGGGATAGGGCAGGGAAGTTGGTGGTGGCCCCAGAGCGGATTAACAAGGTTTTTGAGGAATTTTATGGGAGGTTGTACACATCAGAGCCACCCGGGGGAGACCGTGAGATGCAGGAATTTCTAGGTGGGTTGGAGTACCCGAGGTTAGGGGAGGGGGACAGGGCTACATTAGAAGGAGCGATAGTGGAGCAGGAGATAAAGGATGCGATTGGGAGGATGCAGTTAGGGAAGGTGGCAGGGCCGGATGGGTTTCCAGTGGAATATTATAAAAAATGCAACGATAAGCTGGCACCCCTGATGGTGGGGATGTTTGAAGATACGATAGGGAAGGGGGTGTTGCCACAAACTTTGGGGCAGGCACGATTTCCCTGTTGCTAAAAAAAGTCGTATAGGCCCATATCACTTCTGAATGTGGATGCAAAAGTATTGGTGAAGGTACTGGCGGGTAGGCTGAAGGAGTGCCTTCCGAAAGTGATAGGTGAGGATCAGACGGGGTTCGTGAGAGAGAGGTAGCTCTTTTCAAACGTTAGAAGAGTACTGAACGTCGTTATAGCACCGGCAGAGGGGAAGGAAACAGGTGGTTGTGGCATTGGACGCCGAGAAGGTGTTTGACCGGGTAGAATGGGGGTACTTGATGGCAGTTCTGGAGCGGTTTGGGATTGGACCAAGATTTGTGAACTGGGTAAAGCTACTATATAAGGAGCCGAAGGCGAGGGTCCGCACAAACAACATCAGCTCAAGATACTTTTCTCTCTACCTTGGGAGTTGCAGGGATGTCCTATGTCCCCTCTGCTGTTTGTACTTGCGATTGAGCCGTTGGCCATCGTATTAAGAAGGTCGGGAGCATGGTAAGGAATAGTGCGGGGGGGGGGGGGGGGGGGGTGGATGTTAGTGCATAGGTTGTCCTTATATGCCGATGACTTGCTGCTGAATGTGTCGGAACCGAGTGTGTCGATAGGGGGAATATTGGAGCTGCTTCGACTGTCTGGGTTTTTCTCGGGGTACAAACTAAATCTAGATAAGAGTGAGTATTTTGTGGTATCTCGGCTGGGAGTGGGGGCAGGGGTGGGGGGGCTGCCATTCCGTAGGGCAGGGACTCACTTTAGGTACCTGGGGGTGCTGGTTGCCCGAGAGTGGGGGAGGCTTTGCAGGTACAACATTTCTAGTTTGGTGGGGAGAGTGAAAGCTGATCTGGCGAGGTGGGATGGTCTCCTTCTGTCACTGGCGGGTCGGGTACAGGCGGTTAAAATGAACGTGTTGCCGCGATTTCTGTTTATTTTTCAATGCCTGCCGATTTTATTGCCAAAGGCATTTTTCAGAGAGATTGAGGGAAGGATTACCTCGTTCATATGGGGAGGGAAGGTGGCCAGAGTGAGAAAGGTGCTGCTACAGAGGGGAAGGCAGGCAGGGGGTTTGGGTCTCCCGAACCAGATGTACTACTACTGGGCGGCGAATGTGGAGAAGGTACGGAGCTGGGTCAGAGGGGTTGATTCCCAGTGGGTCAGAATGGAGCAGAGTTTGTGCAGAGGGTCGGGATTGAAAGCACTAGCAACAGCGCCGCTCCCAATAGCTCTGGGGAAATACTCAGGGAGTCCGGTAATAATAGCTTCATTGAGAATTTAGAAGCAGTTTCGCCAACACTTCGGGTTGGGGGCAGGGTCAAGGGAAATGCTGATTCGGGGGAACCACAGATTTGAGCCAGGGAGGTGGGATAGAAATTTTCAGAAATGGGAGAAGAAGGGGATTAAGACACTAAAAGATTTGTTTCTTAGGGGTCAGTTTGCAGGATTGAAGGAGCTGGAAGCGAAGTATGGGCTGGAGCAGGGAGAAATGCTGAGATACATGCAGGTTCGAGATTTTGCCAGAAAGGAGATACAGAGCTTCCCGGTGGAGCCGGCCTCCACATTGCTGGAGGAGGTGCTGACGACAGTGGGACACGAGAAGGGGGTAGTGTCAGCGGTTTACGGAGCTATTTTGGAAGAGGAGAAGGCACCAGTGGAAGGGATCAAAGCAAAGTGGGAGGAAGAGTTGGGAGAGGATATGGAGGAGGGGTTCTGGTGTGAGGTACTCCGGAGAGTGAATGCCTCCACCTCGTGTGCGAGGTTGGAGCCTATACAGCTGAAGGTGGTATACAGAGCACACCTCACGAGGGCGAGGATGAGCCGATACTTTGAAGGAGTAGAAGATGTGTGTGAACATTGCGGGAGGAGGGGGGGACGCTAATCACGTTCATATGCTTTGGTCCTGTCCAAAGTGATGCACTATCAATTACGATGAGACAAGAGTGTCATCAAAGCTTTATTAAGCAGAGATATGTAGCCTCCTGCAGCTGCTGCCAAAACGGCTGCAGCTCGGTGAGAACACACATTTATACTCCGCCTACTGGGTGGAGCCAGCAGGCAGGGATCTACCCCCGTACCTGTAGTACGGGAGCCTTACCGTATTACATCTCATATGTGATATATACAACAGTGGTGACTACCACATTCACTCCCTGTTAAAAAAGAGTCCAACGGGGGTGGTGGAAAAACTATTTACAAGCATTTTAAGGTGAACATTTTGGGGAAAGTTCACAAATTTAGCTGGTCGGGTGCCTTGATCCTCCGTCGTGAGCGCCGCAGTCCCGTTGGCGATGCAGGCGTCGGCTCGGTCGGCGGTGACTCCGGGAGCGTTAGACCTCATCTTCATCCCCGGCTGGGGCCAAGGGGAGGACGGATCGTCCTGGAGCGGGGGCTATGGTGAGGTGCGCTGGGGGGAGGGAGGGTGGTGCCGGGGCAGAGTGGGGAACCAGCTGGTGCCAGGTCCCTGAGGGAGACTGTGTCTTGGCAGCCGTCGGGGTACGCCACGTAGGCATACTGCGGGTTTGCATGGAGTAGCATTACCCTCCCGACCAACGGGTCCGCCTTTTGGAGCCGCACGTGCTTGCGGAGGAGAACGGGTCCTGGAGCTGCCAACCCCGGAGGTGGACTTCCAGGGGATGACAAGGAAACGTTCAGGGGGGGTTGCATTAGTCGCAGTGCAAAGTAGCGATCGGATGGAGTGAAGGGCGTCGGGGAGGACCTCCTGCCAGTGGGAGACCGGGAGATTTTCGGACCATAGGGCCAGTCCGTCCCATTCTCCCTCTCCACCTGCCCGTTTCCCCGGGGGTTGTAGCTGGTCGTCCTGCTCGAGGCAATGCCCTTGCTGAGCAGGAACTGACACAGCTCATCACTCATAAAGGAGGATCCCCGGTTGCTGTGAATGTAGGCGGGGAAACCGAACAGGGCGAAGATGGTGTTGAGGGCTTTGATGACTGTGGCAGACGTCATATCGGGGCATGGGACGGCGAAGGGGAATCTGGAGTATTCATCGACCACGTTAAGGAAGTACGTGTTTCAGTGGGTGGAGGGAAGGGACCCTTTGAAATCCACGTTGAGGCGTTCAAAGGGGCGGGAAGCCTTCACTAGGTGCGCTCGGTCTGGCCGGTAGAAGTGCAGTTTACACTCCGCGTAGACCTAGCAGTCTCTGGTGATAGCCCTGACCTTCTCGATGGAGTAGGGCAGATTGCGGGCCTTTATGAAGTGAAAGAACCGGGTGACCCCTGGGTGACAGAGAGCGTCGTGTAGGGTCCGGAGTCGGTCCACCTGCGCACTGGCACATGTAATTCGGGATAGGGCGTCGGGGGGCTCGTTGAGTTTACCGGGGTGATACAAAATTTCGTAATTGTCGGTGGAGAGTTCGATCCTCCAACTCAAGATTTTATCATTTTGATCTTGCCCCGCTGTGTGTTATTCAACATGAAGGCAGCCGACCGTTGGTCAGTGAGGAGAGTGAATCTCCTGCCGGCCAGGTAATGCCTCCAATGCCGCACAGCTTCTACGATGGCTTGGGCCTCCTTCTCGACAGAGGAGTGCCGAATTTCGGAGGCATGGAGGGAGCGGGAAAAGAATGCCGGGCAGCAGGGTAGCATGGTGGTTAACATAAATGCTTCACAGCTCCAGGGTCCCAGGTTTGATTCCCGGCTGGGTCACTGTCTGTGTGGAGTCTGCACGTCCTCCCCCTGTGTGCGTGGGTTTCCTCCGGGTGCTCCGGTTTCCTCCCACAGTCCAAAGATGTGCGGGTTAGATGGATTGGCCATGCTAAATTGCCCGTAGTGTCCTAATAAAAGTAAGGTTAACGGGGCGGTTGTTGGGTTATGGGTATAGGGTGGATACGTGGGTTTGAGTAGAGTGATCATGGCTCGGCACAACATTGAGGGCCGAAGGGCCTGTTCTGTGCTGTACTGTTCTATGTTCTATGTAATGCCACGGGTCTGCCTGCCTGGTTGAGGGTGGCGGCCAGAGCGACATCTGATGCATCGCTCTCGACTTGGAAGGGGAGTGTCTCGTCGACCGCGTGCATCGCGGCCTTGACGATGTCGGCCTTGATACGGTTGAAGGCCTAGTGAGCCTCGGCCGTCAGGGGGAAAGCGGTGGAGTGAATGAGTGGGCGATTGTTCACCACTTGAATTTCTTTAATCATTATTATATTTTAATTATTATTTTTTATATGGTACTTTATGTAAATAAGCATATTTCCATTAAAATGTCAGCGAAGGTTTTGTGGGTTGACATTTGTAACGAAAGACAATAACCTCAAAAAAGTTTGAAATACTGTGTTATATGTCATGTCATTAAACTCATTACCACTCACAAACTATTATAACCTTTGCGTGCTGAAGCCACTGCTGCTGGAGGGCTGAAACAGTCCTATGAAGGAATTCACGCTCAGCTAGATACAACACATTTATACAAGGGTGTATACCGCAAAATAATATTCTAACTTTTCATAGTTTCAGTGAAAAAAAACAGCAATGAAGCAAAGTGTTGAATTAACTCTTATGTTTTAACTCTAGAACATTCAGCTCCATCTACCTCCTTGGCTCATTAAAAAATGATTATAAATATCTGTACTTATTAGGCATTTCAATGGTTTTTGAGCTGTTCATTCGTGTGCGCAGACTTTTCTGAAATTAGCAGCTTGTACTTGATACGCATTCCTCAACCAAGTTAATAGTGGGCTCTCAATTTTGTGCCACAAATTGGTGAACGTCAATTGAACACGAATAGAAAAATCATTTGTTTTTTTTCTCAAAAAACATGTACGCATTGTGACCCGCAAAGGCATCAACTCTCAAACTACTTTCCCTCAGGTACATTCGGAATCGTTCTGTTTTGAGGACTGAGCTAATCAAAATTAGACTTCCACCTCAGTTTAAAAACTGTTCTGCAAAGCTGCATGTACAACATTTTCCAACTTGTTACTAAATAGAAGTGTCAATCAATTTATATTCATGTTTTAGGGCATATCAAAAAGCCGGTTCAAACAGGATAAAGTAGAACCTTTAATTATTGTTCTTCCAACTTATTACAATTTGTAGCATGCCCTCAGGCACCAACGTAAGTGGAGCATGCAAAATCCATGGTAGGCCACGCACTATATCAGATCTTGCCATTATTTTAAAAGGACTTGACTGACTATTCAGTCTATTTTTTTCCTCTGAAAAATATCAATACATCACATGCACATGAGAATAAAATAAAATCACAATGAGACAAGGGAGTATTGTAGTAAATTGAATACTTGCATCTTGATCGATAGGTCATGACTTTTTACACATTTTGTCAATCCATGGGCAGGTGCAGGATAGAGACTGCCAACAATGGGAGGGCTGGGCTAAGGAATAAAAGTTGCCAATATTCACCATATTTCAAGTAAATGTTATGTTTATGGAACAGCGTTACCACAGCTGGGTGTGATGATTGTGACCAGCCCTTGGATGAGGAAATAATGTGGGATTTTAAAGTTCTTCTCTCGGGGTGACGCTGGCGCAGTGATATTGTCACTGGACTAATAATCCAGTCATGCAGGTTAATGCTCTGGGGTCGCAGGTTCGAATCCCACCATGGCAGATGGTGAAATTAGAATTCAATAAAGAATCCAATGATGACCATGAAACTAGGGTGCCAGACTGGCTGTGCCAAGGTGCTAGGTTGGCATTTTTCCCACAGCTGGGAATTGGGCCCGGGGGTGCCCAGTCTGGGTGGGGTGAGGTGGCAGGAGGTGCTAAGGACCCCCTTATGGGTGAGTTGGGGGGTTCGGGGTTGCGTCGGGGGGTGGGGGTGGGGGGGGGGGGTCGAGGGTCGAGAGATCGGGACACCGTTTTTAAACGGCTTGTGCATCTCTCCCTGCACTGAGGAATTCCAGCAAGCGGAGCTCCTCAATGCAGGCAAACAGGACTAAGTGCGGCCTCACTCCCTGCTGAGTCCCAATAGATAGCAGGCGTTTCTCAGCGCTGCGAGCGTTGGGAAACACCTGGCTAAGCGCATTCGTCGCAGGACTCTGACCCAATTTGGTTAGATCACATCTGGAATTTCTCTTCACACTGCCGTCTTGATGTGGTGAAGGACCAACTTGACACCCTCTCTCAAACAGCCTTTATAAATCTTAGAAATTCTGCACAGAACACTAATGAGCGTTTCACAATTGTTCTGCTTGTACGTACAAATTAGCTTGGTCAATTAGAATCATTAGAACATACAATATCTTCTAGTGTATACCTCACAGGTTTCTGCCAACACCATCTACAAAAATACACAAGGCGATAATGAACAGACACACTGTTAGATAACATTACAGATTAAGTACTCAGCAGTATGATTCAGTGATTGCAATCAGAATCCAAGTTCTTACACGAAGAAACAATTAAAGAATAAACAAAAAATTATGTATTTTTTTCCTCTCAGGAACAACAACAAATAGAAAGCACCATAGTTTGCGTTATGCTAAAAGGAGAGACAATTTTAGAATGGGTATAGATCAACAAAGAGAGGTTGTTAGGCAAATACATATTTCCTGGTTCTTCAGTAGTTAATTCATAGGGCTTCTAAACAGACATCAGAATGAAAAATGAACAAGAATGTACCAGTAATTGAAGGCTGATCGTATCAAAGACTGATGCGTATTAAAGACTGATGATTTAAAATTGCATATCAGAGATTTTGTGGGTTGGGCACTACCCTTTAATTTCCAGTACCTCCATTCAAATCCAGTCCATAATAGTAGAATGAAAGTCTCCCTTCTTTACTCAATGAAAAGGGATCATATTCCACATTGTTTTCTTGCAAGAAGGCTTGTGCACCATGTGTGTATACTGAAAACACAAGAAAATTTGTAACTGTTCATTCAAATGATCAGAATATTATGGCTGGCCCTTGCCAGGATTTTCATTTTGGAAAGTTAGCCCTTAATATCTGACGTTTATGGTTTGAACACTTCCAAGTTCCTGTGTGGCGCTCCACAAAAGAGCACTGTTCACAAGACTGTCTACCGAGCAACACTAGTCATAATCTTGGGCTGAATTCTCTGCTCCGCGGTTGCGGAAATACAAATTGCATTCCAGCTGAGAATCGCAGGCCATTCAAAAATCGAGGTCTGCTCCCGGCTCCAGTCTCTCGCTGACAGCGATATCAAAGATTGCCACTGGATCCATGCAAAACTGTCATTTGAATGGATTTTAATATCATTAGCGCCTTCAACACAGTCTGCTCCACTCTTCTGCAATGCTTGACCCCCCCTCTTAGGTGAATGTCTTGCAGGTGTGAATTAGTGCAAGTATTGACAAGCGGGGCCTGGGCGCCATGGCAGCAGAGGGCGATTGGGAGGCTAAACAAAAACTGAAAAACCCTCAAAAGTTGTCAGGCTTGCTGAGGGGTGGCTGCCAGGGTCACGAGCGGGGAGCGATGATGCCAGGTCCATGGACTTGGGATGCCCCCCTCAGCATCAGGGGGTGGCCTGGCTCAGATCGCCATTGCTGCAGTCTGTCTTTTAAACGCACCCCTTTGGTGCTTCTTACAGGCTGCTCACACTGCTGAGTGCTGCCTGTATCCTTTGAGTGTTCAGGGAGCCTCTGTTCCTCTGGTAGATACCCAGGCCACCCCTCCAGTCACCTTCAAACCAGAGATGTTTCATCAAAGGGGTGGGCATGGCCAAGCTCAATCAAGAGCTCACCAGATGTTGGCACTCCTTAGAAGCACTGTCCCACTGCAGAGGAATCAGGGCATTAGCAGAGCTCACCCCAACCAGAGGACAGCTGTACTGTGGCCAGTTTAGGAAATAGAATTGCATCGAGCTATTCTTCTGAGGTTAGATTCAAGATGCATTGCCAGGGTAGAGAGCCTTGTTGCCTTTATATATTCTTGTAGCATTGGTGTGAAGGGTTTTTCGATTCACACTGGTGCTGCTGCTATGTCATGAATGCAACTTTGATCTGCAATCGAGCACCAATTTAGAGTGTGAAACACCATAACGGACCTAAGCATACTGGATTTTCACACTAGCTACAAGAAAATAGCGAATCTTTTCAATTTCCCATCACTGACATCTCTAAGTCGAATGGGCTACAAATTTAGGCAACAATATAGCCCGTCCCAAACCTCAGAATAACATTGTTTAAATCATAGATTCATAGAATCCCTACAGTGCAGAAGGAGGCCATTCAGCCCATCGAGTCTGCACTCCACACAAGCTCACTTTCCCACCCTATCCCAATAACCCTTTAACCTATCCTGCACATCCCTGGATACTAAGGGGCAATTTAGCATTGGCCAATCCATCTAACCTGCACATCTTTGAACTGTGGGAGGAAAGCGGAGGAAATCCAGGCAGACTCGGGGAAGAAGTGCAAGCTCCACACAGTCACCCGAGGCTGGACTTGAACCCGGGTCCCTGGCGCTGAGAGGCAGCAGTGCTAACCATTGTGCCACCGTGCCGCCCCCACTTTTAGAATATTTTCAGCAATTTTGATAAGGTTTCTCTGCAAAGCAGTAATGTGTACCTACATGTTGATCTGTGAAGGAGCTGTAAGTATGTTTGGATGCTTTTTATGTAGCCTCAGTCATGTTGTAACAGGTTGGAAGAAACTGTTTGTAGCATGCATTCTTTGCCCATTTATCTTGCGAAGGCAAATACCAGGTTATCGTACCATTGTCATTTCTTTGAGGCTGTGAAACTCACTTTTACAATCTCACTTCAGTTCATGTAGATATTGGATTTCATCTGTTCAAACACCTGGCGGAATTTTCCAGCCCCCTTGGGGGCGGAGCCGACGAGCCATTAAAATCTCTGCTCCCATTGGTGGGACCAGAAGACCCGGCTGGGGTGAGGGGCTGGAAATGTCCTGCCAATGAGGCTATCAGCACCAATCAGGGTGGTCTTCCCTTCTTGACTTGCTCTCGCAACATCTCCAGTGCTACAACCTACAATGGAGCCGCTTAATTGAATCTTTCATGGGATGTGGGCATTGCTGGCAATTGTTACCCAAACCTAAGTGCCCTTGACCCGAGCAGTTTGCCAGACATTTCAGAGGGCAGTTGACAAGTTACTGTGGGTCTGGAGTCACATGTAGGCCAGCCCAGGTAAAATTGCAGATTTCTTTCCCTTAAGTGAAGCAGATGGGTTTTTATGACAATCGTTTCATTGACATTATTGAGGTTAGTTTTTAATTCCAGATTTAATTAATTGAATTTGAATCCCACCGGCTTTTTGATACAGTGACCGAGTGTGTGGATGAAGGAAGTGCAGTTCATGTAGTTCATATGGATTTTAACAAAGCCTTTGACAAGGCACCACATGGGAGACTGATTGAGATGGTTTAAGCACATGGAATTTGAGGAAATTTGTCGAGATGGATCCAAAGCTGCCTTAGTAATAGGACGTAACGGGTGGTGGTCGAAGGCTGTTTGAGTAACTGGAGGCAGGTGCCCAACAGTGTACCACAGGGGTCAGTGCTGGGTCCCTTATTGTTTCTTATATATATATAAACGATATGGATGAGAACGTGGGGGGAATGAGATTGAAGTTTGCAGACTACTGCAAGATTGGGAAGGTAAGGTGGTTAACAGTGAAGAAGAGGGTTATAGGTTACAGGTAGATATAGATGGATTGGTAAAATAGGCAGAGCAGTGCCAGATGGTATTTAATCCTTATACGTGTGAGGTGATGCACTTTGTCGGACTAAACAGGACAAGGGAGCATGTAATGAATGGTAGGACACTTGGAAGCTCAGAAGAAAGATGGATCTTGTGGTACTTGTTCACAATTCCCTGAAGGCAGCAGAGCAGGTGAATAGGGTAGTTAAGAAGGCAAATGGGACACTTACCTTTATCAGTTGTGGTATAGAATATAAGAGCAACAAGACTGTGATGGAGCTGTACAGAATGTTGGAACACTGTGTGCAGTTCTGGTCACCTCATTGTAGGAAGGAGGTGATTGCACTGGAGGGGGTACAGAGGAACCTCACCAGGATGTTGCCTGGATGGAGCAGCTGAGCTATAAGGAGAGACTGGATAGACTTGGATTGTTTTCTTTAGAGCAGAGAAGGCTGAGGGGGATGTGATTGAGGTGTATAAGATTATGAGGGATTTGGACAGGGTCAACAGGAAGTAGCTGTTCCCCTTGGTTGAGGGATCGATCACAAGGGGGCATAGATTTAGGGTGACGGGCAGGAGATTCTGAGAGAATTTTGCGTAAAAAAACTTTCACTCAGAGGGTGGTGAGAATCTGGAATGCACTGCCTGGGAAGGTAATGGAGGCTGGAAATCCCACAATCTTTCAAAAGCTCTTGGATGAGCACTTAAAACACCATCACTTTCAAGGATATGGGATGAGTGCTGGTAAGTGGGATTAGCGCGAGATTAGGGGTTGTTATTGTCAGTGCAGGTTCGATGGCCAAAGGGCCTTTTCTGCAATGCATGACTGTACGACTGTGGTGGGGTTTGAACCCATGTCCCCAGAGCATTACTGTGAGCCTCCAGATTGCTAATTCAGTGAAATTAACACTACGCCATTTTCTCCCGTTTGCCTCTGCGTTGTTGACTGAAAAACCAAAACCTTCTGTAACACATTTTTATACCAGCAGAAAAATCATATTTCCTTTAAGTAGCAGCAGCAGCCCTTTAAGAACTACTGCCATGCAGGAAATCCTCTACTCAATTAACCGAGTTCCCAGCGTCTGTTCCAATTATGGTAAGGCTCTCGTGGTAGTTATTTAGTTAGTCTGATGTTGGTGCAAACTAATGCTTGCAATCCTCACTGTAATCCCATCCTGCTACAGATCATGGGATCAAAATATCTACTCTCACACGTTCTTCAGAATAGTGAGCTTATTGCTGCCATCAAAAAGGGGCACATCATTCCCCACGATCGAAAAGGAAATAGTCTTATATTTTCCATGCTGGCAATAACAGAAACTTCCTTCCACCTCCACTGTGCATGTTTATAAATTAATTTAAGAAACAATCATTGATAAAATAAACGTGAACAGGCCCATGTCTTATTTTTGATGAACATCAGCCATGAACAGCAATGATTTATTTTGCCAGTTATAACAGGAACTGGAAAATAAGATACTGTATATAACAAGAGAGGATGTCCCCGCGTGGGTGCTTTGTTGCAGTGAAAAATGGACACTTGTACATGGGTGAGATCCTGCTCTTTGTCATTCTCACTCTGGCTGGTTCTCCAATTCACAAGGAGCAAGAAACAGCAAGGTTAAAGCAACTTTAGGAAAATTATCAAGAGCTAGAAACCTCAAAAAAATACAGAGGCGGTGACCAGAAAGGATAAGACAAACATTTCCAAAGAGTGCCAGAGGCTTTGTATTCGCAGGTGCGCAATGCAATCTTTCTTATTAAGTCATGAAGTGTATTCGAATCTTTGGCAGATATCGCCACTTGAGTGACCGCAAAGCATTTACTCACTGGAACTTACTTACAGTGACAATTAAAATAATGTGAGTACAGAGGTACATTGACACATTAAAGAATGATTAATTTATCCATGTTGAGGCAACTGGGTAGACATAATCTAATAATCACAGTTCCATAATTACAAGTATGAGATAAGTGTTCAGTACAATAGTAGATTTCTCTCAACACCCACACCTTGCGAAAGATTTTAGATATCGACACACTAGTTAGCCCTGGGATGCTGCTCAGGGGTGTTTTCCTGAGCTGTCAGAAACCCAAAATTACAATGAAAACACTTCATAGATTTGACAGTCCATTAAAGTTGCATAGAGGAGAATGTGAAAGAGCTTATATATAATTAGTGAACAGAACATGGAAAACAAATTCAAGACGGTCAGGTGCAAAGAAATTCTAGAGGTTGATGATCCAAGTTGAGGATAATGAATGTTTAGAAACAATCTTGAGAGAGGCAGGTTATACTTACCATTAGAGTCTGACATGCACAATTTCTGTATATCAGAGTGCTCACTTACTGCTGTGGGTAAGACATCCAATCACAGCCCAGTTACCAAGATTCAAATATAGCCAGTCATTGAGCTCCTTTTTTTATCGTAGTATATGCAAATTATGCCAATGAGTGTGCACAATGGTTAGCACCACGGCTTCACAGCACCAGGGTCCTAGGTTCGATTCCCGGCTTGGGTCACTGTCTGTGTGGAGTCTGCATGTTCTCCCTGTGTCTGTGGGTTTCCTCCGGGTGCTCCGGTTTTCTCCCACAAGTTCTGAAAGACGTGCTGTTAGGTGAATTGGGCATTCTGAATTCTCGTTCCATGTACCCGAACAGGCGCCGGAATGTGGCGACTCGGGGCTTTCCAAGTAACTTCACTGCAGTATTAATGTAAGCCTACTTATGACAATTAGATTATTATTATTATATAGGTTCCCAGTTCTAATGCGAGACATTGCAATTTAGAAAGACTCAACATTGGCAGTCATGATTCTCTCAAGCTATACGTTTTATTCTTGGCAAAAGTCTTCGGAATACTTTCCAACGAGTAGCTAGATGGCAACAGAAGCCCAAAGTAAGGGTGCATGCATGAGAAAAGTGAACTTCACTGAACTGTGTAATATTGTCAGAAAGGTACAACCTGGAAGTGACTTCTTTCAAAAAAAGGTACATCAAGTACAAGTTTCAACGAGAAAAAGGATATGCTGCTGAAAATGTCTAACTGACAAAGCAATAGACTGTACAGGAAGGTAAATAATTGACCCACCCTTCCCAGCTAGCTTGTAAATTTACATTACAAGTCTATAATTCCATTTATTATCCCGGAAAGAATCTTGAAAAGCACTATGCATAAATCTAAAATCAGCAGAATGGTAAAACTGTTGTTTAAAAGATAATTGTGCACTCAGTATTGCATATATTTTGCAACCTGTGCTTCTTTTTATATCTTTTTTTACAAAATGGCATCTGTCACTACCTACCTCTAGTTCCATGTCTTGCACGTAGGAAAGTAACAGTTGAGTGCATTCTGTTTTACTTGACTTCTCAGAGAAGTTACCATTTCCCTATTCTACTCCATCCTCTCCACAGCAAGTTACCGTGTCTGTCATCGCAGTAGAAACACTGGGAGGAGTGTGGGGCGAGATGGGGATGCACAAATCCTCCGGCAAGGGCAAGTAAATATTTGAACTCGTGTAGAAATATCTGACCAGTGCCCTGAATCCATAATTTGCTATTGCTGGATCTTCTACTTGTAGCCACCTGGGGTGGCCACGTCCCGATTTCAAAATGGACACTTGCAGAGAATGAAGGAAAAATTGGACAACGCTAAGAAAGCAAGCAAGTGCAAGGTTTGTCTGTGGATTGGAGTTTGCAGCTCCCAGACAAGACTGATACTACCAGCCATTAGCATACTAATGAGCTATCTCCAGGGATAAAAGAGAAACATTTAAGCAAACGATACCAGAGCAGACTCCCCGGCGCCAGTGGAGACTAAAACAAAGGCAGGCCAACGGTCACCTAGGGCCCACCCAGCGATCAGGCAGCCACCCCTTTATTGGAGAAAATCAATACAGATGATTAGGATATGGTCCAATTAATTGGGGCCAAGTTGCCCGCCCAAAAGAGCACGAAGCCCTTTTGGGGTATAAAGAGGAGCCCCCAAGACAGATCGCTCTTCTTCTTCTTCATCTTGGCCTTGGCTCTCAGCGACGAGAGACCCGCCAAGCACCAGACAAGTAAGTCTAAAGTCAACGCATGCTACGAGATAGGCGCTCCTAGCTACTATTCTATACAAGTTCGATGCCAGTAGCCTCAGAACCGGACAACGGCCATTGTTCCTCTGACTGAGTGGGCACCCAAAGCTAAGTATAGGCTTTTAGTAGTAGTGATAGTTTAGTGAGTAGAGGTAGTGCATGAGTATAATTGACTGTGTGTGTAAATGAATGTGCATCGATTTCAAACTTACTAACTGGTGTATTGAGTCTTTGATCAGTATTCAGTTTTGAACCTTGTGGCGGTATCAAAAGGATACCTGGCGACTCTTGAGCTAGCATAATTAAAACAGAGCAAATTAAGGAGAGAGCATAACGAGCAACATACTAGATTCTGTATTGGCAAGTGAGGGGACATGTTAGCCACAAGGTATAGCTGCTCCAATCTGACATTTCCAACAATTCCTATAGATAAATATGTCAGTGTGTGATAGCATATTGCACCATTATTAACATGATTCACCTGCATAATAGGTCTGCTGAATATTCTTTATTGAGTCACATAAATCCGCTCAGCAAGATGAGTGCAAAACATACATTGAGACCTCACTAAGGATTGGGGTTTTTAATGCCCAAGCCTCATCTGCATGCCTTCTCAAAACTAGCAGAAAGCAGCAATTGAATGACAGGTGAAGCTGAAGTTTGGGTGGTCAGAGGCTAATTCCAGATACCAAAGGATGGAACATCGGGAAGACTTTCTGGGGTCCGGAGCAGGGATGGCTGCTGTTTCTCCTCATGTTACAGAAGGAATAATTTTGTCTACCTTGGATGACCTCTTAACCTTCATGACAGCTGGCGACCAGAGGGAAAACTACAACAACTTTCCTGCTCAGGTCTAGGTTGAAGCAAATCCAGGGTCCCGCTGACGCAATAAGATCCCAATTTTAGTAAATCAATGAGGCTTCTGCCCACTTCCACTGCAGGTACCTCAGCCACCTAACCACAGTAAGCGGCTCAAATGGTGGCTCGAAGGACTGCAGCAGGAACAGGCTGGTAACACGGATCACTCAATTTTAGAATTCCCCCCCTTCCCCACTCTTGCTTACTGGAGTGAGTTAAATTCCCCTTAATGTCTCTGCTCAAAAAACAGATGAAGGAAGGTCAAGTTTGGCAGTTCCACTGAGAGGTTGAATTTGACGGCTGGACCACATGTCAATCATCAAGGCACAGGCCTCCAGCTCTGAGCAGCCACAATATTAGGTGGCCCAGGTGCCTCTGGGCTGTCGGATGGGAGGTAGGAAGGCAGGGAGGTTGGGGGTCCCTTATCCATGAAGGTGTTGGGGGAGGGCGGAAGCGGGAGAGGCAGAAATCAAAGCTGATTTTCCTGGACCTGGAGGAACATTCCTGCTTCTCTTAGCCCCACAGTATTGTAGAGAGTCGTGCCTTTGGCCAGAGAACCAGCCAATACTGGTCGGACTGTGAATGCGAACATGTTCTTCTTGGTTCAGGTCTTACCTCACCATCTCTGCCAAGCTGCAGGACTATATCTTTAGTCAGGTAAAAGAAAATTACTGCGGATGCCGGAATTAGAAACAAAAGCAGAAAATGCTGGAAAGTCTCAGCGGGTCTGGCAGCATCTGTGGAGAGAGAATGGAGCTGACGTTTCGAGTCTGCACGAATCTTTGTCAGAGCTGAAAATTCAGTCTCAGTGTAATTTTTCAAAAATGCCTTTTGTGAAATGCACCCATGCTTGTGAGACGGCTGCTTTTACAGATGCCTTATCCAACTGTCTGGGTTTCACTGCCCTCTCAGAGTGACACGGCTTTTAAAGGAAAGCCATGCTGGAACATTGGAATAACCTATAATTATCAGAGCTTTCAACAGAAAGGTGGGTAAATGGATCTCAAAATAATGTTATACATTGGCAGATAGGTTTGATCTTCAGTCTAATTTGGTTTAAGCGACCTTTTGAAATGACATTTCATTTATCAAAAAGAGTATATTTAATTTTCATTAGAATGAAAGATGTTATTAATGTCATAGTTTGTTCTATTCATACTGAATACTAAACATTGTGGCTGGTAGGACATTCAGCAGATGCAGATATTTATTTAGAGATCTTTATAAATCAGTGCTAATACAGAAATAATTGAGAATGGAAGACTTGAATTGCTTTAGTCTTCTGAGGTGTAGTGATTACTTAATTATTAATTAAGCATCACTTACATCAGTAGTTCTTCATAGAAAAGATATATAGTCAAATTTCTTTAAACTCAAAGATTTTTGCGAAATAAATGCTTGATATTATAAAGGATTTCATCTTATTAACACTCCATATGCATTTCTACAAATAATTAAAGTCACTATTTAACGGAACCATCATTGAATAGTAAAATCATAATAGTTCCATGAACTAAAACATTGATAAAATAATTAGATATATTGAAGAGGGACTCACAGGGACTTTGCACCACATCTTCAGCCAAAAGTCCAAAATGGGTGATAAGCTCAGGCTCCTCCTGAGGTTCCCTGCATCACAGACGCCAGTCTTCAGCCAATGTTCACTCCCCATGGAATGGCCCAATGCACTGGATACTGCAAAGACTATGGGCCGTGACAATATTCCGGCAATTATACGGAAGACTTGTGCTCCAGAACTTGCCGTACCCCTATCCAAGCTGTTCTGGTTCACGTACAAGATAGGCAGTTACTCTGTAATTTAGAAAAATGTCTGCCACTGTCCTGTACACTAAACAGGGGACAGGCCCAGCTTGGCCAATTACCGCCCATTAGTCTATTCTCGATTATCAGTAAAATGATGGAAGGGGTCATCAACAGCGCTATAAAGTGGTACATGCTTGGAAACAATCTGTTCGTTGATGTTCAGCTTGGTTCCGCCAAGGAATGCCCGCATCCTGGGCCACGTATGGCTGACCTGCATTGGTCACGCCGTAAAACATGGTGCGCGAACCCTAACCCGCCAACCGTGACCCCACAGCCCACCGCATGGCCACTCCCCCTCTAGTCCCCCCAGCCCTAACAGCAGCCCCCCCGGCCAGCGGCATGGATCCTAGTCGAGTGTGGCGGCGCTAGACACTTTTCCTAGTTGGCACTTATCCTGACCATCCTGGGGTCTCCGGTGGCCCAGGAGACCCCACTGATGCCGTTTCAGTTGGGAAGGCTGAAGAATCAAGGGAGGCCACTGGATCCTGTGCAGGTAGGTTACAAGTAGGTTTACGACCTACTTCCATGAGCATCATTCGGTCCCGTCCATTTGGGATGCGCTTCCGACTCTGAAGTCTTGCGGGACTTCGGAGAATTCCGGATGGTGTGAAGCCTGTCGGGAGGATCGCTGTAGGCCTCTTCCATCCTTCTCAGGCCATATTGCGCTCAAGGGAGAGCACAACGTGGTCGGAGATTCGCTCCCTCTGTTTTCAAGAAGCAGCTAGATATAGCAGTTGGGCCGAAAGGGATCAAAGGATCTGATAGGGAAGGCGGGATCAGGCTATTGAGTTCGATGATCAGCCATGATCATAATGAATAGCGGAGCAGGCTCGAAGGGACGAACGGCCTCTACCTGCTCCTATTTGCTATGTTCCTGACTTGTCTTTGGGATTAAAATTGAAAATGACACATTGTTAAGTACTGCACAGGGATGGAGCAGGCTTCTAGCAAGGTCCGAAGGACTATGAGAAAGTGCACTGTGTACTCAACTCCTAAGGTAATGACAAAATGGTTAGTCTGATAAAGGTGTCTGTTCATGGTAAGCATGGAAAGTGTATGTGATGAGAATTGGACCTGGATTTTGTGTTGCTATAAATTTGATACAAAATTCTTACTGCCAAACAACAGAATTCTGTTCCTCTGTTCACCTGGAAATAAAGGTCAAATTATTTGCTGGTTTCTTAAGTTTCAAAATTCATAAGTGGAATTCAGAAGTGTTATTATTTTGTAAAATCCTTTTCCTTCCTGAAGTTCGTAGGTTGAACCATTTGATCAATGCAGCAGCCTCTTTTTGTTAGATCGCCTGGACATACGCCAGTTGTATCTTCTTGCTCCTAAAATAAAATAATAAATTATCTTACACAGCTGCTTTTACCATGTTACAACACTTGATATAGTACTTCATTGGCTGTAAAATGCTTTGGGATGTCCTCAGACTGGGAACAGCATAAAGGATACCTAACACTTTTTTCACTTATCTATTTTATATTAGAATTAGAAAATGGATGGCGCATTTTGATTGATCTAGGCTGCTTGTTTGAATGAATAGGGGTTTCATTAAGTTTTTATTTCTGAAGATAGTAACATGCTTTCTGCCCATATAATGTGTATCTAATCCCAATCAACACAATTTATTTTATTTCTACATAGTGTTACCGGTTGTATATTTCAATGTAAAATTGTTAAGTTCATCTGACTGTTTAACTTCAAAAGATTCAATAGAATCAGAAGTTTATAATTTTAAGGGAAAGCTTGATATTATAAGGGATATAATCTTATTAACTCTTCACATACTTTTCGACATAAAGTTAAGGCCACTATTTAACAGCACCATGTTTGAATCAGGAAAGGTGGACTGTTCTTTTAGAATTTAACTTTGTTACAGGTGCTACATTTACTAATACCAAAACAGGTATGAAAAGAACAAGCACAACTGACCCATTAAGAACTTGATGTATTTTTGTGTTCCTGTTCAGTATTTAATTGCAAATAAACGTATTGGCTATAAAAAATCAGATCTGTGCTTAATATCTAACAACTTGAAGAGTGTTGTGTAACAAATGCCAATGGTTAAGGTAATAAGCAGATTACAATAAGCAGGACGAATATTAATCCCGAGCATCTGTGCAAGTGAATTATCAGAAAAGTGGATTATTGGACTTTTGGGGGCAAATTCCATTTGTGATATCTGTCATAGACCTTGGGCGAAATTCTCCGACCCCCAGCAGGGTCGGAGAATCGCCTGCGGCCGCCGATAATCCGGCCCCCGCCGTGGCAGAGATTCTCCGCCACCCGGGAAGTGGCGATGGCGGGAATCTCGCCACTCTGATCGCCGAGGCCCCTGCGGTGATTCTCCGGCCCGGATGGGCCGAAGTCCTGCCGCTGGGAGGCCTCTCCCGCCGCCGAGGTTTGAACCACCTCTGGAACGGCGGGCTCAGCGGCGCAAGCAGGCCCCCGGGGTCCTGGGGGGGCGGGGGGGTTATCGGACCCCGGGGGGTGCCCCCACGGTGGCCAGGCCCGCGATCGGGGCCCCCCACTCAGACTCCGGGCCAGTGCCCTGGTGCACAATTTCTCTTCCGCGGCCGCCACGGCCTCCGCCATGGCGGAAGAGAAACCCACATTGCGCATGCGCCGGTGGTGACGTCAGCGGCATCTGGCCGCTGACGTCACCGCCGGCGCATGCGCCGACCGGCGAAAGCCTTTCGGCCAGCCCCGCTGCCGGGGGCGCCGGTTTTTTGCGCCAGTCTTCTGGTGCCAACCGCTCCGGTGCGGGGCTGGCCCCAAAGGTGGGGAGAATGACCCACCTTTGGGGAGGTCCGACCCCTGAGTGGTTGGCGCCACTCCCCTACACCCGGACCCTCCGTCACGCCTGGTAGGGGAATCCAGCCCCTTATCAGAGAATTTACAGTGCAGAAGAAGGTTATTCAGCCCATCGAGTCTGCACCGGCTATTGGAAAGAGCACCCTACTTAAGCCCACACCTCTACCTTATTCCCATAACCCAGTAACCCCACGTAACCTTTTTTGGACACTAAGGACAATTTTTTTTAGCATGGCCAATCCACCTAACCTGCACATCTTTGGACTGTGGGAGAAAACCGGAGCACCCGGAGGAAACCCATGCAGACAGGGAGAGAACGTGCAGACTCCGCACAGACAGTGACCAAGCCGGGAATCAAACCTGGGACCTTGGAGCGGTGAAGCAACAGTGCTAGCCACTGTTCTACCATGCCGCCCATCAACACTTAAACCACTAAGAGAAATTGGTTCTCTAAAATAGCTACATACCAGAAAATCTGCTTTAAAAACCAGCTATTGTTTTCTGATCTTTCTCTTCTTAAGCCTGAATTTACATACAAAAGAGACTTCCACCTTTGCGAAAATGGTGTTGGAGACCTGAATCCAGAGGTTCCCCCCCCACCCCAACCCCAAACCAGGCCCCCACAATTTTAACAGGGTAGTGGAATGGGGCTGGATCAAACTTTGGGCTTGGTGGTTCATAGGGGAAGCCACCCATGTAACGGTGCAGCTGCCTTCAATCTGATCTGAATTTCACAAGAGGATGGTGGGAAATATGGGGCTAAATTCTCCGACCCCCAGCAGGGTCGGAGAAACGCCCGGGACTGGCGAAAATCCCGCCCCCGCCGTGGCCAGAATTCTCCGCCACCCGGGAATTGGCGGGGGTGGGAATCGCGCCGCCCCGATCAGCGAGCCCCCTGCAGCGATTCTCCAGTCCGCGATGGGCTGAAGGCCCGCCGCTGAGAGGCCTCTCCCGCCGCCGTGGTTTCAACCACCTCTGGTGGCAACGGGAATGGCAGCGCGAACGGGCCCCTGCGGTCCTGGGGGGGGGGGGCGCGGGGCGATCGGACCCCGGGGGCGCCCCCACGGGTGGCAGGGCCCGCGATCGGGGCCCACCGATCGGCGGGCGGGCCAGTGCAGTGGGGCACTCTTTTTCTTCCGCCGCCGCCACGGCCTCCACCATGGCGGAGGTGGAAGAGAACCCCCCTACCGCGCATGCACCGGTGGTGATGTCAGCGGCAGCTGACGCACCGGCACATGCACGAACCGGCGAAGGCCTTTCGGCCAACCCCGAGCCGGGGGGAGGGGCAGGCGTCAAAAGCCGTTGGCGCCGGTTTTGGCGGCAGTCGGCATGGCGCCAATCACTCCGGCGCGGGCCTAGCCCCTCAATGTGAGGGCTTGGCCCCTAAAGGTGCGGAGAATTCTGCACCTTTGGGGAGGCCCGTCGCCGGAGTGGTTGGCGCCACTCCGCTATGCCAGGACCCCCCGCCAGAGTTACTTACCAGAGTTTTTTTTGGAGGCATTGAGTACCCCTTGGGAGAGGGACACCTTTGGTAGAGGTCAGATGCCCTTTGGGAGAGGAAAGATGTCCCTTCGGATTATTAAAAGAAGACATGAATGTACGTAAAATGTGAATAAAATCATTGTGGTCAAAGGAATATGGGGGTGGGTGTAAGGGGTCAAGTGCTGGAGGGCTGTTTGCTGTTTCAGTCGTTTTTTCACTACTGGGACAAAGTGTCCGAGCACCGAGACGGGCCTTTCATCCGGCCCAACTCTGACCTGGCAGCCCCTCTGGCTGCCTGTGAACAAACTCTTTCCGGGAGCATTGGGTATCACTCCCATAAATATATTCCCCGCCCCACGTGGAACAAAGTTACATTTTTTCAGGAGTCGGGTTTGCGGAGCCAGGAATTCTCCCATCTATGTGCACCTGATGCAAGAGCGAAAATTCAAGCCTTAGAGTTTAAGTAGACAAAAAGAAAATGAGCATGTATTTGGTCCAAAGAAATGATGAGGTGAAGGCTGCTTCTGAATGCTTTCAGGTGTGACTACATTACAGTGTTAATGTAAGCCTACTTGTGACACTAATAAAGATGATTATTATAAAATCCACGCTCCAATTGCATTGGTTTTCATACCAATCAAAAAACATTGAAGTTCCAATGAATGTGAATGATTTTCCAGTATTATCGTTATTAGTGCTGAAATCAATTATATTGTGACTATACCACTAATAATATAATAATAATCTTTTTATTGTCACAAGTAGGCTTACATTAACACTGCAATGAAGTTACTGTGAAAAGTACCTAGCCGCCACATTCTGGCACCTCTTCGGGTACACAGAGGGATAATTCAGAATTCTCAGCCGGTACGGAAATTGAACCCGCGCTGCTGGCCTTGTTCTGCATTACAAACCAGCTGTCTAGCCCACTGAGCTAAACCAGCCCAAATAGAAGTCAATCAATAACAGAACTATTCAAGTTAAAATAAAGTAGTACTTTATGCTATTTTAGTAGATCAATTACTATCCTAGCGGTTTGAATGGGTTGCAATATTGTGTTACACGCCCTCACTTGCATCCCAGCTCCATCTACCAAGCATTTGGTGATACAGCTATAGATGTGATAAGCTCACCGACCCAATTGGGACTCGAACTCACTGACAGCGAGAGTAGAGGGAGGCCATGCAGGATGGATCAGAAAAGTGACTCTCAGATTATTTAACTTTAAGCTTTATTGTAATTTAGTCACAGGCAACTAATTTGCAATTTCCCTGCCTTCATTTAGGTCCATACAAATCTTAACCACTGAGATACAGACTTAATTATAGTGCTTGCTGCTCTGCTGCACAGTTCAAAAATACTCCACCTGGCTATGTTATTGGCCAGCAATTTCAACCTGGACATGGTGATGAGATGTCCATCTTCTTGTGCAACCTCATTAGTTGACTTCCAGGAGAGTCCTGAGGGAAGAGAAACACTGCTGGCTCTACAATATGCCATAACATATGGAGTGACTTACAACAAGGAATTGTTAGTATTAACTGCTGTAAAACATTAGATTAGAACTTATGCCATCAAACAGAAATATTTGTAAGACTCAAATCTTGTTAACCACATTGCTTAAAATTCCTTTGCAACTCCAGCTTAAATTCGAAGTGAATGAATGGAAAGGTAAGGAGGAAAAATATTTACCAGAAGCCAGTACCACAGTCCATGAAACTATTATATTGCCCAACCCGTTTGAAATCACCGAATAACATTCTATTCAAGAGTTGAATAGGACTCAGGTGATGGTGAATAATCCAATTATAGTCCACCCTCATTGAACTCTGACTGATCTTTTATCATCACAGGTCATGAAATGTTTGTTCAGTGATATATAGCTTGAAGTGGGAATATTTAATTGAGAGGGCTCAGTGTTGAATGACGGCTGGAAATACACAAATATTAATTGCTAATATTATGTGAATATATATTTATTTATTGGAATGTTTTATTATGCATATTTGTTTTGGTTTTGAAAGCTATTCTCCCCCTACCCTACCACCCATCCCAAATGAACAGATTGACTACGTTAAACACTGTAGATCAACATAAAACAAAAAAATTAAATAGAAGCATTTCAAAAGATTTTTTGCTTAGATGCATAGCACATTCCAAGGCACAAAGCAAAGGTGTTGTGCATTATCAAGTCTTAAGCTTTTAGAGTGAAAAACTATTGGGCAGGACTCTCCGTCCGCCCGCACCTGTTTTCTGGTGCGGCACACCCTCCGCCGACACCGAGATTCTCCATACCGGTAGCCGGCCAATGGGGTTTCCCATTTTTAGGCACCCCCACACCATCGGGAAATCCACAGGCGTGAGTGCGCTGCTGGTGAAACGGAGGATCCAGCTGATGGAGAATCCAGCCCATTATGTTTTTCTTTGGTGATTGGTATCAAGAATGCCTCTCTGGGTTGACAGTAGATCTCAGATATCTTTACACTATCGTCCACCACTGTGTATGTATGTGTGTGCCTGTATTAGGGGATGTACAATAGTACCTGTATTACAGGTTTGTCAGTAAGCCCCTGCCGGCTAGCTCTGCCCGCAGGGAGCAGTATAAATATTCATGAGCTCTCCTACTATTCTACAGCTGCAGTCGAGGGAATAACATCTCACGGTAATAAAGCCTCTTTTGTACCGTTTCGTGTTTCTGTGTGCAATTGTTAGTGCATCACGTCCAAAGGCAAAATTACCCCCAACACCTTTTTCGGGAGGAGGGGGGTTGAGAAACCTGAAAATTAAAATGCATTTCACAGAATCAGGTCTCCTCCCTGCCAAAGTTAAAATACTCCTCCCCTTACCTGGTGTCATCTGTAGATGTTCCTTATGCAGCTCTACCTGTTGCAGCAGTATTAAGTATGCTGTAATCTCTGGTAAGCCATGTTAAGAAAATTAAATACACGCCAAGAACAAGAACATGAGCACACCTCAATGTTAAATAGGCACTTATAAAGGAAGCAACTCCAATGGTGGTGAGATTCCACAGGTACTTGGATAAGAAGCGCATTCTACAGTGGGCCAAGCAGACATGGAGCTGTAAGTGGGACAATAGCATCCTGCGGGTCTACCAAGACCCGAGTGTGGAGGAGGCCAGGAGAAGAGCAGGCTTCAACCAGATTAGGTCAATCCTTTTTCAGAAAAAGGTGAAGTTCGGACTGTTGTATCCGGCCCGTCTCTGGGTCACGTACGAGGAACAGCACTTTTATTTTGAGTCGTCTGAGGACGCGCTGGACTTCGTGAAAAGGAAAGGACTGATGGTGGACTGAGAACTTTTGAACTTTGCTGCAACGTTCATGTTTTTTTTTTCTTTTTGTCTCTCTGTTCTTTAAAAAAAAGTTTCACGTTTTTCGTTTTGTGGAAGCTGTTTTTAATGCCTTCTGTATTGATTTGGGACCAGTGGCAGAGCTGAGTGAGTTAAGGTTTTCATTTGCACTGTTGGGAGATGGAGGTGTGCTTGTTTAGATTTTGGTGTTTTTCTGTCAGGCAATTGTGTGCGGATTGTTTGATGTTGGAGTATGTTTGTATGAGCGAGGGGGGGGGGAGGGGGGGAGGGAACAACAACAGGTGGGAGACTATCCGGCACCAGGGAGGGGGGCCACCAAGCTAGCTGGGAGGGCTAGCTCATGGAAGCACAGTGGGGGGGGGGGGAGGGGGGGGGTGCATATGTTCGGTTTATCACAGGGATTGGGTTACAGAGTTTTGTTACTGGGGGGGGGGGGGTGTGGGGGGGGAAATGTTCTGCTGACGAGGGAGGGACTTGGGCCAAGAGACAGAGAGGAGGTTGGGGGCGGACGCTGCCTGGGGGCAGACCGATGGAGGTGCGGAGCATGGGCTGGAGGCGGGCCCAAAAAAGTGGATGGCTGATCGGCGAAGGTGGGGGGGGGGGGGGGGGGGGGGGGGGCAATGAGCCCACCAATCAGGCTGATTACCTGGAATGTTCGAGGGTTAAATGGGCTGATCAAGAGGGCACCTGTGTTCGCGCATGATAGGGGACTGAAGGCGGACGTGGTAATGTTGCACCTTAGAGTAGCTGACCAGATTAGATTGAGGAAAGGCTGGGTTAGTCAGGTCTTTCACTCAGGACTGGATTCAAAGACTAGAGGGGTCGCGATCCTGATCAATAAGCGGGTGGTGTTTGAGGCGGGTAGAATAGTTTCGGATGTAGGAGGTCGGTATATTATGGTCAGTGGGAAACTGGAGGGGGTGCAGGTGGCATTAGTAAATGTGTATGCGCCAAATTGGGATATTGTGGAGTTTATGAAGAAGATGCTGGGAAGATACCGGACCTGGACTCGCACAGGTTGATCATGGGAGGGGACTACAACACAGTTATTGACCCTGGTTTAGACCGGTCAAGCTCAACAACGGGCAGGGTGCCAGCAATGGCAAAGGAACTAAAGGGTGCATGGAGCAGATGTGGGGGGTGGGGGGGGGGGGGGGAGGGGGGGGGGGGGTGGATCCATGGAGATTTGGGCAGCCGAGGGTGAAGGAGGTCTCCTTCTACTCACACGTGCATAAAGTTTACTCCCGGGTGGATTTCTTTATTTTGAGCAGGGCCTTACTGGCAGGGGTGGTGAACATGGGGTACTCGGCGATCACAATCACAGACCATGCTCCGCACTGGGTTGACCTGCAGGTTAGTAAAGACAGTAACCAGCGCCCGCACTGGAGGTTAGATTTGGGACTTTTGGCTGATGAAGGGGTGTGCGAGCGGCTGAGGAAATGTACTCAGAACTACCTGCAGGTCAACGACACGGGGGAAATTTCAGCAGCGATGGTCTGGGAAGCACTGAAGGCGGTGGTCAGAGGGGAGCTGATCTCGACACGGGCCCATAGGGAGTAGGTGGACAGGGCAGAGATGGACCAAATGGTTAAGGAGATACTACAGATTGATAGGAGGTATGCGGAGACCCCAGAGGCAGGGCTTTTAAGGGAACGGCAGAGGCTACAGATGGAGTTTGGCTTGTTAACCACAGGGAGGGTGGTGGAGCAGCTGAGA
Source organism: Scyliorhinus canicula (assembly GCF_902713615.1). Classification (NCBI taxonomy): domain Eukaryota; kingdom Metazoa; phylum Chordata; class Chondrichthyes; order Carcharhiniformes; family Scyliorhinidae; genus Scyliorhinus; species Scyliorhinus canicula. The sequence continues at coordinate 20,400,785 of NC_052161.1, forward strand.
AAGGCGAGGGGGGGGGCGATCTATGAGTATGGAGAGAAGACCAGCAGAATGCTTCACAGCAGCTTAGAAAGAGGGAGTCAGCCAGGGAGATAGGGAAAGTAAATAACGGAGATGGGAACCTGATTCAGCAGGGGTGATAAGGCATTTAGGGATTTCTTCAGTAGGGTCAATAGGTCGGAACCCCCTACGAGGCCGGAGGGGACGCGGCACTTCTTGGGGGGGCTGAATTTCCCAAAGGTGATAATTAACAATATTAATAAAGTGGCTCAACTTGTGATTATCGAACTGAAGTTATGCCCTTGTGTCTTGCAACTTTTCAACTACTTTATCCAAAAGTCTGCTGCATTGGGAACTGTCCTCCCTCAAAGCCGTAAGCTTACCTGTGCAGTACATGTACTTTGGAGAACTGCTAGAAGGGCTGGGGGCCCCCATCGGGTTGCAAGAGATAGTGGAGGGTCTGAAGGCCATGAAGGCGGGTAAAGCCCCAGGGCCGGACGGGTACCCAGCTGGCCAAAGTTTTGTCCTCCAGGATTGAGGATTGTGTTCCGGACATTATTGGGGAGGACCAGACGGGGTTTGTTAAGGGTAGGCAGTTGGTGGCCAATGTAAGAAGGTTGTTAAATATGATCATGATGCCCCCGGAAGGTAGGGAGGTGGAGGTAGTGATCACAATGGATGCAGAAAAGGCTTTTGATCGGGTAGAATGGATATCTGTGGGAGGTACAGGGACGGTTTGGATTTGAGCGGGACTTTATTGACTGGTCAGGTTGCTGTATCAGGCTCCTGTGGCAAGTGTATGGACGAATAGGACAACATTGGACTATTTTAGACTGCCCCGGGGGACGAAACAGGGATGCTTCCTCTCCCCACTGTTGTTCGCGCTAGCAATAGAGCCGTTGGCAATTATTCTGAGAGCCTCAAGGGGCTAAAAGGGGCTGGTCCGGGGGGGGGGGGGGGGGGGGGGCGGGGGGGGGGGGGGTGGAGCACAGAGTCTCGCTCTATGCAGACGACCTGCTTTTGTATGTATCGGACCCATTAGAGGGGATGGAAGAAATCATGAGGATTCTAGGGGAATTTGGCCGTTTTCGGGGTATAAGCTAAATATGGGGAAAAGTGAGATGTTTGTGGTCCAGGCGAGGGGACAGGAGAGGCAATTGGGGGAGCTGCCGTTTAGATTAGTAGGGGGAAGCTTTAGGTATCTAGACATTCAAGTGGCACAGGAATAAAACCGGCTGCATAATTAAATCTGGCCCGGCTAGTAGACCAAATGAAGGACGATTTTCGGATATGGGACGCGCTCCCGTTGTCATTAGCTGGGAGGGAGCAGACGGTGAAGATGACTGCTCGCCCGAGATTCGTGTTCGTGTTTCAATGTCTCCCCATCTTTATTCCGCGGTCCTTTTTTAAACGGGTTAACAAAGTGTTCTCTGGCTTCGTTTGGGCGGGCAAGACCCCGCGGGTAAGGAAGGTAATGCTTGAGCGGAGTCGGGGAGAGGGCGGGCTGGCGCTGCCAAGTTTTAGTAACTATTACTGGGCGGCGAATATAGCCATGATCAGGAAGTGGGTGGTGGGGTAGGGGTCGGCATGGGAGCGTATGGAGGCGGCTTCATGCAAGGGCAGCAGTTTGGGGGCGTTGGTAACTGCGCCTCTGCCATTCCCGCTGGAACAGTACTCCACCAGCCCCGTGGTGGTGCCAGCCCTGAGAGTCTGGGGGCAATGGAGGAGACATGTGGGAGTAGAGGGAACATCAGTCTGGTCCAATCTGTAATAATCACCGGTTTGCCCCGGGAAGTATGGAAGTGGGGGGGGGGGGGGGGGGGGGGGTTTCCATATATGGCGGAGAGAAGGGATTGAGAGGATGGGGGCTGGTTTAGCTCACTGGGCTAAATCGCTGGCTTTTAAAGCAAACCAAGCAGGCCAGCAGCACGGTTCGATTCCCGTACCAGTCTTCCCGGACAGGTGCCGGAATGTGGTGACTAGGGACTTTTCACAGTAACTTCATTGAAGCCTACTCGTGACAATAAGCGATTTTCATTTCATTTTCATGTTTATAGAGGGAAGCTTTCCGAGTATGAGGGCGCTGGAGGAGAAGTTTGGGTTGGCGAGGGGAAACGAATTCAGGTATCTGCAGGTGCGGGACTTCCTACGTAAACAGGTGTCAACCTTCCCGCTCCTACCGCTAAGGGGGATTCAGAACAGGGTAGTTTCCAGAGGATGGATAGGAGAAGGGAGGGTCTCGGACATTTACAAGGAATTTATGGGGTCAGAGGAGACGCAGACCGAGGAGCTGAAGCGCAAGTGGGAGGAGGAGCTGGGAGGAGAGATAGAGGATGGTCTATGGGCGGATGCGTTGAGTGGAGTCAACGCGTCCGCAACATGTGCCAAGCTCAGCCTGATACAATTTAAGGCCGTTCACCGGGCTCACATGATAGTGGCCCGGATGAGCAGATTCTTTGGGGTGGAAGAAAGGTGTGCAAAATGTGCGGGATGACCAGTGAACCATGTCCACATGTTTTGGGCATGTCCGAAGCTTAGGGGATTCTGGCAGGGATTTGCAGATGTCATGTCCATGGTGTTAAAAACAAGGGTGCCACTACGTCCAGAGGTGGCGATTTTTGGAATGTCAGAAGACCCATGAAACTCGGAAGAGAAAGAGGCAGACGTTCTGGCCTTTGCTTCCCTGGTAGCCCGCAGACGGATACTATTAGCTTGGAGGGACTCAAAGCCCCCGAAGTCGGAGACCTAGCTATTGGACATGGCTAGCTTTCTCTGTTTGGAGAAAATCAAGTTTGCCTTGAGAGGGTCACTGTTAGGGTTCGCCCGGAGGTGGCAACTGTTCGTCGACTTCTTCGTGGAAAATTAATCGTCAGCAGAAGAGGGGGGAGGGGGGTTTAGTTTAGCTTACAGTAGGGGGTTAATAAAGGTGGGATCTGTCAGGGAGGGAGACGGCTTTTGCACTAGGTTTATAGTTTCATGTACATTGTTTATTGTGTTGTTGTTATAATACCAAAAAATACCTCAATAAAATGTTTATTTAAAAAAAATTAAAGGAAGCAACTCAACCAAAACAATCTGTTCTTGATCACGTACACACAGCCATTAGTGAGGCACAAGGCGAACCCATGAGCTGCCTCTTCAGAAAGTATTGGCTATATTTGAAGATCTAATGAGCAGAATCTTTCCTGTCTCTGGGTAGTAGACTGTGAGTCAGGGGCGAGGGCTGGGATGACAAATAAGATGAAGTATGCAGAATTTTGGCCTGGTCATCTGCAGATCCGTAGGGTGGGCATGGGGTGGAATATAATTTTTACAAAAAGGTTTAAAAGTGGGTCCTCTGAAGCCTAGATGCATACCTTTATCAGCCTTGTCTTAAGCAGAGCAAATATTGCTGATGTTTCCAGCATCTTTGGTAACAGTAGTGGTGGAGGGACGGTCGAGGGGGTGCAAGTTAGGGAAATCCAGATGTATTTCCACAATGGAGAAGGTTTGTTCCTGCAAGTTCAGCTTTAGTCTTGTTCCCAGCATAACTGCTAGAATCACATGTACATGGATCTTATGGCCCTCTGGTTTTACTGCTAATATGTCACTGCTATGGCCCTAACAGTCTAGTGCAAATGATTGCTTAACTTTGCACTTTAGAGTGCAAAGACGCTTTGAGCTATTTCAAAATGGTGAAGTGAACGTAGCTCATTCCTACTCATAACATCATCTCAGGAAAAAAAAATAACTTTACCTCTGGATCAAATATCGAATTCCCCAATATCTTTTACAACCATCACCACAAGAAAAACATCATCATTGAGAACTGTAAAGTTTTGTAATGTCGGCAGATTTCGGCTGAAGCAGCTGTGGGATGTTAAAATTAGCTGGGCTAAGGGGGTGATTTGGATGACTGGCCTGTGAATCTTCCTGGAAAATGTGTCTGTGTTGAGTCTCAGGTGGCAACAGAATCTGGGCTTTGCTGTGGAGCCCCAGGCTATCAAACAGCCAGCCGATTCTCACTGTTTAGTTAATCAGTTCATTAACCTGCTTTCAAATTTAGTAGTCGTCATGAAAAGATTATTCAATAGAGTTTTTTTTTTAAAAGGCAACTTTCTGGTCTTGCTAGGTTTTGTTGTAAAAAAATTTAATTTATTTTTCGAATGCACATATATTTCAAATGGGACTACAGATTTTTCTGCCATATCATTTAAGAAAATCCACGGGCTTGCGGGAGCTATAATTGTTGTCCTAATTAAGAAATATTTCCCCAAAGTAACGTGGCTGTATATTAATTAATCTGAACACCAAAAACCCATTTACAAGACAATGCTTAGGAAGTTGGCAGTTATATACTTCCAAATTGAGAATTGAGACTAATTAATTGAAGAGCTTTATTTTTCTTCCCTAAAAGACATGTGTAAAGTTGAAAGATCGGTGAAGTTAACAATCCGGCATAGGCTTTCTTTTTTATTACTTAGCTGCTAAAAGCTACAAGATAGCTACAAAATCATTTGGTAGGATACGTGCTGCGCTTGACAGAGGAATAAAGGCACTTGGCTTAGCAGCAAGGGCCTGTTCAACCAAGACCTGGCTCACTTTTGCATTGCACTGTGGAGCTATTTTTTCAAAGGCCTGTGCGAATTCTGCGCTGGCTAGATAACCAGGCTCAGTCCCAGAATGCTGTTGGAGATTGGCTTCACACTGTGGAATGTACAGGTAATATTCAAAGAATAACTGAATCCCATAAGTGCTTAAAGTGCAAAAGTAAAAAAACAATCATTCTATTCAGGGAAGGTGTTAAAACTGCTTAAATGGCATTTAATCTGTGCTTCTTTTTTTTGCTTCAACTCGAACTATGTTGGCTTTGAAACCCATGCTCTTTCTGAATGTCCTGAAAGTCTTTGATAATGCCTGGGCTAATTATTAAACCAAGCTGTACAAAACAATCTGGGGTGGTCTGGTAGCTTCGCGCTCAAGATAGGCTCTTCATAATCTTTTGCTCTGCCTGACACTCAGAATTTGCCTGCCATTCTCCAATGATTATTTGTAAAATTTTCTTTAATACAACTTACTTCCTCCTTCTAAAAATTGTAATTTTTCCCCACCCTACTGATTGCGATGAATAAATCTTCAATTGTGGAGTTATGCTACAGGTCTTTTGAGACCTATACTTTCTAAGACTGATGCTAATCTGGCAGACCCAATTTACATTGGTGGCTCACACGTGAAGGAACTCAGAGCTATAAACATGTGTCAAAGCTCACCTGCATAGACATCTGCTCATGATGATCTAATGGTTGCGTTAATTTTAATATCGGTAAAGAGACTGGATTTTGCAAGAATCAGGTGGGAACGATCCCACATCGCCAGGTCGCTGTGGAACAAGATTTTCCCAGTGGAAGGCTTCACTTTCCATTGCTAGCTATCCAACTTCCTTCCTGGTCCCCATGCCAACTAACATTGTAGATGGTTCAATCCCCTCATACTGTCCCCTTCTCATTCAAAACTGCTACTATCATTCTCGGTTTTAAAAACTTATCCTCTACCATTTGCCTCTGCAAACTATAATTCTATTTTCAAACTCTCTATTCTCTCCAAAGTCGAGAGGAAGAATGGCTCTTTTTGAAACAAAAGACTCCAGAAGCATCATTTATGAACAACATCGAGCTTTGAGGAGTGGGTGTCAGCCGGTCTGCTTTCCAAGGCCAGTGAAGCCAGGACATGGGAGTGTGTCGTTGAATTGCCACTGTGGGCAGTGGTAGCCTATCCCAGCCGTGTAAATACTATCGCCCCGAGCAACTGGGATCAGGTCGCCAAGCTGCGACTATGGCAACCAAGGGTTCTGCTCAGTTACGCATGCATCAATGGAGCAGATTTCAATGAATTAAAATGTTCAGGTATTTTCTCAAGTTCTAGCTGCAGTCAACAGATAGGTATTTCATAGAATTTACAGTGCAGAAGGAAGCCATTCGGCCCATCGAGTCTGCACCGGCTCTTGGAAAGAGCACCCTACCCAAGCCCACACCGCCACCCAATCCCCATAACCCAGCAACCCCAGCCAACACTAAGGGCAATTTTGGACACTAAGGGCAATTTAGCATGGCCAATCCACCTAGCCTGCACATCTTTGGACTGTGGGAGGAAACCGGAGCACCCGGAGGAAACCCACTCACACACAGGGAGAACATGCAGACTCCGCCCAGACAGTGACCCAAACCGGAATTGAACCTGGGACCCTGCAGCTGTGAAGCAATTGTGCTAACCACAATGCTACCGTATTGCCCACTACAAGAACCAAACATGCATTAAGTGCGGAATGGGGAAGTGCAGGGTGCGAATGGGGTTGTGACACAATAAGAAGATTTTTAATACCGAACCTCGGTGATAATAGAAACCGTTTTTATATTTTATCAGTTAAGTTTGAGATATATAAGCAAAGAGCAAGCTTGAAGATTCAAGAACAACATTAGCCAAAGTTGCAGAATTATTTTAATTTTAAAGATGATTTTGTTGAGAAGTAAACAAATTTTGAACACTCTGGCAACACGTAAAGAATGCATAAAGCTGCCTGACGTGCTGACGAGATTTCCAAGACCAAGGAATACAATTATTTGTGGCTGTTGCATGATGGTACGGTAGCACTGCGGCCTTACAGCCCCAGGGACCCGGGTTCAATTCCGACCTCGGGTAACTGTCTGTGTGGAGATTGCACTGTCTCCCATATCTGCGTGGGTTTCCTCTGGGTGCTCCACTTTCCTCCCACACTACAAAGATGTGCAGGTTAGGTGGATTGGCCCTTAGCGTCGAATAGGTTATTTGGGGACAGGGTGGAGGCGTGGGCTTAAGTAGGGTGCCCTTTCCTAGGGCCAGTGTAATCTTGATAGGCCGAATGGCCTCTTTCTGCACTGTAAATTCTATGATGTGGTGAAATCATGAATATATCATGAATATATCTATTCTCTGCCGTCACAATGTTGCTGCGCAGAGCAGTTACAGCACTTTTCCAGATGGTTCAGAGATTTGCAATGTTTGCACATGCCTGTTTTGTCCTTACCTCTTCAAACAATGGTTCAGAATTTGTTAATATGAGCTTCAGAATATATTCCATCACAAGTGTTTTTGAAACATGTTTCTCATTGAGGCCCAGATATCCCGTTACCATTGTCTCCAGTTCATCACCCTATAAATGGTTGGAAGAGGGAAAATAATAGTTAATATTTAAGTTTAAATGATGAAAGAAAAAGCAACATCAAGGCGGAACAAGCTGGCGGGTTGGGGCATTGCCACCTCTCCTACTAAATTGTGAACGCAGAGGGTAAAACTACTGCTGACAGATATGGGGTGCTTTCCGAATGTCGGCTCCTCTTTGACAAAGAGTCATCGGACTCGAAACGTTAGTTCTTTTCTCTCCCTACAGATGCTGCCAGACTTGCTGAGATTTTCCAGCATTTTCCCTTTCATTAAAGTAGGTTGATTTTCAAGTGGCAAATTGAAGATGTGGGACACCTGTTTGGTGCCTAAAGTTCGCGGGCTGCGTTTAAATTGAATCCAAAACTAATTCAGGATTGGGACAGGCAGCATGGTTGTTCTGTCCTTTTGGTTGGAAGTTACATTTCCCTTCCTTCATAAAACTGTATATATATTCTTTCACAACCTTGTTACTTTTCTGCTGGAGTGTGTGAAAAAGAGGACATCTATACATGACATTTGGGAGAAAATCTTCCACTCTGGAAGGATTGCTGAAATCGCCACCTGGGCTTGGATCTGATTTTACAATAAAACATTGGTGATGTTTTAATCCTAAAGGCATGGTTGCTTCATGTGCACAAATGCCACTTTTCAGCTCAAGCCTAATGTCGTCCTCTCCTAGTCCTGTTGCATTTGGACATGGACTGCTTCATTATCTTATGACTTGCGAATGGTGCTGAACATTGTGCCATCATCAGCGATCATCCCCATTTCTGATCTTATGATAGAGCAAAGTCATTGATGTAGCAGCTGAAGATGGTTGGGCTTAGGACACTATCCTGAGGAACACCTGGTGATGTCATGGGGCTGGGACAATTGGTCCCCAATGCAACAATCATCTTCCTTTGCGCTAGGTACTGACTTCAGCCAGCAGAGTTTCTCTGCTGTTCCCATTGACTTCAGTTTTACTGGGGTTCCTTGATGCCACACTCAGTTAAATACTTGATGGCAAGGACAGTCACTCTCACTTCACCACTAGAATTCAGCACCTTTCCCATGGAAGTGGGTGTGTCATTTGACACTATCAATGACATTTTCCATCACATTGCTGAAGATTGAGAGTTGATTCATAGGATGACAATTGTCCTGAATTTTGTGGATTGCTGGGGCAATTTCCCACATTGCCATGTTGTTGCCAGTGTTGTAGCTGTACTGGGGCAGAAGCGTAGCTAGTTCTGGAACACAAGTCTTCAGCACAATAGTCGGAATGTTGTCATTCTTCATAGCCTTTGCTCTCACTAGTACACTCAGTTATTTCTTGATATCACATGAAGAAAATGAAATTGGCTGCAGACTAGCATCTTTGATGATGGGTTGCAAAATGCTTCATCCTTAGTCTTTTGTACTTCCGTGCTGGGCAGTACCACATTGAGAATGGAGACGTTTGGGGAGCCTCCTCCGATGGCTAGTTATGGGCAGCATGGAAACACAGTGGTTAGCACTGTTGCTTCACAGCGCCAGGGACTTAATGATCATGTACTTAATGATCCATTGAGCTGCTCACAGAACAATACTTTTCACTGTACCTCGGTACACGTGACAGTAAACAAAGTCCAATCCAGTCCAATGTGGCGACTAGGGATTTTTCACAGTAACTTCATTGCGGTGTTAATGTAAGTCTACTTGTGACAATAGAGATTATTAAATTAAATTAATTGTGACATTCATAAAGATTCTTCTTATTATATTATAATCCACCATCATTCGCAACTGGACATGACAGGATTGCAACATTTTGACCCTGAACTGTTGATTGTGAGATCACTTTGCGCTGTCTAGAATATGCTGCTTCTATTGTTTAACATGCATTTTGTCCTGTGTTGTAGCTTCACCAGGCTGGTACCCTGGATTTAAGTGGGCTTGATGCTGTCTGCTCCTGGGCCAACCCACAAATCAGTGCTGTAAACAGACCTTGTGTTATCTCGCTCAAGGATCAGAGGGAATTTGGAGAGATGTGCATGTGCACAGTTAAAACCTTTTTCCAAGAAAAAGATCAGAGCAGCACAGTGGCGTAGTGGTTAGCACCGCAGCCTCACGACGCTGAGGACCCGGGTTCGATCCCGGCTCCGGGTCACTGTCTGTGCAGAGTTTGCACATTCTCCCTGTGTCTGCGTGGGTTTCACCCCCACAAACCCAAAGATGTGCAGGTTGGCCAAGCTAAATTGCCCCTTAATTGGAAAAAAAGAATTGGTTACTCTAAATTTATATATTTTTTAAAATCACACGGCAGAAAAAATAATCAAAAACGCATGATGGGAAGAAACAATACTTTGGCAGTGAGAAGGTTAACTCAAAGGTATCTTTATCAAATAGAGAATGATCTATCTGACCAGCCTTGGGAAAAAAATGTCCGGATCACTGTCGCACTTCAATGAAATATACAAGGATGATAAGGATGGCTGCATTTCACAACTCCTCTACTAAAATTCGGGTCAAATGGACTATTAACTCCCTGCATCAGTGCTTTTTAATAGGAGCTCAGTTGTCCTAGTTAATCAGTGCACAGCACAATGATGTGCATTCTGCAGTCCTGCATGTTTATATCCTTTATATGGTAACAGGGCAAACAACCTTTGTCTTTATATGAAATAAAAAAATCTGAAGTGTGCAAGGGCTTATTCCTACACAGATTGGGCGAAATTCTCCGCCTTGCGATGCCGCAAACGTGAACCGTGATCAGGCAGAGAATCGGTCGTCCGGCCAAAATTGAGGACCGCACCCAGCACCGATTCCGGGGTCACGCTCCGGTCCCTCGTCGGTGGTGATAACTAGGTTGGTGTCCCGCGTCAGCGGCAGCATGCAAAACCGGCATTTGCATGCATTTAAATGTGATTGGCAGGTTGGACACAGTGTACTCTGTCCTTTTGCGACGCTCCGCTCCTCTCAGGTGGAGGTCTCGCGTGTATTGCTACAAGTATTTACAAACATGGACTGGGTTCCATGACGGTGGAGGGATAGCGGAAAACACTGAAAAACAGTTGAAAACTCTTGGGCTGGCTGGGCTGGCTAGCAGGTAGTAACTTGGTGCCAAGTCCGTGGACTTGGGGTGTCCCCCTCCAGATCGGGGTTGCTAGGCTCAGACCGTCATGGCGGCCAAGGGTGTGCGTGCAGGGCGTGTCGGATGTCTATGGGGAGGGCAGGAACAATGGGGGGACTGGACGGTCCCAGGGTGGAAGACGCCGCTAGTTGTCAGTCCCAGACCCTCTCCAAATCCTTACAGAGATTGCACGGGATGAACGATGCCCAGGACCTCCATATTCGGGGAGATGGGGCGTGGGATTGGTACTCGGCTCGCATTGCAGAGGAAAGTGACAGAGGCGTCATATTGATTGAGGTCAACACATTTTAATGATGTACATAAGTGTCCCCAACTACCCATTCTCCTGATGGTTCTGCCCCACTCTCCCCAACCCTCCCAGACCCTCCACCAACCCTTTCCCCTGCACCTCCACCCTTACCCCCCTTTAACCCCTCCCCCCTGCCCTTTCAATGATCCTTGATGCCCCTGGCAAGCATCCTTTGGGGACTCTGGGGCCAGAGAGCCCGAGCGCACTTCCCGGATGCACATGCGCCACCATGCTGCCCTGTTAGGAATTAGAAACCGAAGTAGGCAATTCAGCCCTTCAAGCCTGCTCCGCCATTCAATCAGATCATGGCTGATCTCTTCCTGCTCGCAAATCCACCTCCCCGCCTGTTGCCCATATCCCTTTAACCCGTCCTTTAATCAGAAATATATCTATCTGCTTCTTGAAACATTTAATGACTCAGATTCCACCTCACTCTGGGGAAGCGAATTCCACAAATTCACCACCCTCTGTGTGAAGTAGTCCCTCCTCACCTCAGTTCTAAATCAATGTCAGGAGAGTGGAAATTGGGGGGGATCTGGTGATCACCAGCGCCACTCCTTAGGGTGGCTCGAGGTTGACACTCGGTGCCCACTCCTCCCTGCCCTCCCATAGGACCCTGGGGTTCACCTTGGAGCGGACAGGCAGCTGGATCGAGCCCCGGCTGCCCTTGTGTCATCTGGCTCTGCCAGCACTGGTGGCTCCACAATGTTTGCAGCAATGTGCTGGCGCCCTCGGCGATGCTCCTCAGTGACTGGGACATGCTCAGGAGCTTCCTGGCAATGCCCATCTGTGACTGGGACACGTCCTCCAGCACTTGGGACATGCTCTGCAATGCCTCGTCTATGCCCACCTGAGATTGGGACATGCTCCACAGCGCCTCGGATATGGAGGTGAGGACTCGGATGCCCAGCACCCCGCCGACCCTCTGTGCCCTCTTACATCAGTTCTGAGCCACCTTCTCTTGCGGGGACACAGACGGGCATCATTAGCTGCATGCGTGGTTCATTGCTGGGGGGGGGGGGGGGGGTGCTCATGGGTCAGGAGGGATGAAATGAAATGAAAATCACTTATTGTCACGAGTAGGCTTCAATGAAGTTATTGTGAAAAGCCCCTAGTCGCCACATTCCGGCGCCTGTTCGGATGGCTGTTACGGGATGGGGTGGGGATGAGGAGTATGGGGGTGGTGGGGAGGTATGGCAGGTTGGAGGTCTGGTGCAAACACTTGAGCGGCCCAGCAGAGGTTGCTGACTGGCTGCCCTGTGGCTGACCCTCCGAGATCCTCAGGGGAACAGGGCATCCCATCTGGCCTCTACCGGTTTCAGAATCTGCCCAGATTGGCATCGGCGAATGATGGGGCTGGTCGCCTCGGCGGCATGGCTGTGAGCTGTGTGAGGCTGGTTGTGCTGGATCAGTTTAAGTGCTGATTTCCCTTGTTAGTGGCGGGTGGGGGGGGGTTGGAATCAGCTGGCGGAAGTTTTGCGGTGAGAAGCCTGTGGGAACTCGTTAAGTGGACTGTGGTAGTATGACATGGGATATTGCGATACCTGGGAGTGTGAGCTGCCTTTGGTGCAGAGGGCTCGCTGCCCATTGGCCCAGGTATCGTGTTTCTCCGTATTCCTATTGGCTAAGAGGGAGGTAGCTCCGCCTACGAGGCGGGGTACAAGAACCCGTGTTCCCCAGCAGCCAGGCCATTTCTGTACGTCTGCTGCCGGGCTCACTTCTCACTGATTAAAATCTTTCGTTTTGGACTTCACCTACATTTCGTGTCCATTGATTGTGTATCATGGACCAATTAACGTTTTCTTGCGGGGACGGCATCGCTGGGCCGAGCATCAAGAAGCTCGCGGTAGTCCCCACTTGCTACCACACTTCAAAACTTTTCCGTTAAATCGCACCCTTGGGTAGCGATTCTCCGCAAATGCGGCGAATTGTAACGGCTGCCGTAAAACTGGCCGTGTTTCACGTCAGCCTCCGCGCCCCCTCCCGGGACCCGATTCTCCCCCCCGGGTGGGGCTAGCAGCAGGGCCCCGTGAAGCACGGCATCGTGGACTTAGCGACCGTCGCTAAGTCTGCGCGCCAAGCGTTACGCCGGCTGACACGCACGATGACGTCAGCCGCGCTTGTGCGGGTTGGACGGCTCCAACCCGTGCATGCGCGGAGCCGTCATCTCCCTCGGCCGCCCCGCGGACTGATACTGCGGGGCAGCGGAGGGAGAAAGAGTGCGTCCGTTTCCCATGCCCCGGGGCCCTGGATGCCCAGAATGGGCATGTTGCGGCCGTTTTTACGACGGCAGCAAGCAGGTGTGTTTGCTGCCGTAAAAACAGTCGTAAAGGCTGGGCACTCGGCCCATCGGCCTGGGGAGAATCGCTGTTCGCCGTAAAAAACGGCGAGCAGCGATTCGTGTCATGGGGCGGCCGTGGGGGGGAGGGGGGGGGAATAGCGGGAGGGCTTGAAAAATGTCGGGGACGCCCTCCCGCTATTCTCCGACCCGTTGTGGGCAGCGGAGAATCGCGCCCTTGGTTTCCCAAACGGAGAATTTCGCCCAATGTCTGAAAAACCTGTGTCAGGAGTAACGTAAGTATGTAAGAGTACGGGACTACCTGAGCAGACCCTATGCAACGAAGGGATTTGGGGTCTCCAGATGCTGCACCAGAGGAAGTTGAATGAATGTGGCTGCAAGAATCAATTCTGTCTCATCAGTAAACAGAATCAGAGAGCAGGCCAAGAATACATTTGCGGATCTCCAAAGAGTGCCTGGGCGAATGTCTTCATAATTTGCTCGGCTTACCATGTTGCCTACAAAGCTGCTGAACAACACTTCACGGCAAGCTTGATGCAGCATCCCAGTGGGAAAATATACAGCAGTCTGCTAATTGTTCATCTACTTTTGTAAAAGCACAGTTAAGCCTATACTTTAACTGTTTTGTTGTACATCAATGCCTTTGCAACACATTGGCAGGTCGATCAGGACATAGAACTCACTGTGCATACTTAAGGGGGTTGACCTCATGGAATCTGATGTCAGTCAAGCGTGACATTCACGAGTGTAAAATGTGCCACGGCTCATCCTGCCTTTTCAATGCCAAGCTCCAGGAACTGTCCAGGTGAAAAGTAAAGAACATCTTTGCCAGTTATCTAAGCTTAATTGTTTGTGCATTGTTTGCAAACTATCAGGTCAGCGGACTGGTGAAAATGTTCATAATATTCCCCCCACGCAGTATCCTCTCTACGTAATTGACAGTTTGAAAAGATCAGTCCAGGGCAATGCTCAAAATTGTAGCTTAGAGGTACGATATGTGTTATTGATGAGTCTGTTTGAAGTTTTAGTTTAAATTTCAACTGAATTAATGAAGAAACCTGATGTAATTAATTTTCTGACACCCCTGTACACTGCTTCTCGTGTACATCCATCCACTGATCAGCAAAAAGCAAAAAGAATGACAGCAAAGTGCTGAAACAAGATATTCAATGCTTAAAAATAACAAATGCACAGCATGTGCCCATCGCCATACTCTAAAAGGCTTACTCTATCCAGGATTTCATTCAACTTTCTAATTATTTAACCATTAATATTTATTATAGTGTTTTATCGTTACAATTTACTCAGAGTCTCCAATCTAAATTATATTTTCTGGTAAGTAAGACTGTCAGGGGCAGTTCAAATAACCACTTTGATCTAGAAGTTTGGCTGACCCTGTAATATGGATGGGTGCACATTGCACTGGCCTGTTTAATTGGTCACAGGCAGCATGTTTATTTGAACTGAGATCTCATTAAAATCATGCAGGCGTGGTTACTGCAGGGGGTAGAAAATCAGGCCTTTCTGCCACCGCTTATAATGTTAACAAATAATTTAATAATCTTTATTGTCACAAGTAGCCTTACATTGCAATGGCGTTACTGTGAAAAGCCCCTAGTCGCCACATTACGGCACCTTTTCGGGTACACAGAGGGAGAATTCAGAATGTCCAAATTACCTAGTGGGAGGAAACCAGAGCACCCGGAGGAAACCCACGCAGACACGGGGAGAACGTGCAAACTCCACATAGACAGTGACCCAAGCCGGGAATCGAACCTGGGACCCTGGCGCTGTGAAGCCACAGTGCTAACCACTGTGCTACCATGCTGCCCTATACTTTCCGTATAGCGATGCATATTTACAAAATGCAGAAAGGTAATTCCCGACAACATATCTTGGGTGCTGCCAGCCATATTGCCCACTCTGTAGCTCACAGTTTCAGACTGGTAAAATTGGTTCAGATGATTTAATTAAATTTTTTTCCAGAATACTAATCAGCATTCCGTTACAGAGGTAGCTGCTTTTAAGCGAGTCCAACAGCAATCCATGACAGCTGTGGACCACTTTCTATTTAGAAAAGTACTTCCCTGTCCTAAAGTTGCCTTTCACTGGATCTGTAAGCATTTCTTCCTTAGACTACCAATTAAAATTAAGAAAGTGTCACAGTCACCAGCACTGACGTCTCTCACGATGGCATTTTCATTGCTACACATCAGAGTCCCTCCAATATTTCAGCTCAGTTAGTTATGTTCACTGGGAAGATAGACGCGTTCCATTTCTTTTGCCCTCAGCCCTGTTCAGGATGCCTATTTTAGGGATTTCTGGCACCCAGACTCAGAACCTGAAATAAGTATGTTTTTTTCCAACTTGCTATATTGAGGTCTTAATTTAAGATTGGTGTTTTAATGTCAATTTCCGTGAATTTGGATAATTGAGTCCTTCAGAGGCTACACCACCGGGAAGAGGTGTGAAATACACAAACTAATTTCACCCAGGATGCTTACAGCACAGTTGGAGGAGATCCTTATTTGGTCCATGAGGCCCTGTTTAAATAGAGGATCAAGTGCTGCAGGAGTGTGCTTACCCACTGGATCAATCAATCATCCCCAAAAATATTGATTATCTAAATTATGACAATTATGATACCAATTGCATCGTTCACATCATTATCAGATAAGAAAAACTTGTATTGCAAACTTTGTTTTTCCTTGGCAAATAAAAAATAGAAATAAATAAATTGGTAGTTCTGCTGGTGCAAGGCATTGTCTGCCATTCCACCTCATTCTGATTGGGGGACATTTTCTGCTCAAGGCTGGGAGGAAGATAGGTGGTGGGGGCCTGGAGATTCTGACTGAGATATCCATCAAAATGAGGCCTCACATTATTTTCTAACAGGACCAGACAGGGTAGTTGCAGGAAGGATGTTCCCGATGGCAGGAGAATCCAGAACCAGGGGCCACAGCCTAAGGATACGGGGTAAACCATTTAGGACTGAGATGAGGAGAAATTTCTTCACCCAGAGAGTGGTGAGCCTGTGGAATTCACTGCTGCAAGAAGAAATTGAGGACAAAACATGGTGGGCGGGATTCTCAGGCCGCGCCCACCCAGCGATAGGAAATTTCCGCTTGATGTCAATGGACCTTTATATGGTCCTGCCCGTGACGATCTTATGGCGGGCGGAGCGGAAGAATCCAGCCTGAATGTTTTCAAGAAGTTTGATATAACCCTTGAGGTTAAAGGGATCAAAGGATATGGGGAGAAAGCAGGAACAGGTCACTGAGTTAGATGATCAGCCATAATCATAATGAATGCTGGAGCAGGCACGATGGGCCGAGTGGCCTACACCTGCTCCTATTTTCTATGTTTCTTTGTCTATGTTTCTACTTGTTTAAACTGGCAACTTACTTCTCCCAGTTTTAAAGGAAATTACTGGCAATGGAGCTTTTAAAGGCTTAATTTATGTTTGCTTATTTTGTATATTTCTTTGCAGGAACATTTTAGTACAAACTATTGTATTACGCGTTTTCTGGGATTTCTCTTATAATTTCTTTAGCATATTTCTTCTTGACCGTAAAGATTGGGTTATAAATGTCATTAGAATTTGGATAATGCTGGCAAAGCTGTATTTATTGCCCATCTCTAGTTGCCCTGAGGAGGTGATAGTGGATCTTTTCCTTAAGCTGCCGCAGTTCATGTCGTGATGGTACTCTCACAATGGTGTAAGATAAACAATTACAAGATATTGAGCAAACAAACGTGAAGGAATAAGGACGTATGATATGTAATTATGCCCAAGGCAGGATGGGGCGTTACTTGGAGAGAAACATGGAGGTGTAAGATATTCGAACTAGTGGATTTTTATAGAACCTGTCCATTTTCAGACCAGTTTCATTGTACATTTACTGAAGTAAACTAATAAGGTCAAGGAAGCTATTTTGAGACCAACAATTAACTGAAGAAGTAATTTTGTAAACATCAAATTTATTAACCAAACAATGGCATTGAGTAGACACCAATCAGAAAAATAAGGTTAAATAAGTAGTGAGCCTCAATTGATGATAATTGCAGACTTAATAATTAATCAGTCATTACGTTGTACAGTTATGGGGCCATGGTGGCGTAGTGGTCATGTAATTGGATTAGTAATCCAGAAGCTCAGGCTAATGCTCTGGGAACATGGGTTTAAATCTCACCAGAGCAACAGGTGGAACTCAAATTCAATAGGTTTTTGCAATAGTGATCATGAAAATTATAATTTTGTAAAAATAAATCTAGTTTATTAGTGACCTTTGAGAAAATAAATTTGCCATCCTTACCTGGTCTGACCTACATGTAATTCTAGACCTATAGTAATGTGGTTGGCTTCTAACTGCCCTCTGAAATGCCTAGCAAACCTCATAGTTCAAGTGTAATTAGGGATGGGCAGCAAGTAATGGCCCTGCCAGTTATGTCTACATCCCATGAAAGAGCAAAGAAAAAAAAACACCGGGTTATATACTTAAAAATCTGTATAAGGTTAATCTAATTTCCATCCACGCTTGCACCTTGCTGTGTAACTAACTGCAATGCTTATAAACATCCAGCTATGCTTAATTGTTTCTAAAAAAAAACAGAGCTAGCAGAATCTGTCCAGACAAAGGAATCCCAGCTAAGTGCTTTCTGCAAAGAAAAAGAGGAAGTGAGAGCACATAACTGCTTTTGATGTGTGGTCAAGATTTGCCAATCATAGCTGGATGTTTCTAAGCATTGCAGTTAGTTACACAGCAGGGTGCAAGCGTGAATGGAAATGAGATTAAACAATCCAGACATCCTGCTGCGCAGAAGTTGTCAATCATAACGCTTTCCAGGAATCTAGAGCTGTGGCTTTCTCTGGTCGAGGCAGCAGGTGTAGGGCACAGGTGAGTTTTGAAGCAATAATTTTTCACTGTCTCTGTCTGGACTGCTCGCTGGCTTCCAGGCAGGAATCTCCGTTAAGGGATGAGGCTCTGTTATTCGGGTCTCTGGTGGGGGGGCTCTGTTATGGGGCTCTCTGTTGGGGGAGTCACACAAGGTGTTGGGTCCGCCTTATACGTTTGGGGGGGGAGGGGCGGGGAACACCCAGAAAATCCTGTGGGAAGGGACTGCGGAATTGCGTCGTGGGGGAGGAGGGGGACCAGCCGCCGGACCTCACAATCGGGCCCCCCGGTCAAAATGGCGGTCCGATAGCAGGATTTGCGATGGAATACTTCACATTCCTCACCATGCATAAATTTTCATGGCAGAGACTTCTGGTGGTGAGATATAGGGGGAAGTCACACACGAGGTGACTCCCGCGGGAGAACTGGGGCGTGATTCTCCCACCCTCCACGCCGGAATCGCGCCCGGTGCGGGGCAGAGTATAGCCGTTCACGCCGGAAATCGGGCGCGACAGCTCTTCCGCGATTCTCTGCGGACCCGCCAGTCCCGCGCGTGTGTTCGACACAGCGCCGGCCAAACTCCCGCCGGCGTGGTTTACATGTGGTACCACCTGGCGGGAGCTGCGACCCATGGTCGCGGTGGCGTTCCTGACTCTGGGGGCCTCAGCGGTGGACAGGCCCGTGATCGGGAGCCACCAATCGGCAGGCCATCGCGATCTGGGCGGGACCTACCTTCTTCCGCGCGGGCCTGTTGTGTGGCTCAGCCATGTTGGCAGCGCCCGCACCGAGGTGGGCCACCGTGCGCATGCGCGGTCCGGATAGCAGGGCCCCGTCTGCAGCCAGAGCTGTGGGACACACGTCGGGGCTCTGCAAGCCCCCTGGAAAACTGAGAATCACCCCGGACCAGCGGCCGTGGGGACTTAGTCCCCAGAAGGGAGAATCCCGCCCCTGGCCCTTCTGACCTTTTTCTTGATGTCACGGGTCATTTACTCCTTGGACAGAGTACTCTCTCTGCTGAGATGCTCAGAGGAAACAAAGCCAAGCAGAAATACATCAATGGAATCGGAAGCCTCTCTGGATTCAACAGGCACTAAGATGGCAGAGTTGGCTTCTCCCTTGCCATCCACTCTCACTACTATTTTGGCGAAGGAGTTAGAGAAACACCGACAAAATGTGGAGGTGGATCATAAAAGGTCAATTGAAGAGGCCTTAGCCCCCATTCGTGTGGTGCTGGAGAAAAACTAGTAAGACCGCCGACGCCCATGGAGTCACAATTAAGAGCATTGGAGGCGGCATTATTAGATCACAGTGATCGCTCACCACTCTGGAGACTGATCGGACATCGGTTGTTGAAACCAATAACATATTAAGAACCAAGCTGAATGACCTGGAAAACATGTCCAGGACGCAGAACATCTGGATTATGGGGTTCCAGAGTGGATTGTGGGCCATACCACCACCAAATATTTTTTCAGACATGTTCCTCAAAATGGTGGGTGAGGATGGATTTGCAGCCCCGCCTCAAATAAACCAGGCCCATCGCTCAATTCGACCGAAGCCTCGTTCTGAATATCCAGCGAGTGCGGTGATCATAGGATTCCACGGTTTTAAAGTCTGAGAGAGGGTTCTTCAATGGGCAAGGGAGCACTGCGATCTCAAGTGAGGAAGCCACTCCATTCGGCTGTATCAGGACATGAGGGCGGAGTTAGCAAAAAACAAAAGAGCCGTGTTTAATGATGCGAAGGTCGCCTTGTACAAGAGAGGAGTCAGGTTTGGGATGGTCTATACAGCTCGCTATAGAGTCACGTTTGAAGAAAAATACTTTTTTGAACATGCCGGGAGATGCGGACTCTTTTGTTAAAAGGCGCAAGTTGTGCGATGTGTAATTTGGTTTGTGGCTCTGTTGACGGTCATTTTATATTTCTTGTTTTTTCTTGTTCTTGATTGTTTAGTGCGGCATTTAGTCATCAGTGGGATGTTGCAAGTTAAATATTTTTTAAAATTATTTGTTCTTTTGCAGATGGGGATCTCACTGCTAACTGGGGAGTTAGTTAACGGGAGTGGTTTTGGAGGGTTTGCTGCAGCTTATTATAGTCGTTTTTAGAAATTGCGCTGAGAGCTTTTGTTTGGGGTGGTTCAGTTATGTGTAGGTTTTAGTTATATTTTAAGTCTTTGTTTGCTCTAGTTTTATTTGCTTTTGGGTGTGGTTACATTCAATAGTGATGCTGTTTTTGGGATGGGAGGGTGGGGTGGGGGTTGTCTGCTAATGGCGTCGACTGGTTTTCCTTCCGACTTGTCTTGGTGGATCTTTTTGCTTTATCTTTTCAGTCTCCTTTGGTTGATTTCTCTTGGTGGAAATGGCTGACTCTGAAGTAAGAGGTGGTGGGAGACCTCCAATCCATTTGGTCACATGGAATGTTAGAGGTTTGAATGGCCCAGTGCCTCTGCTTGGTTGGGTGACTTAATGTCACTCCTACACTTGGAAAAAAATCAAATTCACCATCAGGGCGTCTACATAGAACATAGAACATAGAACAGTACAGCACAGAACAGGCCCTTCGGCCCTCGATGTTGTGCCGAGCAATGATCACCCTACTTAAACCCACGTAACCCGTATACCCGTAACCCAACAATCCCCCCATTAACCTTACACTACGGGCAATTTAGCATGGCCAATCCACCTAACCCACACATCTTTGGACTGTGGGAGGAAACCGGAGCACCCGGAGGAAACCCACGCACACACGGGGAGGACGTGCAGACTCCACACAGACAGTGACCCAGCCGGGAATCGAACCTGGGACCCTGGAGCTGTGAAGCATTGATGCTAACCACCATGCTACCATGAGGCCCCCTCAGGCCTACCTGAGGTTCTACTGAAGAAGGGGGGGGGGGGGGTGGGGATGGGTGGCCCAGATGCACATGGGCACCTCCCTAAGGTTGTACCGCCCTTCCTTTCCAGCACATTTCTAAAAAAACCAGACTGCCCGCTCCTACCTGCCCACATCAACCCTATTATGGCACGGACAACATATTACTGGGGTCAATTCGTTTGTTAACAAGCTATGAAACTGGTGGACAGTGCACCTGCCCCATTTACGTGCCTTACCAAAAGCATGCCCTGTGGGGCACATAAAATGCAGCTCGTAGCTAGTATAATGTTCGATAAAAGGTAGAATTTAGCCTCCAGCACTGTATGTAAGTCCAGACCTATGACTACCACATTTAAGAGCCACGCAACAATAACAGATCTCCATGCTTCTTTAATCTCCCCCGAGCAGCTGGTGTATGTCGTTCCCCACAGTCCGTGACCAGCTACCAACAATCTGGTGATGGGTGGGGTGGGGATAGTTTTGAAGTCTGACGACCGGAATATTTCAAAGTTGAAGTTGTTAAAAAAAAAGAGCCTGGAAGAAAGTGGTCTGCATAGGCTCAGGTTGAACTACAAACCCATTCTCCCATAACGGGCAAGGAAGATATCTGCACATTTAATTAGGATCAATCTCGGGAAATTCTGTCAGATTGGGCCAGCTGGAAATTGCTGGAGTGCAAAACTCTCTATTTTGTTTCAGCGCAGCACAGGAGAATCTATTCTATTACTATAACCACACCAGTGGGACGTTGCAAGTTAAATGTTTCTTAAAATGATTTGTTCTTCTGCAGATGGGGGTCTCACTGCTAACTGGGGAGTTAGTTAATGGGAGTGGTTTTGGAGGGTTTGCTGCAGCTTATTATAGTAGTTTTTGGAAATTGAGCCGAGAAATTTTGTTTGGGGTGGTTCAGTTATGTGTAGGTTTTAGTTCTATTTTAAGTCTTTGTTTGCTATGGTTTTATTTGCTTCTGGGTGTGGTTATATTCAATAGTGATGCTGTTTTTGGGATGGGGAGGGTGGGGTGGGGGTAGTCTGCTAATGGCGTCGACTAGTTTTCCTTCTGACTCGTCTTGGTGGATCTTTTTGCTTTATCTTTTCAGTCTCCTTTGGTTGATTTCTCTTGGTGGAAATGGCTGACTCTGAAGTAAGAGGTGGTGGGAGACCTCCAATCCATTTGGTCACATGGAATGTCACATGGAAGGAAGTTAATCCTCACTGAAGACATCACACAGCTTATCGGGTTGATTGTTATTATTGTAATCAACTTAGAATTCTGGAAATACTGCAAGTGGTGCAGCACTAAAAATGTTTTTACTTTGACTTGGCACATGCAGAATCTTCTGAGTTAATTTGGTAGCTTACCTGTAAAGAGTAAACCACAGAGACAAACATCTGGAAATCACTAACAGATTGCCAGGGGACACAGTTCACCAGCTCGGCCATCAAAGCAATGTAACGTAACACCACAGCATCCAGCTTCCCACACAAAATATGGCCAAATACGGCAATCAGCTATGAACACAAAGAACAGAAATTGAATAGATTATGTAGATATGCAGATTACAAAAGTACAAAGCATCAGAAATATGAATCTGAAAACATTGGAGTGAAATGCGGGAGTTCAACAAAACTTCTTTCCAATAGGAAACTGCTCCAATGTTATTTTTACATCTGACATAAAGAATTTCTCTATAATCACTCAATGTATCTGCGTACAACACACAGATTCACTCATGGCAAGTAGAAAGACAGGCATCCCTATTTTATAATGGTTCGAGGGTTATACCATGTAACACGCAATGTATTATCCTGGTAATAATGTGGAACAATATAGCTTTTGCCCTGAAATCTGATTGCTGTAAATCGGCCTGCCACAAGGTCAATGAAAGGCTAATTCCTATTAGGAACTTTCAGATCAGTTGTTATGGTATAGTTTCTCCCTAATCCCCACTCCTCGCACACACATACACAGAAAAAAAACAGGAAATTATAAGCTTTCATTCTTTTTAAACTGTAGGATAGGAAATTTGAGGATAGCAAATGTTGTCCCCTTGTTCAAGAAGGGGAGTAGAGATAACCCCGGTAACTATAGACCAGTGAGCCTTACTTCTGTTGTGGGAAAAGTCTTGGAAAGGTTTATAAGAGATAGGATGTATAATCATCTGGAAAGGAATAATTTGATTAGAGATAGTCAACATGGTTTTGTGAAGGGTGGATCGTGCCTCACAAACCTTATTGAGTTCTTCGAGAAGGTGACCAAACAGGTCGATGAGGGTAAAGCAGTTGATGTGGTGTATATGGATTTCAGTAAAGCATTTGATAAGGTTCCCCACGATGGGCTATTGCAGAAAATACAGAGGCATGGGATTCAGGGTGATTTAGCAGTTTGGATCAGAAATTGGCTAGCTGATAGAAGAAAAAGGGTGGTGGTTGATGGGAAATGTTCAGACTGGTGTCCAGTTACTAGTGGTGTACGACAAGAATGTTTTGGGGCCGCTGCTGTTTGTCATTTTTATAAATGACCTGGAGGGCGTAGAAGGATGGGTGAGTAAATTTGCAGATGACACTAAAGTCGGTGGAGTTGTGGACAGTGCAGAAGGATGTTACAAGTTACAGATAGACATAGATAAGCTGCAGAGCTGGGCTGAGAGGTGGCAAATGGAGTTTAATGCAGAAAAGTGTGAGGTGATTCATTTTGGAAGGAATAATAGGAAGACAGAGTACTGGGCTAATGGTAAGATTCTTGGTAGTGTGGACGAGCAGAGAGATCTCAGTGTCCATGTCCATAGATCCCTGAAAGTTGCCACCCAGGTTGAGAGGGTTGTTAAGAAGGCGTACGGTGTGTTAGCTTTTATTGGTAGAGGAATTGAGTTTCCGAGCCATGAGGTCATGTTGCAGTTGTACAAAACTCTGGTGCGGCCGCATGTGGAAGCATTGGAAAGGGTACAGAGGAGATTTACAAAGATGTTTCCTGGTATGGAGGGAAGATCTTACGAGGAAAAGCTGAAGGACTTGAGGCTGTTTTCGTTAGAGAGAAGAAGGTTAAGAGGTGACTTAATTGAGGCATTCAAGATGATCAGAGGATTAGATAGGGTGGACATTGAGAGCCTTTTTCCTCGGATGGTGATGTCCAGCATGAGGGGACATAGCTTTAAATTGAGGGGAGATAGATGTAGGACAGATGTCAGAGGTAGGTTCTTTACTCAGAGAGTAGTAAGGGCATGGAATGCCCTGCCTGCAACAGTAGTGGGCTCGCCAACACTAAACGCATTCAAATGGTCATTGGATAGGCATATGGACGATAAGGGAATAGTGTAGTTGGGCTTTAGAGGAGTTTCACAGGTCGGCACAACATCGAGGGCTGAAGGGCCTGTACTGCGCTGTAATGTTCTATGTTCTATGTATATCTAAGTTTGCTTTAGTATCTGAAACAGATGTGTCACCCACTGTGTGACAGATACCTGATAGATGGAAAACATTTATAGATGGGTCGATAGATACTTTGGAACTTATCTAGCTGAAAAGTGGACATAAAAATATCAATTGATTAAAATGTGGCTATTAGACCTATACATTTGAAGCAATGACTAGTGGTATTGTCACTGGACTAGTAATCCAGATACCCAGAGCAATGCTCTGGGGACCTGGGTTCAAATCCCACCAGGCAGCTGGTGAAACTGGAATTCAATAAAAATCTGGAATTAAAAGGTCTGACCGATGACCGTGAAACCATTGTCGATTGTCGTAAAAACCCATCTGGTTCACAAATGTCCTTTAGGGAAGGAAATCTACTGTCCTCACTTGGTCTGGCCTACATGCGACTCCAGATTCATGGCAATGTGGTTGATTCTCAAATGCCCTCCGAAATGGCCTCGCAAACCAGTCAGTTCAAGGGCAGCTGGGATGGGCAGCAATAGATGCTGGCCAACCAGCGATGTCCACATCCCGTGAATGAATGAAAAAAAATCTTCATCTCCATTATTCAGCTAAAAAGAGCCCAAACTGCATACATGTGTTATGTATATTTTTATATAAGTCTTGCACAAAGAAAATGACTAATGATACTTTATCAGTCCACGAATCCTTTTATATCCTTCCAACAACAGAGTAGTTCCAGGAACAGTTTGATACATGTTCAAGTTAAACTACTGCAAAGTAATTTATCTGGACCTACTGAAAGGTAAGTATTTAAAACAAGCACTTTCTTGGGGATCTTACCCTGTTTGTTGTTGCATGTCTCTCTATAGCAGTCAGAAAATTAAATAGTGACAAGTTGCTGAAGTCTTCCACAACATAGTATTCAGTAAAGAGTGCAATAAGGGAATCCTGCAGAAATTAAGCATACAGTTGTGAAACAGGTTAAGAAAATTCACATCAGTGAGAAAGACAGTTAAACACGATGTACTGTGACTTTAAAATAAAACTGCTTATCCATATTTCAGTGGGAGTTTTGTTAGTTTTCATTATGTTTATTTCCCAATAAATGTTCTGGATAGCAGCCCACGAAGACGTCACTGATCAACGTGGTAAAATATATAAATAAGACAAACGAGGGAACATGGCCCTCCAAAGACAGCGATGATAAGCAACCCTGTGAAAGTATCTCCTTTCCGTGTAGTATCAAGCTTCAAACTGGGAAAAAGTAGTCAAGCCATGGGAACAGGATGCATATCGCATGGTGTTACAGGCAGATGAAACATTTAACTTCCAACACAGATCCAAAATGGGAGGGTTGCTTCAGGGTTCTTCCCTTTGTTGTGTTTGGCACAATCACTAGATTTGCAGCTTTTCTCACAAATCTATAACATTCTTTTAGTGGCCGTGCCTTCCATTGCCTCGGTTTGAAGGACTGGAATTCCCTCCCTACATTTCTCTGCCTCCCTACCTCGCTGTCTTCCATTCACTCCCTACACCTCTCTGCCTCTCTACCTCGCTGTCTTCCATTCCCTCCCTACACCTCTCTGCCTCTCTACCTCGCTGTCTTCCATTCCCTCCCTATACCTCCCTGCCTCTCTACCTCGCTGTCTTCCATTCACTCCCTACACCTCTCTGCCTCTCTACCTCGCTGTCTTCAATTCACTCCCTACAATTCTCTGCCTCTCTACCTCGCTGTCTTCCATTCCCTCCCTACACCTCTCTGCCTCTCTACCTCACTGTCTTCCATTCCCTCCCTACACATCTCTGCCTCTCTACCTCACTGTCTTCCATTCCCTCCCTACACCTCTCTGCCTCACTGTCTTCCATTCACTCCCTACACCTCTCTGCCTCGCTGTCTTCCATTCCCTCTACACCTCTCTGCCTCTCTACCTCACTATCTTCCATTCCCTCCCTACACCTCTCTGCCTCTCTACCTCACTGTCTTCCATTCACTCCCTACACCTCCCTGCCTCTCTACCTTACTGTCTTCCATTCCCTCCCTACACTTCTCTGCCTCTCTACCTCGCTGTCTTCCATTCCCTCCCTATACCTCTCTGCCTCACTGTCTTCCATTCACTCCCTACACCTCTCTGCCTCTCTACCTCACTGTCTTCCATTCCCTCCCTACACCTCTCTGCCTCGCTGTCTTCCATTCCCTCTACACCTCTCTGCCTCTCTACCTCACTATCTTCCATTCCCTCCCTACACCTCTCTGCCTCTCTACCTCAGTCTTCCATTCACTCCCTACACCTCTCTGCCTCACTGTCTTCCATTCACTCCCTACACCTCTCTGCCTCACTGTCTTCCATTCACTCCCTACACCTCTCTGCCTCGCTGTCTTCCATTCCCTCCCTACACCTCTCTGCCTCTCTACTTCGCTGTCTTCCATTCCATCCCTACACCTCTCTGCCTGTCTTTCTTTAAGACAAGTGTAATTTATCATGATTATCATTTACGATAATTTTTGTAACATTTATATCTTGTTTAAGCAGCTCATTTATAATATCATATTGGCACTACAATGAGGTACCAAACCATAAGCTGAAAATGATGTCTCAGATATTATCAGCCAAATGCTTAACGCATTCATGACAAATTACTTCATCAAATATTTTAGCGTGGGTGCTAATCTGTTTCAATTAAATGGATTAGTACCTCTGTTAAAATGGCAGAAAGTTGTCTTCCGGTGACAACATGTAGAAGGAGGTTGCACGTAAGGTAGCTCCCGCTAAAGTCCTTGATTTTTGGCCCGTTCCACCCGCTTTCCAGGGATAATTGGTCGACCGGTTCATCCCATTTGAGAGCTTTTTGTAAGAGCATGTCAAAAAATCCAAGGAGGAATATTGGTAAGAAAGGTGTGAGCAGTAGCCCTCCTTAGGAGCTGAGTAAGGTGTGGAGTCCAGTGGGATTGAAGATGGTGGAGAGAATTCCTCGGGTGGGGTTGCACCTATTATGGTGGATAAGCTGACAGAGGGAATGGCAGTCGAATTTGAAAGACAATTCGGCAAGCATTTCAAAAGGCAAGGGAGGGAAATACTGGAGACCCTCACAAAGTCGGTGAAGGACGCATTAGTCCCGATAAAGGATGCGTTGGGAAAGACCTCGGAGCACAGTGAGGTACTGCAGGTTGAAGGAGACACTGTTGTGTCACAGCGACTGGTTGGTCTCACTGGATGCTGAGTTGTGCAGGGTGGAGGAAAGGAACAAGGGCCTGAGGGCTAAGGTCGAGGATGCTGGAGAATAGGTCGAGGTGGCAGAGCCTCAGGATCCAGGGGTTGCCTAAGCGGGTGGAGTGCCCGAGGCCGACTGAGTATTTTGTGGCAATGTTGACGGATTTGGTGGGGGATGAGGGAGAGGTCCCCTCATCCAGCTGGATAGGGCCCACCGATCGCTCCAGGTGAAAGAGCCACCACGAGTGGTGATAGTATGTTTTCACAGCCATCGGACGAAGGAGAGGGCAGCACGGTAGCATAGTGGTTAGCACAGTTGCTTCACAGCTCCAGGTTCCATTCCTGTCTTGGATCACTGCCTGTGAGGAGTCTGCACGTTCTCACCGTGTCTGTGTGGGTTTCCTCCGGGTGCTCTGGTTTCCTCCCACAGTCCAATGATGTGCAGGTTAGGTGGATTGGCTGTGCTAAATTGCCCTTAGTGTTCAAAAAGGTTAAGTGGGGCTACTGGGTTACGGGGATAGAGTGGAGGTGTGGGCTTGGGTGGGGTGCTCTTTCCAGGGGCTGGTGCAGACTTGATGGGACGAATAGCCTCCTTCAGCACTGTAAATTCTATGATTCTATGAAGTGGACCAAGGAGAATCGGGCGGTGCGATGGGAAGAATATTTATTAAAGTAAAAGAAAATAAAAACACACAACAAAAGACTAATGTGCACTATGACACTTAAGTACATGAATAAATAAACACACCGTTTTATCTGAAGTTACCTCTTACTCCCAAAATACACCCACTTTCCCTCAACTCCAAGTAGACAGGGTGCTCTTTCAGAGAGTTGGTCCAGACTTGATGGGCCGAATGGCCTCCTTCTGCTCTGTAGGAATTCTATAGTTCTAACTCACTAAGACACCCTTTTTCCCAAACAACATCCAAGTTTATTAACTCCATATAAGTCAAATCCAGTTGATAGTTACAACACCATGCTGCTTAGGTGACCAATCCTGGAAAACCATTTCTTCTTCGTTCAGCGAAGGCACAAAACTGTATCTTTTAGAGGGCAATATCTGCTGTAGCTCTCAATGTTAGATTGCACAGGCCTCTGTGGCTTGGATCATAGATTAAACTTGCCTGTCTGACTGTTGGATAGAGAACTAGCCT
This sequence comes from Scyliorhinus canicula, assembly GCF_902713615.1. Classification (NCBI taxonomy): domain Eukaryota; kingdom Metazoa; phylum Chordata; class Chondrichthyes; order Carcharhiniformes; family Scyliorhinidae; genus Scyliorhinus; species Scyliorhinus canicula. The sequence goes on from NC_052161.1 coordinate 20,429,169, forward strand.
CCTTCCCACTGAGAGTGCTAGCAGTTATATTGTTCAGTGTCTTTGATATTCCCCTCTATGGATTCTGCTGTCCATCTCTCTCAAATTCTTTGTCTTTAGAAGTTACCATTTGTATAGCTTCACTGATTTCTGGTAAACAATGTTTCTCATTTGGCCATTCTCACCTCAATGTCTCTAGACTCCTGCTAATCTTGTTGCTGGAAAATTGCATCTCATTATTCCTCGAGATGCCTACTAATCTTGTTACTTGTCTGTTATTTTTTTCACATCAAATTCACTGTTAATCTCATTAATATATCTCGTTCTTAACAGTTATCTTTGTAAATGGCCCATCTGAATGGATTATCTGTAAATCACTTGATTGATTAAATTTTCTTTTTTTTAGAAAATATTTTGTTGAGGCATTTATAATTTTAATGTTTTAAACAAAGAGATCCAACACACACAAAAATCCCACAATAACATACCCAACCTCCCAAATCATAAACTCTAACTACCCTTACGTTAGATTTCCTACCCTTATTCGTTACTTCCATGCCTCCCCTTCCACCCTCCCCCCCATTCCACTCCCCCCCTGCTGATGGTCAATTTTCCTTGACGAAGTTGATGAATGGCTGCTACTTCCGAGCGAACCCCTGTAGTGAACCTCTTAAGGCAAACTTAATTTTCTCTAACCTAAGAAACCCTGCCATGTCGCTAACCCAAACTCCTGACTTTGGAGGCTCCGAGTCCCTCCATCCCAACAGAATCCGTCTCCGGGCCACCAGGGAGGCAAAGGCCAAAACGTTGGCCTCTCTCCCCCACCCCTCCTGGGCTCCTGGATCTTCCGACACTCCCAAGTATTGCCGCCTCTATACTTGGAGTCACCCTCCCTTCCAGGACCTCTGACATGACATTTGAGAATCCCTGCCAAAATCCCCTCAGCGTCGGACACGCCCAAAACATACGTACAAGGTTTGCAGGACTTGCCCTACAGCACTCACACCTGTCCACCACCTCCTCAAAAAACCTGCGATTAAATTTTCATTATACATGACCTTACAATCAATGTGATATTCTTTTTTTTATAAATGTTTTTTATTGGATTTTTGAACGGAATATATTTGCCGTTATGTACACAGGATATGATATATATCTATAAGTAGGCATCTGTTTGTGCCGGCAAGACAATTCCGGGGAACAATCCTCGAAGGGATCTGGTGCCGGTGTTGCCCCTAACTTCTCCCGGACGAATTTCACCGCCATTGTCTTCTTGTGCACACTGCCGCTTCAGCCGGCCCTCCCGTTCTCCGGCTGTGTTCTCCTTTTACTCTGTTCCTGTGGATGTCATGTTGGTTAACGTTTCCCTGCCCCCCCCCCACCTACCTCCCTGGCTCTCCTCTATTGTTCCCTGTCTCCTCCCTCCTCTCCCCCCCCCCCCCCCCCCCCCGGTGGTTCGCCTTTCCTTCCTCTTAGATTGAGTTGTCCCCCCCAGCTCTCCCGGTCTATCTCACCCTCTCATGCTTTGGCTGCTTTCCCCTGGTTCCTGGCTACCTGGCTATTCTTCTGCTTGCTTGTTGGCCACAAACAAGTCCTCTTGGGTGAATGGCTCCCACGTTCTGTGGAAGCCGTTGTCTGACCCTCGGATGACGAATTTTATTTTCTCCATTTGGAGAGATTCCGAGAGGTCGGACAGCCAGTCTGCAGCTTTAGGTGATGCTGCTGACCACCAGCCGAACAGGATTCTACGGCGGGCAATCAGGGAGGCAAAGGCTAGGGTGTCTACCCTCCTTCCCAGGAATAGATCTGGCTGGTCTGAAACCCCGAAGACCGCCACTTCCGGGCATGGCTCCACCCTCATCCCCACCACTTTGGATATTGCCTCGAAGAAGGCTGTCCAGTACTCCACAAGTCTGGGGCAAGACCAGAACATGTGGGCGTGGTTGGCCGGGCCTCCTTGGCACCGTTAACATCTATCCTCCACCTCCGGGAAGAACCTACTCATACGGGTTCTTATTAAGTGGGTTCTATGTACCACTTTTAGTTGTGTCAGGCTGAGCATTGCGCAGGTGGAGGTGGAGTTGACCCTATGCAGTGCTTCGTTCCAAAGTCCCCACCCTATCTCCATCCCCAGGTCCTCTTCCCATTTCATTCTTGTTGCATCCAGTACGGTGCCAGCCCCTTCTACCAGTTGGTCATACATGTCGCTACAGTTTCCTCTCTCTCTAATATGCTTGCGTCCAGTAACTTTTCCAGTAATGTCTGTCATGGCGGTTGTGGTAAGTCCTTGTCTCCTTTCGTAGGACGTTTTTGAGTTGCGAGTACCTTAGCTCGTTACCCTTGGAATTTCTCCGTCAGTTCTTCCAGTGTCGCAACCCTGTTGTCGGTGAAAAGGTCCCTGACTGTCAGTGTCCCCCCGTCCTGCCTCCACCTTTTGAAGGTGACGTCAGTCAGTGCTGGTATGAACCTATGGTTGTTACAGATGGGAGCTTTGTCTGACATTTTGGTCAGGCCAAATTGCTGCCGTTGTTGGTTCCAGGACTGGAGGGTGGCTATCATCACCAGCCTGCTGGAGTGTTTTTTGGGTGGGGATGGGAGTGCTGCCGTGGCGAGTGCCCGGAGGGAGGTCCCCATGCAGGAGGCCTCCTCCGCGCGCACCCACTCGGCTTCTGGCTCCTTGATCCATCCCCTTATTCGCTCGGCCATCGCTGCCCAGAGGTTGAATTGTAGGTTTGCGAGCCCTCCCCTTGATTTTGTTTTTTGTAAGACCTTCTTTGGGATCCTAGCATTCTCCCCCCCCCCCCCCCCCCCCCCCCCCCCCCCCCCCCCCCCACGAATCCCCACACGAATGCCATGATTAGTTTGTCCAGATATCTAAACAGGAAGAGGCACCTGGGCAGTACGTTCATTTTGATCGTCTGGACTCTCCCCGTGAGGGAGAGTGGGAGTGTGTTCCATCTTTGCAGGTCCTTTCTTACTTCCTCCGTCAGACTGGTGAGGTTCCATTTGTGGATCCCTTTCCAGTCATGGGCAATCTGGATCCCCAGGTAGCGGAATTTGTGTTGAGCTTGTTTAAACGGCAGTCCCGTTAGTGCCCCCCCCCCCCCCCCCCCCCCCACTTGTGGGTGTACCGGGAAGATCTCGCTTTTGCTCATGTTGAGTTTGTAGCCCGAGAAGGCGCCAAACTCTTTCAGGAGCGCGATGATTCCGTCCATGCTGCTTTGTGCGTCCGAGATGTAGAGGAGCAGGTCATCTGCACAGAGTGAGACTCTGTGCTCTCTGACTCCCCTTAGGATCCCCCTCCAGCTTTTTGCTGCCCTGAGCGCGATTGCTAGTGGATCGATCGCTAGAGCGAACAGCAGTGGGGACAGTGAGCATCCTTGTCTGGTGCCCCTGTGCAGCTGGAAGTATCGGGAGTTGGTGTTGTTTGTCCGTACGCTCGCCATGGGAGCGTTGTATAGGAGTTTTACCCAGGAGGTGAATCCTGTTCCAAGCCCGAACCGCTCCAGTACCTCTGAGGTATTTCCATTCGACTCTGTCGAAGGCCTTTTCCGCGTCTAGGGAGACGATCACCTCTGGTGTTCTCTTCCCAGAGGGGGTTATTATCACGTTCAGCAGGTGCCTGATGTTGGAGGTAAGCTGTCTACCTTTGACAAAGCCCATCTGGTCTTTTGCGGCCACCTCTGGCACGCAGTCTTCTAGCCTTTTGGCTAGAATCTTGGCCAGTATTTTGGCATCTGTGTTCAGCAGTGAGCTGGGTCCGTATGACCCACATTTCGTTGGGTTTTTATCTTTCTTAGGTATCAGCGAGATAGAGGCCTGTGCTAGCGTGGCTGGCAGTGTGCCCTTGGCCAGCGAATCTATGAACATCTCCCGCAGGTGAGGGGCCAGTGCTGTTGCAAAGTTTTTGCAGAAGTTCGCCGAGAATCCGTCCAGTCCCGCTGCCTTCCCCGCCTGCATGGAGCTAATGCTGTCCATGATCTCTCCCAGTGCTAGTGGTGCTTCCAGGCCCCGTTTTTCTGCCCTCCCCCACGACTGGTATGTCCAGTCCATCAAGGAACCGTTTAATCTCGGACTCCCCCATTGGGAGCTCTGAGGTGTACAGCCCTTGGTAAAAGGCCCTGAATGCTTTGTTGATCTTTTCTGGCTGTGTTTGTAATGGCTGGTGGCTGCCTGCTTTCTCAGCTGGTGTGCCAGCAGGCGGCTGACTTTGCCTCCGTGTTTGTATAGAGTCCCAGAGGTCCTCTCCACCAGGAGCTCTACGGTCGGGGCCTCGGAGTATTTACGGTCTACCTCCAGTATGGAGTCGACCAGCTACTGCCTAGCTGCCCTTTCCTCCCTATCTCTTCGTGCTTTGAAAGCAATGATTTCCCCTCTTAGTACGGCCTTTAGCGCTTCCCAGAACATGGAGGGTGAGACCTCCCCGTTCTGATTGTTCTCCGTGTATTCTGCTATGGCCCGCGATATCTTTTCGTTGAAGGCCTTGTCAGCTAGACGTCCAACCTCCATCTAGGGCGTTGGGCCCTGCCCGTTTCCAGCCTCACATCCAGGTAGTGTGGAGCGTGGTCTGATATCACAATTGAGGAGTATTCCACTTTGTCTATCCCCGGAAGCACCGTTTTCCCTACCACAAAGAAGTCAATTCTGGTGTATACGTTGTGTACTGGGGAGAAGAAGGAAAACTCCTTCTCCCCCGGGTGGATGAACCTCCAGGGGTCCACCGCTCCCATCTGTTCCATAAAGTGACTGAGTTCCCTTGCCATGCTTGAGGTCTTCCCCGTCTTGGGGTTTGATCTGTCAGTCGTTGGGTCCTGTACACAGTTGAAGGCCATCCCCATGATTAGCCGGTGCGTCGCTATGTTGGGGATTTCTGCCGTGGTCTTCTTGATGAAGCTTGTGTTGTCCCAGTTGGGTGTGTACACGTTAACTAGTACTACCGGTGGCCCATCCAGGGTCCCACTAACCATGACATACTGTCCCCCTGGGTCCGTAACCGTCTTTGTCACCCTAAACATCGTCAATTTGCTGATCAGTATGGCCACCCCCCGGCCCTCGTCCCGTAACAGGAATGGTAGGTCTGTCCCACCCAGCCCTTTCTTACCCGCAGTCGGTTCTGCTCCCTCAGGTGTATCTCTTGAAGGAAGATTACGTCTGCCTTCATGTTTCTTAGATGGCTGAGGACTCTGGATCTTTTCACTGGGCCGTTGAGGCCCCTTACATTCCAAGTGACTATCCTGGTTGGGGGCTTCTGTCCCCTCGCTCCTGCGGGATTAACCATATTCACCTGGTGGACGCGCTCCTGCCCTCCGGGGTTCCCCCTTGTTAGGGGGCCGATCAGGATGGCTGCTGTCACTGCTCTCTCCATGCGGTCGGGCCCCTGCACTCCGTGGTTTCCCTTCGTCCAGGGGGCCCCCGCCATGGCCACCCGCTGTGCGACCGCCACACGGGTAGCCCCCTTCACTCTGGGGTTTCCCTTCGTCCAGGGGGCCCCCGCCATGGCCACCCGCTGTGCGACCGCCACACGGGTAGCCCCCTTCACTCTGGGGTTTCCCTTCGTCCAGAGGCTGTACTGGGTGGATGCTTGCAGCGAATCCTTGTTCCAAGCCCTTGGTTGTGGCACTCTGTAGCCCTATTGCTGTTCCTTTTCTCACCTTGCTTGTCCCTCCGTTCCTGTGTTCTGCCCCCCCCCCATGCATCCCCATCTCTCCCTTTCCTCCCCCTTTCGCCCCCTCTCCCATATATCCCTCCTTTGTCCCTCTTTCGCCTGCTCCTATCCCCGTTTGCTCTCCCGCCTCTGTTGAGTGGTCCCCCCCCCCCGGGCCTGGCACCGTCCCCGCTGTTTGGGGTGCGCTGTGGCCCTTCTTTTTTGCATGTCCCCGGTGCTAGCTAGCTTTCTTGTTAGCGCGGCGACCCCCCCCCCCCCTCCTCTAAGGAGTTACTGTCTTGCTTCTCCCCTGCCCAGCCTCTGTGTCTTTCTGCCCGCTCCCCCCCCCCCCCCCCCCCACCCCCCCCCCCCCCCCCCCCGTTTGCTCACCCTCCTCCGCTACTCTCGTGCCCTTGTGCTGGGGCCTGGTTTCCCACCTGTGGTGGTTCGTTGGGTAGTGGTTTGCTTTTTGTTCAGGGTGCGCTCGCCATGTTGGGGGTGGGGACAGGGGGAGCCTGGCATCGCCTCACCCCTCCCACCCCCCATCAGTGTGTTCTTGCCCCTTGCCAGGGGCTCCGAGTTTCTACCTTCCCTGTTGGTTTTCCAGCCTGTGTTCCTCGATAAATTTGTTTGCGTCGGCGGGGGCTGTAAAGAAATACTCTCTTTTTTGGTATGTGACCCAGAGTTTCGCTGGGTACAGCATACCAAAGCGCACATTGTTCCTGTGAAGGGCTGCTTTCGCTATGTTGAATTCGGCCCGTCTCCTGGGGAGGTCTGCCCCAATGTCCCCGTACACCATAATGAGGTGTCCTTCCCATTTGCAGGTTCTGTTTTGCCTGGCCCAGCGCAGGATTGATTCCCTGTCTTTATACCGGTGCGCCCTCGGGCGTTCCCCCGCCCTGGGCTTCGGGCGCAGCGACCGGTGCGCTCTATCCATTTCTGGTGGGTTGGGGAAAGTTTCCCTCCCCATTAAGTTTCCCAGCATCTCGGCCACGTAGGCCTTGGGGTTTCTACCCTCGATCCCCTCTGGTAGGCCCACTATCCTGACATTTTGTCTTTATGAGCGGTTTTCCTGGTCGTCCACCCTGTCCTTCAGGCTCCCCTGTGTTGTGCCCAGTCTCGCCACCTCCTTCTCCAGGGCTGTGATCCGGTCGCTCATGTCAGTTGCGACCCTCTCCAGCGCCTTAATGGTCGCCTATTGGGTTTCCAGTTTCTCCTCTTGGGCGTCCAGTTTCTTCTCTGCTCTGCACAGGGCGAGCTGTAGCTCAGCCAGTGCCTTGGCCATTGCTGTCTATACTGCGGCCTCTATGTCTGCTTTGGTCCCTGCCTTGTTTTCCTGCTGATGTTCCCTCAGTGCCTTGGCAAAGGCTGCCTTCCAGTTCCCCTCTGGCCCAGGGGGAAAATGCTCCTGTCTGCCCAGTTCTTTTTGTTACAGCGAGGCTTCCATTCCGCCGCTTTGTGCGCCGATTAGCTCGTCTGAGTGGGCTCGTGTATTGCCCTGTTTGCTTTTGGTGCCCTTTCTCCTTCTGCTTTGGGTCCTTTCTGGAATTTCCCCCCCTTTTTTTCCCCCTCCCTTTTTTCCCCCTTCCTTTTTCCCCCCCTTTTTTTCTCTCCCCCCCCCCCCCCCTTCCACAAAGACTCCTTTCAGGTGAGTTTGGTTTTCTTTTTTAAGAAGCATGGAAGGAGAGAGGGAGTATTCTGTCCCTTTAACAGTTTTCTTTTTCTAAGTCTTTCTTTTCTCCCCCCCCCCTTCCCCCCTCCCAAAAAAGAGGGAGTTCTTGTCACCCTGGGACCAGAGAGAGAGAGAGAGAAAGGCTTCTGGTCGGACCTGGAGTCCCCCTTTGTTTTGCCGCCTGCCTCGTGGTGGTTGCCGCCGGGGTGGGGGGGTGGGGGGGGGGGAGGTTTGGGCCTCGTTGCTGGCTCAGACCCCGCTTTGGCTCAGGCCGCCGCTCCTCCTGCCCTTCGTTGTTGTCCCGTGCCCTGCTGCCACGCGTGGGGGGGGGAGCTCAGTCTCTGCTCCTGTGCTGCTTCTCCTCAGCCGCCCATGTTCTGCTGTGCGGGGGGGTGGCTCGGTCAGGCTGGCTCGCATTCAGGAGGGGCGACTCTCTCCGGCCGCTTCCTGGTCTCCGGCCCTGGTTCCTCTTGCACACCTTCCCTCTCGCCAGGCAGCAGCGTACAACTCCGGTCCCTTGCAGCCTCCTCTCCTTCTCCCCGGGGGGCTCGCCCCTCATGATTCTGCCGCTCGCTCCGTCCCCGAGCGCCCATGTCTCCGGCCCCGCTCTGCCTCGGAGTCCGAGTCGCTCCTCTTCCTCCGCACTCTACCACCGTGCGGGGGCCCAGTCGGCCAAGCTCACGCACCCGGGCGCACGTTCTTCGTGAGGGAACGGGATGCAACTGTGTTCCGCCCTCAGGAGCTCCTCTACCCACTACCGCTCTCTTCCCCCGCCGGAAGTCGAATCTCAATGTGATATTCTACTTGCAATTAAAAGTTGAGGTTTATGAAACATAAATGCTGCTTCATATGGAATTTAAGGATTTTTACATTTGATTCACAATTGTCGTTAACGATTAATAATGTAAGACTACAACTACATTGCTTGATGTTATTTTAGCTTAATCACTTCATATCAAATGTCGTTGTCTGCTATTTTAACAGAGGTGCTAACCCGTTTAATTGAAACTGATTAGCACCTACACTAAAATAGTTGACAAAGTAATTTGTTATTAATGCTTTAAGCATTTGACTGATAATATCTGAGACACAATTTTCAGCTTATGGTTTGGTACCTGATTATAGTTCCAACCTGATATTGTAAATTAGCTGCTTAAACAAGAGAAAAAAGTTGCACAAATTATCTGAAATGATAATCATGATAGATTACAACCACTTGTGCATTTCTTGTTCCTTCACTGTATTTTCTGCTTCCGATGTTGTAATCCGAACAATGGGGAATGTATTAATCCCTTATGTAGAAAACTAGTACTTGAGCTTTTAGCTCACATCCCATCAGATAGAAGAAATTTAATTAGAGTTAAATCTCTTTAAAAATTCATGAATTTCTCCTCCCCTTGTTTTAAAAAACGCATGCTCATGATTAAGCACTAGTGTGATCATTGCACTGTACAGCAAAAGGCACAATACAAGGAATGACTGTTTATGTAAAGAGCAGAAGGCTATTTACTGACAAGAAGAAAGATCCTTGGATGCCCCATCAGCTTAGCAAGCTGGGACAAAGGGATATTTTATAGCAACTTCAGAGTTATTACACTGATTACGAACTACAACTAATTAAGCAGAGCCTAACCTTTTCTTCATATGTAAAGTGGGAAGGAACCCTTATATGTCCCGGATTCAGAAAAGCAATTTTGCTCATGCATTAAAGGAAAGAATGATACTTTCCATTTCAACTGAATCAGCAGGTTAGCAGGACCACAGATTAAGTACCTTAAATAAACAGCAACGTTTTCTGATGGAGGCACTTTAATGATCATTTCACAAAGGTAAGGGGAGAGGGTTTGCAGAAAGACAAAATTAGGGGAACAATAGCTTTGGAATGATAAGCCAAAATGAAAATATCTCCCATGAGCTTTATTTAAAATCTATAAGCACTGCTGGCAAAGCCAGTGTTTATTGCTAATCCCCAACTGCCCTTAAGAAGGCAGTGGTGTGTCACCTTCTTGTACTGTCATAGTTCTTGTGCAGTTACACCTACAGTGCTGTTAGGGATAGAGCTCCTGTATTTTGATCAAACAGTGACAGAATAGTGACATATTTCCAAGTCACGATGTTCTTATGTATGTGACACAGTGATGTTACACGGTGCTTCCATTGCGTGTCAGTGCTGGAGGGAATGAATGTTTAAGTTAGTGGTTAGGGTGCCACTCAAGCAGGCTATACTTTGCACTGGATGGTGTTGAGCTTTCCAAGTGTCATTAGAGCATGTAGGCAAGTCAAGAGCATTACATCACATTCCTGACTTGTGCCTTATTGACAGTGGACAGGCTTTGCTCAATCACGAGATTTGTTACCCACCAGAGATTTCTCAACTACTGACATCCTAGTCAATGGAAACCCTCAGAAAGTTGAAGGTGAGGGATTCAGCTACGACAATGCTATTCAGTGTCAAGGGGAGATATTAGATTATCTATTGCTGGAGATAGGTATGTCCTGGCACTTCTGTGGCATGCATGTTACTCATCACCCGAAAACAGGTTTTGCTCCAAATGGATATGGACTGGAATGGCACTAAACACCATGCAATTATTACCAAACATTCACACTTCCGACATTATGATGGAGGAAAAGTCATTGATGAAGTAGCTGAAGATTGTTTGACCTCTAAAGTCCGAACCCTTTATTCCCATCCTGGCCAGCTTCATTGTGGGGATAGGCATCTCCTAGTCTTCCACAATCTTCATTGAGTCGGGCCAGCTTTTCAAAGAGCCCTGGTTCACGGCCAGAGGTATCATACGCCACTGTTTGCATGAGTGGAATTTTGAAAGTTCAAAAGGTTCTCTTGATACCCCCCATGCAAAGGTATGCCCTCCTAAACAACTCTTGAGGCTTCTAAGCCCCCCTCCATGCTTGAGTGTGCCCCCAAAACAACCTCTATAGTCCCTTATGCCCCCCATTTCAATTCCATGCCCATTCACCCAATAAACATTGTACAGAACAGATGAATCCTATAATGGCAGTAGGATGAGTCACAAAAAGCTTAAAAAACAGAAGTATTCATTGGTAACTTTCCACATTCTCAAAAAAAACCCTCCTTTTTTACTATAGGACAATAAAAGTACCTATCGCATAGACATTTGAAGTTTCAATAGCAGAAACAGCAACACTCGAAACCTCTTGACCTTGTGTAAATAAACACTGCAAAATAGATAGCATAGATCAGAGAGCTACAGCCCTCAATCAAACAATATTTTCTTTGGGGCTCAGTTGTTTTAACCAGCCAATGGATTTCTGGTCTGTCAGCCAAATCTCATTATGTATTCCTTGTTGAGAACCCAGTCATCTATTAGATTAGTAAACTACCTGAGCCCAGTGTTTGAAACTAAAACTTTCCTGGAAACAGTAGCAAATTAATGCTTAGGTTTCCAGTACTACTGCTACTACCATACCAGGGCTCCCGTTTTGAATTGCTTCACAGCTCCAGGGTCCCAGGTTCAATTCCGGCTTGGGTCACTGTCTGTGCGGAGTCTGCACATCCTCCCCGTGTCTGCGTGGGTTTCCTCCGGGTGCTCCGGTTTCTTCCCACAGTCCAAAGATGTGCAGGTTAGGTGGATTGGCCATGATAAATTGCCCTTAGTGTCCAAAATTGCCCTTAGTGTTGGGTGGGATTACTGGGTTATGGAGATAGGGTGGAGGTGTTGACCTTGGGTAGGGTGCTCTTTCCAAGAGCCGGTGCAGACTCGATGGGCTGAATGGCCTCCTTCTGCACTGTAAATTCTATATTCTATGTTATGCGTAGCCACAATAAAACTGAAGCTTCAACGTCCTACTTATCTGCAGTGCTGCTTCATATCTAAAGCAGCATGTGGAGGACACATTGAAGCAGTAGGCTAGCTATTCACTGCTGCAAATGATTTAGGTCGGGGTGACTAGATGAACTGTAAGCATCTGATATATTTATTTAGTTTCCTTCAGAGGAATGAAGCTTACATTATCCTCATTAAAAATGAACCAAGCTGCAACCCTCTTTAAAAAAAATTTGATCATTATATTTGTTGTCATATACTTTGTGCTGTGACTCCTGACTGCCTTATAATTAAGTCTTGCTGAATTCAGACTATTGTTTTCCTCAAGAGAGATGGCGCTGATTTTTAATTATTTTTACAAGTGCATCTTCTGTCTTACTGCTGCTAATTATAGGTAACATTAGTGAATAAAATAGGATATTGGACAAATGATTAGCTTTTGAATAGAAATAACTTAAATTCCAACAGATTTGATTGGAGCAAGCAGAATTCTTACATTTGCTAATAATTTACTGATATAACTCACTGTCGAATTGAGAGCAACTTTCAAACTGTTGCCAATTGATTGCAATATAGATTTCAAATAGTTAGAAATGTTATGAATATGTTTGCCTATTTGACCTGGAAGCTCAAATACATCTCCCTATACAAACACATCCATGTGGTAACACACACATCACATGGTCTAATGTTCCCAAGCACGTAAACATCAACAAGTTAGAATTCACACTGCACAAACGGTAAAGGTGAGCATCATGGGTGTTAGATAGTCGCTTGTAACTGATCACCAACATTCAACTGGTGAATTTTCATTTCATTAACCATTTTTAAAATCTAATGTGACATCCTGCTTAGCAATTTTCACTAAACTTGTCCACATGTCCAATAAGTTAAACCTTGCAGCTATGCTTTTATTTTAAATCCTTCTGCAATTTTCTCTACTCCTCACCAGAATTTGATTCATGCTGTGCTATAGCATCCCAGCGAGCAGCTATTCTCCAACACCTCACGGTCCTCTTGGAAGACCGATGTTGAGGGCTACTAAGGTACTTTACTGTGGGATGACATCAGATTCAAGCTTTATGTTGTCATCACTCAGCATGAATTGCTGCTCATTTTTACTGATATGCATTTAAATGTGGGCAACTGAAGTAAACAAATAATACTTTCTTAAGAATCCATTTTCCCCGCCGTGAGAGCCACCAGGCTAGCTGCTTTGAGCTAGTCAATGGGAGCGGGTTGGGGGGGTGTGCATACAGCCAGTATTTGGCAGGGGTTAGGTTACAAGGGGTTGTTGCTGGGGGGGGGGGGGGGGGGGGGGGGGGGGGCGGGGGGGGGGGGGGTGATCTGCTGACGAGGGAGGGAACTGAGCCAGGTAACAGGGAAGGGGTTGGGGGTGGGAGCTGCCAAGAGGCGGACCACGGGAGGCGCGGCACATGGGCAGGGGGTGGGCCCAAGAAGGGGGATGGCTGATCAGCGTAGGCGGTGGGCAGGGTGACCTCCAACCAGGCTGATCACCTGGAATTGTAGAAGATTAAACGGGCCGGTCAAGAGGACACGTGTGTTTGTGCACTTACGGGCTCTAAAGGCGGATGTAATGTTGCTGCAGGAGACGCATTTGAAAATGTCGGACCAGATTAGATTACGGAAGGGCTGGGTTAGCCAGGTCTTCCATTCGGGGCTTGACGCTAAGACCAGAGGGGTCGCGATCATGATTAACAAACGGGTTAAGTTTGAGGCGGACAGCACAGTTGCGGATGGGGGTGGTAGATTTCTCATGGTCCGGGGCAAGCTTGAGGGGGTGAAGGTGGTCCTAGTGAATGTTTACGCTCCAAACTGGGATGATGTAGATTTCATCAAAAGGCTGATGGGGAAAATCCCCGACTTGGATTCGCACAAGTTGATTATGGGTGGGGACTTTAATATAGTCCTCGACCCCGACCTGGACCGGTCGTGCTCCAGAACAGGCAGGGTCCCGGCAATGGCAAGGGAACTGAGAGGGTTCATGGAACAAATGGGGGGGGTGGACCCCTGGAGAATCCTCCGGCCGACGGGGAAGGAGTTCTCGTTCTATTCACATGTTCACAAGGTTTATTCTCTTATTGACTTCTGTATTATGAGTAGGGACTTTTTGGAGGGGTGAGGGATACAGAATATTCGGCCATCACTATTTTGGACCATGCTCCACATTGGGTCAACCTGCTGGTCTGCAAAGAAAGTTACCAGCGCCCACAATGGAGGTTAGAGGTGGGATTGTTGGCAGAGGAGAGGGTGTGTGAGAGAGTGGGGAAATGCATGCAGGACTACCTGCAGGTCAATGATACAGGGGAAGTCTCAGCAGCGATGCTCTGGGAGGCATTGAAGGCGGTGGTGAGAGGGGAACTGATCTCAATCCGAGTCATAGGGACAGAACGGATAGGGCAGAGATGGACAGACTGGTGCAGGAGATGACACGGACGGATAGGGAATATGCGAACTCCCCGAGGGCAGAGCTACTTAGGGAACGGCGGAGACTGCAGGTGGAGCTGGGAGCGCTATCCACTGGGAAGGCCATAGAGCAGCTCAGAAAGGCCAGGGGCGCGGTGTATGAATATGGGGCTAAAGCCAGCAGAATGCTTGCACAGCAACTTAGGAAGAGGGAGGCGGCCAGGGAGATAGGGACGGTAGTGGACGGGGCAGGGAACCGGGTGGGAGACTCGGCAGGACTGAACAGGGTATTCAGGGACTTTTACAGTAAGCTGTATACCTCGGAACCCCCCACGGGGCCGGAGGGGATGTGGTGCTTATTAGATGGGCTGACCTTCCCAAAGGTGGGCAGAGGGATAGTAGAGGGGCTGGGGGCCCCGATTAGAGCTGAAGAAGTAATGGGGGGCCTGAAGGCCATGCAGTTGGGTAAAGCCCCGGGGCCGGATGGGTATCCAGTGGAGTTCTACAAAGAGTTTGCGCGTATACTGGGGCCGGTGCTGGTTAGGGTGTTTGACAAGGCGAGGGACAATGGGGTGTTATCCCCGACGATGTCGCAAGCCACCATCTCGCTGATATTAAAACGGGATAAGGATCCGGAGGTCTGTGGGTCCTATAGGCCAATCTCCCTGATTAATGTAGACGCTAAACTGCTGGCCAAGATCCTGGCGTCCATAATCGAAGACTGCGTACTGGACGTGATTGTGGAGGACAAAATGGGGTTTGTTCAGGGCAGGCAACTGGTAGCCAATCTGAGAAGGCTACTCAATGTGATTATGATGCCCCCGGAGGGCAGAGAGGTGGAGGTAGTGGTGGCAATGGATGCCGAAAAGGCTTTTGACCGGGTGGAGAGGGACTATTTATGAGAGATGTTGGGACAGTTTGGGTTTGGAGAAGGCTTTGTGGACTGGGCTAAACTGCTATATCAGGTCCCGGAGGCGAGTGTAAGGACGAACAGGACGACATCTGAGTATTTTAGACTACACCGTGGGACAAGACAGGGATGCCCCCTCTCTCCACTGCTGTTTGCGTTAGCCATAGAACCGCTGGCAATTGCTCTGAGAGCGGCAAGGGGACGGAAGGGAATGGTCAGGGGGGGGGATAGAACACAAGGTCTCGCTCTACGTGGATGACCTGCTTTTGTATGTGTCAGATCCAGCGGCAGGGATGGACGGGATTATGGAAATTCTAGGGGAATTTGGCCGGTTTTCGGGCTACAAGTTGAACATGGCAAAAAGTTAGATGTTTGTGGTGCAGGCGAGGGGTCAGGAGAATAGGCTGAGGGTGCTACCATTTAGGCTGGTTGAGGAAAGTTTTAGGTATCTAGGGATACAAGTGGCATGCGACTGGAGTAAGATGCATAAGTTGAACTTGTCTAGGCTGGTGGAGCAAATGAGGAGCGAGTTTCAGAGGTGGGATGCACTCCCGCTGTCACTAGCGGGGAGAGTACAGACGGTGAAGATGACGATCCTCCCGAGATTCCTGTTTATTTTTCAGTGTCTCCCTGTTTATATTCCGCGGTCCTTCTTTAAAAGAATCAATAAAATCATCCTGGGATTTGTTTGGGCAGGGAAGTCCCCGCGGGTAAAGAGGGGGATGCTGGAACGGAACTGTAGTGAGGGGGGGCTGGCGTTGCCGAACCTCAGCAACTACTACTGGGCGGCTAACATAGCCATGATAAGGAAATAGATGGTGGGTACGGGGTCGGTTTGGGAGTGGGTGGAGGCTGCTTCGTGCAGGGTCACCAGCTTGGCAGCCCTGGTCACGGCTCCCCTGCCACTCCCATCGGCCAGGTATTCCACCAGCTCTGTGGTGGTGGCGGCTTTGCGGATTTTGGGCCAATGGAGGAAGCATGCGGGGGAAGTGGGAGTGTCGGTCTGGTCCCCAATATGTGACAACCACCGATTTGTCCCGGGGAAGATGGATGGTGTGTTTCGAGCGTGGCGGGGGTGGGAAGGATGGGTGACTTGTTCCTGGAAGGGAGCTTCGCGAACATGAAGGCGCTGGAGGAGAAGTTCGGGCTGGTGAGGGGGAATGACTTTCGGTACTTGCAGGTGCGGGATTTCGTACGTAGGCAGGTCCCGTCCTTTCCACGCCTTCCACCAAGGGGGATCCAGGACAGGGTAATTTCCAGGGGTGAGGTAGGAGAGGGGAGAGTCTCGGATATTTATAAGGAGCTTATAGGAGCGGAGGACACAGGGACCGAGGAACTGAAACTTAAGTGGGAGAAGGAGCTTGGTGGGGAGTTGGAGGGAGGCGTATGGGCAGATGCTCTAGGAGAGTAAATGCAACCGCAACATGTGCCAGGCTCGGCCTGATCCAGTTCAAGGTGGTTCACCGGGCCTACATGATGGTGGCCCGGATGAGCAAATTCTTTGGGCTGGAGGACAAGTGTGGTAGATGTGGGGGAGGACCAGCGAACCATGTCCACATGTTCTGGGCTTGTCCAAAACTCAGGGGATACTGGCAGGGATTTGCGGACGTCATATCCCGGGGTACTGAAAACAAGGGTGGGATGAGTCCCGAGGTGGCGATTTTTGGGGTGTCGGAAGACCCGGAGTACAGGAGGGGATAGAGGCTGACGTGGTGGCCTTTGCTTCCCTAATAGCCCGGCGACGAATACTAATACTGTTGGCCTGGAGGGACTCAAAGCCCCCAAGCACCGAAGTATGGCTGTCGGACATGGCAAGGTTTCTCGGCTTGGAAAAAAAATCAAGTTCGCCGTACGAGGATCACTATCGGGGTTCGCCCGGAGGTGGCAAACATTCATTGACTTCTTCGCGAGGAACTGATCGTCAGCGGGGGAGGAGGAGGGGTGGGGTAGAATAGTGTAGAGTAGAGGGGAAGAACAGGCGGGTCTATCTGCGAGAGTGGTACTGTTATTTGCACTATGTTTTTTGTAATTGGTATCTGCACACTAATGTATATTGTTACTGTTTACAATGCCAAAAATACCTCAATAAAATTGTCTGTTAAAAAAAAGAATCCATTTTCCCCCACAGATAAGTACCTGAACAGAAAGAGCTTGTTTGCTCATTAATTTGGTTTCATCTTTCCGCACAAGATTGGCTGCAAGGTGTTCGATTATAGACAGACAGCGATGCTGTAACAAAAAAAACAAAGTATCAAAATACAAGTGTAGCGACTTAGAAAGGAAACAACATTTCAATACCTTTTTCCCACGTCCAGACGATTAAGAGAACATGGTGGCAAGCGATCTCGGACCTCAGAGAAAAGGGCGCAAAATCAGCGCAGCAGCTGCGCCATCCACCCATTGCCTATGGTCGCAGGCCTGGGCCACCAAGCGGTGTCAAATTAGGTCGGGGTGGGGAGAGTGGTGAACCTGGGTAGGTTTCCTAAAAGAACTAACTACAGAGATGGTGGGTTCATTGCTTGTAATTTTCCAAAATCCTTGGATTCTGGAAAAGTTCGGGAGGATTGGAAAATTGCCAATGTGATACCCCTGTTCAAGCAGGAAGGGAGGCTAACCGACATAAATTCCGCTACCTGGGGATCCAAATAGCCCATGACTGGAAAGGGATCCACAAATGGAACCTCACCAGCCTGACGGAGGAAGTTAAAAAGGACCTGCAAAGATGGAACACACTCCCGCTCTCCCTCGCGGGGAGAGTTCAGACGATCAAAATGAACGTACTGCCCAGGTTCCTCTTCCTGTTTAGATCCATTCCGATCTACATCCCCAAGGCCTTTTTCAAAGCGCTGGACAAACTCATCATGGCGTTCGTATGGGGGGGTAAAAATGCTAGGATCCCAAAGAAGGTCTTACAAAAACAAAAACCAGGGGAGGGTTAGCCCTCCCGAATCTACAATTCTACCACTGGGCAGCAACAGCCGAGCGAGTAAGGGGATGGATCCAGGAGCCAGAAGCTGAGTGGGTGCGTGCGGAGGAGGCCTCCTGCATGGGAACCTCCCTCCGGGCCCTCGCCACGGCAGCACTCCCATCCCCACCCAAAAAACACTCCAGCAGCCCAGTGGTGACAGCCACCCTCCAATCCTGGAACCAACTGCGGCAGCAACTTGGCCTG
Source organism: Scyliorhinus canicula (assembly GCF_902713615.1). Classification (NCBI taxonomy): domain Eukaryota; kingdom Metazoa; phylum Chordata; class Chondrichthyes; order Carcharhiniformes; family Scyliorhinidae; genus Scyliorhinus; species Scyliorhinus canicula. Next base: position 20,446,782 of record NC_052161.1, read on the forward strand.
ACCAAAATGTCGAACAGGGCTCCCATCTGCAACAACCATAGGTTCAAACCAGCACTGACCGACGCCACCTTCAAAAGGTGGAGGCAGGACGGGGGGACACTGACAGTCAGGGACCTATACACGGACGACAGGATCGCAACACTGGACGAACTGACAGAGAAATTTCAGCTAGCTGGGGGGAACGAGCTACGGTACCTGCAGCTCAAAAACTTCCTACGAAAGGAGACAAGGACGTACCCACAACCGCCACGACAGACACTACTGGAAGACCTACTGGACGCAAGTATCCTAGAGAAAGGGAACTGTAGTGACATGTATGACCGACTGGTAGATAGGGACGACACCGTACTGGACGCAACAAGGAGGAAATGGGAGGACGACCTGGGGATGGAGATCGGGTGGGGACTCTGGAGCGAAGCACTGCATAGGGTCAACTCCACCTCCACGTGCGCAAGGCTCAGCCTGACGCAACTAAAAGTGGTACATAGAGCCCACTTAACAAGAACCCGTATGAGTAGGTTCTTCCCGGAGGTGGAAGACAGATGTGAACGGTGCCAAAGAGGCCCGGCCAACCACGCCCACATGTTCTGGTCCTGCCCCAGACTCGTGGAGTACTGGACAGCCTTCTTCGAGGTAATGTCCAAAGTGGTGGGAGTGAGGGTGGAGCCATGCCCGATAGTGGCGGTCTTCGGGGTTTCAGAACAGCCAGATCTATTCCTGGGGAGGAGGGCGGATGCCCTTGCCTTTGCCTCCCTGATCGCCCGCCGTAGAATCCTGTTTGGCTGGCGGTCAGCAGCACCGCCCAGAGCTGCGGACTGGCTGTCCGACCTCTCGGAATCTCTCCAAATGGAGAAAATCAAATTTGCCATCCGAGGGTCGGACGACGGCTTCCACAGAACGTGGGAGCCATTCATGCAACTGTTCCGGGACCTATTTGTGGCCAATGTACAAGAGGAAGAATAGTCGGGGGAAGGTAGCGGGAGGGGGGGGGGGGGGGCTACAGGTTCGTTACGGGGGTTCGATGGCTAGCTAAGGCCCAAACCAAGCTAAATAAACATGTTGAGGGGGGGGGGGGGGGGGGGGGGGGGGGGGGCGCAGTTACTACTACGAAGATGCTTACCTGTAAATATGTATGTTAATTTTTGCGTGTTTGTTTTTGTTTGTTTTTTTTTTTCTCTCTCCTAACAATTTGTAATTTGTTCAATATAAAATACGAAAACTGAATAAAAACATTTATAAAAAAAAAAGGAAGGGAGGCTAAAAGCAGGTAACTATAGGCCGACTAGCCCAACATCTATTGTTGGAATCAATTATTAATGAAATAATAGCACATTTGGAAAATCGAGCAGTCAGCATGGCTTCATGAAAGGGTAATCGTGTCTGACTAATTTATTAGAGTTTTTCGAGGAAATCTCAACCTGAGTGGATAGAGGGGAACCAGTTGATGTGTTATATTTGGACTTCCAGAAGGCAGTTTGCAAGGTACCTCACAAAAGGTTAAGCCATATGATGAGCCTGTGGTGTTGGAGGTAGTATATTAGCATGGATAGAGAATTGACTAATGAGCAGGAAACAGTGAGTGGGGATCAGGGGTTCTTTTTCAGTTTGGCGACTTGCTACCAATGGGGTTCCACAGGTATCAGAGCTGGGACCACAACTGTTTACAATATATATTAATGACTTGGAGGAAGGAAGCGAATGTACTGTAACCAAATTTGCAGACGAGCCAAAAATGGGTGGAAAGGCAAGTTGCGAGAGGGATACAAACAGTTTAGAGATATTGATAGGTTAAGTAAATGGGCACAAGGTTGGGAGTACAATGTGGGAAAATGTGAAGTTGTTCATTTTGGAAGGGAGAAAAAAAAGAACAGAGTAATTTAGTCAAGAGCAACAAATTTGAACTCCCACAATTAGCCATCGAATGGCAAAACAAGTCACTTCAACTGGATATACATGGTAGCAAAGCGGAGACAAATAGCTCCTTATGTGTGGTCTGTGTCATTTTTATATTTTAACGTCCTGTGGAAGCACACCTTGAGATATTTTATTATATTAAAGATGGTATATAAACACAAGCTGTTGTTGGTAAAACAGTGGCATGGATAAATGATTGCACTTAAGTCCTAACAAGGATGTTATGTCTCTGTCTCCAATTTGAAAGATGGTGCCCAACCCAACTGTTTATTAGTCACATGAACATTTTCTGAATTACTATAAGCTCACAATGAGACGCTACTTTTGCTGATATTGGGGTTTGCCTCAAGTAAAAGCGATCTGTGAAAACTGAATCATCAAGCAGAGGGATGAGATGCGATATCAAGGGAGCTCACATATTGTGAGCCCGTACGAGATGTTAACAGGTGTAGAGTGTTTGGAAAAAGGTAATGCAAAGGTAAAACAACTGTAAAATATGAAAGATGCAAAATGGCATAGATGGATAATATCAGAATGTGCACTGGCCTCCCCATGGAGAAGGCAATGAGTCCAGCAGAATGGCTATCAGTAGAGAAGGATTGCTCATAGTGCGGCCAACCCTTGGAATGAAGACAGATGAAAGACAAGACAAAAGCTCGTATTCTGTAGTATATTTAGAGTGAACTGTACGTGACTAGATATTGTTGATTACTCGGTACTAAAACTTTGCAGTTGTTGAGTAATAAACATTCTTCAGTTCCATTTGAAACGTTACATAATTACACCTCTAATTTGGGCCACCACGGTGGCACCGTGGTTAGCACTGCTGCCTCACAGCGCCAGGGACCCGGGTTCAATTCCGGCCTTGGGTGACGGTCTGTGTGGAGTTTGCACGTTCTTCCAGTGCTTGCATGGATTTCCTCCGGATACTCCAGTTTCCTCCCACAGTCCAAAACTGTGCAGGTTAGGTGGATTGGCCGTGCTAAATTGCCCCTTAGTGTCCAAAGATGTGCAGGTTCGATGAATTGGTCATGGTAAATTTCCCCTTAGTGACCAAAGATGTGCAGATTAGGTGGATTGGCCATGGTAAATTTCCCCTTAGTGACCAAAGATGTGCAGATTAGGTGGATTGGCCATGGTAAATTTCCCCTTAGTGACCAAAGATGTGCAGATTAGGTGGATTGGCCATGCTGAACAAATTGTCCCTTAGTGTCCACAGGTGTGGTTAGGTGGGGTGGGCAGTGAGTGGCCTAGGTAGGGTACTCTTTCAGGGGTTGGTGCAGACTCGATGGGCTGAATGACCTCCTTCTGCACTGTAAGGATTCTAGCTTTAAAGCTAGAAGTACCTGAATTTAAGGCCCCAGGGGTTTTGGTTCTATAACTCAGAAATCAGATATTAGTTTGGTCTTTTTAACCAAAGATGGACTGCAGATATCCCACATACTCATAAGATGGACTTATGCTATTTACAAGAAGTCCTGCTAGATTACTACTTTGGGCTCTGCAACTGAAAGTGCTTAATAATATATAACTTCAATATAACCATATTCTGTGATTCACTAGCTGGTGTGTGATCATTTGCAATTCGTGATTTTGCTCTGCTTCAGCTTGCCATGAGCCACAGTGTCACTGTGGCATGTGCAGAAAACAAACTGCTCAGGTGGTTCACTTCAACTCTAAACTCAGAATGTTTTAGCCCCCTTTTCTGACTTCAATCTTCACTGACATCTGGAGGCTGGTAACCTGAGCTTTCGTTATGCATGGTTGGTATAATCAGGCAATGCAAGGAGTCTAAGTCAGCGAGAACACATTTTGGATTCCCCATGATTTTCTAATATGGTGCGGTTCTGACAATCTCAAACATGAACGAGTGCATATTTATAAAACCAGCCGTTATAACTCCGTGCTCCTACAATACTTTATACCCAAGACCTATCACTGAATATGGCCAGGATATTCTACAGGGAGAACCATGTCAGCCTGTTCATATGCGATGTTCACACTTGGAAATTCCAGAAGAGGTCACTGGATAGCCGTCAGGAGCAGGAATGTCTGATTTTTCCCTTCCTTCGTCACTGAGTGCTGAGGTCAATCATAATGCTCCCTTGGCTGAGATCAGCATACTCAACATAGATCAGGAACCAACAGCATTGCAGCATGGGTTGTGCCATTACCCAATGATACAATTTAATAAGCCAGACGTTACAGTTTCCCAGTAACAGTGGACATTTAATGCACTTGTTTGACACTTCTCCATGCATACCTTAACTGTATGATCAGTTGATTTAAATTAAGTTGTTTAGTGCCCTGTTTTAATAGGAGAATGTGAATGAATTAAATGTTTGTCTGTTACTGTTACTAGCAGTAGGTTCTCACCTTAGAATTATTAATTACCTGTCGGTTATTATACTGCCCCCAATAAAAGGCAGGGTTGGATACTACATATTCATGGACACAAGATGCTCAGGAATGACAGATATTGAAAGAAAGGAGGAGGGAGCAATATTGATTAAGGAAAATACTACATTGCTGGAGAGAAAGGATGTCCTGGAGGCCAAGGACAGGATCTATTTGGTTAGCGTTAAGCAACAATAGAGGTGCCATTGCATGAGTGGGCATATTCTGTAGTCCAGCAAATCTGGGAAAGATAAAGGGTGCACATTTTCAGGGAAATTAAAGAGGCTAGAATTCTATAGAGTAGTTAGAATTGGAGACTTTATTTCTCCTATTTCTCCTAATATATACTGGGATAGTAATAGCGCAAAAGGCAGAGAGATGAGAGATTTTTGAAGCGTGCTCAGGAGAATTTTCTTGTCCGCAATGTTTCTGGCCCAATAAGGAGGGATTGCTGGATCTGCTTTTGGGAAATGAGTTTCGTTAAGTGGATCAGCCGGTGGGGAACATTTAGGCAACAGTGATCATAGTTTCACAAGGTTTATGTCAACTATAGAAATGGACAAGGAGCAATGTGAAATAAAAATAATTAATTTGGGAAGATCATTTTCAATGGTATGGCAACAGACCTGGCCTAGGTAAATTGGAATAAAAGATTAGCAAGAAAAACTGTAACATAACAAGGGTCTCGCTTTAAAGAAGAGATGGTTCTGATAAGGTTGAGGTGCATTTTCAGGACAGGGGAAGTTGAGCAACCAATCCAGCTCCCTGGATGATGAAAGTGATAGAGAGCAAATTGAAGCAGAAAAAAGGTTGGGTATGACTGATGCCAGGTTGCTAATCCCAGTGAGAATTAGACTGAATACAGAAAGTTTGGAAGGGAAGTGAAAAAGGGCAGGAGAGGCAAAGAGAGAGTATGAGAAGAGAGTGCCAACTGACATAAATGGGAATTTGAGATATTTTACTGGCTTATAAACAGTAAAGCGGTAGTAGGAGGAAGAGCGGCATCGATTAAATGGGATCTATGCATGGAGATAGAGGGCATGGTTGAGGTAATAAATGAGTACTTTGCATCTGTCTTTACTGAGAAAGAAGAAACTGCCAAAGTCATATTGAAAGAGGAAGCTGAGTTGCTGAATGAGCTACCAATAATAATGGTCTTTATTGTCACAAGTAGGCTTGCATTAACACTGCAATAAAGTTACTGTGAAAACCCTTTCGTCGCCACACTCTGGCGCCTGTTCGGTACACTTTTCTTTTTAAAATTTAGAGTACCCAATTCATTTTTTCCAATTAAAGGACGATTTAGCGTGGCCAATCTAGCTTGTACATCTTTGGGTTGTGGAGGCGAAACCCACGCAAACATGAGGAGAATGTGCAAACCCCACACGGACAGTGACCCAGAGCCGGGTTTGAACCTGGGACCTCAGCGCCGTGAAACAACAGGGCTAACCCACTGCCCCACCGTGTTGCCCCCTGTTCGGGTACACTGATGGAGAATTCAGAATGTCCAAATTACCTAACAGCACATCTTTCAGGACTTGTGGAAGGAAACCGGAGCACCCGGAGGAAACCCACACAGACACAGGGAGAACGTGCAGACTCTGCACAGACAGTGTCCCAAGCCGGGAATTGAACCTGGGACCAACAGTGAAGCAACAGTGCTAACCACTGTGCATCCGTGTCCCCCCAGTTGATTAACAGAAGGTATAAGAAAAGCTGGCTGTATTTAAAGTTGATAAGTCACCAGGACAGGATGGGATGCAGCCATGGGTCTGAGGGAAGTAAGGATGAAATTGTGCAGTCACTGAAAATAATCATCCAATCCTCCTTAGGTGTAAGAGTTAGAGAATTGTAAAATTCACACATTTGTTCAGGAAAAAGGTGTAAATATAAGCCCAGCAACTGGAGCTCCCCTTAGTGAAAGTTGAGAGGAGAGTTGATAAAAGGGTTCAAAATATGGGGACTCTTGGCAGAGTAAGTAGAGAGAAACTGTTCCCATTGGCGGAAGGGTTGAGAACCGAGGACACTGATTTCAACTGATTGGGAACCAACAGTGACGCGAGGAAAATCTTTTTAATGCAGCAAGTGGTGAAGATTTGCGGTTGAGGCAAGTTCAATCATGGTTTTCAAAAGGGAAATAGATGAGCACCTGAAGAGGAAAGAAATTGCAGGATCACAGTGAAAGAGCGTGGGAGTGCGACTAGCTGTGTTGTTCTTGTAGCGAGCTGATTCAGACACGGTGGGTCCAATCACCTCCTCTGTGCTTTAACCATTCGACAATTCTAAAGGATTAGCTCCAAAGGTGAGACAAATGTGCAAGTTTCACATTAATCCAAGGGTAATGTGCATGTAGAACACTAGTGTGGTTCTCATGTTTAAAATGAAATGACGTACAAGGTACTGTAAGTTCCAAAGGGTGCATCCCAAATTCACCAACATGATAAGGGCTAAAAGGGTGAATTTATGAATACAGGTTTCTGAGACTAGACTCGTATTCAGAATTCAGAAGGTTATGGAGCGATCTAATGAGGCACTTGAGATGATGAAATCAGTTTATCGGCGGTAGAGAGAACCAATTTCCTCTTTGGGGGAGTCCAGAACAAGAGGGAATAGTGAGCTAGGTTGTTTTGCTGCAATGCCAGAAAGCATTTCTTCACAGGGAGCAGTGAAAATCTCTCTGCATCAAGAAGGTGGGGAGTTATTTAAAAATTTAAAAACTGAGAGCTTGATAAATTTTTATGAGACAAGTGATATT